>NC_090937.1:1307691101-1308291101 GCF_040938575.1 Ambystoma mexicanum | reverse complement strand
TTCCTTTTTCATGTCGTTTAATAGGGGTGTGAACCATTTTGCCATTGCTCTTTTTTTTAATGGGGAGAACGGTTTTTCAGGGGCGATCTTGTCTATTGTATCCGCGATCCATTTGTGCAGTATTTCTGCTTTCCCATCTAGATCTGCTAGCTCCACTTCTGTGGTTGAGGGTTTCATTAATTCCAGTTGTTCGAATAGGTTGCTTTCTTTGACTTGTTTCCAGTTTCTTTTGGTGGTGGTTGTGAGTTTCGGATGTTGGATGTAGGCTTGGGTAGACAGAGTGATCACGAATGGGATGAGTTGATGGTCGCTCGACAGTATTTGTATCGGAAGTGCCGTGGTGATGAGTTTTTCTTTGGCGAAAATTGCGTCTAGTGTGTGGCCTGCCGAGTGCGTTGCTACTTTGACTAGTTGTCGTAGTTTCATGGTGCTGAGTTGTTCAATTAGTGAGTTTTGGGAGTTGGCATGGCTGTCTTCAAACAAGATGTTGAAGTCCCCCAGGATAATTAGGTGTTCGTGGTTGATGGCTAAGTTGGTGATGGCTTCTATGAAGTTATCGACGAATGTTGCATCATATGTTGGCTGTCTGTATACCAGGATGATTGTGATGTTGGTTTTTGGGTTTGCTGTTAGGTGTATTACCATGGTTTCACAGTTGAGGATGTTGAGTGGTTCATCAGTTTTTATTTTCAGGTGTTCTTTGAATGCTATAGCGATGCCTCCCCCTTTTTTGTTTTTTCTGTTTATTTGTAGGCATTTGAAGTCGGTCGGAAGGCAGCTTTGGAGTGCGATTTTGTAGTCGTCGTCCAGCCATGTTTCTGTGATGAGCAACATGTCGATGCCGTTGTCGTCGAGTAGGTCAAAGATCTCTGTTGAGTGTTTTGACATGGATCTTGCGTTTATTAGATTGCAGTGAAGTTTGGAGGTGTGGTTTGGTTTGGGCTTTGTCAAGGTCGTCTTCTGTTTGGTGTTGAGGTTTCCTTCCTGGTCGCTCACTTGTTGGGCTTTGGGATTCGGGGTGTCAGCGTCTTCAAAGAGTTCTTCTAGGTTTTGTCTTGGTTTTTTGTGTTTTCGTTGCGTTCATCTTCCGGGAGGTGTAGGTGTTGATTGGAAGTTCCTCTTGCTTTGGTGATGTAGGGGGTTATTGCGTTGGTCATATGTTTGTGTTGGTCATCCTTCTACTTGCTTGTGTTAGGTTGTTTGATGTTGCTGCTTCTAATGTTGGGTTGGATTGCCATGGTGGCCAGTTATCTGCGAGGTATGGAGTTAGGTAGAGGGATTTTTCTCTTCTTTCAGAGTTGCTTCGGTTTGTGTTCCTGTCTGTGGGGGTCCAGTCTATGGTTGTTGTTCTAAGTTGCTGTTCTAGAGTGTTTGTTCTTTCATCTCTCCCGTCTTTTCCTTGGAATGGGTCGTTTGCGTGGCATTGTAAGATTGAGAGTTGTTTAGTCTTTGTTTGGTTCCGTCTAGTTGGTCCTGCTTTGGCCTGGTTGTCTTGTGGTGTAGTGGCGGGGGATGGGGTGTCCGCTACTAGCTTGGGCTCCGTCTGTAGGTGGTATTCCGGCTGGAGTTGGCGACTCGTTCAGTCACTGTCCTAGGAGGGGATGGGGGGTGGTAAGGGTTAAGTTGGGTGTTATCGGTGGCTCTCTTTACTTTCCGTCTCCCTGAGCGCGGTTCACATTGGTGAGCAGGCTGTGTGGGTTGGGAAGGGTATCTGCTGGTTGGGGGATGGCTTGGACAGGCGCAGCTTGGACTTTCGCCTAGTGATGCGAGAGGCCCTAGTCAGAGTGATCTCCCCCCCCCCCCACCGTAATTCACTGGTGACTTGAGAGTTAGCTAAATTTGCGAGTGAGCTAGTTTTGAGATACCTGTATAGTGGGAGAGAGGCCCATCAATGCAGTTTGGAGAACAGACAATGCAATTTGGGCACAGAGGCCCTGCTAAGTTTGAGACACCTGTATAGTGGGAGAGAGGCCTATCAATGCAGTTTGGAGATCACACAATGCAATTTGGGCACAGAGGCCCTGCTATCAATGCAGTTTGGGGCTACGGGGCGTGATCACAATGGTAAACATTGGTTTAGCCTAGTGGCCAGGTATCTAGGGTAGAGCTGTACCTCTCCCCAACCTAAGCCACCCTACCTTACTGGTCCTTGTAGTTGCTGGTTGACGGCTGTCCACTGGCTTCCCCTGCGGACACCTGCTGACACGTCCTGGAGCCGCCTCTGTTGAAGCCGCCCTTGGCCTTGGGGCCCTTAGCCGCAGGGCTGCACGGGCAGAGGGCTGCCCTGGGACGACCAGTGATGAAGTGTGGGTGGACCAATGAGAGCGGGCCTGGTTGGGCCGGCAGGCGGGAGGGAAAAACAGGAAGAGGCCCCATCAGATTAGTGAATACGGATGTGACACTAAGACACTCAGGTTTATGGTGCTATAGGAACCCTGCTTGCATGTGTGTCTCTCCTAACACAGCTACATGTATACACTTCACTACTGCATCAATACCCAATCAGTGTCCCTATGGAAAAGGGTGGTAGATATGAATGTTACTATATGACTGTTTTTGAAAGCCTGAAAGAATGTACTGTGATTGGGACCAGAGTTCCTTTTCGAACCTTGGGATGAGTCACAAAGTGCAGAAAAGGATAATTTTTGAGGAAGCACCACAGATCCATGTACTTTTCCATGAATTCTTCTGACAGGAAAGTTCTGCCTGGGATCTGTGGCCACATTCTCTACGAATCAAAAGGAACAGAGGAACTGGCAATACCTTCCATTGACCTGGTGGCCATGGCAGACTCCCCAGCCCTCAAAGATCCCCCACACCCTGGAAGGGGTGGCTGCCCGGTGTATGAGCTGATTCGACATGTAGAGAGGAAAGCACTGGACACCAAAATCACTCACAACTGAAAGCTGAAGCATTTGGTTGGGGCCTAAAGTACAAGAACTCAACTGCAAACCACAAACAAAAAAATAACCTTGAGACTCGAATGGTCCATCTCCTATCTGAACAGGCTAACCTGGATACTACCCTGCCTCTCCAAGTAGCACTCAGCAAAATTCCTTTTCTCTCTACAGTACTACCCCTCCTTAAGCTACTCTTACTCGTAATCTTTGCTCCTTTGTGCATCTGCTCTCTTCTCTACACTCTTCCATTTATTTCAACTTTTTCTTTCTCTCCTGATGTGGCTGCTAGCACCCTCCATTCTACTTTGCTTTCTTTACTGGATTCTGTCTCTCCTTCTTGTTCTTTTACTCCACTCCTAATACTCCCAAGCCTTGGCTTACTTCTGATCTCATCTTCCTCTGCTGCAGTCTGCGTAAAGCTGAGCAGCACTTGAAAAAATCTAGATCACCTTCTGATCTTCCTGCACTTTCATCTTTACACTCTTCTTTTGACTCCCTTACTTGCGAGAGAAAAAAAGAAAAAATAAGAAAATTGGATCTTACTGTTTCCTTCTCACCACCCTCGTCTTTTCCAACTTCTCCATAACATCCTGTCTCCTAAATCTCCTGACCCATCCCTCCTTTCATTTCTTTCTTCCGATGACCTTGTTAGTTATCTCACATCTAGAGTTGCTAATCTTTGTTCTGATTTAGCTTCTTCTCCCACTCTTCCTCTTCTTCCAGTTTATCCTCCTCCTCTTCCCGATTCAGATACTTCTGTCTTTCTTACCCATATTCATTCAACGGCGTCTCCTTCTGATCCTCTTACCTCTTCTCTTATTCCACAGGTCTAAGTCCACCTTCTTCCTTATCTTACTTCGCTCATTAATTCTTCTCTTTCTAACTCATGTTTCCCTGCTACCTTTAAGCAAGCTCATTCTCTAGTTTCCTAAATATTAATTCTCTTCTACTACCTCTTCAATCTGGATTCCGTCCTTCTCATTCTATCAAGACTGCTCTTTTGCATGTCTTTAACTCTCTTCCCTCTGCTCGTCATTCTAAGCTCTCCTCTATACTTATTCTTCTTGATGTAGCTGCAGCATTTGATACTGTGGATCACTCTTCGTATTTCCTCTTTTTCTTCTTTGGGTATTACTGGCTCTGTCCTCAAATGGTTTCATTCCCATCTTTCTCAGCGGCCCTATTCTGTAACTTGGGCTGGACACGCCTATTCCTCACTTTCTCTTCTTTATGTTGTCCCTCAATGTTCTGTACTTGGTACTCTTTTCTCTCTACACTGCCCCACTCTCTGCCCTTATTTCTTCATTGAATCTTTCCTTTCATCTGTACGGAGATGATACACACATTTTTCTCTTTCTTCCTTTGACTATTCTGTACTCCACTGCATCAACTTTCCTTTCTGCCTGCCCACAACTGAGGTCTTCTCATTTCCTACACCTCAATAGTGGGGTTGTGTTTTTTCCAGTTTCAACTATTCAGTTTACTCTTCCTCCTTCCTCTCTGCCCTTTTCCTCTTCTGCATGCAATTTGGGGGTTATCTTTGATCCCTCACTTTCCTTTAAACTGCATAGCTCTTCTAATGCTCCTGCCGCTATGCCCTTTTTAACATCCGTGGTGTGCGCCCCCATCTCTCATACTACTAAACTTCTGTTCTGTCTGATCTTTTCTCGTATCGACTACTGCTCTTTTCTTCTTCGCCTTCCTGTCTCACATCATCTTCCTCTCGGATCTGTTTATAATTCTTCGTTTTGTCTCTCTTCACCTTTTTGCTCCTCTACCACACCTTTACTGTCTTAATTCACTGCTTCCCTTTCAATCGCGTCTTCTCAACCATTTTCTTTCTATTGTTTTCGAAATGTAGTCACTGCTTGGCTTATCTTTCTTCCCTCTCCGATCACAGAATCTGCTTCTTCTCACTGTCCTCAAACCTCACTGTGCTTCTTCCCATTTCCAATATTTTGTCCTTTTAGCCCCTAAACACTGGAATTCTCCATCTGATCTTCTTAGTCTCTATGTATTTTTCAATCTTCATCTTCAAGTTCATCTTCTGACCCTTATTTCTACTTGGTGTTCTCTCCCCCTCCTCCTGTTTTTAGTTTTTTGCTTTATCATTTACATTGTACCGTTTTTCTAATTTGTTGTAAAAGCGCTTTTGGCGAAAGGAGCTTTGTAAATTCAATAAATGAAATTAAAATGGACGGATGGACCTTAACCTAGCTCCAGAAGCACTGAAGTTGTTCATGCTTAAAAGTCATCTTCCCCAGCTGACTCTCTGCTGAACAAAGGGAGGACAAGAAATGCCATATTCAACACCACCCTTGCAAGGACCTCAGCAATGACTACCAGTGGTTGGAAATTGCCAGATATCCAAATTCATGAGGATCCCCTCACTTGGACTGCTTTTGAAATACACCAGACTCAGTCTAGTAAAGTTCTATCTTTGACATTTGCCCTAGCTTTAACATTGTGTCCTATGACGACAAATGTGACTGGCCCATGTTTGAATGAGTACCTCGCTCAGCAAACCAGAAGTCGTGCTGTTCCTTCCAGTAATTCCTAGAAGAAAACAGCTACTCATTGAGCCTATACTAGAAACACTGGGGGGCAGGGTGGGGGGCGTTTCACTTCTGGAAGTTATGTTATCGGTTTTTATAGAGCGCACAATCGTCATGGGGCATCTGGGCGCTAGACACATCCAGAGGGAAGCCTAAACCAGCCTAAAAGATTAGCATCTTAATCAAGCATCTGAAATCCAGGTGGTTACAGGTACATCTGAGCACAAGAGGCAGGGCATTCCACAATTTACCAGAGGCAGTGGAAAATGCCCGGCCTCCCACTCGGGAAAGACGAAATATAGATCTCCCCACCAGACAGGCATTGGCAGAGCCAAGGTCTCGACCAGGACCATAAGGGACACATTTGTCCCAGAGATAGTTGGCTCCCTGCTGGTAAAAAGCTTGATGGACTAAGTAAAGAGCTTTGAATTCAAGGCGCATCACCACTTGAAGCCAGTGCAATGAGCGCAGGACTGGCGAAGCACGAGAAGCATAGGGCGAGTGTGGCAATTCAAGCCGCTAGGTTTTGCAATACCTGGATACGGTGTATTAGTCCCACTGGTTGGGCCAAAAACAAAGCATTACAATAATCCAGCCGGCTAAGCAGAAGAGCGGCGATACACACCCCCCTCCCCACAACAAGTGGTCATTTCTATTTTCAGTGCTGCAGCGCTGGAATTAGAAAAAAGGTTTAACATGCCCCAATGCCATGTGGGGGCTGTGAGGCCCCAGTATTGCAATAGGGAATGCTATTGGGCCCTGTGGGAAATGGCTGCCCTCCCTTCCTCTTAGCTGGTCTTCACTTTCAGGACTATGATATCCTACCCCATGGTGAACTCGAACTCTCCTGGACAGGTCTCTGGGGAAATTCTAAATGTGTGTGGGACCTGAACCACTCAAAATAAGTCCAACTCGCCCTTAACTGGGGTATGAACTACCTGGTACCATGAAGCTCCAGAGTTTCAAACTGACCTTAAGAAAGTTGTAGACCTAAAAACACTCAGACTTTCAGAACCACAAGTGCTGACCTGTAACCTGCACCTTGTTTACCTTTAACTTAATCTTAAGTATATGGTGATCTCTCTGTGGACGTGGAATTATGCAATATGTATGCAGTAACACACAATGGGCCTCATGATTTGGGCGCTAACCCCGGTACCGCCAAACCCCCCAGCGCTATTAGTACCCGGCTGACGGGTTTAGCAGAACAGTAAATCCCCATTCCCCATTGGGCCCATTCCCCATTGAGCCCAAAGGGGAATGTTCAGCGCCATTACAGCCGGCGCTATTACTGCCAGCGATAATAGCACCGAAAATCAGCCAAATCGCGGCGGATTTGCCCCAGCTCAGAGCGGACCCTAAATGCGACGGCAATAGCGTTACCGCTGCATTTAAGGGTTACAGCCAAACTCTTGATGAGGCAGAATGTCTTAGGCTATACTGGCTGGTACCAGTCCGGGCTGAAATTACAAGTCTCAGCGTAGCAAGCAGCCTGGCATTCTTACCAGTTGAGGGAGCATGCAGCAGAGCATGTTACTGCTATTAGCAGCACCAAGCTGCAAATAGTGTGGGAAACGTAAAAAGAAAAGTGGTAAGAACCCAGATTGTTTTGACATGGCCAACATGTATTTGCTACTTCCATGGCAAGTACAGTTAGAGCCAGAGAGATCCACAAAGCAGAGCAGCCCATAGCAGAATCCAGTCAAGGCCCTCTTAATGGTGAAAGAAGATGCCGCGGGCCAGTAGCACAGCAGGCGGTGGAGATTAGTCGGAAAATTCGTGGAAAGTGCAGGCAGTACTCACTGTGCTCAGAACATATCCTTGATTAGTAATTTCTGTTCACATTATGAGCAAGCTAATTCACTAAATCACTCATTGTGGTGCTAAAATGTATTACCCTACATTGTTTTGTACCCAGGTCCCAGGTTTAGGAAGTAGCCTGAACACAGGGGTTTGGGAATTCCTCCAACGAAGGGGGTATACCGATTCACACCACACTAATATATCCATTGCTCTTGCCATACAAAGAGCGAATGTAGAATCAGGATGCTTGTGTGTTGCAATTAATTGAACAGATCTACATTGACAAACTCAAAAAACAACTTCACGTAGGGCAATGTGCTTTCCTCCATTAGTTCGATTTTAGGCTGTTGATTCAGAAACCGAGCTGCATGTGTATTTGACAAATATAGAATAAAAGAAACTGTAGGTTACTAATAACTATGCAAATGCAAAGAGCCTCAAGATAAGCAAGATCTGCGCTTTCCCCCAGGCCCTCACCTTTGCACTGGACTCTGCTATATATCCCTATTTTGCAAGCATCGTCTCATCTCGCCCACCCAAGCAAGCTCTCCTCCACCTTTCAAGCCATGCAGATTCCACATGGCAACAACTTTGCACTTGTAAAATACCTTCTTGACTACTTCTTCCATTTCCTCATTGCACCCTTCCATACCCTTTCTTTTAGGTTTTTTCCAGTCTCTCTTCCAGACCTCGCCAACGGAACTGGCTCCTATCCTTTGGACAGCCATACCCTCATTTGTTCATATTAACCCATTTGCTCCTCAGACAATGAAATACCTTGCTCTAATCAACTGCAAAATCACAGTTGCAACGGGTATTTTGATGGGGAGGGTGGGGGTTAGTCCCTCTCAACATACCCGTTGCAACTGTGATCTTTCCTAATGTCTACAACTCAGCAAGACCTGCCGACTCTCAGAAAACACTCTGCTGACCAGAGCAATTCTACTAAATACTGGCCTGACCTACTCCAAAATGCTCATGCGCGTCGTATTTAGCAGAATCACTATTTACCTAAAGAACGTCTCTTGCTTGGACATCCAAGGTCTAGCAGTAAAATGAAATTGCCTCAAACCAATCTCTCTCCATGTTGCAGAACTCCAATACCTGCACTACCCCCTGAGACCCCCTCTCCCTGACAGTGGGAGTACCCCAAACACTTCACCTTCGACATCTTGTTCCCTGAAAAATAATTTCTACCTTTAGTGTCACTGGAGCTGAACTTTGTATTTGATGCTTCTGGGGTACTTATGCAGATGGGGTGCTGAACAAGCTTGATGGGTATTTGGGAACAATCTGTCCGGTGGCATTCAGACCTTCAGAAAGGTAAGCTTATGGACTGATGTGAGAAACCTGAAGGTGCCTCCCTAGCTAGTCCCTGGTGATCTGTCATCCAGGTGGCCAGGACACGCCCATCGTTATTGGATGCAGTACCTGGGGGTGGGCCAAAGATGGAGTATCACCTGGATGGGGGGTCCTCGGGGAGTGGGACACCGACAGGGGGGGGGGGCGGGAGGGTGCGGTATACCCAATCTTACCACGTAGGACATTCAAAACCACTGCCCTCCCCTTTTCCGACACAGATATTTTCGCATGACACACCAGAGAACGGACTAAACCAGAGCCGTTTAACAGGACATGTCCCAATACAAGGGTCAGGCAAAGTCAGACAATTGATCTGAATCACACACACCTGACGTCCGTTTCCCTTACCCACAGGGATAAAAGGTGGAGCAAGAGAGCACAGTACGAGCAAGGCAGACCGCACAATGAGACAGCTAGCCAGACCCAGAAGTTCAAGAGCAGGAGAAAGGCTGCAAACATCGAGAGGCTGATGAGGAGAGACATGAACTCTGCAAAACATCCGCAGAAGGAATCGTAAGACCGAGGACAATAGCCCAAGTGTGTTGCAGCAGATGCCAACGGTAGACGCAGCATATCGACGGTGATAAAATGGAACGAGGGAGACTCCTGCTACTGTGGTACCAGCCTGGACTCGAGTTACAAGGAAAACCAAGCGGTTCATCACAGTCAACGAGCCGAGGGGAGAACCTATAAGAACCGGCTATGATGAGAGTCGCAGAGTGGCAGAACCAAAGCAGTTCGAAGAACTAAGATTGAAAAGGGGGAGACCAGCTGCAGAAGGGGACCAGCACCACGTGGGTGCTGCTCCGAGAAACTCTAGTCCATCCCCGTTTGAGTAAAACTCTAGATACCAGAAGGACATAGGAGATCCGGCAAGATAGGTCAAAGTGGTCATACAGGAGATCAAGCAAAATCTATGTACAGTTCAAAGCCTTTGACCAAAGAACTATAAAGTAAGCAAGAGAGGTGAATCTCGTAAACATTGAAAGTACATGTGATGGTGAAGTTTGCAAGAGTGAACCCGGAAGAGGGATCCTGAGAGAAGGGTGCAAAGTCTAAAGTCCCAAGAAACAGTGGGTTGACAAAGGTGAACCCGGCTGAGGGATGTCCACTGGAACTGTTTAAAAAGACATTAAGATTTGTACTTGAACGGTGTGATGCTGGAAATGTATCAGAGGGACAGGGCCTCTGAATCCTTGTCCTCTTCTGCCTTTTATCGTGTGTTCTGTTATGTTTTCTGCCCAGGAATCCATTTGGGACTCCTGGCAGTGCAGCTCTCTCTTTTGGTTTGGTGAACAGACCCCTGGGATACCCTTATGGCACCCATGGGTGGGGGGGTACAACCCTGTGCCCCTAGTGTATGTTTTTGGGCACCTGTGGGTGGCCCACAGAGCAGGGTATGGGCTGGTGGCAGCTCCATGCTGAATTGGACAGGTGCTCTGGGTGTCCTCCATTTTGGGATACCCAGGCCCTGCCATTGGGATCAGTTGATTCCTGATAGAAACAAGATGGCCCCTGTGGCCTCTTGCTTTCTATTGCCTGTTGTCTTGTTTTCCCAAAGTCCTGGGATGCCCTGACTCTGTCCCTTCCCCCTGACTGGCTGTTGGGTGGAAGTTCCATATATGGTGTTGTTGTGAAGGCCCAGCTAGACTGACTGGAGCCTTCCCAGTGACTGTATGTTGTGGGTACCTCCTGTGGGTGGGACCTGGGTGAATGGAGTGTGTGACCAATATACACTCCTTGTTGTGGTTGTCTGGTTTCTGGCATGAGAGACAAAGACTGAGACAGCCCTGCCCGAAACTGGCCTGAATGCAGTGTGTAGTGTTGAATGGCTGGGTACTTGTCCCAATCCACATTCCTTGTTGTGAGTGTCTGAAAGGGAGGAGTGTGGCCTGAATGCACTGTGTGCCTGATTGGCTGACTGACTGCATGAATGCCCTTCTGTGTGATTGGCTGCTGTGTGTGTGCCAGCAGTGTGGATGAGAGACAGAATAGTATATCTGGGGACCTCTCACCACTGGAAATTGTTCAGAAGCATTCAGAAGCTGAGTCTCCACTCAAGAGTAACTGGATTTGCTGATCCTCGACGTCCAGCTGGAAGAAGAAGACTTGCTGTGGCATTTGCTTCGACGGAACTGAAGGTTGTCGAAATCGTCGAGGACTGACCCGAGAGAGGACCTGGTAAGGCGCCCTCTTCCCGTGCTCCGAGGGACCATCGAGCACCGCTGAATCTTCGCCGAAGCGCCCTGGAAGTCAGACCCTCGAAAGGCTGCCGACCCGAGACGGGACCGCCGAGGAGATCGAAGTGAAGCACCCGGACATCGACGCTGTCGAAGTCCATTGCCGTCGACCAGGGTTCGCAGGTCTGTGTAACCGCTGGAGGCCCGTCGAAGTTGTGTTGCCCAGCCGTGGGAACCACTTGACGCCGTGCCGCCGACGATCGGAGCCGTCCGCTCCATTGCCTAAGAACATTCAATCGAAGGACTCTCTCGACCGCATCGTCGACCGCTTATCCTGCCGGAGAAAGTCGAGGACGACCAACGCGCCGAGGAGAAACCTGCCGGTGGGTTTCCCGCCACCCGACGACCCCAAAGACTCGGACGACTCGACGCCCTTGCTGGGCTCCCGTCTCTACAATCTTTGCGGTCCAGAACTATTGTCATCGAGGTGCCCCGCACACCTCCGCCTTGCAGGACGCCGACGCCCCGACGCCGACGAGCACCGCTCGGACGGAGCTGCCGCCTCTTCGACAACGTTCGGCCTCGTTCGTCGACGGACGTTCGACGCCCCGTGCCTCCCGCCTGAAAAGGAAGGCATTCAAGAAGGGCCGTCGATTCCCCGTCGCCGAACAGCGAGTCCCTCGACGCTTGTCGACGCCTTTTCGAGGAACTCGACTCCACCAGGTACATTGGGGGGGTAAAAACATTATAGGAGAAAAATAGACTATTGAACAATATCTGGACTGGGCTGGGGTTATATCTCTTTATTTTGCAGGTTGCCCAGGTGGGGGGATCTCCACACAGAACTGTGTCCAGTAGCAAGGGCCAGTATTCTGCCTATTGTTTCAACCCTCTGTTATCTCTCCTCTCTCTATTGCTGGTTTCCTTCTTATTGATCTGTGTGCCATTTCTACAGTATTGTGAATGCACTTTAATGAGGTCTAATATTAGTGGTACCACTTTAGAATTGTAGATATTTACCATTGCTGATTTTCCTGAGCACAAAGTGCGTTATTGTGATAAGTGTACATAACCCTTGAATATTAATTATATAAAGACTGTGTTTTCAGTAATACAGTGTGTGGACATTCCTTTGTGGGGGCTTGGGGATACACTGTACTTAAGAACCAGCCTGCATCACCTCCTGAGAAGCTAGGCCTTGATTGCTCGTCCATCGCTACCGTATTAGAGAATCTTGGCTGGGGTCCTCTGTGCCTCCCCTCTACCATATAGAGAGCAGAAGTACAGACCCCCCCACCGGTCTTCTTTACAAAGCTGGTGGCAGCGGTGGGATGCTTATGGTTTTAAGACTCAGTGTATAACCGTGCCACTTACAAAATATCCGCACTTTTATTAGATTAAGGTTTGGGTGTGTACCAAATAACTGCATTACAAGCAATGGAGGCCATTGCAAATGGTAAATTGACTCGGATGAGCTTAGAGGCTCTCCAGAGTGCTTGTGAAGCCAGGGAGTTAGACTTTGTGGATAAGTCTAGGGCTGAGCTGATAGCTGCCCTGGTGGATTACCAGACTGATGGTGAAACTCTTGAGGAAGGGGGGGATGCAACCAGTGAGGACTCTGCCCCTGGGGTTGTCGCTGAATCTGTTTCTGGGAATGCCACCATTCCTGCTGCCTCTGTTCCAAACCCCAGCAATTCCATGGAACTTGAGTTATTGAGGATGAAGTTAGCCTTTGAATATCGCAAGTTGGAAATAGAAGCTGAGCTTAAGAAAGAGGAGCTGGCACAGCAAGTGGAACTCAAGAATAGGGATCTTGAACTCAGAAATAAGGACCTTGAACTCAAAAGCCAGGACACTGAATGTCAGAGAATCCAGCTAGAGAAAGCCAGAGTGGAGACTTCAGCTAGATCCAGTGAGAGTGTCAGGTCCCCAGCCACCAAGTTTATGAAAGATTTGGTTGGTGTGTTTGTGGAGGGTTCAGATATCCTCCAATGGATTGAAGCGTTTGAAATGGCTTGTGCAATTCATGATGTAGATAAAAGAGATTGGGCTAAGTGTTTGTTAAGCAGAGTGCCTCAAACTGGATATGACTGTATTCTGAAGCTGAGTGTGGAAGAAAGGGGTCAGTATGAGTGTATGAAGTCTGCTTTGATTGCCAAGTTTGGCAAGACACCTGCCCAATACCTTAAAAGGTTCAGGGAATTTAAGAAAAGAGAGAATGTGTCTTGGGTTGACTGGGTGAGTACTGCGCACATGAACATGATGGGGTGGATTGATGGATACAAGGTGAAAACTTTTGTTGAGTTGTCCCACCTCTTGTTTTTTGAGCATTTTTCTGAAGCCTGTTCACCAGAGCTGCGTCAGTATGTGGCTGACCAGAACATTTTGGACCCCTTTAAGCTGGCTAGGTTGGCTGACAAGTGGGTCTCCCACCGGGTGTCCCCTAAGGACTCCAGTGGGAAGGACAAGGACAAAGAAAAGGGGGCCTCTCAGAAAGCTGAGGAGTCCCAAAAGCAGTCACAGTCGGGTAAACCAAAACCTTCCTCTCCTAAGACCCAAAAATCTAGTGGGGATAAGTCCTCTGTGGGTGGGAATAAGAGTAGTGGTCCACCTGCTGCAAAGCAGGCTCCCAGTGGTTCCAGTACCGTACCCCGCACTCCTGGCACTTGTTGGGATTGTGGGGCTCTGGATCACAAAAGGGGTGACCCCAAGTGTAAAGGTAAGGCACTTGGAGTACAGGCTGTCAGCCTGACCTACCCTTACCCCGTGTCTGAGGTGGAGGCCACTGTCCTCCCCTCCTCTACAGGAATCACATTTGGTGCTCCAGTAGAGATTTCCTTAGTGTCCCTTGGGGCCTGGGACCAGTACGCAGAAGTACTGGCGACTATCCCGCAGAACACCCGTAGGTTTTTGAGAAGTGTCCTCTTGAATGGCCAGCCTTCTACTGGTTTGAGAGACACTGGGGCAAGCATGACAGTGGTGGACAGGACCCTGCTCAAGCCAGAGGACTATGTAGGTGCTCCTCTGAGAACCACCAGGTTAGCTGGTGGGCCTCCCAAATTATCGCCTGTAACCCTAGTCACACTCATGATTGGAGACAAGACAGCAAAGCTTCCTGTCCTGGTTCAGGACAATGTCCCTGCTAACATTCTGTTAGGAAACGATCTAGTAGAGTTGGGGTTGATCTCGGATGGTCTTCCCATGACTGCTGCTGCAGTCACTAGGTCACAGGTGACACCGGGTCTGGCTGTGAGTCAGGTATCCGAGCCAAAGGCGAGGCCTAAGGCAAGAAGAAGGAAGACCAAGAAGGCCACCTCTGTGGAGGGAACACCTTCTCTTCCTGCTGTTCCGACAGCACCCAATGGGATCCATGCTCCGGACGGGCTGGGTCCAGCGGAAAACCCAAACTCAACTCCTGTGGGAGAAGAGACAGAAGACTCTCCTGTGGGAGAGGTTCTCAACCCGGAGGATCATCCCGACCTTCAATGCTTGTTAGCTGAAGGGGGACCCTCCCGGGCAGACTTCTGTAAGGGACAGAGAGAGTGCCACTCTCTCGAGGGCCTGAGGAAACAGGCCCTGTCCCAGGCACAAGGTGAAGTGCCTAGGACATTCAAGATTTATTGGGAGGGTGAGCTCCTTGTTAGTGAGCCCACTAAGCCCGAACCTGGTGCCCGCAAGAGGTTGGTGGTACCCCAGGTTTACAGGCCCTTCCTACTGCAGTTGGCGCATGAGGTGCCCTTGGCTGGTCATCTTGGGACCAAGAAGACTAAGCAGAGGCTCTCTGCCCATTTCTACTGGCCACGGATGGGAGTAGAGGTGGAGTCCCACTGCAGGACCTGCCCAACTTGTCAGTTGTCTGGCAAGACTGGAGGCAGGGTCATTGCCCCACTGCAGCCATTACCAGTGGTTGGCACCCCATTTGAGAGGGTGGGCATCGACATCGTCGGTCCCCTTGACCCTCCCACTTCAGGTGGACATCGGTTCATCCTGGTCTTGGTAGATCATGCCACCAGGTACCCTGAGGCAATACCCCTTCGGACTGTTACTGCCAAGGTGGTTGCCAGGGCTCTCCTGGGCATTTTCACCCGTGTTGGATTCCCCAAGGAGGTTGTCTCTGACCGAGGATCCAACTTCATGTCTAGTTACATGAAAACCATGTGGAAAGAGTGCGGGGTAACCTACAAGTTCTCCACCTCTTACCACCCCCAGACCAATGGTCTGGTTGAGAGATTTAACAAAACTCTCAAGGGCATGCTAGGTGCTTTGGAAGAGCCCCTAAGGAGGAAATGGGATCTCCTCCTGCCATGCCTGCTGTTTGCTTACAGAGAGGTACCTCAAGAGGGTGTTGGTTTCAGCCCCTTTGAGTTACTCTTTGGACATCCCGTGAGGGGGCCCCTCGCCTTGATCCGAGAAGGCTTGGAAGCCACCCCTCCAGGTCCCGCCAAGCAAGTGGGGGACTATGTGTTAGGCCTCAGGCGGAGGATGACACAAATGATGGGTCAGGCAACAGCAAATCTCAAGGCCAGCCAGGAATTGAATAAGTACTGGCATGACCTGAAAGCTTCGCAAGTGGATTGGACTCCGGGACAGGAAATCCTTGTGATGGAGCCTACCAAGCCTAGAGCTTTGGCAGACAAGTGGACTGGACCCTTCAGGATCATCTCCAAGATGGGCGAAGTCAATTATCTGGTGGACATGGGAGCCTCTGGGGTAGCCCCCCAGGTATTCCATGTCAACAGGCTCAAGCCTTTCCACAGGCGAGCAGAAGTCTCATGTCTCTTGCTAGCTTCAGGGCAAGAAGAGGATGAGAGTGAGCCCCCTCCTGATTTGCTGCATAGCAACCCTCAGGATGGCTCAGTGGAGGGAGTACAACTCTCTCCCGATTTGACAACAGAGCAGCAGAGGGCCTGCCGGGCTTTGCTCCAGCAGTATGCCCCTCTGTTTTCACTGACACCGGGCCTTACACCGTGGTGTAAGCACGAAATTGACACTGGTGACAGTGTGCCTGTCAAAAGCAGGAGCTATCGTATGTCAGATACCGTCAAAAACCACATCCAGGCTGAGGTCGCCAAGATGTTGGATCTGGGTGTTATTGAACCCTCCACCAGTCCCTGGTCCAGTCCAGTGGTCCTTGTCCCCAAGGCAAGTTCCCCGGCGGGTACCAAGGATTGGAGGTTCTGTGTGGACTACCGAGGAGTCAATGCCGTCACCAAAACTGACGCGCACCCATTGCCCAGGGCTGATGAGCTCGTGGACACTATAGGTGCTGCCAAATTTGTGAGCACCTTTGACCTTACCTCAGGCTATTGGCAAATAGCTCTGACGGACCATGCCAAGGAAAAGACGGCATTCTCCACACCTGAGGGACTCTACCAGTTTAGGGTCATGCCCTTTGGGTTGAAGAATGCCCCTGCCACCTTCCAGAGATTGGTCAACCATGCGCTCAGTGGGCTGGAAGCCTTTTGTGTGGCTTACTTAGACGACATTGCCGTCTACAGTTCCACCTGGGAAGAGCATTTGACACATCTGGATAAGGTGTTGCAGGCCTTGAAAAGGGCTAACCTCACTATCAAGGCCACCAAGTGCCAGATAGCTCAGGGGAAAGTTACCTATCTTGGTCATGAGGTAGGAGGGGGTCAAATCCAACCTCTCTCCAGTAAAGTACAGGACGTACAGAACTGGGAGACTCCCACTACTCAAACCCAGGTGAGAGCCTTTTTGGGCCTCACTGGGTACTATCGCAATTTCATGGCAGACTATGGAACCATAGCTGCACCCCTGACAGCTCTAACTTCACCCAAACAGCCTAGGAAGGTTAATTGGACTGAAGACTGTCAGAGGGCCTTTGATGGCTTGAAAGAAAGTCTGTGTAGGGCACCTGTGTTGAGTGCGCCTGACTACAGCCGACCCTTTATCGTCCAGACGGATGCCTGCGACACCGGAATTGGAGCTGTCTTGTCCCAGTTAGATGACAAAGGGAGAGAACATCCTATCATATTCATCAGTAGACAACTCAAGGGTAGAGAACTTAGGTGGGCTACTGTTGAAAAGGAATGTTTTAGTATAGTTTGGAGCCTTAGGCGTTTTAGGCCCTACCTTACGGGGTCCACCTTCAAGGTCCAAACAGATCATAAGCCCCTGAAGTGGCTTATGCAGATGAAGGGTGAGAATCCGAAATTGCTCAGGTGGTCGATTAGCCTACAAGGGCTAGACTTCACCATAGAGCACAGACCAGGGAAGAGTCACGATAATGCAGATGGCCTTTCCAGAAGGTATGTTGACCGTCTGGATGAGGGTGTCTATCCCGTGGGAGATTAGGCACCCTCCACCTCAGTCTGGGGGGGGCGACTGTGATGCTGGAAATGTATCAGAGGGACAGGGCCTCTGAATCCTTGTCCTCTTCTGCCTTTTATCGTGTGTTCTGTTATGTTTTCTGCCCAGGAATCCATTTGGGACTCCTGGCAGTGCAGCTCTCTCTTTTGGTTTGGTGAACAGACCCCTGGGATACCCTTATGGCACCCATGGGTGGGGGGGTACAACCCTGTGCCCCTAGTGTATGTTTTTGGGCACCTGTGGGTGGCCCACAGAGCAGGGTATGGGCTGGTGGCAGCTCCATGCTGAATTGGACAGGTGCTCTGGGTGTCCTCCATTTTGGGATACCCAGGCCCTGCCATTGGGATCAGTTGATTCCTGATAGAAACAAGATGGCCCCTGTGGCCTCTTGCTTTCTATTGCCTGTTGTCTTGTTTTCCCAAAGTCCTGGGATGCCCTGACTCTGTCCCTTCCCCCTGACTGGCTGTTGGGTGGAAGTTCCATATATGGTGTTGTTGTGAAGGCCCAGCTAGACTGACTGGAGCCTTCCCAGTGACTGTATGTTGTGGGTACCTCCTGTGGGTGGGACCTGGGTGAATGGAGTGTGTGACCAATATACACTCCTTGTTGTGGTTGTCTGGTTTCTGGCATGAGAGACAAAGACTGAGACAGCCCTGCCCGAAACTGGCCTGAATGCAGTGTGTAGTGTTGAATGGCTGGGTACTTGTCCCAATCCACATTCCTTGTTGTGAGTGTCTGAAAGGGAGGAGTGTGGCCTGAATGCACTGTGTGCCTGATTGGCTGACTGACTGCATGAATGCCCTTCTGTGTGATTGGCTGCTGTGTGTGTGCCAGCAGTGTGGATGAGAGACAGAATAGTATATCTGGGGACCTCTCACCACTGGAAATTGTTCAGAAGCATTCAGAAGCTGAGTCTCCACTCAAGAGTAACTGGATTTGCTGATCCTCGACGTCCAGCTGGAAGAAGAAGACTTGCTGTGGCATTTGCTTCGACGGAACTGAAGGTTGTCGAAATCGTCGAGGACTGACCCGAGAGAGGACCTGGTAAGGCGCCCTCTTCCCGTGCTCCGAGGGACCATCGAGCACCGCTGAATCTTCGCCGAAGCGCCCTGGAAGTCAGACCCTCGAAAGGCTGCCGACCCGAGACGGGACCGCCGAGGAGATCGAAGTGAAGCACCCGGACATCGACGCTGTCGAAGTCCATTGCCGTCGACCAGGGTTCGCAGGTCTGTGTAACCGCTGGAGGCCCGTCGAAGTTGTGTTGCCCAGCCGTGGGAACCACTTGACGCCGTGCCGCCGACGATCGGAGCCGTCCGCTCCATTGCCTAAGAACATTCAATCGAAGGACTCTCTCGACCGCATCGTCGACCGCTTATCCTGCCGGAGAAAGTCGAGGACGACCAACGCGCCGAGGAGAAACCTGCCGGTGGGTTTCCCGCCACCCGACGACCCCAAAGACTCGGACGACTCGACGCCCTTGCTGGGCTCCCGTCTCTACAATCTTTGCGGTCCAGAACTATTGTCATCGAGGTGCCCCGCACACCTCCGCCTTGCAGGACGCCGACGCCCCGACGCCGACGAGCACCGCTCGGACGGAGCTGCCGCCTCTTCGACAACGTTCGGCCTCGTTCGTCGACGGACGTTCGACGCCCCGTGCCTCCCGCCTGAAAAGGAAGGCATTCAAGAAGGGCCGTCGATTCCCCGTCGCCGAACAGCGAGTCCCTCGACGCTTGTCGACGCCTTTTCGAGGAACTCGACTCCACCAGGTACATTGGGGGGGTAAAAACATTATAGGAGAAAAATAGACTATTGAACAATATCTGGACTGGGCTGGGGTTATATCTCTTTATTTTGCAGGTTGCCCAGGTGGGGGGATCTCCACACAGAACTGTGTCCAGTAGCAAGGGCCAGTATTCTGCCTATTGTTTCAACCCTCTGTTATCTCTCCTCTCTCTATTGCTGGTTTCCTTCTTATTGATCTGTGTGCCATTTCTACAGTATTGTGAATGCACTTTAATGAGGTCTAATATTAGTGGTACCACTTTAGAATTGTAGATATTTACCATTGCTGATTTTCCTGAGCACAAAGTGCGTTATTGTGATAAGTGTACATAACCCTTGAATATTAATTATATAAAGACTGTGTTTTCAGTAATACAGTGTGTGGACATTCCTTTGTGGGGGCTTGGGGATACACTGTACTTAAGAACCAGCCTGCATCACCTCCTGAGAAGCTAGGCCTTGATTGCTCGTCCATCGCTACCGTATTAGAGAATCTTGGCTGGGGTCCTCTGTGCCTCCCCTCTACCATATAGAGAGCAGAAGTACAGACCCCCCCACCGGTCTTCTTTACAAACGGACAAGCTATAGTGAACCCAGAGGATGCTGAAAGTAAAAGGGTCAGCGCCCGGAAGAGGGGTAGCCAGGGGTTAAGTATCCTCACCCTAAGTAAAACCAGGAAGTGAACTTACATTGTGTTGAAGGAACCTTTGTGATTTGAACAAGTCAGGCCCTCGAAGGCAAGTGTCTTTCAAGGGAAATGAGACTTGGCCATCGAGACTTCTGATAGACTGGAACAGAACTGTCGACTCGTGCTGGGAAAGCTCGAGTGTGTACTGTGCTCCAAGATCCCACTTTACCCTGTGCTCAAAACATGAGGAAGGGAGACCCAAGCTACCGAAATCCTGACATATTATTTGAGAACACTTCTTTCTTTCCTTGAAAACTATCCCACACCCTTGTTGTATTAGTTGTAAGGTTTGGCAATAGATTTCTTAGTATAGGCCCTTTTTATTTTGACACAACGCCACTAGGAATGCCATGTTTTCATTTGATGGTCGACACTTGCTCCCATCTTAGATTTAGGTTTACTGTAGGTGTTTTTCCACCCTGTATTTATTGTTTAATGAACACCCTTGAACTGTGATCACTTTTGTCTGTCTTTACTGTTGCCACTAGGAGTTCCTTACACGGAGGACACCAATTCAAACATCAGCTTACCTACACGCCTGTGGCACAAGCCTGGGATATGGAATTATATGGAAATAGCAACCCCACACCAAATTGACCGTTACTGATGCAATGTTTCCTTCTTCCCATCCTGCTCGTTTTTAGATTTCTGTTGTGGTACTGGAAAAAGCATTGAGGGAAGTAAGAAGGGCTTGGTTACTGAATGCCACTACTCTCCAGTTCCTTCCCACTCCCTCACCAAGTCGAGCATGATCAGGCAGGGATATAACATGCACAGACGCGCCCTTAGAGGCCGGTGGTATAAGCTAGGTTTTGTGCCAGGGTTATAATGTAGAACAAATGTCATGGGGGTTAGAGGGGCTCTATGATTCCTAAAGAGGGGTAGAGGGTGTAGAATGAATGTAAAAAAAAACCAAGCATACCCCATTTAACAATCACTGCGTAGGGAAGAAGGAATGTTGCCACCTCCCAACCATCAGGGGTGGGGAGCATAGGGTTTTGTTTACACCAACATGCTCGTCAATGGCCAGAATAGTCAGCCGTGCTCTTACACGGGCAGCAGCAACACTCCTCCGTCATAGTAAATCTACCACATTGAACACTGACTTTGTCCATCAACTAGTATTCAGTGTGATGGGGTATATAACCAATCTGACTCCTTGAGTAGCTCCAAGGGTGTTTATTGGAGACTTTACAAATAGTATGGGCACGGGGTTCACGGCGAAAATCGCAACGGCCTACCAGGGACTTTAGGGAGGTTGGCACTCGAGCCGTCCTTCTCTGTCGCTCCATCTCCCACTGGTATGCCCCCTCCCTTTTCCTGGGCGTCCTTTAACACAGGTTAGTGTACCGAACAGTGACACCCATCTGTCTTCTCTATGGAGAAGTCCATTAGGGAATCCCTAATGAGATGGCTAGCTGACTCTCTAGGGGACTTCTCCCTTTCCATAGCCTTGCAGACTTAATGTTCTCAGGGAGTCTTTAGGGATTGCGCCTTCTTCCACTCAGTGCCACTTTCTCTTACTTACAGACAGGTTCTCAACTGTCTCGTCTCTACCCTGGGTCCCAAGAGGTTCTCCTCTCGCCGTATTACTGTCCCTTCAATCTCATGCTCCTCCTTCCCATCTCCACCCTTTGATTTTACTTTTACTCCTACCTCTCAGCTCCTCCACTCACTACTTTCACTTCGGCCTACTACCACTGATGGCATCTTCCCCTCCTTCCTACCCTGCCACATTGTCTCTACAACTCTACCATTATAGCTTCGTTCTATGCCAACAGCACTGCCTCTCTGCTGTCACTGCTACTCAGATTCCCCTTTCTCTTACTGCTCCCGGGTCTCTACTACTCCTCACTACTGCTGCTCCCACTGTACGGCTACTACCACTTTGTTAACACAAATACTAATAGGATTGTTCTACATACCCTACCAATCACTTACATAGCTTTCAAGGGAAGGGTCAGTTGAAGGTTCTGAGAAGGCTCCAAAGGGCTTGAAAACCCCACCCTCTTTCACACGCTGGCACACATCTCTAACATGGCCACTGAAATGGACAATCCAATAGGCTAGGAGAATTTGCCAGGCCTTTTTTAATACAAATTCCTGGTGGGCTTTCTATGGCGCTCATGGCGTTCTCTATTTAATATGTACAATCCCAGGTGCATTAGTGGATTGCTGCTCATGAGAGGCAGCTCCTGCTAACCTTCTTGCCTGAGCCACGCTCTCATCCCCTATGGCTGCACCGTCCCTCGACCGCACCAGCAGTGTTTGTTTGCCTACTGTGGGGTTGTTGGGTGAAGGGCGACTTGGCCATCCCGCTCTATTGCAGCCTAGTCCTGTTCCTCCCGGTTATCAGCAGCTCCTTACGGTGCTGTCGCCATCTGCATCCAGGTAAGCAAGGAGGGGTCCCACACTCAAGCACCCTGAATGGAGCTGGGGCTGGGCTCCCCGACCGGGCCTGAAAACAGGCACGATTACATCAGTTTTTATTTGCCCAACTTGACTAAGCAAATCTCATGACCTTGTGCAAAAATGCTGTCTTTGGCCCATTCAGCATCCCATTCCCGCGATTTACAGGGCCATCACAGGTCACAAAACCTTGTTCACCCAATTTTCCCCTAGTATATACATTCTAGACTAACTATGATACTACCTCCTTTAGACCAAATTTGCTACGTCCTTTTTTGTTTACTGCATATATTTTGGCTCTGAAAATGGCCGTTAACAGCCCATGATCTGTGAATAATAGGAAATAAGAGAAGTACAGGAATGTTTCAACTTTTCTTCAGCCAATGACAGGCTGAGGACTCCTTTTGTATTACTGAATACTGTACAAGGCATGCAAGTCCTTTAAGTACCCTGGGCATTTGCAATAGTTATTTCCTCAACATTTTATAACAGTGATAACAGCTCCCACAACAATGCTACTAGCATCAGTTGAGACAATTGTGGGAGATGTAGCTCCACATAGTCCCAAAGTTAAATACAAATTTAATTCTAGACTATTTTTTTTAAGAACACATTCTGGCACTTTTACCAGCAAAGAAAAAGCATCTTTTACATTAAAGTCAGCATCTGAATGATTTTATCAGCCAACAATAAGTACACGTCTGATGAAATTCTATCGCATCCATGGAGGAATCTTATTGTTTGTTGTTAAACAGTCTTATTCTCCCCAGTTTGTTTTGTTTATCAACTTTTCTTTGGGTCTGACCCATCAGCTGTGACTTCATGTCCCAGGTAGTCCATCTCTAAGTTTGTTGTAAAAGCAATTTTTTGCGGAATCTTGTTTTCTATTAAAGTAGCCCCAGTTATTAAAATATGTCCTTTGGAAACAGTCAGCCTTAGTTCAATTCCCAAACAGTTTGTGTATTAATTACTGGAATAACTAAAAAATAGAAAAATAAAAAATGCTATGGGACTGAAAGCCCTCCTATCATTTCTCTAAAGAAGGCAGTCAGGATGCAATCTTATTTGATAATAAGCAGGAGGCAGATGAGTTTGCGGCGCTCTTATGATAGTCCTAACATTTACAACATCTTGTTAACGTTTGGGAAAAGATGCCTCCCCACAATAACCCCTTTATTCAACTGCCATAAGTCAATGCAAAGATGCATAGCCATTTGCCTTTGGAACCACAATCCCAGGAGAAACCCATTTAACTTCACTCCTACCCTCAAAGACATCCTCATTACACAATTTATCAAGTTAATTTTTAAGAGCTTCTCTGAATACCAACAGCACATTCTATACCTTGGTCAGAACAGTTCAAATGTTCTACTTAAGTCCAAGTTTATGAAAAAAGTTCTTTCAAGCACCCCAGTTTTAACAAAATCAGAATGACTTTTGGGAACAGTACATTCTGCCCATCAACCACCACTGTAGTTTTCATCTCACCATATTTTAACCTCATTTGCTTCTTTCACCTCTAAGGCAAGCGGCCCCATGATGTTAAAAAAAAAAGAAGAAATGAAAAATACTGTGTCCAGGTTGTCTACCTTTAAACCTGGGCTTTGCTCTGAAATATTCAATTAGCTTGAGTATCCAGATTAATTCACTGCTGCCAGCAAATGCTACCATTCTTTCTGGTGGATGGCTCCTCCCACAGAGTCTTGATCTTAGATACATTTCCAGGACAGTTCAGCTGGCACCAGAAACATTTTACAGCAGGTGGTGTGCCTTGACGCCAACTCTCCTAGACGGTCCACTTCTCACCAGTGGAAGAGCCAGGCTTCAGTCAAAGTATAGGGCACAGCACACGTCATGACATCAGTTCCAAATGTTCTATCCCTGTGCTTAGCAGCAGAGGAAACCCAAAATGTCCCAAACCAGGCTTAACTGTAGCATCAAACACACTCTCAGATTGTGGGGTAGATCGGGAGGGCGAAAATTTCTATCAGAAAGAACATTACCCCAGATAAGTAATGTGTTCTTCCAATGGATCCGATCCTCCCTCAGATTGCTAATCTTAGATACACTCCCATATAGCAGTCTCAGAACCAGTGGTGGGAAGAGAGCAATAGGACAATTCCATGAAACCAAAACGTTTGTAGGACCGTTTCTCCGAAAAGAGCATCCGGGAGGCAATAGTATCCAGACAATGGTGCTTTGCACATGTATATAAGAAAGTCCACAAAGCTTGACAAATGTCTCACGTTGGAACTCATCTTTGCGAAGTGGAGGTTGCCGACACCCCATGGTGGTCTAAGCTGCAACGGCTGGGGAACCTCCCTTCCTGCCAACTCATAGCACTCTGAGATGCATACTATTAACGATCTCAACAGTTTAAGAGACAGCAGATCCACGTTTATTCCTTGAAAAGGTAAAAGGATGTTCATCCCTCCTGAAATCCCTGGATTAAGCTACATAGAAACTCAAGGCCCTTTTAAGGTCAAGTCTATGGAACCGTTCCTCCTCTTTGGAAGGATGAGGAGGTGGATAAAACTCAGGTAATGCAGAAACCACCTTAGGCAAAAAAATACAAATAAGGTGGTTTTACAGACAGCTTGCAGCTCACTCTTCTGGCCGATTTTGTTGTCACTAGGAAGACAGTTTGAGTGTAAAAAGTAATGAGGGACTAGAATGTAGAGCAGAGGTCTTCAAACTGGATGCCCAGCAGTTACAATATCCTAATTGACATACAAATGGACCTATTCAAATTCAATAGAAAAAAGTTGCATTTTTGTCTTCTATTTAAAAACAGCTATGAGACGATCCCTCGCAAATTGCCTTGCTGGTCAGTGCTCTTACACGTTTTTTTTTTTAAAGTACCCAGCTTTTGCCGTCTTTACAAGATCATGCCCCTATCCCAGAAGCACAATTAGTGAACACCATGTCAACACAGACACCCTTGATATACTGGAACTAAAACAAATCCAAATTCACTGCCACAATAACAGATAAAGTAATTGAAACTTTTCATAAGGGCACCACCCAATACATATACACCAATATCAGGAGTAACCTTACAGTCTCAGAAAAGCAAGCCTTCAATAACCTAAAAACAGATGACTCAATTGTAACCACAGATGCCAATACAGGGGGTCATTCAAACAAGTCAGATTACATTTAAATTGCTATGACTCATCTACAGAATCGAGTATTGTCAACAATTACCATCCAATCCGACCAAAGACATCCCAGTATAAGCAAAAACTCATGGTATAGACAAGCGATACTCGAAGACAATGAACAACTATTCTTGACAATATACCCTCCCAGAAAACTCACTATTTACTTTCTTCCCAAAATATAGAAATCCTACAGTGTGTTACCAGAAGGAACACTGATCAGTTCTCATTGAAAAATAATGTCTTTATCTTCAATGATACATATTACAGACATATTAAACGGTATAGCCTTGGGCACTAGCTATGCCCCAGCAATTACAAACCTATTTATGGAACACTGAGCACAAACATGTGTTCATGAGTCAGACCTACTCTATACATGTGCTCACCTGGCATAGCAACAATGAGATTTTTATCATCTGGTGAGGCGCCCCTGAAAAATTGAATAAATTCTTTACTCATCTCAATTCCAACAACTTCGGTATTGAATTAACGAGTACCTCACACCGTACTATGATAGAATTTCTGAACATCCACATTTATATGGATCACAAGCTACAATCAAGAAAATTTTGCAAACCTACACACTGCACGCTAGCAGCCGTCATAGAAAGCATGTAATCGAAATCCCAATTGGTGAATTTATTCATGCACACAGAAATTGCTGTAATGAGCATTTATTCAAAGAGGAGTGTGCACTTCTCACAAGGAGATTTCAATTCAAGACAGAAGTTACAACACCAATAAACCTAAAGCTGCACAGAATAGAATAACCTTTGATCAACAGGATTTGTTAACTTCTAAGATTAGACATACGAACATAGGCACACCAACTGTCCGGATGTTCACCAGATATAATTCTAATAGTAATATACTGTATACATTTCTTAAAAAGCATTGACATATACTTATGATTGACAGTAATGTGACTATATATAGGTGATATGTCCCTCATTTAACCACAACACAAACAGCAAGGACTTGCCTTGAAAAATACAATAGTGGGATTTTTCAAATGCGGCACCTGTTCCAGGTGCCAATACGCCATGAACTCCAAGCGCTTAAGTGTTGACAATTTTGGTCAATTCACTATCAAGGAATTCATTCACTGCAGGACTAAGTTTTTATCTATGCCATAATATGTGTTTGAAATAAGACCTACATTAGCAGCACAATACGAGAAGTCGGGATTTGGATCGGGGAACATGTGAACATGGTGACCCTAAACTCCCTCTTGCAGCTCACTGGCAGAAAAAACATAAGAAGCATGACAAGTTCATGGGACTCTACTGTCAAATGCAACAAACAAGGAGTGTTAGGGAGTTTATTATGCTTCATCCCCTCTCCTAATGAGACCCCCAGCACTTTTTGCTGGACTTCTGGACTTTTTTCTTTAATCCTGAATGAGTGGAACCTTTCCCACTCATTCCATCTTATGGGCTCTGTCTGTTGGAAATTTTTCCTTTGTATTTTTACTGTCCTATGGAGTCCATTTTCCTCCATACCTCTTAGAGGCATCTGTATTTTACTATCACACCATATAGCTCGTTATGGGCCTCCTTGCTGGGGACACTTAGGTTCCCCACACTTTGAGATTCTTTTCATATATCATCAAGTAACTACAGTGCTTAAGGATAGAGAGATACCTTGTATCTCTCCTAAAATATTGTAGTCTGAGAGATTGGCGCACACACCACCTTCAGTGGAGTGCCAAAGGGATGCTTCAAATCACCCTTCTCTCTGCTCCTGTGACTTTTTAAGTCACATTTAGACAACTCCTAGTTATGGCTGGTGGTAGTGGACATGTCCTACCAACTATTGTGTGAATTACTTATCGCAGGCTATAGCAATAACCCTGTTTAAACACAATTGGGGCACCCGAGTACCACCATTTCTGGAGTGGTTGTGGTCAGCCCTTCTTCCACCATTCTGGGGGGAGGAGACCTGTGTGTGTTTTGCCTTTGACGTTAACCCTTGGGTGTCCCCCGCCTAATCTCCAGAGAGTCTGGGCAGGTAGGAGTGGGGGTCCTGTCCTCCACCCCCCTGTCCTTTGTCTGCCAGAGTGCCTGAATGGGACCAGCGCCCACTGGGGGTCTGGCTGTCCTGACTGGACAGCCAAACACCCCTTACTTTAAACTGCTGAGGAAAATTGCAGAGGAGCGAGTGCTGGAACTGTATAAATGGTGAGGCTTCTAGAGTGTAAAGCAAGTCCACCACGGGAAGCTGAAGCAACCGAAGAAGACTACCAGAGACGCCTGCAGACCCTTTGCAACACTGAAGTGACCACTGCTGTCATGACCCCGGTTTACTGTGCGAGAGGAACTCCGAAGAAGACTCCTTCCCTTTTACTGGTAGGACCAACCAGTCCTAAGACGAACTTTGAATCAAGCCATCCAGAGGTCCCGTGACTTTCCAGATCTGATAAACCCCAATACCAGGAGACCTGCTGCCCATTCCGAGTGCATCATTGAGGAAACGCCAAAAGTGTCCAAATCTTTGCTGAGCCCTCAAGGACACTCCAGAGATCCGATCCAACTTGCACAGAACCCATCAGCAGAGTGTGGGACTGTAAAAAGCAAAGAAATTGCCCAGGTCGAATTGCGTCCTTTGTTGGTGCCGCAGAAAAGGTGCCAAAACCACAGAGTGAACCAAGAAGTTGAAGCCGTGCCACAGGTCCTTCCTCGAGACTGCTTTGAGCCATTGTCCTGCCTTTCGTCGTCAGACCAGGGAATTCGGAGGCCGGGTCCAGCACAGCCACATTGTAGAGAATCTAGTCACAACATCTTCTTCAAACCGATTGTAGAGAATCCAGTCACAACATCTTCTTCAAACCTAAGGTACTGTTGGGAAAAAGGTATTGCTTACCTGGATCCGTGAAATCGCTCCAGAACACTGGAGGGCACCCAGAGGTGTCCAGAGGACCCCCCCTTACCTCCGACCCAAGCCGTTACTTGTATCACCTTTGCAAGTCCTTAACAGGGTCTCTGTTAGTTGACTTGTTTAAGGATTAGAAGAAATCCACAGGAACTCTTAACATATAAAGTATTTAAGGTGATTCTGGTGTAAATATAATAAATATATATTTTTATATAACATGTGTAAGATTCTTTGATGTGCATGTCTAACTGAGTTCAGTGTACTTACCTACAGCTCACATCTTCCTCTTAAGATGACTGACTGTCCTCTACCAAGATAACCAGCAGTGGTAAAGACAGATACTGGGAGTTGGGGGATCTACAAACCACTGGAATAGTTAAAAGAAGTCTTACTACCAAGTGGGCCTTCAGGAAATCTCCCCTAATAAGGAGGAGACAGAATTGAACCTCAGGCAATTGGAAGCGCATTACAAACTCCAATTCCGGACAGTAATGGCTTAAAGGTTCTATTTTTTCTTTTAAATGTATCAAGTTGGCAGATTCAGTGACTATCTATAGCCCCCCCTGTTATTCATTTTGATCATACTCCGGTTTATACCGTTCACATTGATTTTGCCCCTTGAAGACTTGGGCTGCTCCATTTCTTTGAGACACTACAATACCATACCCAACTCTGGCCCACAGATTTCATATTGGTCAGCTATACATAGGTGACGCTGTGTTCTCCCATGTTTTTCGAACGAGCCTAGAACCAGATTCACCTGTTTCACGGTAGTGAATACCAATTTTCTTTGCAACAGTTTTTACCCATGTGCATTACATCCCCCCTCATTTTAAAAAGTTTTTCCAAACATTGGCCAGGTTCTTCAGTTAAAAGCCAAACAATGATATAGGCTATCACGTTGTTTAAGCTCTCATTAGTTTTCCACATTAATATATACATTGTGATTATTTGTTTACATTAGCCACAGTGTAAACACTGTCCCTTTCTGGATGACGTCACAAGCCACGTCATTGCCATCTAAAGAAGTCCAAAACCAATATGGCGTCCAATACCAGCACACACATTCTGCCTTGAGCCCAATGGGGTTCGAAGGAAATGCATTCCACTGTACATTTCGTTAAGGACGCACATAGCATATTTTATTAGCCCTAATTAGTATTCCATTGCTTATTTTTTCAGTTCTTAAATGCTTTTGCCGATTTTAATCTCATTTTTACTGCAGGCATTACCCATGCATGCGCATAATAGTGGTCACCCCTTTTTTAATACAATCACCATATAACATGGTCTGATACCCTACAGCAAGCCCACACCTTTATTGAACAGGTAATAGTCTGGCACACGTTCTATCTCAATTAATTTGGAGCCACACTGTCTATAAAATTAATATCTTATCATTTAGACATGTTCAGACCAATTAGGATCTTGCCACGCACATTTGATCTCCCCTTCTACGGACTCCCATTTGGGCAAAAAAAAAAGTTGGGGTGCCCGATGGTCACAATCATAAGTTAATCGGTATTAGACTGCAAAAATCAGAATCAGGAAGACTATGTTGTGTTCTTTCTTCATTAACCCTTCCTCACCTACATGCCTCAACATGGATGGATATATTAACCACATGGTTGCCTTGTTTTTAATTAATTATATATATTTTTTAATGTTTCTTCTGACATGGGATCTGTTTAGCAATGGACTTATATGTTCACATAATGTGCACTGCATTTGATTAGCTCTCAAGGTTTGACATTTTACAACTTCCAGTCTTGATCCATGAATACATGCGTTTGATACTACAGTATATCAATCTTTGGTGACCAAGCAGTTGGCTGGATAAACATCTGCAATATTTACCAAGACAGCAACAGGATCTTTGGCTTGGTGCATATGCACCATTGCTCTGAAGTAACACTTTCTCCAACAGCTACAACATTACAATATTCTTTTGAAAGAAGATAATGAATCATGTGTGAAATGTATTTCTTGATGCAGTGCATCTTGATTGTGATCACACTGGTCGTTTCTACCGATTCTCCTATCACCACATTGCTCAGAGTTGATGCTGTAAAGAAGACTGCTGGTGGACTTGCAGGGTTTTGGTGGACTATAGGACACCTTATTGGACTGGAGGGAGGGGTCTGATCTCATAATCGAGGTGATATTGCCAGAAAAAAGAAAATCTTGCTGCTATTTAATAAATAAAAGATTTGATAATGCTCATGTTTGTGCCAGTACAAGAGAATCTCGCCTATCCGTCATAATTGATGCCATATAACCAGGGACATCATAGTTTGAAGGAATGAGCATTCGTCAATCTGCAAGGATTTCTAAACATTATTGGAACTGATTCCACAATACAAATTGCTTTTCTTTGTCAAACTCGCCTTCCTTGCCTGAACCCAACATCTGAAATAAGAAGTTAAAAGGTATTTTATGCATTCAGCTTCAATTTCTGATAGGATTATCTATATAGAACACTATGTATTCAATTGTACCAATAACTACTGTCTAGAAGGGGAACCCTAATTGAACAAGTATACCGTTACACGTGGCATACTTTGACAATCTAATTTCCATTATCATGAATACTTTGTCAAAAGTAGGCCAATAATTAATGTCATTGACACATGGGAGGTAGCTGCTAAAGTACATCAATTAACCTTGCTCTCATACTAGAAGGTTATATCTAAAAATATACTGATACAATGCAAGAACGTTGCTCATATTTTCTTTTTTTTGTTTTTTTTGTTTAACTATCCTTTAAGGCACGAATGCAACTCGGGCATCATTTCTAAATTGTACTCTAGGCCAAACAGTAACTTTGAATGGGTAACAACTTGCAAGGGGCATGTATTTGCTGAAACCCCACTAACTTTTGCTTTGTGAGATAAATGAAGATGCATTGCCAAAAAGTCATGTTTAAAGCTGCCTCTGCTCTAGGGTTTGATGAAATTCCTTACATTTCTTCCATTTCTTTTCCATGATGCATTGCTTTAATATTTCAATATGTTAATGGACTCATGTAACTGGCTTACGGCGGTTCCCATTGTACAAAAATAAAAATGTTAAATGGAATACATTACTAAGTGTATATAAATGAAGAATTCTTTCTCATCCAAATGTATTCAAGCACTCCTTTGAATGTCATCTTGTGAAGTATCCCATTCTTGGTAATACACAACACTACTACAAAAAGTGCACAGGCAGTTACAGGCCTAACTCATCCCATGATGGAGCTTTGGTAACCTGCGAAATGTTATCCTCCAAAATGTTGATGAAATAAAGAAAAACATGTACAAAGCGAAGTGGAGTAGCCTGCCTATATATAGCTACTTTTGTCTAAAGGATGGATTAAGCTGACTGATGGCCAGAAGATTATTTTTATTGCCAGTGAACAGCATAATCTGTTGCCTGTTGTTGGTTTTTCATACATTGCATGTTTATATCAGGGTTCTGCTTCCAAGGTCGTGCACAATCGGCTATCTCGCTAGGGCTGGAGGGAGCTGTAGTCAAAAACACCCGGGGAACCAAAAGGTTTCATAGACTGACCAAAACACACACAATCATCCCACTTTATGGAAGACTTCAGCAGCAAGTACCCATCTCCGTGAGCCATCAAACTGTCCTTACATTCCTACCAATACTTTGCTTAGTCACAAGTGAGGAAATCTGAGGGGCCTACAAATATAAAACAATGTGGACTACAAACAAACCACTATAGACTTGTTAGTGTCAAAAATCTAAACTGAACCTCTGCACTCATTATGTGCTGCAGGTCTCCACATTGCTTTCATGACCCGGCTACCAACATTTCAGAATAATTTCCAACTGTTGTGACATAAGATTGGTGTAAAACTACTTTCATATTTCACTGGGATTTTCCTCAGAACACGCCTGCCTATATGGGCAAACCGCCATGCTTAGGGACAGCATCAATATAAGTTGCTTGTTATGTCACTTTCTTATTTTTAAGGGATACAAAATATCACCATACATCTATAAAAGAATTCTATGAAAACTATACATGGAAAAGTTCTTAATCCTCTGTTGATGCGCAAACATTATTGATAGTCTCCCCATTTTGCATCTTAGTTATAGGATCGAACCATTTTGGAGTAAGCCACCCAAAAATAACAGTAACCCTCTGCGTGGGAAGAAATAAATCAAAGAGAAAAAGGATCCCCAGCTCGAGAAAGCCATGCAAGAATTGTTCCAAGGAAAAGCAAACAAAATTAGAGTAAAGTAAAGGACCTCCTGCATGGCTTAGAGGGGCACTATTTAATCTAATGAGGGGAAAAAATGTTGAGCTTGGTGCATGCAGGGACAATGTTTCTCAACCCTCGCTGAGAAGAGTTGAGCAGCGATCCAGTCCACGCCCGGTCAATGCCCGGGCTCTCATGGTGGTGCTCCCCTGACAGAGGGCAGTGCCTGAAATCACCACTGTGGGCCCCCAGCTGTTTGATTAGAGTTGCTACACCAGCGGGGAACGCCAAGTTTTTCAGCAGCCTACTGGACCACTCATTAAATAAACAGCAAAGGGCCTTCCCCCTTCCAGTGGGCCCACGGACCGCTGCTGGCAGATGCAGCCCGAGTTGAGTGTGGGTTGTGGGGCCCTCCACTGGCATACACAGCCCAGCCAGAATGGTTGAATGGGATCTCCTCCCCCAATCCGACTATTTTCCTTTTCAATGTTCATTAGTTAAGCAGCTGTTTAGGATATTTTAATTTGTGTCTTGCGATTCCCCCATTGAAACAAAACTTCTAAAACCCTGCTGGTGTACCAGAAAATGTAAGTAATCAAAAGAACCTAGGGGACCGTACACCAGCATTTTGTTATCGGCTGTTCCTTTTGTTTACCATGCTTTGAATACGTTGTTTTCTTCTTGAGTCTCTTGCTTTCCATTTGACACTCGCCTCAGGAGGATAGCTCAGCGGCAATGTGCTCGCCTTGGAAGCAAGTCGACACGGAGCAACACAGGTTCGATCCCCGGGTCCGATCGGGCAACAAGCACATATTTCCGTCTTTCAGCAATTTCAATCCACAGCTTCTTCAGGATCAAATATGGTTATATTATAGTCTACCTCTTGTCCTCAACCATACTTTCATTACAAAACAGAAGGTGGGATCAACTTCCTGTTGTCTCTCCAAATTATTTGTTAAGCATTAAAAGACTGTTTCTACATCTTTTTAGAGTACCACTAGGAACGTGATGGTATATATAATCTGGAGCCGGTTGGGTACGTTTTTATAAAGTCCAGCTGGGGTTACACTTTATAAGACTTATCTCTTGGTTTTAGGGCCCGGCTTCTAATATAGGCCTGTACTAACAATTTGGTAGAGTGCCAGAGCAGCCAGGCTTATCTTAGGAGGGGGAATGTGAGCTGTTCAGCAGTACAAAGAAATCAGCACATGCACAAATCCAATGAAACACTCAGTTATATCAAAAATAGTTATTTTATATACACGAGCAATTCTAAAAATGAGGCAACTGCTAATAGCATCCAATTGGATAACTTTGTCAAAGGAAAAATAGAGCAGGTGAGTAAATGTTCATGTCCACACACAGAGTGACATCGGTTAAGGTCAGTAAAAGCACTTATTTGCATCAACTCTGCAATATTCAGTTATAACCCTTTAACTGCCATGGATTTCCTCCCCTTACCCCCCCCCCCCCAGTGCCAAGGCCTTTTTTGGTGATTTTGGTATGTCGCCATTCAATGCCTTGTAACTTTTTTGTTACATGCCAATTTGGCCCCTTTTTTCCCCACATGTAGGAAGTCATAACGACGCCCAGGAATCCTAGGTTGCTGTAGGGGGGTGGGAGAAAATAACCAAAAAGGGATCACATTTTGTTTTTTTCAAAAAATGCCAATAAAATGATGTACAAAGGAGCCTGTGGTTTTTTCCTTGTAAGAGCTAGCAACAAATGGTTTGCTGTGCTGAATTCCCCAATTGCCTGGCTTTCAAGAACAGGTTGAGTGGAAACGAAAAGAAATTATTTTGATGTGGTTATCAACTCGCAATTTTGCCAATTGGACATGCATGGACGGACTGGAAGAAAAGGGTAAGAAAGTTTAATTGGAGGACAGAAAGGCAAACATTTTTGAAAAGTAGTCAAAATTCCAAGTTTAGGAAGGGGTGATTTGCGCAGGTCAGGCAACAAATAGGTAGGGAAACATTCCATAGTTTGGGGGAAAAGCAAGAAAATGAAAAAAAAAAAAAAAGGTATGTGGTGGGCGTGGTTGACCTGGTATGGCAGTGGCTTCTATGAATTTTGAGAAAAACAATTCTCCGCTACATTCCCCCCGACTCTTGGTTAGGAAATCACATTTTTTTGTAATGGTTCACAAAACAAGCTATACCACAAGCCGAAAACAGAGCCATGGTACACAGGAGTTTTATGCTTACGGCCTGAAAGACGTACTTAGCATGTTTATATCAGGAAAACCAATGTGGTGAGGAACGGCAAGCATACATTTTTTTGAAAGAGCGCAGGCTAATCTTTTCCAGGGTAGGCGACTTGTGCAGGTTACAAAAGTGTATGGTGCCTAAAGCAGCGACTAAATGTAGGTCACATTTGGGAAATGAAAGGGTTGTGTGACAAAGGGCAGCAGCAAATGGGTTGAAACGTTATGTAAACCAAGCAAACACAACAAAAGTCATACCTTCCCACGTTCCCACAGGTGTCCCGACGAAAACTGTACCTCACATGTGTGGGTGCAGCTACCTGGGCACCAAGGGGAAAGCTGAAAACACGGCTAATACTAAGTCTTTTCGGACAGCAGAATTTGTGGAATGTTGCTGAAGTGCACACCATACAGATATGGGCGTAGGGTGTCCAAGCCACCAGGGAAAACGGAAAACCCCATGCATTTCCGAAAAGATCACAACCAAGCGAATCAGCAGAGGTTCGACTTGCAAAAATCGGCCCAGAATTTATTACCCAGAACCCCAGTCTGAATTGTGGCAAAAAAATAAAATAAAAATTGAAAAAAAATACAATTTCCACACATTTCACTCTGCTCCCCCGCCGAAACACGCCACCAACACCACATGGTCTACCTTCCCGCGTTCCCACAGGTGTCCTGACAAAAACGGTACCTCACATGTGTGGGTGCACCTACCTGGGTGCCAAGGGGAAAGCCAAAAACGCAGCTAACCCCAAGTCTTTTCGGACAGCAGAATTTGTGGAATGTTGCTAAAGCGCACACCATATAGAGGGCAACTTCCTGGTATACTGCCCTGCCAGGAATCCTTCAGAAGACTCTTTAGATCCCTGGTATACTCTTCATCAAGGTATCTTTTCACAATTTCTTTCTTTCATATACTTTAAATGTTTTACCTGTTGCAGTCCACTGCCAGGAATCCATTCTGGGTTTTGTAGATCCCCCGGTATACTCTGACTGGTATCTTTCCCCCCAACGACTCACTGCCTGATGTATTTTGTTCATCAGGAAGTCTTTCAATGTTCTCTGTCTTTTTGCAAAGCACAGTTGTATTCCGGCACAGTCTACTTCATTGGCCTTAATTCTACTTGTTCCAACTTTCCCCATATCGACATAAAGATGTGTGCAAATTTTCTATTTTACTTGGTTGCTACTCAAAATGAGTACTTAATTGTTCATATTCTTGTCGGTACGCCACGATGTCCCAACCATCACTGGGGACACTCGCCGGTGTCTGATCGCGTTTCCAAACCAAGGCATGTTGCTACGGTGAATACCTCTCAGGGATAGCGTCTCCCACTTTGCAGACCCTTTTTCAGCTCACCTGCTGGCTCCGCATTAACTTGCCAGAGAAGCTGCTGCTGCTGTTTGGCATGACCACATCCTCGTCAGCTACGCTGCTGCCGATGGCTCATCAGCAGCTCTTCCCCTGTGTCTGCTGTGCTTCCCTGGGTCTTCCACCACTCGGTAGGTAAGGCTTACAAGCGGCAGCTTGACAGCCTGTGCCTTCTTTAGCACGGTCCCAATGAGTCTGCTTTCATCTGTGGTTCTGCTTCCAGCTTCGTCCGCTCTGCTCCTCTCATTTCCAGCTATTTATAGATGTCAGGCGCAGCTGAGCTTCATTGTAACAACTAGTCTGCATGTTTAGCTTGGGGTTTCTTTCACTCCATGTTAACCCCTTCCTTTCTCATCTCAATACTCAAGGCATTATGGGAGTTGGGGTCAGTTGGATTTTTAGGCCTTCCAAAATTACATTGTTTAAAATTTTTGTTTAAAACAAAAACATCAGGGACAGGAGTTGTTAAATGTGTATTATATGTATGAGATATGAACTGTATTCTGCTCCGAGTATTTTGCGAAAGGGGTATTTGTCACTTCACAAATCCCTACCATTGTAGGACTCAATAAGTGCATCAGGAATTCAGGAATTGTAGGTTTTCCTCTCTGGAACTGGAAGAACGTGTCTCTCCTGATTGGGTCACCACCCTTCCCCATCAGCCGTCTCCTCACATGTGATCCTTCCTCATAAAACCACCCCCAGGGACAGGATCAGGTAGCAACTGCCGTCCCCTGACCACATGGGAGGAGATCTCTGGCTGGGGATCAGTGATAGCTCTGCAGGATTCATCACACTACAGAAATAAATGGTCTTAATTGGATTTAAAGAAAGGGACTACTTTTTCTGGAACCACTTAAACAAGGTTTACTTGGAGGATCCTCCTTACACAAAACCATGTTGATGCGTAACAAATAATTTGGATGGGTAAAGGGGATCAGACCTCAACTCCTGTTGTGTGATGCAAGAATGGTTCTCCTCTCACAGCCAAGACCAGATGTGTAATATTTGGTCCCATTTGGTAATTTGGCCTTGTTGAAGGCGCAGCTTTTAAGGATCCTGCAAGGTGCCAAAACGGACTTGCTGACCAACATAGGTTTGGAATCAAGAAGTTGAATCAATGCATATGCTCGGATTAGCTAACTTTCAAATGTATTTACACATTTTCAGGCTACCAAGCATGGCAGAATGGTGTATGGTTGAAGTATGTGTTGGGGATACATATACATCTTGGGATCTGTTTATATGTATGAGTTAGATTTGTGTTATGAAATGTGTTGAGTACGTAAAGATGGTATTGAGGCCATAGTAGAAAGCTATTTTTTCAGCACAAAATGTTTCTAGCAGAAAAAGTAACATTCTATTGGGAATAATTCCTTTTTTCATCATGGCGATTAATTCTGTATATTAGCAGTATTTTAGCAACTGGTGTAGTACAAAAGTGCAGTAGAATTTTTGCATGTCATTTAGCTGATGGGCGATTCTTGCGTTGTTAAACTGGGCATATTAGCAATAGTTTCCCGCCGGGGGGTGCTGCTGTGCAATTTTGCCATGGGAGACAGTAACCGTTAAAAGAAAAAAGAAAAAAATACAGACAATATATTTTTTTCATCACTAATGTGACCAGAAAAGTGCAGTTCTGAGCCATGTGGACTTCTGTTCTCACCGTGGAGCCAGAATGGAGGTCCTATCATGCTCCTATTATCCAACCAAAGTGATGCATTCTTACTGATCTGGGCTCCATTGTAGGGTAGTGTCAGTGTCTAATGTAGAGAAAATGTGACAGGGCCATCTAAGTTCAAATCCCAAGGTGTTTTTGATTTAAGAATTGCGCTGTGGTGTATTTGATCAAATCTGTGGCTGAATGAATTTGGTTCCCAGCGCTACTTCATCCTAGTTTACAAGCTTGGTGGTGTGGTCAGCCTTTGCAGCTCCAGCTTCATGAAGGATGTTAGGTTATGAAAATCTGAGTGGTCAGGTGCAGGTCTGTGCTGGTTCGTCTGAGTGGTTTTGGTGGCTTTGAGTCCCAGCCTTTGTAACTATGGGACTGATCTGTTTCAAATGATCCAGTCATTGGAGGATGCCATGCTAATTTGTCTGTTGCAGTCTTGTTAAGTCATATTTTAAGATATTTTAAGATATCTCCTAACTCAGTGGTCTTCCTCTACACGGAGTCACCTGGTCATTGAGTTGCTTTGCTGCGTTGACAGGCATTACAAGGGGGTTCCTGCTTGCCATTTCCAGTTGAGGCGTGGCATTGCTAAAAAGTCTCCATTGCTGCAGGTAAGTGTTCAAACTGGCTTGTAATGGAGGCATTTCTTCTTGGTGGAATTTGGGCCCAGGTCCTGGAATACACAGTAGAAAATACAGAGGCTTTTGAGTTATAACCTGCGTTTCACTGGCAGCCAGCAGAGTATTGAATTTTCAGGGCTTTGTGGTATCAGCGAAAAGGATTGTTGTGGAGGGGACATATTAAGATGGGTGCGAATGGTGTTATTTATTGACCCAACAATACCCCTAAAAGAAGTGACGGATACAGAATTGAGGACTGGGTTAACGATGTAGAGAAAATAGTGCCGACTATCTGCATCTCCTGTGAAATCATGGTGCAATATCATAAGGTGCAATGTTCCTTGATGGCTCTTGTTGACCCATCCTCCTTCACTGATGAAGAAAATGATGATCCAGGATCTCTGCCCCCTAAATGAGATTGTTAAGGCAGAATGTCCTGTAGTTCCCAACCCTGCAACCAACCATTTTGTGCAGCATCCCCAAGCAAGCAACACATTTCACTGTGGTGGATTTGAAGAAAGCTTTCTTTTCCATCCCCCTGCATCTGGACTTAATACCTCACTGCGTTTAAGTATAGCAGAATGCATTTCGAACATACAAGACTGACACAAGGATATTGCAAATCCCCTAGCATATTGAATAGAACCTTAAATGCTGATCTAGGAAACATCCAAGTGCCCAGTACCATCATTCAATATGTGGATGATCTGCTAGTGTGCAGCGACAGCAAACAGCAGTACCGGAGTGACGGTCACTCTCTTGCAGCTAACATACAAGGGGTACAAAGCAGACAAAGCAAAGCTACAGTACTGACTCCAGGAAGTACGCCATCTGGGACAATTGATATCTGCCCATTGGAAGAAAATCATACCTAAACGCGCTGCATCAGGGCGAGTGCCCCAGCAACAAACGGTTAAAGAAATGAGGAAATTCCTAGCGCTGTGCAACTATTGCAGGGCATGGATTTTAGATAACGCTGCATACACCACACCCCTGTTGCAGGGCCTCAAGGAAGCGCAAAAGACACAAAAAAAAGATAGTGTCTACAGAGGACATGCTTACCAGTTTCAATGAACTACAGGAGGTTATCTGTACTGCACCACTGCTGGAAACCCCTAACCAAAGAAAACCACTATTTGTCCACAAGCCATTGGACTATTACAGAAAAGTGCTAGATTCAGTGATGCAAGGACAGGTCCCTTGCGAACAGGTGCTTGTGGCAGCGGCGTTCGTAATTGAAAAAAGCTCCACGATTGCCATGGCATATTCAGTAACACTGTACATGGAGCATGCTGTATTTGGCATTCTCGAGCAATAAAAATCAACCCTCACCACACAGCGGGCATCGGCATATAAGATAATTTTGTCTAGCCCAAACATACACATAGTACGATGCAAGACTAAACCCTGCCACCTTTCTCACAGAACTGTGTACCGACGAAGACCTTGCAGGGGAAGAAGAGGAGATACCAAAAGCAAAAGACAGCCCGCTTAAGTGGGGGCAGGGGTCCTTTTCGTTGATGAAAAATGTTAAGGGAACTTTTTCAATGATATCACTATAATGACCTATGCGACCCCTTTGTTGCAAATTTGCGCTGTCGCATTGATGTGTCACAGGGAATGGGGACTTTGAGTTCCCCTACTCCGTTTGTCAAAAGTAGAAAAGAAGTGCTTAGATCACACCTTATTACTGCGCCAAAATGAATTTGATGCGGATTCCAAAAGTACTTAGTGGTTAGGTAATTGGTATTTTTTATTGGTGGCCCTTTATGACAAACACATGTTTCGGCAAGGTGCCTTTCTCAAATCAGGGCATATCTTTGTGTTGAAAACATACTTGGACAGAACAATTGTTAAAAAGAAAATACAAAGTGCACATTCAATTGGACGGAAAATAGTGTCATATTCAAAGAATGTACAAAAATAAAATCAAGAAGTAAAAGAACACAAGAAATAAAAATGCCATAATTGGAAAACCGATAGAGATATATGTATATATCTCTATATAGTATATATAAGTTATGGTTAAGTTGCTAAATTGCTGTTTCCATAGGAAGGGCACTTTTTGGGCAGCTTAAAACTCTGCTCCCCCTGGAATCCACACCAAACTTTGCAAAAAAGTATATGGCCCACTGTGAATTTTTTTGCAAATCAGTGATGTCATCAATGACATTTGTGATGTCATCTTTGGTGTCCTGGGTGTTAGTCTTAACAGTGCATGGTGGTGGCGCAAGTTATGGTTGCTTAGCTTACCATAACTGGCGAATTACAGGGGTTTTTTGATTTTACTGCGAACCATAATGTTCCGTTAAAAGTTTTTTGTGTGAATTTCATGTTTTTAGTAGTGCAACTTAACTATAACGTCCCTTTAAGAACTTTTTTTACTGATATATATATATATATATAAACACAAACAATGTAAATGTTACAATGATATGTACGTACTGTATCGAGATGACGTATCCCCCCAAAATTGCCCCCTGCTTTTTTCCTCCTTCTGCCTCTCCCTCCTTCCTACCCTTCCAGTTGGGATTTATCCCAGTAATATCCAACAATCTAAAACTACCCTAACGCATAAGAGTGACACCACAGGGTAAGATAACTTTTTTCTTTGCAACCTGTTTAACAATATTGACATTGAGTACTGAAACGAACGTTTTCATGTGCAACATTCGTTTTCCAATTTTTACCTAATCATCCTTCCCTAAATCTCTGTCTCATTATGATACACACATTTCAATCCAAATGGATACAACGATATATTGATATTATTTACTGGTTTTCCAATTATGGCATTTTTATTTCTTGTGTTCTTTTACTTCTTGATTTTATGTTTGTACATTCTTTGAATATGACACTGTCTATTTTCCATCCAATTGAAAGTGCACTTTGTATTTTCTTTTTAACAATTGTTCTGTCCAAATATGTTTTCAACACAAAGATATGCCCCGATTTGAGAAAGAGACCTTGCCGAAACATGTGTTATCATAAAGGGCTACCAATAAAACTTACCAATTACCTAACCACTAAGTACTTTTGGAATCAGCATCAAATTAATTTTGGCGCAGTAATAAGGTGTGATCAAAGCACTTCTTTTCTCCTTTTCGTTGATGGGACTGCAATTATTGACAAGGGGACTGGCTTGAGGCCTACTGGTGCGGCAGTTGTCCGCCTATTGGAATGAGAATATGAAGTAATTATGCAAACGAGACTGCCCATGCACTATTCGGCCCAAGCGGCAGAGGTTTAAGTATCCATGGGGTGCCATATGACTGTTTACTCTGTCTCAGCCTATGTCACCACTACAGTGCATTCAGGGCTGGCGCAATGGAAGCGGAGAGGGTTTAGAAAGGCAGGCAGGTCCCTGGGTACAACATGTTATGTTATGAATTCATGTATAGCGCACGGTCGGCCAAAGTCATCATGGCGCTGGAGAGGAGATTAAAGAACCCCAGAAAAAACAGCCTCAACCACCAACCATTGGATTCAGAATAAGAGTGTTTTTAAGGCTTTCCTAAAAGCCAGATGCTTAGAAATGTTTTTCAATGCGAAGTGCAGCTTGTTTCACAGCTATGCCACAGCAATGGAAAAAGCACGTCCCCCATTCCGGGAACGGCATAAGGATGGCACACACAACATTCCTGCAGATACTGATCTCAGTGAGTGCTTCGGAAGATAATTTACAAACTTAGTGTGGAGATACTCTGCACCCTGATCATGCAGAGCCCGGTGTACCATACATAGAGACTTAAATTCAATGCACACGGCAACCGGGAGCCAGTGCAAATGGCTCAGGACCAGAGAAATGTGGGCCCCATAAGGTGACCCTGTAGCCACCAGGGGTGCAAGATTTTTAAGGCGTTGGAGTCAGTGAACTAGACCTTTAGGTTGTGCCAGGTAAAGAATTGCAATAGTCCAGCTGACTCAGCACCATTGCAGCCAAAACGGCAGGCGCAGAGAAGTATTAGACAAACTAATAGATGCGCTTTCCCAAACCTCCATGACAGTGGTGGTGGTGAAATGCACCACCCATACTAATGACACAGACAAGGTGTCACTCAGAAATGCCGCTGCGGACACGGTGGTCAAACAAGCAGCATATCTCCCTGTGCCCAGCGTCTCAGAATACCCAGTGATAGCACAGGGACGAGTGAAGCCACCTTAATCTTACCACTTGTTACCAATTGTCCAGATTATTCAATTGCAAGGCCAAGCCCTACAGGAAGAGCAGGACCCATGGCAGAAAAGAGGGTGTAAACAGTCTCCGGCAGATTTATTGTAGCAGCAAGAAATAGCAGGCAAAGCGGTCATGCCACATGAGCCGTTACTGGTCTCTTATGACCAGCTGTATCATCCATCCCACATGTCAAAACACCATATTGAAGCAGATTTACAGGAGGGCTGGCTTGTCCCCAATGTGCAGGAGATACGGACTAAAATGGTGATCAGGTGCACTACTTGCCAATTTTACAGTACCGGCCACACCTTGAGAACTAGTTGAGGTGCCCTGCCCTGCCGAACTGGACCATTCCGCGAGTTGCACATTGACTACGCGGGCATGGGTGAAAGATGTCATGGATATCGCTATATGATTGTGTGTTCTTTCTCCTGATGGGCAGGTCCTTGTGCACATCCAGATGCCAGATGTGCAGCCACATTTTTGCTCAGAGAGGTTTTCCCTTGCTGGAGAGCATGCAACGTACTGAGATCTGATAATGGCACCCACTTCAAGGAGAGTACAGCATTATTTGCCATCAAGCATGCGATGTGCACAATTTACCACCCCCAGGCCACGGTGTTGTAAAATGGATAAACAGTCTGTTGAAAAGCAAATTGTCAATACTGTGCACAACGTTAAAGAAAAGCTGTGTGCACTGGTTACCCCTGGCTTTGTTTAGCATACACTTGCAGCCCTGTAAGGATCACCACTTAACACATGATGTGGTAACAGGGCGGCGAAATGCACATACACACACCCCCCCCCCCCCCCCCATCTCCCATCAGGAGGGCTTCAGATGCTCAAAGGGCTGCACCCGTTCTAGGGGATGAGTTTCGAGATTACCTTTCTGCCTTAACAAAAGCAATAAAATATATTTCTCAACAGACAGCACCACCATGGTCACAAAATCCAACCAGCGCTTTATCTACTTCAATGACGTCACCACCACTCCAGCTATTGCCAGGTGACCTGATCCATGTGAAAAACCTCATGCGCCGATGGAGGGAGCCTAGCTACAGCGGTTCATACACCATTGTCTATGCCACTCTTCTGGCGGGTAAAGTTAGGGAGCTGCGGTATTGGTTACATCTTTCCTAAGTCCGGAGAGCACCCCATGCCGCACACCCAGTGCAGGTTGGATAAAAATTAAATGGACGAAAACTGCAACGTTGACTGATTTATCTTATATGTGCTTTTTTTTAGCTTCTGTGCACGACAACAAGTTGCAACTCCCCATTGAAGATGCTATTATGCACAATTTGCACTTTCGCTTTTCGTCATTTTCATTTGTACAGCTATCTCTCGTATTGATATGATGCAGCCACATGCAAATTTGAGAATGAGGAATGTTCACATTCGCCTACAAACCATGGAGTTCCCACGATTTTCTCTACTTACATCTGTGTTACGCATTATGTGACAGGACTGTTTGCTTTATCTAATTGGGAATATATTTAAGATGTAATTTTATATGGGGAGGGCATATAAAAAGGGGGGGCAGGGAAGGTCCAATACTACTGATATTTTGTCATCAATGCTAATGTTTCTTCAACATATGGGAATGACAACACAGCTTGTGTACAAGACAACTGTTTTTAACACAAATGCTACCCGGGAACAAATGGGGACTGTCATTATTTCCTAATGTGTTTCTTAACCTTACTGCCAAACTGAATTCTTCACATGTCATTACATCTTAACGTTTCAAAAGGCAATTGAAAAGAGCCAAGTATGAGTATAGGAGGTTAGGCTTAGAAGTGATAGAAGATGTGCACCACCCAGAATTGAGTAATAGTTGGTACGCAGACATTAACTCAGTGGGGGAAAAAAAGAGGGTCAAGGGGAATAGTTACATTTGTTCCTTGATACCACACGCATCAGAGGCGTCCCAATGTATTAATGACGCAAGAAACTCTACTTTTGGAGGCTCAATGTTTGGTCCATCTGACATTATGCAGGTTGCAAAGCACTTTTCATACACAGAGCATACAACATGTGAAAATGAACCTGGACGGATGAACTGCAGTGTGTTTGCAAACCCAGAAGTTCACAGTGTTTAAAAAGACCTTAACTGAAGCTGGAGGGGGTGAGGTTTTTAGCAAACAGGTGGCAAGAGACTGCAATGAGTTGCATGGCAGGAGGCCTTGTGGTATTCAAATAAGTGATACAGACAGTAAATACTCACGTGGATCGAAGCAATGGAGAAACCAGTGAAAGTACTGAAGCAAGGGGAATACGAACTGTGTTTTTATAACGAAGAAGTGCCTTCCTAGGGGCCAACAACAAGTGCAGCGAGACTTTATACATGTGTGAATAAGCGTCGCTGGGGGCTGTGGGGCCCCATGAGGCTTCAGAGCCAAAAGCCTTACTTCTCTCCAAGAAACAACCTGCCCACGTAAAGCAGTGCAGTCACAAATTAGAGGCAAGAAATCGGCGGCGCTGCAAATCCTGCTGAAACAGAGTGTCGCAAGGACATAAAAACGTGTCTACAATACACACAAAAAACCACAGGCTGCCTCCTTATATTGACAAATGCCATCATCCATTATATGAGGCGGCAACGTCTGTGACAGTACCTAGTAGTGACCTGAATCAACAGCTGGAAAATAGAACCCTAGAAAGACATCCAAACCTACGGACTACCACTCCCACAATGCTCGCTTCAACAAGTACTCCTACTTCACAGAGGTGGATGGACGAAAGACTCGTTCTAACAAACAGAAGCACTGTCGGCACCCACCGTATCCTGTGTCACGGAAACAGAACCCCTCCATGGCCACCGGGACATCAGGGTTGAGAACAGAGCGGGTTGGGAAGAGTGGAAGTCAATTAGGAAAACGCCCCATCCCAGGGAAGGGTACCCAATCCAACCCATGCCGCAGAAATGCAGAGAACAGCTGATTGAGAGGAGGTGTAACTGGACATTTAAAAAATGCACTCACAAGAACCATGGCGTTTCCTGTGTTCCCTTGTTTATACAGACTGACTACTGCGAGGAGTGGACCGAGAACGCCGCTGGCTTCCATTGGGCGTATTAGGACAAGGAGCGCCCTAATCCGAATACTTCCTTATCCACACCCTGATTGCAGAGCGGAAAACCTGACCAAAAATCCTTTTATTTCTTTCGTTGGACGTTATCCTTCTACAGACAACTTGCTGTGTACTTTGTTCTCCTGAATCAAGGATTTCTCTTTGCAACCCGCATATTGTCTCCCGCCTACTACCTGACAACATGCCAGACATCAAGAAAGGGACAGGAGCAGTTATGTACAATTAGTGGTTCTGCGGTCAACAGGCATTTCTGCACCTCCCACCACTATGGAGGGGCACCTGCTCACTGGCCACATTGCACTCAGCTTTACTGGTGGTCCCTGAAGAGAACTTGATGGTGGGACCAGGTGGCTTATCAGCCCAAACACCAGCACCAGTGTCGGATATCCCTACCACAGTTCTGCCGCAGCGGCACATTCTTCCATAAAAGGCGAATAAAGAAACATTGCAGAAAAAAAGACAGCGGTCAAACTACCTGTCCCAAGATTATCACAGTTGCTCAAAGAAAAAGAGAAATTTTTTGCCTCATTGTTATCGCCTGGGGTGCAAGCAGCTGCCATTGCCAAGTGGCTCCAGATCGTCCATTGGGAAGTGATACAGCTGGCGAATGACACTGAACAAGGCCTTACTGCTATGAAGATGGAGATGCGAGCAATCAGGCTGATGATGTTGCAGAAAAGCTATGTACTGGACTTGCTTACAGCTATGGAAGGCAGGGTCTGCAAAACAATTGGCGATTAATGTTGCACATACGTCTCCAAACTATGCCGACAGCGGGTCCCTTACCCACATACTAGAGGCTTGCATTCAGAAGAGAGACTGGTTCGACAACCTTTTTTCCTTGGGCACCATTGTGGATGGGGTGGTCGTGTTGGTGATCTTCTGCACCTGCCAAATGAGATTTCGATGCTGTGCTAAAGCAATGCCTAGCAGTGCAACAATGATGATGGTTTCAACTGGGGTGCATGGAGAACCTCACAGTACAAATGACAGTGCAGTACAAATAGATGACCCTGACAAGCCCCGCATGGTTAGACTAGAGCAATGCTGTTACACTCACCTGGCTCCCACAGGGGCGTCGATCTGAACTGGACAGCTGCGGTCTCCACCAATGTGACGCATAGTGCCGAGATGAGGGACTGAACTGGCCCACCTAGCTTTGTTTGCTTGGCCCGTAGGAATATTCTTCAGCAAATGGAGAAAGGGAATGAACCACCCGTGGAGTTGAGCGTTAACCCCCCCCCCCCACTCCTGCTGTTCTCCCCACTGATCACCTTTGATGTCCCCTCTTATAGTCTCACCTGATGGTTTGGAAAGATGAGCTCTCCATCCTGCATTGAGCGCAGAGGCGCGTAGATAACCAGTTGCTTCACTGGCTCGAAGGAATTGGTGAATTCCAGAACAATATTGACTGAGATTTCCGGCAAGACGCCGTAAGTACTTAGTTCGTAAGAGCTCAAATGTCTGACTTTCACTCTTGTCCGACTCCTTGCAGGTTGCAGCTTGACCTTAGCGAAGAGTTCCTCGTGGCAACCAGTAATATTCAGGTAAGGATTTGCATTATCCAACACAGTTCGATAAAATAATGTCAGTATGTAACCTGTTTTCTCCCTTATTTAGGCGCTGAGAGAAAGTATGACGTCTCGGGGCATAATGCCTCCGGCGGTAAAATCAGGTAAGTCTATTGTGGAGAAGAGGTTTCCCCTTGTTTGTCCTTTTGTTTCACCTTGCTGTCCTTTTGTTTCCCCTTAGGGGCCGGGGTTCGACGAGGATGCAGTGGAAGCTGCGCCGACCCATGAAGAGGAATAGTACCCCCCGGTGGTAAAATCAGGTAAGTCTATGGGGGGTAACTAATATTTCCTCTGTTTATTCCCTTGGCCCACCTTGCTGTTCTTGTCTTCCCCTTAGGTGCCGGAGTGCGGCGGGAACATGCAGAAGGATGCAGTGGAATGTGAAGATGCTGCGAAGGCTGGTGAGTTCAGCGCAGCGCTGCAGCAGGCGAGGCAGCGCTGCAGCAGGCGAGGCGGCGCGCATAAAATAACTTCTTTCTTCCAGCTCAAAGGCGCAGTGGATCGGGAATTCAGTAAGGATCAAAGGTATTGCTCTTGTTCTACCCTTTTCTCCTTCTTTCTCCCTTTTTCTAGGAGCTCCAGACTCGAGGCGGGCGTGGCAGAAGACTGGATGCAGACTTGCAGGCACGGTGAGAGTTACGCTGCTGGATGCAGAATAACGCGAATCGTGTGCTGCTCTCCGGGCGTGGTTTAAATAGCCTCCAAAGTAGTCTCAGGTAAGTACTCCTCCCCAGCCCCACCAGAGTAAAAAAATAGTCCCTAGGTAAAGTAGTCCCTTCCAAGTCTCTTTTGGCTTGGAGCTCTTGCAGCATGGTCTGCATCAGGTAAGTTTGCAGCATGGTCTGCATCAGGTAAATTTAAATCTATGAGCCTGGCGCCATAGACGCCAGGACTGCACCCAAATAGCCCCTAGCAGGGGTTGTTGGGCTTGCTTGGAATAACTTGATGCCTGCTTCCGGGGATGCTGGACTTGGTCTGGGTCCCCGGGGGTAGGCATCATGACAAATGCCTCTACCCCCCAGGTACAATCACAACTCCTCTACCAGACCCTGAGAACTATGTAGAACACTGGGTCAACATAGCAGGGGACAGGGGGTGTAAATACATGACATGCACCTCGGAGAAGTATGCACAAGCAGGGAAAAGCTTATGGTCTGTGTGCAAAGCATGGGTACCCAAGGACATAACCCCGCCATATTTGGAAGCGGAGAGGTTGGAAAGGGAGAAAATAGAGGAGTGGAAAAGGCTTACAAGGCAGTTCGTTAATATAGGATTAACGAAAGGGGGAATGTTGGGAAGCACATCATCCCAGGCCCCCAAAAGGTTCTGAATGTGGCAGAGGCCTAACAGTGTGTTGTAGGTGCTTGGGGAGGTTGCAGGGGGGTGGCGATGTCAATAGAAGATGCCTTGTAGTAGATTAGGGGACTGGAGTAGATTGCATTAGAAAATGAAACGCCAGTTTAAGAACCCAACAGCCATCTTAAAAGCGAGGCCTGGCGCTGTGGCCTGGGCAGTAGGCCCAGGCGAGAAACATAGAAATCTGTGTATGATTGCAGGAGATGGTTGCAGCTTGGGCAGCAATCAAGGCCAGATCCACAGGGATTCATAAAACTCTCATTGTGTCATACTAACAGCACATGTAACTCAGAAGGAATGCGCTCTACACGTCCATGAGGGGGCCGAGAGCTCCCAGCGGACATCTATCCCACGAGAAGGAGGGCACAAGCCTCCGACCTACCCCACCCCAAATCCCAAGTTATAGTGTCCAGATGCCCCTGTCGCAAGACCTCAACATTCCAGAGTGCAGGTCAGTCCAAGACTACCAACCATAAAGCTGTTCGATCGCCAATCTGCGAGATTCCCGGGAGGGGAGAAATTGAAGTCTGAGTGGGTAGAACTGGAACGGTGCAGAAGCGTCTTGGATCGAGCTGGGGTTTGTAAGATAATGAAGACCTCGAAAGTAGCTTCTGCACTCATGTCTGCAGTACCAGGTGCACATTTGACCAACAGATAGGGCATGTTATGAGTTGTAACTTTTAATGGCCAATTAAGGGCTGTGTGCCTGATTACGTGCTAAGAAGAAACCCACGTTGAAGAATACAGACAGGAGAAGCTGGGACCAATGACCTCGCATCCCCTATGGAGTATGCTGCCCATATATAGGGTTGCACCACCCAGCTACATGGAATTGTAACCTATGTGATGTACATCAATTGTGATGTTATTTTCCTTTATAAGCTACCACCCATGTTGATTTGGTCAGGGAGCTCCGTGGAAGCAGAGTTCTTGCCAATCACATATTTGTTTTTAAGGAGAATAAACCTTGTTCTCCTGGCAAGAGGTGTGCTGGGCCTTGGATTGTATTTTTTCTGGTTTCAGTTTTGAGGGGCTTCTCTACATAGTCTTAAGATTCTTCTTCTTGGTTTTCAGTTTCCTCCTCTTGTTTTCAGTTCTAATTGCCTTTGTTTGTACTGAGGTCTGCCTAGGTTAGGACTTAGTTTCTCTAGCTCCTCCTTTTCATGATCGTCGTTCCACCGCTTCAGGTGCCTTTCCACTGGTTCACCCCAACTTCTTGTTCTCTTCTAATGCAAGCCTGGGTGCTTAAAATAAATATCAAATTGCTTTCACACCCCTTTCCTAGAATGTTTCAATGTTTGACGAATTTAACACTGGGACACTTTTCTGGGTTCCTCACAGTAAGCACTCAGGGTTTCACAATCACATTTCATTTTCTTTTATAGTGGTTCAACCACTCCAGGGATCGGTCGACTGGTTTAATCCCCTTTTGTTCTCTTATAATTCTGGGTTGTAGACTTGATATTGAATGGCTGTCACAGCCTTTTCCTAGAATGTTCCAATGTTTAACAAATGTGAACATTTAGCAACTCCCAGGGTTTCTCCCATAACAAACTCACGGTTTCTCTGAGTTTCATATTCATCCTTGCATTTTATTTCCTATTTATTCTGTAGTCCATGTTGCCTCGCACTCTCTCACTCTACCCTGGTACCTCCATTCCCGGGGTTTCGATTCTTGTGGTCTGGCGTTGAGACCAAGCAGCTTTGGTCGGCTTCTGCTACTGTCTTCCTGACTGCTGCAGAGTTGTTCCGAGTGCCGGGTCAACTCGGGATGTTCAGTGTTGCTCATCCAGCGGGAGATCTCATTCATCCCATTCCTGCTTGTTTCAGCGTAGTTCTTCAGGCCCACCACAGATCTCCCTTGGTCACATCACCGCAATGTACGGTCTCCTAGACTTCGTTCTGCGAGTGGATTAATTCCAGCTTGCAACACCAGTTTTCCGGCGTTCTCTCCTTTGCCACCAACTGCAGGCTCTGCGGTTACTCACTTCTCCGCCCCTCCAAGGCGTAAATAAGTCAGAGGGCTTCCCCTGTGTATGTCTCTCTTGTGATCAATACTGAGTAGTCTTCACAGTTTGCCTAAAGTCTCCTCTAAGATGGCCAGGGTAAGATGCTTCCTGATCCTAACCCTGGTGGAGGTATTAGCCGGTAGGATCACCTGGTGGGAGAAAGGTCCCTGGGGAACGCGAGGACTCTGTTGGATGAGACACTATTTTTCTTCCTCTAGGGAGGAAATATCTGCGATAGCAAAATATGTAATGGCTTGCTGTCAGAGAGAGTTGCTAATTTCCCAAGCTAACTATCTCAAGGTGGGTGAAAACGAGCAGAACCACCTATGTATTGGGAGGAATTAAACCCATTTTAAAATCAGACATACAGAGCTAAAAGCTCTCATGACTTAATGAGGAATAGTAAAGATGAGTCTTTAAATAGCACCAAGTTAGACCTAAAAAAAATCCTCATTCCTCTGTAAAGCCAAGTCCTTCATTGAATCCTTATGATATCCCTTTGGGGAATATAATTAAGGAAAGAAATGAAAGTGATACATTTTCCCATTAGAAAAAATGATTTCTGTATTGTGGTCCCACAATTCCCAAAGTACTGAGATGAAGAAGGAGGCTGAAGAGACACAAGACTGCAAAGTGCAGCCTATTAGTGGTAAGAATCCACAACTGAGGGAGACTGGGGGGCATAAAAGGGTCCCCTCAGGTGCAGGTCATGGAGAAGAGCAGTAGTAGAAGGTGGAGTAGTTTTAACACCTCCACATGGCAGTAGAAGCAGAGCAGAGACACTGGGAACACTGTAGTGCATCGAGAGAATGACAGTCCCGAGAAGGTCTTTGCTGTCCCAGACTGCCAATGCAGAGGTAGCGCAGTGGGGAGTGTTGGAATAGAAACCCCCCTCACCCCCGACGACCATAGCTGAAGAGGTTGCGCTGCATTTGAAAGCATTCCCCAATGTCAGTCGGGCACCAGTGGCAGGCAAGCACCGACGAGCATTGGGAGCAAGGATAGCTTCTCCATTGACTGGCACAAATCGCAGAAAGCAATATTCTGGGGCAACAAGGAAAGCAGCAGAGGAGGAGGAGGACCTGGAGGCAGCGAGGTGAACGGACATGCACGCCAGATCCAGTGAGTTCACCAAGGGTAGAAATAGCACCCCTCAAATGGAAATAAAGAAAAGAAATCACTACACACCAACTCCTGGTTCACTGAAGAACTGCACTCAATGCGTTCCCTCAAAAGAGCAGCTTTAAAAAACTGGCAAGCTAACCATGCAGCAGCACCAAAAACGATTTCAACTTAATCTCCAAGCAATACAAAACTGCGATCACTGCTGCTAAAGCCAACGCATTCAACACACATCTCTATTGCAAAATCGCACTCTAAAGAGATCTTCGCCATCTTCAACAAGCTCATCTCCCCCACCCCAATACACCAGATGAAATAATCAACGACGAAGCGTGGTGTGCCAGCATTGAAACGGCCATGCTACACAAAATTGACCTTCTCCAAAATAAAATCAAAGACCGTTGCAAAGCACTACCTCAACAGACAGGTACTAACGCCCCTCCCTCCTCATCCAAGCCCAATACCGGACTTCTCTTTCAGGGACGTCACTGAAACAGAAGTTAGCAATCTACTAAAAAATCTCAAACCCTCCCCCTGTAAAGGCCATATTTGCCCACCAAAACTCGGCAAAGACTGTGCAGACTGCTTTGCGCCGTTCTTTACGGCTTTCATCAATGCGTCTTTTAAAACAGGCATTATCCCTGCTAGCCTCAAAGAGGCCCCTCCTAAAAAAAGACCTACCCTCGAACCCCTACAACCCAACAACTACAGACAAATAACCACAGTGCCATTCCTCCTGAAACTACTGGACAAAGCCGCACATTGCCAAATCCAACACTTTCTGGAAACCCACTCCATCCTTGGGGCGAGGCAATCAGGCTTCCGGAAAGGACACGGCACAGAAACAAGCCCTGGTGGACCTGAAGAATCAGATCACCCAAATCATGGACAAGGGCAAGCCAGCTCTCCGGCTCCTTCTAGATCTCTCAGCCGCTTTCGATCTAGTTGACCACAAGACCCTCACCTCACACACTCTGCCAGCTTTTCCAAAGAATTAGCGCGATGGGTCACCTCCTTCCTAGAGGGTAGAGCCATGAAAGTCTCCTCGGACATTGCCAATGCCACTCCCACGACAATCCACCGCGGGGTCCCTCAAGCATCCTGCACTGCACCCACACTTTACGTCTGCACTAAACCTCTTTTTGACAAACTCGACTCATACGGCATCACATACACAAACTACGCAGACGACAAGTACTTCTACCCCTCTCAGGTTCATACCATGAGGACGCTAAGGCACTCCACTCGATCTACGCCATCATCCAGGCCTGGATGGCAACAAATGCCCTCTGCCTTAATGGAGACGAGACTGAAATCATGACATTAGGTCAACAGAGCACCCTAGACAAACTGGACATACTGTACGCCAACTTCTCCATTGACAGCTCCATCATCCCCGTCTCCACAGCAGTAATAACACAGAGTATACATAGACTCCTCTTTATCCATGAACAGACAAGTCAGCGCAATCTCCTCCTCATCTGCGCATACCACTAAACTCAAACGCCATCAAGCCATACCTCTCCAAACCCAACTGCCTCTCCATAGCCAGAGCAACCATTGGAGCCAAATTGGACTACTGCAATGCCCTCCTAGCAGGCACATCAGCAAAAAACCTATATAGACTCAAAGTCAGACAGAACAATGCTCTCCGGGCCGCTCTTAACATACCAAGAAGAGAGCATATCTCCCATGCCAGACATTCAGCCCAATGGCTCCCGGTCAAAGAACGGATCACACTCAAAATCCTCACCCTCACTCACAAATGCCTTTCTCTCTCCACCCCATCCTATCTCTATCAGAGACCATCTCCAAACCTTCCTCTGCCCGTCCCACCAGGATGCAATACACTAACTTACTCTGCATCTCACGCATCAAAAAAGCCAAAGCCGGTGGCCTAAGCTTCCCCTACATTGCCGCAAAGACATGGAAAGCTCTTCCTACAGACGGAGCGGAAAACTCGCTCCCCATTTTCCGTAGGAAACTGAAGACCTCTTTCCTTGCACAATAATATGTGACCCCTGCGAATCCTTGTAAATATACTGCATTGCTATTTGGACAAATATATTTGCCACTGTAAATAATGCATTCTGTGTTAATATTGTACTATATGTAACTAAGATATATCTAACTAGCACCACAAAGCCCCCGGGCTAACGTGCGCTCTACAAATCTGAATAAATAAATTGTGACCCCGGAGCGTTCCGTAACCGCTTGCTTGCTAAGCCCGGGTGCCTTAAACTTAGAAATAATACAAGCATAGTAAAATTCAAAAGGAAATGTGTTTTGAATACCAAACTGACCTAAAGCAGACAAACCATTATTTCGTAAACCAAGCCGACTTAAAAAGGAGCAAGTGAAATAATAAGAACTTAAACAACAGACCAGAAGGGTGCGAGTGTATGTATGTGGGTTGTGTTAGGTCAGAAGCCGGGGGGGAAAAAGTCAATAAACCAATTCAAACTATTGCCAGATCAAAAGAAAACTATAACAAGACAAGTTAAAGAGAACAACCATTGCCAAAGTCAAGAAAAGGCAAGTGAGACTACCAATGTTTGTAAAACCTATTGCCCATATATAAATCTCAGAAGAGTAACCAAAGAGGTGCAAGATAATCATTGCCAGCATTTGGACAAAGTAGAAGTGGGGAAACAAGAGTGTCAGGAAGGCTGCCCTTCTGATAGAAGGCATTAAGAAGGAGTGGGGGAGAGCCTGCATTGCGTGTGGCAATCACAAGTGTGTAACAAACAGCACCAGTGTGGAGAAAATAGTGAACTTGATGAGAAGCAAGAGGCATTGCTAATTTGTTGCCAGTTAACCTTTATCAAAGAAGTACTTGCAGGCGTAGTTAATTTTGGCCTGGTGGGAGAGTACACCAGAGCAGAGGACTTGCAGGTAAGACGACCAGGTGGAAGTCTGAGGTACTGTGGTTACAAATCGAGACGATGTGGTAGCATAACTACAACAAAGTTTTTTTTTTGAGTTGTTGATGAATCATCCAAACAGAATTAGATTACTGAATTAAGAAAAAGCAGCATAACCTCAACAGTGTTTTGTGAGTTGTTGTTGATCCTAATAAGCCATGTAAGTATTCTGTGTTGTAGAGAAGAAGTTACCCTAAGTTCTTTGTCACACGTGGAAGGAGGAAAAACACAGTTGAACTATTGCTTGAAGTCAAGTTGAAGCAAACAAAACTGTGTTGGAACTTTTGTCCTCAAGTTGAAAACAAAAGGAACAGAGTTGGAACTTTGCTACAAGAAAGGATTTCCTTATCCTTTTGGAACTGTTTTACAGAATGCTGCTTAAATCTGGGGGAGGAGAATTCAATCAGATTATAAGGAGACACAGGTATCAGATTATGAATCTAACTGCTATATATGTTGTACTTTGATTTGCCATGTATTACCTTAGTTTATTTTAGACAGGGAAATCCTTGCCAGGAAAGGGAGAGTGAGGCATTTATCTAACCTTTTGAGTTAATAAAATGGCATCTTTTGAAAAATCTTCACACGTTTGTCCACCTCACATTTCTGACCTCTCACACCTTCTCTCTCGATCGACTCGGCTCAGTTACGTATACAAAAGAATGCAAATGGGCGTTCCGTTAAGCTTCAGGTTTCCTAGTTGATCAAGCATTACCTGAAGTCAATAGAAAAGAAGACATTTGACTTGGTATAGAAGATAATCCCATATAAGCAGATAATCTTGCTGGCACAGAGAGTTCCTCATGGGAATTAGAGTCCCTGTCCCTTAGAGGGGAGTCACTCCCAGTGAGGTCCCACTTGCCCAGACCCCTAGGAAGGATCTTTCGGAGCAGGCTCACCTTCTTAGCCTCACTGGGGGTGACTCACCTCCTAGGGAGAAGGGATGAATACTCTTGATTCATCACGCCTCCCTGTTCTCTCTTTTGGCGGAGTCAACCTCTGTATCTGCTGCACTCCCAACCAGGCTCCCTCACCAACTACCCTCTTCCATCCCTGCAGCATTTCACCCTTGTAGTTACCCATGAGCATCCCCCACAGTTACTCCCTGCCCTCACCTGTCCTTTGACCAGACCACCCTCCTTCCCACTTAAGGTACACCACCCCCTCACACCAGCCGCCACAACCTTGCATGCCTACTTCCCCGAATGCATCCCCTACCTACTTTCCAATCATATCCGCCACCAGACCCCTCCTTACCTTCTAGGTTTAGGTCCCTTCTCGTTAGCAATTGTTGGATTAGTTGTACAGGGCACCGGGGCAACTGGCTTTAATGGTCTACTATTCCAAACAGACAACCACTTGCATGGTATTGGTTGAATGCTCTGTTGGGTTCAAGCAATGGACCAAATAACCAGTTTTTCTATCTGTGATGTTGCAATGTTAAAATGTACTTTCCACGAAAATGCAACCCTTTTGGCTAAAGAAAATGCTATTTTTTTAAGCCTTAAAATAGGTGGAAGGGATGGTTGGTATCAAGTTGTTGATTTTAGACTGGCAGTCCTCCAGTGTCGTCCTAAACAATGAGGCCCTGCATAGTTCCGCTATTCATATTTGGATCACTCAGCCAGGCATTTCTAAGGAGTCAAGCATCAGATTGTGCTCGTACGAGGTTCTCAAGCACATACTTGGTATATGAGAACAAATGGGGTTGAGGTTGATTTATCTGGCCACAACAAAATGAGGTCCGGAGTAATGAGTTTTGAGACAGCCACACCCCAATACCTGTATGATATTAGCCTAGAATATCTTAGAACCAGAGCAGCAGGAGCGAGGCCGTCTAGCGAAGGGTGCAATTGTCACATGTGATCAAAGCATTTAGCTTATCCACAGGAGAAAAAACATTCCCCGACTGTAGTCCCACAAATCCACTGAGTCAGGGTTAGGGATAAAAGCTTTTTCAACCAACCATCAAATAGCAACGGAAGTACTGTGTCATTAATGCGGATGCAGGATAGCCTGCTTGATGAATAGGTGCCAAGACAAGCAAGCCATTAAGGTATGTGTAGCTATGGATCCCACTCTGGGGAAAGCAACAGGGCAACATAGCAATGACATTAGCGAATGTATAATAGGCCATGCAAAGACCAAAATATTGGTACTGAATCCCCTACCTTCACATACCATACATATAGCTGGTGAGACAGTCATATGTATATGCAGGTGGGTGTAGAACTATGCTGGGGTGATGGTGCGCAGGTTGAGGATGGTAGCAACACCTATAGCATTGTTTTTTTCACAATCAAAAACTTCAGAAAATAGTGTTGGGATTTTCCCCACAAGGAAAAAACTTTCATATGGCATTATGAGAAGCAGTTTCCAAAACTGTTTCCCCCAACACTGGTTCGGTCTTGGGAACAATCACAATACCAAAAGTATTAATCTGGGAAAGGGGACCTTTCCCAGATTAATAATTCTCTGTGGTTTTCCACTCACTTTACCCAGGTAGATCAACTAAAGAAAAGCAGTATTTAAAAGGTCTTCGCTACCTGGAACTAGACAACAAAAGTCTCTGAAGTCTCTAGATTTAAGAGGGTCTTTGTGTTTTCTGGTAGTTTCCAATCAAAAAAGGGATGGGGATCCTTTAATGATTTAGTCTTAGTGGTTGAAATGTCCGCTGGATTCCATTGGCTCTTCCCTCTGTAGACTTAGGTCCCTTGCTCGTCGTCCATGACCCTGGGGAGACAACTCTCCTAGGTTTGAAGTCCCTAACTGCACCGGCATGAAGATTATTATCAGGGGCAACCGCTGTATACACCTGGCTTTGCCTCAAAGCTTCTAGGAAGTTAACCAACTGTGCTGAAAAGTGGCTGGTCAAGGACTACCTGGGTAGATCGACCAGCCACAAAACCTACACATATAGGTTATATAAATTTATAAAGTGCAACATACGCCAAAGGCATCTTGGTGCTGGAGGGTAGTAGGTGATACTAGAAGAGAAGAGTCTTTAGACCGCGTCTGAGGGCCAGATGATTTGCGGTAGCACGAAGAGCCCGAGGAAGTTTGTTCCAAGCTTTGGCTGCTGCCACCGAGAAAGTGCAGCTGCCAGTTTGAGTGCTTTTGAAGCGAAGAACCAGAAGAATTAGTGCAGTCTGGGAGCGAAGGGAGTGGGTAAGCACATAGTGGACAAATTTCTCCTGCAAATACTCCGCTCCTACCTTATAGAAGGCCCGGTGAACCAGGCACATGGATTTAAATAGGATCCGCTGTTCAATAGGGAGCCAGTGTAGTTGTCTCAGAAGTAGGGCCATGTGCGACCGTGCCGGAGGGCGAAGTATTGCACAGGCTGCTCTGTTTTGAAGAGTTTGGATACGATTGAGCAGATAATGTGGTTGGCCATAGTACAGCGAGTTACAACAATCCACTGTCCTAAGAACCAGTGTTCTTACCACTGGGGCATTAAGATGGCTCGGGATGAAGGGGAGAACCTTTCTCAGAGTCCGCAGTTTGAAATGGCCGGCTTTGCAGATTGCGCCCACTTGCTCAGTCATCAGAGAAGGTGAAAACTTAACCCCCAGATTTCTCACCATAAAAGAAGGTAGGGGGAAGGGACCAAGAGAAGAGGGCCAGAAGTCTGGGGTCAATAGTTAAGGGGGGTGTTTGTCCCTACCACCAGGACCTCAGTTTTACTGCCATTAAGCTTGAGAGAGTTGGTAGCTATCCAGGCACCCAAGTCTTCAAGGCAGTTACTCAGACGGGCTGCAGTGTCAGACCGAGTGAGATCCAGGCGTACCAGGATCTGCCTATCTGAGCAAGAATAGATTCGAAAGCCGTGAGATAGAAGAAGAAGGAGCAGTGGACAGATATAGATACTAAAAAGGATGGGAGACAGAGCAGACCCCTGTGGGACTCCACAGAATACTGTGACTGATTCCGAGCAGTAGGGAGGCAGGAAAACAGATTGAGACTGATCAGTCAGAAAATCTGCGAACCAGCTCAATACCTGTCCCCCCAGACCCACGTCCGACAAACAGGAAATCAGTGTAGAATGATCAACCGTGTAGAACACGGCTGAGCGGTCGAGTAAGAGCAAGGCTCCCACACTGCCCTGATCAACTAGGCTGGTGAGGTGATCGAATACAGAATTAAGTACTGATTTGGTGCCTCTTCTAGGACGGAATCCCAATTGGAAAATATCAAAATAGCCTGAAGATTCCATGAAGGATGACAGAAGGGGAGAGACCAACTGTACCGCTCACCTGGTATCCACGGGGACGTCACTTAGCCAGTTCTGACCTCTTACGACCTCGAACCCTTCCCTGGAGGCTATTTGACTGGAGACTGGGCCTGAAACACAGGATTGGTAGAGTTTAACTCCCTATTGTCTGTGTGCTTGAACCCCTTCTTCCCCGGGGTCCAACCCTTCCCTTTGATCCACAGCTCACCTTGTTTTCTTGTATAGTGTGCTCTCCATCCTGCCTTCAGCGCAGGGGCGTGTTGATTGATGCGGGTTAGTTGCTGCCTAGTTACTTCACTGGCAAGAGTCCGACAGGTAAGTACAATGAGTCTTTTGAACAGTTCTCTGACTTCGTTCCTTTCATTCCTTAGATGATGGCCGGCATCCGGGGATGGCGGCGTGAGGCTGAGATGAGTAGCGCTGAAGGTGAGTGAGAGTGCGATGCACGATGCACCCTTTTCGTATTTGCATTGAACTGAGTTCTTTTTCTGTGTTTTTTAGTGCCGCGACATTTTCAGCATGGATGCCGGTAATGAAGAACAAATGTGGTGGGTAAGCGCGGTATACGGCGCCTTTAGATGTTTCCACCCTAACCTGGAGTGTCTTTTCCCTCTTGCAGATGGATGAGAGTTCCGGAGACAGAGTTCCCCCAGAGCGGCTGGAATTCAGGTAAGCGTTTGAAGCTCGTACAGTATTTAAAAATAAGCGAAGATTTGCAGAATGCTCACTAATGCCTTTTTTCTGTTCTTTTCCCATTTCCTTAGGGAGCGGCGTGCCGGGATGGGAATGACACCGCCGAAGATGCCCGCAGAACAGAAGGAGCGATGACTGATGGGCAGAAGCGCTGCAAGGTAAGGCTGTTTCTAACAGTGTTCTTGTTCTTGCAGGAGCTGAGTGCAGAAGAAAGATGCAGGCCTACTGGAGACCGATCCGAAAACGGTGAGTGTCACGCTGCAGGTGCAGAAAACGCAAAGCATGTTTCTCAGCCTGGGTGTGGCTTAAATAGTCTCTGGGTATCCCAGGTGCCTGTGGGCTGAACCACACCCAAAAGACTAAACCGCACATGCAGTTCTGGGAACCGAAATATGTGGGGGCATCCATCTTGTCCCCATCAATGCACTACAAGTCCAATCCCCAATTTTATCCTATGGGAGTGAGTCTGGTGCCACAAGCGCCAAGTCTGACTCCAAGTGGGTCTTTGGAGGGATGGAGAGGCCCTTGAGGGCCATGTAGGTGATCGTGGCCTGGCTCCAGCCTGACATCTTGGAGGACTGGGGACTTGAGGGGCAGGAATCATGACACTAACGCCTCCAAAGTTTTCATCAGGGACGGAAGAAGGGAGATGGGACGGAGGTTAGCTGGGACAGCAGAGTGCAGAGAGGGCTTCTTCAAGAGTGGAAGCACCCGGGCGTGTTTCAGGGATCCTGGCATCAGCCCCTCTTGAAAAGATACATTAGTAGTTGTAATTTCAGTGATGTCAGGGGAAATGGCTTTGAGCAGGTCTAGAAGGATGGCGTCAGCAGGAGATGCCGACTTGAGCCCATGAATAGCTTTCAAAATAATTTGCTCACAGACCATACGAAAGGAGGTCCATGATGCCCTACAATAGGAAGATCAGGGAAAGATTGCTCATTAGCCGTAGCATCCAAGCTAACTTGCATATAGTTGCGATTTTGGAATGGAAGAAAGAAGAAAGATTCACACAGCTTGTGAGGGCTCGATCGAAGCGTCAATTGGTCGGCGTGGAAAGAGACTGCACTAGCTCAAAAAAGCGCCTTAGGCTTATTGACCGCATCCTCAAAGTTTGTTTTAGCGGCTAGAATTGCTTTTTGTTAAGTTGTTAAAGCACAGTGAAAAATAGCTCTCGTGTCATTAGTATAACTGACCCTCCACTTACGTTCAGCTTGGCGGCAGCTGAGTTTTAGTGCTTGGAACTCATCCGAAAACCAGGGTTCAGACACCTGGGCTCTTTCCCTACCGGGCTTGGCTGGCGCAAGATGGTCAGCTACGGCAAGAACAGACACACTCTATATAGGATAGCCAGGTAACTTAACCTGAAGCTCGAGTTCGGTTGCCCTCTCCTCCTCCATGTCCTGGGTTCCTGCCTACACTCCCTGGGATCCAGTGTGCCTGCAGCACGGGTTATAATGACCTTGTACCCAAGGGAATCAATCTTGTAACACCAGTCTTCTCTTTACTAGCTCAGTCCTTCATCTCCTTCTGGGCCTACTCAGTGCCTTAGCACAAGAATATACCTTCACCCTTCCATAACACTATGCTTTCAGACTTGCAGCATTCCATTCCTGCTCCTTAACCCATCCAACCTCCTCTCTGCCCTTTCTCTTCTCTTCCTCCTCTCCCAGTTTTATTTGCAGCTCCTTCTGAAGAATCTGCCTTAATGCCTCCTGATGATTTTCTCCCACAACCTCCTTGGTGTTCTCCACCTATCATCTCCTCCTGCCACCACTCCAATATATTCCTTTAACTCCCTTCTGCCATGTCCATACTTCTGTTCTTTTTTTTAACCAACTTCACTGCACCCATAATCCCTTCTGCTGTTCCTTTATACCATCTCCCCTTGTTCTCCACCTCACTCCTTTACTTCTTCTGTTCCTGCTCATCACCACCTCCTTGCTCTCCTCTCCCTCATCCTGGCCACCTCTCTCGAGCCTTCATCTTCTTGCTCCACCACCTTCTCTGTCCACCACCGACTCTCTGCAGCCCCCACCCCCATATTCATTTGAAAAAACCCCACATTTATCTGCCAGATCATTATAGAGACCTAACCACATTCAGGTATGGCTCATAACTGTATTGTAAATCTGATTGGTTAGATTGCTCTTATTCATTGGAAATCTGAAGCACCAATTGGCCTGTTCCTGGTTCAATATGAAAACAGATTTGTCTCCATCCATATTAGTTGTCCATCAGAAGCAGGCCTGACTGTTTGGAGCTCTCTGGCTTGGATATAAGGACGGCAACGTTCTGCGGTAACCCGCGGTGTAGTGCAATGTAAGTCTATTGTCTTAAGGGAAGCATACTGTTTAATGCAAACCAGAGGTTTCTTGCTTTCTAGGGTTCTGGTGGTGGGTTGTTCTACATGTACTAAGAATACTAATTCCTGCTCCTTTGGCAGCCTGAACAATGTACCCTGTGTGCTGTCCCATACTCTGTCACACCTCACAAGCTGTGGGAGACTTGAAACAATTTTACGGGGGAGGGAGAAGACTGAGGGACATGAAGTCAAGTTGTTAGTCAAACCTGCTCATGTTTGAGGCCTATTTAAAGGAGTTAGGGCCAGGTTGTGAACAAATATGACAAGGCATTGTCAAACATCAGAATTATGGCGAAGTAAGCCACCATTGGACACAATGATATTGTAGATATTTGAGGCTGCTGGCCCTCATTAACACCCCACTACTCTGAGAACCAAGCAGTGGACTTTATCACAGTAGTCACTGCTTTTTCTGGGCATGTCAATGGAGCCAGAGCAAAATACTTTGGCAGTCTAATGCCTTTTACAAATCCTGGTGACTGGGTAATCTGTTCAATCTTGTGCACCTCTATTGTTAAAGGGCTTTGAAGCAGACTGGTTTAGACTAGACAGACGATATAAATGTGTTTTTCAGATGGCTTTGAAAGGACAAGAGACATCTGCTGCAAATGTTTTCATCTTTAGTTTGGTTCTTTGTTGGTCAAGGAATAGAAGAGTACCCAAGATATTGAATTCCTGTGGAGTCCACAAGGATCCATCCTCTCACCTGTGATCTTCAATCTAAACATCAAAGTGCTTGGAACCCTTCTTCGTTCCACACAACATCCAGCAAAACACAGATGAGACACAGATCTACCTCAAGATATCCTCCATCAAAGACATCCACAGGCTCGAGCCCCGCCTCTTATTGAGCCAGTCGTGGATGTGCAGTGCTCACCTGAAGCTTAATCCCTCCAAGACTTTATTTCTACTGCTGACCAAAAATATGAACACACAGACACAACTTGTTCTCTGCTGGTTTTATGCCATTGCAACAAAATTAATTTATTTGTGGTGATTGAATTTTACCAGCATTCGTTTCTTTTTGGGGGGTCCCCCATTTCTCCCCTTTCCCCCCGTCACCAAACCCCTCCCCACTTTAACCCTTTGACCCACAAATACATATAAACATTCAAAGTAATTGTCACAAAGTAAATTACTCCAAAGTAATTTACTTAGTGAAAACAGGAGACCTCTCTGCTATGCACCTCAAGGGCCTCACACCCCAGCTGGCCACCTTCAGCTTAGTTCTTTGTTGGTCAAGGAATAGAAGAGTACCTGATGCATTGAATTCCTGTGGAGTCCCGCAAAGATCCATCTTCTACCATGTGATCTTAGTACATTTGGTTAAAAAAAACCTTTTACACTGTAATAAAGATAATGTTTTACAAAGGGAAAGAAAATAATTAACCTAACACTTAACACATTAATACTTCAACTAGGAGTCAATAATTAATAACCACTCCTAGAAGTGAAAGACCGATAATAACATGAATAACAAATAGATTGTTCATCATATAAACACAGATCCTAAAGATAGAATACATAAATGTAAGATAGATAACAGGAACAACAATTCCAGTCTTTCTTAGTTCGCCTAATTTGAAAAGTGGGTCTTGGCAGGGTAGATTATTTTCTTTTGTTCATTAAGAGTTACTGTCGCAATTTGCAGCAATAGATGTAGAGCAGCAGCAGCCAAAAGCAAAGACTTACATGAATGGAGATAAGACCAGAATTGATCTTGACGTACATTTGCCAAATCATTAACAAATATGGAAGAAGCCACTCTATGAGATACTATTAGGCACAGAGTTAATAAATGCTGAATACATGGAACAGATTCAATGCCGGAAGAGCAGAACTATTTTAGGTCCCTCTCTTTTACCTAGTACCTGTAATAAATTGATTAATTAGCTACTATTTAGCTTTTATAAACTAGGCTCCTTTTCTCTGGATAACTGGGCCTTTCTTTTTAACTTGGTTTCATTGTTCTTTTCTTCTTTTGTATAGTTTATCTTGATGATTTTCTTTAGGTGTTGTACAGAGAAAATCCTTTCCCGATGAAGGTGGTCTACCTTTTCAAGCTATCCGATACGCCAATTAGGTCACCTTTTGCCTAGGCATTTTAGCGCACAGTGAAAATACTGAACCATCATGCTTACAATTTGTTAAAGCGGACGGCGTAGGCCTACGTCGTTCAGCCTCACCCTGGCATTTTATAACTAGGAAGACATTTGTTGTTATCTACATACATTTGTTTCACAAAAATACAAATAGAGATTCCTTTCCTGCCTATCGATATACTGCCAAGTGTAAATTATACGCTATGAACTAGCTAGGGACAGTCAGCCAATTTCATACTTTGCTAAATCAAGTTTGCCCTAGGGTTCAATCTTTTTGCGGTGTATATTGATTGTGCATTTTTTCATCTCTGCTGTTGATTACAAGAAATTATTGTATCTAGCCATGTATCTAGGTCTGAAAAATCTGACATTTTGAGATTAATGTTTCAACTTCTGTTTCTCTGTTATGGCTTTTTCACATAAGAATGTTTTCATATGAATTAATCTCCTACAAATGGTAACTGTCTGGTTAGTGGCACACTAACTAGTTTGTCACTTCTTATGATACATTTCTTTTGCTGTTTGCATAAAAATAAAAAGCACTCACTTGATATTTTCTCTTTTTGTGCTTGATCAAATTTGGCTTTTCCTTCTAAATTGTTCATTTTTCAGGTACTACATACTTAGGCATAAGGTGATTTAATCATTATCCTAACTTATATTGACTAAGTATAAAAACAATTCAAATATTTTTGAACTGTGAACACGGGTACACCATCTGTTGTGCATTATAACTACTCCATTTAGTCCCCAGTGTTTTTGGAGTTCCTCTTTGTTTCCTTCCGGAAGAGCAGAATCAACATTCTCTAGTTGCAACTGCCCCTCCCCCACGACCCCAGTTCTCAACTGCTTTGGCAGAGCATCAAAATCTTAAGCGCATACTAAAGCGTTTCAGGGTTCGATCAGAACACTTGGTGATTTAATCGAAAGGTGCCAGCTGTGGAAAGCCCTGTCTAGCGTAATCATAACATTTTTCTTATTTGACAAATAATGTTACTCACTCTGTCCCAGATGAAGGCTTTGGCTTTTATTGCTTTTCTGGCTGTACCAATGTTATGGGGATCACCAGTAACCCAGCATATACCATAAAATAGACTGCAAGGTGAAATTACACCTCTTTCAAGTTGCAAATAGTCAAAAGACGCTTTGTAACCATTATCTTGTCTGATCTTAAATAGCCAATCGCTATGCTTGATTTTTCATACAGGGAAAATTCAGTTCAGGCCCAATTCACATTTGATGGCTTCGATCGGGAGAGCATTATGAAAGTCAAGCACCGGGCACCAGAGCTTCCCCTCAAGCGTATTAAACCATTTAATTTGCTTTTCAGTAAAGCCTTCAAGGCTGTATAAAATTCCTGGAACAATGTATAGATCTTAATTGGGCCCTTCAGAGAAAAAACACCCTTATTTCAAATGAAGTTTTTAATAGCGCCAAATGTTTTAAATATTTTGGGGGTAATATACTTCTCTAGCAATGCATGGCTAAGCATTGAGCCAAATGGATATCCCAAATAAACATAGCCATCAACAACCGCTATGCGTATATTGTCTATTTTCCAAACAGTTTGTGAATTTATGTTGCCCTATACTCCTAATGTTAGTCTTATTATGATTAATTAGTAGCCGGTTTATTTTAGAGCAAGTCTGAAGGGCTTTTGCGGATCTTTGGAGACCAACTGGAGTGCATTCTTATATAACCATGTCATCTGCGTATGATAATCAAGCAATGTAATGCTTGTTCGAACTAGGAGGAAAGTTATGGCAGCTGTTCTACAATTCTTATAAATCAGCTACGCAAGGGGCCAGCACGCACCCCTGTTTTAGGACGTAGTTGGTGTTTATGGGTGACGAAAGAAAACCCATAGCATTGAGTCTATTCATACTTGCCAACCCTATGGATTCTGGCGGCAGGCTGCCGCTTTTTACGCAGTACTACCGCCTACTGATTTCACGGTCAACACCTACTGATTTATAGGCCTGGCTGCCTGAAGCCTAGCAAAGCACCATCCTCCAAGGTGGGCGTGTTAATGGCCCCTTAATTTTGATTGATGGCTCGCTGCCTGGTCGGCTTGAGACAGACACTTGACTCTGCCCTTCACAACCTGAGGTGGCAGTCCCTGCTAGAGCGCCAGCGTGACACCTGCCATCCCGTGCCTCTGTGAGCTCCGAGACGGTGTCTGAATTGTCACTTGAAATTTTTCTGAAATACTTGTCCCATCTGTGCTCAGCTCTGCTGTAATACAGCAGCTAGTTGCAAACCGTCTCCAGAATCTCTGCAGGTAAATTACTGTGTTTGATCAGCAGGATCGTGTCAGTACACTGACTTCACAAGTGTATAAAAAAGGCTATGTCCCACAACTCACAGTCAGAGCTCTCTGTACGACCCATTCAACATCACTCAGCCCTCCACCAAGACAATGTCTCCAACCTGGCTGCAGCGCAGTCTACAAATCATGGAACCCATTCTCACCCCATTCTTATTGGACTCGCTCATTGCAGACTGTCGCATCAATCAGCATTAATGTGGTTTGGTGTGATTACTCACTGCAGTCATAGTCTTCAAGTTTACTGTGTACATACAACATAACTAACCCGATGGAGAATGCCCGCTATATCAGTCTTCAGCTAGTCAATCCTCTGTTTCAGGGGAAATGGATGTGAAAAAAGCATTTACAAGACTTTCTGCATAGGGAAAGCTGTACCAGCAAAGTTTTGCAACCGATAGTGGACATGTGTTGTGCATTACTGGTGCATCAAAAGTTATGATACATAACGTTACTGACAATCACAGTACAACACAGGTGCATTCTTATTTCTTGGACATTTCACTGGGAGACATGTACGTGCCTGGGAGTTCCTCAGAGCACACAGCAACGTGCCCCGTGATGAATGTTCCTCAAGGGAATGTGCTACCTAGAGGCTTGCTAGACACCCCTTGTTGTGGCACGCTTCCGGGTCACCGGAGCGGGCCACACAGCTGTCGGGATCACCAGACAGTACCATTGGGGCTGTGCTCATGCGGCCCATAAATCCCAGGTATCACCACACATGGCCCGGGGGAACCCAGCTCACCGCAGCCCTGGCTCTGGGGGAGCCCAGGCCGAGGTTGCCCCTTCAGCCATGATCACATGGCCATTACATTCACAGGGGAAGGCTTTATCCGGCAGGGGCACCGTCCTCGTGCAGGGCCCAGTCCTTGGGCCTACTGCACGCGGTGAGGCACCAGCAGGGTGCCTTCAAGAATGACACCAGAGTCAGAGCAGGATCGACTGAATAGCCGGAAACGGCTAGTCCTTTTTATTAACTTGGTCACATGGTTACCACCATGTGACCATGACACAGATCCTGGGAGCTACCATGCTCCCCAGGAGGGGCGACATCCAAAACCTGTGTGGCAGATTCCCATTGTCATGTGCAGGAATGTTCGCATGAGCTCCTGCACACCTGCCGATTGGGCAGGTCCACATAAATGGGGAATTTTCACTATCAGGGAAAGCCGGCTGTGAGTGCAAACTCTTAAGCAGATAGTACTGCAATCACCATTCATGTGCTGGGCATATTTATTGGACCTCGGCAACAGTATGTAGGAAGAACTATGAAGTGAACATGCACTTCCTGTTTTCAGAAGAATGGAGTCAGAAGTCTTATAATAGCAATATATTTCTCTACATTTATTTTGTTCTGTGGCTTGCCTTACAAGCTGCATTTGCGGGAGCCATTGTGGCTGTCACTTGCCTTGGGGTATACAGAAGTGTTAACAACGCATTGCCTTTTCTCACTGGTTACTTCCAAGCAGGCACTTGATGACATAGAAGGATGTATAGCTTTTCAGTGGGTATTTCTTGCTTCAACTCCCTGCTGCGTAGCCATCTCATGATAATCAGCGACTGTTAAGCCCCAGATACATTTGTCATTCCATTGGGTAAAATTGATGCATCATTTCTTTTAATATCATCATTATGCTACCTACTATGTTTAAACTTTAAAATTCTTACAGATTTCTGGTCACAGAATGTTGGCATGTGTGGTCTAATGGCAACAGAAGTGGATGCATAAATCAGTTTGATTAGATTGAGCATGGCAGGCAGAATATTCTAATTCAGTAGTTTGGTCCACAGTCTATTTGCTGCCACCAAACATTTCAATTGGAATACCAGCTCCACTGTCGCCACTTACCACCAAGAGGGGAGTAGAAGCCTGGGGCACTCCCCTCCCTACATTAGGGTAAATGCATTAGGGAGACAAAATGGCTTCTTAACATTTTAGGTTTGTTTCCGATATGACACTAAAATGTGCATAAATGTTACAGGCTCGTTGAACATGCCCAGAGGAAGGTGATCTGATCATCACTTGTAACCACCCAAACGTGTAACGTCTGGGTTTCTGCTTAGCTGTCCGGACTTCCTCGTATACCACCGATGCCACACATGCTGGCAGACATAGAAAAAACCTCTAAGAATAGAGTATTTAAGACATCCTAGGTGAAGCCAAGAAAAATAAATACGAACTGAAAAGACAATAGAGTGATCCGATCGAACATCGATTGTTTGCGTTTGTTGCAAATAGTTAAATATGATAAGAAAAATCAAATGATTGCATAATTTGGTAATATTTATTTGGATGGAATTGTTGAGAAATAAGGAAACCAGCACCTTTGTACCTTACCATTCTGGGATTTAGCTGTTATTTGTCAATTCTTTTTTCTTATATTCCCCTTCCTTCTCCATCTAGATTTGCACCATGCAGGGATTGTCGAGATCAAGGTAATCACACATTTTGGATCTTCTATTTTCTTAAAACTATCTGTCCTAGGTACTGTCCCTTGGTACAATGTCATTTAATGTTTGATTTATTTTGTATTATTACATATTTGTCCTAAAAAGATTGTTTAAATAAATAGGGCTCCTATTTAAATTTTTCAATAGCTATCAAAAAATGGTGGGTTTTTTGTTGTTACTTTGTTTGTCCAATTTATTTTCATACCAGAAAAGCACTGAGTGGAATACCGGGTTTAGATACCCGATTTCCCTGATTATAAACAAGAAAAACAAGAATGTCCAATGGTGGAACCTTTTTTATTGCATAGTCTATTGCAAACAACAGTGTCAAAGGCTTCAGAATAATCTATGAATGCCATGTAAAGGGGTAGCCAGTGAGTTGATCTAATCAAAAATAGAGAATGAAATGAATAGAAAATACTGAAAAAACACAATTTAAAAATAAATAAAAGATTTGTGGGGGTGGGGTTAAATCTGGCACATAGGGGGTTGTGGCGGGGTCTAAACATGGGGAAACGGGGCTTGGGCGGGGAGGCCCAAAACATTTGGTATTTTGGTTTTGTTAAGATTTCATTCTCTATTTCTGGGTTCGATAAAATCACAGACATCAATATAAAGGCTGTCAGGAATAGATACGGTATACTTTATTAAAAATTTAAGAGTCCATATGTTCTAGAGTACTCCTATCTCTCCGAAACCTAGTCTGTTGCATATGCATACGTTTATTACAGGAGGCCCATAAACATGAGTCCTCCAATACGTCACTAAAAATGGGATCTATGTGCGATTACTACGACCCCCAGAATTCCGACTGCCGAAAATGCAGACCTTTTTTTAATTTATTTTTTTAAACCCCCTTTACACCACAGATATGCGGGGGGAGATCCCCCGCAAGCCCCCCATATTACTATTATATCCCCCTCCACTTATATATGTGGTGGAAAGGGGGGCAGGGGGTTTGAACAAAAAAAAAAGTCAGAATTTCAGGAGTCAGAATTCTGAGGGCGACATTTTGGGCCATTACCTTAAAAAATGTACAGGAAGAATTAAAACTTGTGAGTAATCTATAATTGGAAGCAGGATTTTGAGGGGCATTTTTATGGATAGGTATCACAATGTATGCAGGTATTCTGCCCGTATTACATATATGAGTGAACAGCGTGTGCAGTATAAGGGCCTACATAGGTGGCTTCATCTCATAACCGTCCAGGGTCACGAGACAAGGCCGCCCGTTTTCCCCAATACTACTTGCCCTGGTGATGTAGCCCCTGGCCTGCCACATTAGAGACTTGCATGCATAGCGTGGAGTGCGACTTCAAACACATCTTAACGTCATATTACCATACGCAGATGATATCTTATTGTATGTCAAACACCTTAAAAAGAACCTCCCCCTTTGATGCAAGAAGTCACCAGGTTTGGGGAACTCTCGGGTCTCAAAATTAACTGGACTAAGCCCGAGATACTGCCACTGGCCGCAGCACTACAGGCAGACATTGGTTTAGAATTCCGTTGGTGCCCCTCTGGGATACAATACCTCGGAGTAATAGTGACTACTAATGTGGGGGATCTATATGCTTATAACTACGTAAAAGCATTAGACGCACTGGAACTAAAAGTTGAGTCCTGGATACACTTACCAATATCCCAAGCGGCTCGTATCGCCCTAGCGAAAATGGTCTTACTACCGAAGTTACTATTTGTGTTTAATAATGTTATCATTTAGCCCCCTTGTAGTTTGACCCGCGTCAGAGGCTTGATGATCAGACTGGCGTGGGCGGGCAAACACGCAAGAGAACCCCGACACCCTCACTTTTCTTTACAAACAGGGCGGCCCAGAATACCCAGACCTATATGTGTATTACCTGGCAGCACAGACACAATACATAGCGGGATGGGAACAAACCAACCCATACTACTATTACTCTTGGATAGCCAGGGAGGCGGCACACCCGGATGACGTAAGGGGGATGCTGTGGGGAAAGCAACCTCAGATCCTGAGGGAGGAAGTACAACCCACGGCCGTGACATGTAAGGCTTGGGAATTAATTTTACACCTGACCGGCGCATCAACCACATATTCTCCTAATCTTCCACTATACAACATTCACGGAATACCACTAACACACGAGAGGTCCTTCCAAACACTCTTTCAAAAATGAGGAATCCAGCCAGTGGGAGACCTGGTACAGGACGGTCAGTTTATAACCCGAGACATACTGCAGACTAAGGGGGAATGGACAGCAGTGACTCTGCTTATGTATTATAGGATCAGAGAAGTTTTCTTTTCAAAATGGCCAGACTTCCCCAAGGCCCCCAACAGCCCAGATTTCCTTACAATATGTTCTAAATCCACTCAACTCAGAAACCAGTGTTAACATTATATAAACTGGTCAGAGGAGGGAGGATCATCCAGCAGCAGAGCTAAATGGGAGGCTAATCTGGGAGAAACCGTAAGCAAACACCAACGGAAGCTTATTGGGCGCCATACTTGCAGCCTATCATTGAACAATTGATTCAGGCTGACACACTACAAGTTTTTGCACCAAGTGTATTACTCCCCCGCCAATTTGCACAGGTTTTACCCAAAAAGGCATTCTACATGTATGAGGTGCAACATGGAGACCGTCGATTTCCATCATGTGGCATGGATGTGCTCACGAGTGCGCCCCCTTTGGGAAGGGATAACAGGCTGCGTCGGCAATGCTGTCTACTGCATGGGACTACACACCAGCCCTATGGCTCCTCGCTCTGATAGAAGGCCCACCAGGAGAAAAGAGACTCCTGGGAATGGCCTCAGTGACTTTGAGATACCTCATAGCAAGTATGTGGGGGAAGCATATGCACCACCGTTTGGCAGATGGATGGAGTACATGAACATGTGTGAACAATGAGAATCCCAGTACTCAGCAATTCTGCCACCCAATAGTAGACTCAGATTACTGGCCACCGTTCAGGCAATATTACTTAACCTGGAAACAGACTGAGGAGAAGGGCATGACCCACTATCGGAACATGAAGGGATCGAACACACAAGAAACAAGAGTGTAGCAATAGTGCATTGGATAACTAGGGATTATGATACCAATAGGCAATAGGATAAATAGCGCCAAAATGTCTGAAGGACGAAACAACTCTGGAGGTGAACAACAATGTGAAAGGGTAAAGCCAGGAAACTATACCTGTGTGCCTAAATGTATCACAGGGTGTGGGAGGAGTAGGGGGGGAGGGTTTGGGGAATGTTAATGGCCATTGCGTTATGTATAGTGGTATGTTGTGTTACTTTGAACATGAAAAAAATACAATAAAACTTTTTTTTTTTTTTTTTAAACGGGACTCCTTCATGATAATATGTGTTATTTCATTGGGACAAGGGGCCCTAGAGAATTTAAGTTGCATGATGAATGGTGATATGTATGATGCCCTGGACAGTTTTTTCATATGTATAGTTGTAGGTCTGAGATTCTAAGAACAACTTTGTGTTCAGACTATGTGTGTCCCAGCAATATAGCCAATTGAGATACTTTGTCCAAGGTGTTTCAGAAAAAAAAAATTCCATACATTTACGTGTCCTTCTGATAGATTTGCCAACATGTTTTAGGATCATTAAGTTTAAATACATTAAAAATGACATGCCACTGAGCATTGGTGAGTGTCTATAATTTATTTACCAATTTTTACACTTGGTCTTTTCTTTGCTTGTCAAATTTATTTTCATGGGATCACTAAAATGTTTACATGTTTTTATTGCGATAATATTGATCATCATATTTCTCTGGTTCTTTGTGAAAATGCCCCCAGGAAAATGTAGTCATGCGAAAATGCAGTCAGCAATAAGTAATTTTCAAAAATGTAGTCATTCAATACAATCAATGCAAAGTGTGAATGTTGTCAGTAATAAGGTCGCCAAAAAAGCTATTTTTAAATACACAAAATTGCAAGGCTGTAAACCTAAATATGACCCAAACCACTAACAAAACCTCTTCAACCACCCAACACCATTCCTAAATCTTCTCCCAACTCCAATTACAACCTTTATCTGATGCCAAACTCACAGAACACAAACCCTTAGGAGCGCTAATGCATTTTATGTGCATATTACTGAATGCAAAATAAATAGAAAATAAACAGTGACCCTATCTCCAACCCCCCATCACCAGCCTGCCACTAATAACAGCCCTTGGCTTAACCCAAACCCTTGCTGTAATACTAACCTTACCCTAACTGCAACTCTAACACTCACCCTAATGCTTACTTTACCCTAAACACTAGGTTTATCCTAAGCCAACATCACCAGCCCATCCCAACCTCCATACCCTTTTCTTTAACACTTACCCAAACCCATAATCCAACACAATCTACACTAACCAAACCCCAACATATGTACTCAAAACCTTAACCGCTGTCCTTACCCCAACCCCAATCCTAACCTTAAACCAGGCAATCACAAGCACACTTAAGCAACCTTGAACCTAACAATTTCCATAGCAGCACTACATTTTTGGCTACTTTTCAGCTGTATTTTGGACTACTTTTTGCTTGGCAACTTTTTCACTGCAGAAGTATTTTCAGCAAGACTTTTTTTCACAGACTACAGTTTACTATTTCGTCTATTCCAAAATATTGTATTACTACAGAGGTTGGTGCTATATTCACCCTGGATTTTACTCAAACGGGTAAGATGATTTAAGTTCAAGTCAAGTTTCATGATCATGCGATCACTCTCTAGTAGTCGCATTTTGGTATCAGAAAACTAAATTCCTAATTTTAAGGGAAGTAAAGAAATAATCTAGCCTACTAGGGACTTCCCATTTGACCAAGTATAATCGGTACACAACACTCCTTCACAGTAATTCACAAAATAAAAGCCATCAAAAAAACAAACAAAAAAAACATTCCTCCACCATCGTGATTTGAGTATGCTTTACAGTTGCCTTTAGCTTTGATTTTTCCTCTGATTTATTGATCTTTCCCATGTCTCAGAATGAATTGAAGTCCCCTCCAATGATGTCATGATCAGGCGAGTTCCATTTTTGCTTGGAACCCTCATTGTTCCACACAACATCCACCAATACGCATATTACACCCAGCTCTACCTCAAGATATCCTCCATCAAAGACATCTGCAGGCTCAATCCCTACACCTCTCATTGATTCAATCGTGGATGTCCAGTGCGCATCAACCCCTCCAAGTCTGAATGCCTTCTGCTATTCTATTCTAATGTAATGTTTTTTTTTTATATAGCGCCAACTAACCCACAGGCCTCAGAGCGCTCAAACAGGACAAAACAAAATAAAACAGGTAAAGAAGGCATCAGAGATCCAAGATGGCTATGGTCAACAGGCAAACAGAATGAATAGACTACATGCCACCTCCATCAAATAGGAGGGTTTTAAGAGCTTTCCTAAATTGAGCCAGTGATGGCAGAAGTCTGATGGACATAGGGAGACCATTCCAAATTCTCAGCCCCCAGGCGTCAAAACTCTTGTCACCAAAAGTCTTCAACTTGAAGCAAGGTTGTAAAAGGAGATCCTAATTGTTAGATCGTAAAGTACGTCTAGAAGGTTGCATCGCATTCGTGCACAGAGGTAGTTTTGAGCAGTGCCAGCAAGGCACTTGTAGACCAAGCACAAAGCCTTCAAATGAATCCCTTCACGGACTGGCAACCAGTGCAGTTTCCTCCGGTCATGAGAAACATGTTCTCTGCGTCCCAGACCGCAAACGGCAGGTACTGCTCCATTTTGTATTGTCTGAAGTCTTTTCAAGTTAGCTGTTGATGTTCCAGCCAAAAGACTATTACAATAGTCAATTTTTGTATTGATGGTAGCCGTCCCTTTCATAGCTCTGTTACCATCTAAAAGGAAAGGTCGAATTTGCAGCAGAAGGTGGGTGGTGTAGATACAGCTGGCACGAATATAAGCCACTTGTTTTTCAAAAGTGAGATTGCTGTCGAAAAACACACCGAGTCTTGACAGATCTAGAAACCCGATGATGGCTCCCCCCACCAGAAAGGTTTCGTATCGTGGTTCAAGGACTTTCAATTTAGCTGGACTACCGATAATCAAGACCTGTCTTTATCGTTGAGTGCCAGAAAATTATCCTGCATCCAGGTTTTTATAGCATTGTACACCCTAGTAACCAGGAGTGAGTCTGCCTCATAAGAACCTGCGAGTTCCAGGGCGAGCTGGGTATCATCCGCATAATTCACAAATTTGACACCCAGACCGTCCAGAACACCAATTCACAGCTTTGAATAGAGATTGTAAAGCAGGGGAGATGCACTGGATCCCTGAGGGACTCGGCAAATTAAGGACCGATTCCTCGGACTTAAAAAACCCCATGAACAACTCTTGTTCTCCTGGGGCCGAGAAAGGATCGAAACCAGTTGGCCGCTGATCCGGAGCAGCCTCCCACCTCCGTTAGCCTGTCTGCCATCATGTCATGATTGAATGGTCTAAAACCACCATTACAGTTTCTGTAGCATGGTATTTTCGAAAACCCGATAGGAGACGCTTCCCAAACGCGTCATACTGAACACAGGCTACTTTGACAATCATTTTGAGGAGAAAGGGCACATTAGTAATAGGGCAATAGTTTGACGGTTTGTGTGGATCCAAACCATCCTTCAGCAGAGGAGAAATCCAAGCTTCTCTTATGTACTCTGAAACTATCCCCCCCCATCCCCAACAACAACCTGATATCCAGATCTGGCTCTCATTTCAACAAAATAAATTACTTTGTGATAATTTACTTCGTGGTGACTTCCCATCGCTACCAACAATAGCCCAATGCCCTTCCCACCCAACTTTCACCCCTTAACCCATAAACAGATATACAAATTTGAAGTAATTCAAAGTAATTGCCACAAACTAAATTACTGCAAAGTAATTTACTTCGTAAAAACAACAGGATACCTCCCTGGTATGCACCTCGAGGGCCTCAAGCCACAGTTGGCCAGCTGCACCATGTCCCACGAGTTTGAAATCGACAGACCTCTCCTTCAAACAGCACATATCACGAAACAACTTGATACCAACTTTCTCTCAAGCAGAAAATCAAGCCGTTCATCCCAGAAAATAACTTCGGATCTGCTCTTCAAGCCTTGGCCCTCTCCCACCTGGTTGGTGGCAATGCCCTTTTGGAAGGCCTTTCGGCCACTAACCTAGCTCTGACTTGTGTCCTGCAGGCGGTAGAATTACTCAAAGGACTCCACAAATTCTATCAGATCACCACAACCCTCATCGAACTGCACTGGCTCATGCTGCAAGGCTGTACAATGTTCAAATCCTGCTGCATAATCTGCAAGGCTGTTATCTGTGAGAAACCCGAGGGCATCCTCACATCTACTCCCCTTGGGATCCTCTACGCAGGGGGCCAGGAAGGGTGATTGCTTTGGATCCCAACCCTGGGGGTGGCCGAGCGAGGGCGGATCACCAGGGTGGATTATCCTTGGGGATTCGAGATGGGATACACTTAGGTGAGACGCAGTATTCCACATTCTATTGTCACTAAGGAACCCCTAGGCCAGAGGTGGTTATGGGATATTGATCCCCATGTCCCAGAGAAGAACAGAAGATATTATCAACCAGACGTACCAGAAATAAAAGGATTGGGAATAGCGTACCTTCGACGAGACACAGTATCCCCCCCGTATCCCAGATAAAAACAGTTTAACCTTCCCCCGACCTTTATGTGTTACTGTAGATCAGTACCCCATTTGTCCCCTTTTGGGGTACCTGACAGTAGTGAGACAAGGAAGAAACAACAGAGTAATGAACACCATTTACTCTCACGACTTTGGTAATGGGACGAAGATGATGACTAAAGCGGCAAACCAGTATACTGAACACACATGTCCCACTAATGGGTTCAGGCAAAGTCAGGCAATTGAAACTAAGTATGCCCACCTGCAAACTATCAGTCTCAGGAGAGTATAAAAAGACCAGGAACAGGAGGGAAGGCTGTTAGGGAGAATTCTCATTTTAATGGCTAATTTCCCTCACCTAGTGAGTCTCCAAGCAGCTTTGCTGGATTTCTGGAGTTTATTTTTTACACTTGGTAAGAGTGAGCTTTTCCCACACTCTTGCCCATGTTTTGCCATGTGTCTTCTACCTGTTTTTGTGATTGTGGACTCTGGAGTACACCACTTCAGTAGTCCCCTTCTTTTGGGCGTTACACAGCACCTTCAGTGCAGTGACACAGGGTTGTCTTTTAGACTTCCCACTGACTCCATTTCTGAGGCGGACTACAGTCCCCCAGAAAAGGGTAAAGTTGCCATTAACGTTATCTAGTCATTTACCCACAGATCCAGTACACCCGATCTTACCCGAGTACTGGAAAGGGTTACTTCGAATCCCTTTTTATCTGTACCTCCTAGAGCATTGTTTCGCTCTTAACATTTAGACTTGGCTGATGGCAGTGGTATCTACCCTAACTTTTCTACAGTGATTATATTATATAAACGTGGTATTGTTTTAGGCTATTATATTAGCCTCGAACATAAACCTGCTTGACCAAATATTTTGGCTCTGGTCGGGTTTATTCGCCATTTCTTTTTGTTAAAGTCCTTCTTTTGTTTTACTTTGCGCGGCAAACCAGGTTTGCCTCCTTTGTTCACGGTTTTTTGACAGGCTTCTGCCAAGAAGCCCTCCTCCTGGCGCCTGGGTGGGCTGAATGTGAGGGAGGGGAGTAGTCACCCCCGGCACAGGGTATCCTAGGAAACCCAAGTTGCACTTTTCCATGATTGGCTGAGCTGGTTGTCCGGGCTGGACAACCCCCCTGCTGCGTGATTGACAGCCAGGCTGTGTGAATGGGGGATTTTCACATAAAAGGCAGGTCTCTTTGGGCTAGAGTCAGAGTCGCCACTGGGACTACAAGAGAAGCAGAGGAGAAGACAGCTGCTGCAACTATCCCGTCCCGGTGAAGCCCTGCTGCAGTCCTGAGCTATCTACCCTTCGACGACCAGAGAAGATCCAGTCCGGAATCTTCTTCCCTTGAGCCTGGTGGGGATAACAAGCTCATCTTCCACAGCCAGAGGATGCTCTTCTTGGTCAAAATCGCTGCACACTGCTGTAGTGGTCCGGATAGCCATCTGAAGAGCCTCTCCTGTTTTTAAGGAGCACACCTTTTATTCACTGTCGCTGCTGCCGGCTTAATCCCTGTGTGGTGCAGACCCCTCAAGATGTTGTCCTTCGCACCGAAGCTCCAGGAACCGTGGGTCTGCAGGAAACCAACAGGAACAACTGCCGTGGCACCAGCTTCTCATTGAATAAGGTACTGTGTTCTGCTTGAGGAATTAGGGTGAATCCCTTTTCTTCGCCTCCAAGGCTTGCCCTCGTTTTCCCTCCTTCTTATAGCTTTTGCTTCCTCCATTGACAATATGCAAGTACTCCTGGCAACATTGAATCTTGAACTGTCCGACTGTGTGATCCTCGACAACAGGAACCCGGTTCCACTGGACACTGGCTCCGGCCTATTGACTCTTGAATTCCGTCAAATAGTCTTCTCTGATTCTGTCTGCCTTGACAAAAGTATTGCCTATGATTTTTGCCCCCAACTCTCTCTGGTTAACTCAAGTGCTAAGTGTGTCTTTGCCCCAGTAACATTTCTAGCCACGGATACGCATTTCTTTACTAAGACCGAACTGTCATTACTGTCAAAAAAGTGATCACAAGTGTATTTCCGGTAACGTCTTGTTTCATAACAACTGTCAGTTAAAACATAGGGTACTTAACTTAAGTTAGAGTGTACCAAAGTGAATTGGGTGGGTGTAGTGTATTTTACGTGTGATTTTGAATAGAAGTGTTGTGTTCATAACAAATGGTTTAAAAATAAATGTACTTATATTTTTTACCTGAAACCTTGAGTCAGTGTTTGCTTGAGTCACAGTAATTGTGGCCCCTCTGTGTAATTCTGCTATATACTGCTCATATACTCTTGAGATAAGCCTGGCTGCTCTGCTACTGGTACCACTTTAACATACTAGTACAGGCTTTTACCAGAGGTAAAACTTGTATTGCCACCTGTAGTCTTAATTGTGTTTAGTGGTCGCTAAGGGCATTTCACAGGATTCTGCCTAACAAAGGCAAGTGAGTTGGGGGAGCTGCCGAGATGCTAGAGTTGCCCAGGACCAGCCAGTGGAGAACGAGAAGCTCAGACAACGAGAGTCTGCAGAGTGAGGCATCGAGAGGAAGAGTGGCAAGGGATCCATGTCTCCAGTGAGACAGAAGTCCAGAGAAGGGAGTCGGGAGACGTGCCGATCCCTTATGAAGTTATTAAGAAGATGGTTCCCTTGGGCTGAGAAGTGAGCACAGGAGTGTTTGAGAGGCCGCTGCGAGGCGCCGACCTCAGAGGAAAAAGACGTTTCAACAGAATCCAGCTGAAAGCAAGAACACAACTGGTGCGTTTCAGATAATGAGAAACTCTGTATTTGAAAGGCGCGAGTGAATACAATGTAGCAGAATAGTTGCACACAAGCAAATACATGTTCACAATCCCTGAACAATGCTAAAGAATGAATAATGATGAAATGGGAAGTTAAGGAATACTAAGTAACAGAGTGGCCGTGTATCAATAGATAACGTTTTCAAAATCTCTGTATGAAGAAAGCTTTTTACAAAAAGGGGATGTTGGAAGTGTACAGCATTAAATTATGAGTAGTTTATATAAGTCTCTTAGTGTGTGTAGCGTCAAATGGAACCTGGAACCTCTGCGTGGTTTGGAGTGTGCAGGAAGGGTATTAGGTTCTATGGGGTGCAAGTTGGCTGATGGGTGAGCTGGAGGTCGCTGCTATGAACCCTGCTTCTGTTACATGATTAAAATACTTTCGTGCAACAACATCTCTCAACCCTCATTTCGGTGTGTCTCAACTTTAACAAACTGGTGACGAGCTGAGCAGCGACCTCCGGCGGATATCGAAAGTGCCCTGCTGGTGTGAGTGCAAAGCCACACTGCTGTGATACGAAGCCATAAGTTCAGTGCACTGGGAGTAAATCGAGTAAAGCAACAAGCCTGAAGCCAAAATTCTACTGGGTGAGAAGTGCATCATTCTGGCAGGCGCGCGGACAAAACTCACCTTGTCGGGATCGAGCAATCGAACGTTCATGATGTTAAAGTATCCTGCCTTCATTTAGCCGAAACGCACTCTCAAGCCTTAGAGGACAGCACCCAAGAGCATTGTCCTGCATGTGGCCATTTTACAGTTGCAATGCACGGTTTATTCAAGGTTTCCATGGTGATGTTACTGACGGAACTACAGCAACGTGCCCTCCAATGTTGCATTGTATATGCAAAATAATGAAGTGACTCATAACATTGCCCTGTACACCTCAGCAAACTATAAATTGTAGCGTACACGTTGAGAGATCCCAGAACAGTTGTTTATACACAAGTTGGCTATTCCAGTCCAGCAGTGTACACCCATCAAGTTCAATAAAGTGAGGAACACATGCTGAAGAGCCCAAGAGCAGCTTCATCCATAGCACTTTTTTTTAAATAGTAGGTGCTGCCAGACACAGAGGCACAACACCAGTTCCTCGCAATAAAACAGGACAGTGGGCTCCCCCAACAAGCACTTCAAAGGCCAATGTGCCTGGACCTGTGTTTTTTCTATCCACACTTGGTGAGCCCAAAGTGCAATGGGCTGATTGGAGAGATGGCTTTACCAAGTACGTGTTGCCAGAGTTCGGAGCCAACTATTCAAATGACAGGAAAGAGGCCTTGCTTTATCACCGTCTTGGGCCAGCACGTTAAGATATTCTGAAGAAATTGTCTGAACCCGTCAGCCTAGGAGATGTGTGTTTATATGAGAAAAGCATAGACAAATTGGACAAGCATTATGAGTTGCAAGAGAATATTATACTAGCATGCTACCAGAGAGCAGAAATCGGGCGAATCCATTGAAGTATTTATTACAACTCAAAGAGGGTTGTCAGTCAAGTGCCTATACACCCATTGTGGGGAAGAGCACCTCCGAGACCAACTGATGAACAAGTGTACCAATGACAAGATACGAGAAGAGATGTGGAAGAAGTGCACGCCAACCCTAGCAGGAGCCATTGAAATTGCGAAATGTGTAGACTATACCAAACTTTGCATCAATGCGCTTCACTCTAAGAAAGACAGTCAAAGTGAAGGGTTGGTGAACAAAGGCACACAAGCATCTCAAAAGCAATGGACGACACCTGGAAGGAAGGGTGCCAAAGTAAGGGACACTCAAAATGATGTAGTGCCTCGCAGCAGGCGATGTCCAAGATGGGCATCGGTTCCTCCCAAGGAAACTAGATTCCCACAGAACAGGAGATGTTACAGATGCGGTAGGGGCAGTCATCTAGCCAATGACAAAGAATGCATAGCATTCACATTATCTGCCTTGGGTGCGGACGCAAAGGACATGTGGCTCATTGCTGGAAAAACCTAAGGTCATTTGGACAAGTAAGAGAGGCCTAAGATGATGAGGCAGGAGGCGGATATGAGAATATGGGAACAGAAGGGATCAAACGGTATGCAATCTTTATAACAAATCCTTTATATAGACATGCTTTTATATCAAAACTTTTATAACGAAAACACATTGAGAAATGTGTGGGTCGGGTAAAGGGTTAAATCTTTTCGGAAAATAGTGGGGGTGGGTATTTAGTGGTGGGATATGGGTATTGTGGGGACCCCCACCCAAAAAAATAAATACTATTTCGTTATGTGTTTTTTCATTATAACCGTTTCAGTATAAAAGCATTCTATATAAAAGTGTTGGTTATAAAGACATGTAACCATGATCAATTACATACAGGCAGTGTCAGGAAAAGAGAGGAGGAGTAAACACTATGCAATGGTCGCTATAAATGGAATACACATATCCATGTTAATAGACAGTGGGGCAGACTACCCCCCCTTATGAGAATACACGTATGGAAAAGCAAGTTTGATTGCTGTACGCTACAGGAACCAGAAATCAAAGCAAATGCGTATGGCGATACTCCTATTGACATTGTGGGCCAATTCAGAGCAAAACTGAGATTCAAAGGGAGAAGAGGGAGAAGAGCCAAGAGCATGGAATATGTGGCAAGATGAGTAGGAGAATTATTGTCATGGGATGATCAGGCAGAGTTGGCCATCCGATTAGATGCACGTCATCCCGAACAAGCGCAACAAGTCCTTGGAAGTTACGGAATGGTCCAGAGGTTTTTGAGAAAAGACTGGGGTGCCTCAAAGGCCTTGTACATCGCATCAGGCTTAAACAAGGAGCAGTTCATATATATCGTCCAAGCTGTGGTTGGTACCATTAGCCCTGTGCAAGGAAGTTGAAGAGGAAATTACAAGGTTGGAAAATGAAGGCATTGTAGTGAGAGTTGAGACTTCTGAGTGGGTTAGTCCATAGTAGTGGTCAGGAAACCTAATATGTCAGTGAGACTTTCCATTGACTTGAGGAATTTAAACAGGAAAATGGGGACAGAGATGTTTCCATTGTCTAGAATAGATTATCTCCTAGCGGGCATCGCTGGTGCTCAAGTGTTTTCGATTCTTGATCTCAGAGCACCATACCATCAGGTTGAACTTCATGAAGACTCAATGGACCAGACAATGGACCAGACGGCCTTTATAACACCTATTGGACTGTTCAGATGCAGAAGAATGCTGTTTGGTTTCGTCACCAAGTGTTTTCCAGAATGTCATGCACCGTTTGTTGGGAAGAGAGAAAGTGGTGTTTTATCAAGAGAATGTTCTGGCCTGTGGTTTGAATGTAGAGGAGCATGATGAGCATCTGAGAAGAGAGATGGACATTTTGAAAGTAGCAAGTTTAACATTCCCCAGAGAGATGTGTACCTTTAAAGCGAAAGAAGTGACCTATTTAGGACATGAGATTTCAGGAGACGGAGTAAAACCTAAACATGATAGAGTGGTGGTAATCAGAGGAATGACATGTCCAAGAAGTAAACATGATGTGGCCTTGTTCTTCGGTCTGGTGGAGTTCTATAGTAAATTTATAAAGAAATTATCAGATATGACAAAAAACATGAGGAAGCTTATGAAAAAAAAAAGCATTTCTCAACTGGGATGAAGTGGTTCCAAAGAATTTGAGACAGTTAAACAGACTATCATCAATGCTCCTGTGTTGTCTGGCTTTGTAGAGGGTAGGAAAACAGCGATTTACGCAGATGCTACCGATACTGGTTTGGGGGCCATTTTGATGCAGGAGTTTGGAGAAGAATTGTTAACCATAGCGTTCGCCTCAAGGACCCGGAAAGATGTGGCAAGGAGATATTTGGTGGTGGAGAAAGAGGCTTCGGCATGCATGTGGGCAGTCAAAAGTTCAAAATATATATGTGTGGGGTCGTGAATTTATAATAAGAACGGATCACAAACAACTTGTTTGCATTTTCACCAAAGGTGGTTTGGAAGGCGTGTCCAAAAGGATAATTAAATGGATCAGTAGCTTACAAGGTTTGCAGTATCGAATGGAGTATGATCAAGGGAAGAATAATATTGCTGCAGATGCACTCTCTAGGTCCGCGCTTTGTACTCATGTGGTTGAGCATTGCTGAGGAGTGTGAGGAGGAAGTCGCTAAGATTTTTCAGTTACAGGAGAGCATTAAGAGAAGAGAGCGGGATGCAGCACGCACCGGTGATGCCACCTACCAAGCGGTTCTTGATTTGGCAAAAAGGAAATCTCATGACAATGGTGATGAGGTGGTCAAGGAATACAGGAAAGTGAGTAAAAAATTGTGTGTGTGAGAGACTCCTATTTGTGCAGGGGGCATACACTGGTGGTCCCCGAAGAGATGTGGAGAGCGGTCATGGAGTTGGGCCATAGAGGTCATTTGGGGCTTGTGAGAACCAAGGCCCTGATCAGAAGTGACGTGTGGTGGCTGGCATGGACAAAGCGGTGGAGTAAATGGTTAAGTACTGTTCTGATTGTTGGGATGGTGACGAAGGGCGCAGGGTGTACAAACCGCCTATGAGGGTGAGAGATAGTCCCAAGGTTCCATGGGATGAAATTGCCTTGGACTTATTGGGCCCATTCAATAAAATCGGCTCCAAGGACATGTACCTTCTGGTAGTTCTGGATCTTCTATCGAAGTGGCAGGATGGGTTTCAGGTTTCACAGGGTGTCAATTGGCTGATGGCTGAGCTGGAAGTCGCTGCTATGAACCCTGCTTCTGTTACACGATTAAACTACTTCACAGCCACGTCGTCTCTCGACCCTCATTTTGGTGTGTCTCAACTTTAACAGGGGAGCTATGCGAAGCTGCGGATTGTTAACAAAACAGTATTTAACAAAAGGATAGCCACGAGAAAGATGAAGTATGAGCAAACTGCTAAGATTGAATACCGAACTGAATGAAACAGCAAGACTCCTAAGCTTGAGTACTGAATGGTTTATTGAAAATTCAACTAGACAAAAACTCCTATAGGTTGAATAATGAACTGCTGGAAGAGAATTCAAGGTTCCTGGTTGCGTGACCTATAATGAGTAGACCGTGAACCCCCATATGCCAACAAGGAAACCTGCTATTGTGTCAAAAGTAAAACTTGGTGCATATGAGACTTGCAGAAGAGGACCCTGAGCTGTTAAAAATAGTTGAAACTCAGTTTAAAGATAAAGCTTCAAGATATTTCTTTTTGTAACATCTTTTTGATATTGAACTTGGGGAAGGGAATCCTGAGACTTGCTGCCTTGGAACTAGATTGAACTTGGGGAAGGGCATCCTGACATTTACAAAGGTATGGAACTTATTTTTTTTTAAAATTGTTTTATAGTTTGTATACAAACTTAACATTTCATTTGTTCAATTAATTACAGTACTTTCAAACATAGATAAAAGAAACAAAAAAAACAAAGGAAATGGTTTAACAAATAAAACAATCAGTTTGTATTTGTCGGTAGAATCCTAATGCAATTTTTGTATTTCACAGTATTGCATTGTCCTGAATATAAGCGGATAGTTATTCCCACATATGATTTGAGCCCGTTCTTTCAGCTGGTTCGTATGAAATTAGTTCCGAAGGAAGCATATGTGCAAATCAATGTCTGAGTTCTGATAGAGTTGGACACACTTTTTTTTTTTAAACCTTGATTTTTGCATTTTTCCAAACTTGTTACATTAACATTCACACCTCAAAGGGGTGTGTTCCCAAAGCGCCCGACCCCCCTCCCCCGCCCCCCCTCCACTCAGTCTGTCAACCCTCGCCGTAGTTCGACCCCTCCTCCATGTGGGTAAGTACTTATGTCGGGGTTTTTTGGCTTGGCCAAGGTTTGTGTCCCTGCATTAGGTGCCGAGTTTTCCCGACGAGGACGATGCGTAATCAACTGTTTCGTTGATTAGGAATGCCACAAACGGGACCCAGATGTCGGGAGGGCGTGCATGTTGTGGCAGTGTTTTGATGAAATCAGACTCGACGTCTTGGCAGTAAAGGATGTCTTTCCGCCAGTCTGCTACCGTTGGGACTGGCCCCCGTCCCCAAGTCCTGGCGATTCTTCTGTGGGCCAGGGTCAGTAGCACCCCTGTTAGTTTCCTTACGGCTGGTGAAAGTTGTTGCGTCATCCCGAGAAGTGCCACCATCGGGACGGGTTGCGCTTCTTCCCCTATAATTGTGATTCTATTTTGTCCGCTTGTTTACAAAATCTGCAAAATAGGTCTTCTTTGGAGATTTGTCTAGTTGTTGCTAAATATTTTCAAGTCGGAAGGATGTTAAGCCGTAATCTGAGAAATGTGTCTCTTCTTCGTCTGCATGGGATTTTTTTTTAGATATTTAGAAGGATCATTTAGTGCTCGTCTCAAAAATCGTGTCAAGTGACAAGCTGCATTTACTTTTCTCTTCGATCGTGTTTATCCAATCCAATTCGCGAAACCCGCTTTTTTGCTTCCAAAGGTCCATTGATTAGTGTTGTCGCTGGATATTTCATAGTTAGAATTTGACAGCAAAATTCTTTCCATCTATTCATAGTAGAATTTTTCGGCTCGTGGCTTGAGTTTTTAAAAATCCTGGTTGCTGGAATATCTTCATCTATAATGGTCTTTCTATAGAGATCTATTTGTTTCTAGGCATTAATATAATCGAGTGATTCGGTTGCCAGTTCGAAGCGGATTCTGGTGGTTGGGTAGGATTTTGGGAGAGAAAGTATTTTGCGCCAGAAAAATTCCTTCTGCAGTCTTCCATATATGGTGAGGCATGTTGAGTAGGCTCTCGCTTCCGTATACAAGAATCGGCACCACGTTTTGTCTGAAGAAGGCAAGGATCGGTATAGTATTGACCATATTTTTATGGATGATTAAACCTGGTCTCGCAAGCGAGCAACTTTATTTTTTAGATGTTCCATCCAATTTGCTTCTATTTTGGACTGGTTCAGCCAAATACCAAGGTATTTTGTGGCATTGACTGAATCTAGTCATTTCCCATCTAATAGAAGACTAATGTCACTAACCCCTGGGGGGAAAAAAAACGAAGTGAAAACAATGGAGGTGTCCATACACGTTACCATCAACATATTTTTCAAGCGCTCGAAGCCTCCTTCGTAGTCCAATTTGAGTCTTGTCAAGGATCACAAGATAATCAGCATAGAGGATATAAGGAATGGGAGTTCCATTGGTTTTTGGAGAATGTGCTGTGATTTCAGTTTGACTTGCCATAAAATCAAACAGGTAAAAGTTAAACAACGTAGCTGCCAGTGGACATCCTTGCTCGAGTGCCCTGGCTGTTTGAATGGGCTTCGAGACAATACCAGTTGAAGATAGATGAACCTTGATAGAGGTCACTGTAAAGGGCCTTAATTGGCTCTAGGATTTCCAATGGACATTCCCAAGAATGTAACCTATTCCAAAGCTTGTTTCTATTAATGCTGTCGAAGGCCATTTGCAGGTCAATGAATGCAGCACACATTTGAGTTCCAGTTCTATACGCTTCCGGTTTAAATATATTGAGAATTATCAAATTTATGTTGGTTCCAGTTTTTTCCAGTCTGGTGTGGGTCATAGATATTTTTTGTTTCCCATTCAGTCTTTTTGATAAGATTGAGGCGTATATCTTGCCAAGCATGTAGAGCATGGCCAATGGTCTGTAGTTTGTAGGTAGGTTTCTTTCGCCTTGCTTAAATACTGGAATCAATGTAGCGGGTTTCCATGCTTGTGGAATGTATTTGTGCTCAGAAACTAATCCAAATAATTCAAGACACAGCTCTGTCCAGCCTTCTGGTTGCTGCTTGTTAGTACTGTTGCTTAGCCCATCGGGTCCGGGGGTTCTTGAGGAGTTTAGATGCCTAATGTGTTGTAGAATTTCTTCCTGGTCCCACTTGTTGAACAATTTTTTATGGTGTTCTGGTATCTCCTCGGTCTAGTCTTTGGTTTTTATCGGATCGCTGTAGAGTTTGGTGAAATGTTCCGCCAAAGATCGTTCGGGAACTTCAGCTATTAATCGAAATTGATTCACAGCATTCTTATTGAGCAGATGCCATAGGTCTTTGGTGTCATTTCCAAGGATCCTGAGGATATGTTCTGCATAATTCTGTGCAAGGATGGATTTCAGAGATTTCATCCAATTGCGATGTCGTTGTTTGAGTGTGTGTCATTTTATGAGCCCCCGAAGATTTATTCGTAATAGTTTTTTCTTAGTTGCAATCAGTTCACAGCATGCATGAGAATGTTCCGGTTTAATAGGCCCGCTATTTCTTTGTTGCATTTGGAAGGGAATCAACAGCCACTCGTAGTTTATATTGCATTTCGCTGCTTTTGTGGAGTAAGTTTGTTTCAATTTTTTTGCCTGATGTTCTGAAATTCGCAGACGATTTAATGCTGGGTTGATTTCAATGTTACAGGCATTTTCTTTTTGAAGGCTTTGATACTCGGTGGACCATGTCAGGGAAACTTTAGAGTGGTCACTGATTCGTCGTCATGATAATCAAAGATTTGGTCGCTTCCACGATCTTATTTAAAAAAAAAAAAAAAAAAAAGTAGAAACACACAAGAAATGCTGTTGATTCTCCTCTTGCTCATCTCTTTAGACCATATTTTGGCTTTATGTTCCAGCTTTCCCTAAGGTATTTCAGCCCGCAGACGTCAAAGAGATGTATGTTCATGTCGCCGCATTAAATCATGTCCAGATTAGTGTATTTAATTCGGAAATCATCTATGCATATTGTGAGTTCATCTATGAATGTGGAATCAGTCATTGTTCTGGACTTCCAATAGATGTTCACCAGGGTGATTTAATTTGTGTCTTATAGTACAAGAGTCTCCTTGTTTATTGTAACAGCTGTATTCAAGTATCATAATTTAGGTCCAATGATTGGGATTATGACTTTCTATCAACTCTAAATTTGCTTCAATTTTCCAAAGCAGCATGCGTCTGTCATAAGGTTGCCCTTTTTTGCTGGGTTAATACAGTTCAAATACCCATTGCATGTTGGTTTGTTGGCCAGCCAAGTTTCCTGCAGACAGATGTTTGTGTGCACTTTATCTTCTCGTTTCCAGGACAGATCGTGCATTGGGGCATATGATCGAAAGATTGCTCTGTTTTGTTTGTATGGCCTATGGCCTTTTCGTGCTTCCACAATTCCATCTAGTTTTTATTGAAATATCGAGGGCTTCATTTCTATTGTATCGCGTGTCTTTTCTAGGTTTTAAGGGTTTGCGTCAAAGGTCTGTCGATCTTAAATTTTTATTACCTTCCTGTACGATGTTTCGTACCCACTTATTGTTAGGGATTTGTAATTTGGAGTAATTGAGGCTGAGCAAGAGTATCCTAAATGTCCAAATAAAGGCTTACAGTTCATTATTCAGTTCGCATTTGACTGCTTGTAGAGGCATATCTCAATGAGGTTGAATATTCCTTTATTTGGGAATTTAATCACTCTTATGTCTTCAGATCTAAAGAAATGAAGAGTGGGAATTACGTGTAGAAGACGCAGCTGGTTTGTCCTGTTCATTACTAAACCATCGTCTGATTCTTCAAGTCTTTGTAGGATAATTGAGGGGTCTTGCAAACGTCTTGGATCTATGAATGTCAGATGTTTCAGCCCATCTATTAAGTTTCGTTTTTTCTACGTCTGGGTCTTCGGAGTTGCTCTTATTGGTTCGTGCAGGCGCAGTATTGGTTGGGATGGAGGTGTCTCGGCCAATTGTCTTTATTTTCCGATATTTCCTCACAAGAAACAATATCACCTTTGCTTAAAATAGTCTATCCTTTGTACATTATATACAGCGATGAGCTTTCTTCTGTTGAGTCACTAATTCTTTCATCAGCAATGTTGGAGATTTAATCTTCGTAGGTGGTTAAGTCCATCAAATCATCCATTATATCGTTGTCCTCTGCCTTCTGTTCTTCATTTGTTTTAGGTTTCGTCGGCTTGTTCCTGTAATTTTGTACTAAATAGGGTTTCTTTGCAGCGTGAGAAACTTCTATTTGTTTCAATTGTGTAACCATGGTCGGTGTAAAGGTCAGAAGGCTCAGGATCATCTTTGATTTCTTTTGGGGTTCTTTTTTTTAATGCTACTTCAAGTTTCTTAATTTTACTATCAATTATTTCTCTAGTAGTGTCGAATATGGGAAAGGATTCAACCTTGTTAGTTGGGGGTGGTGTCAAGGGCTGGTGTTTTGGCTCATTGGTCTGTGGTACTTTCGTAATAGGACCGTCTTTCTGAGGTAGTGCTGTTTTTACTGTGAGTAACTGTTTCCCGGTTTCTTTTTTTTTTTCCCTCTTGACAATCGTTTCCTACTGATGGGTCGTAGGAAAGGTTTTTTTCCTTTTTTCTTCTTCAAGCCTGAAGGTGATCTGGCTGCTCTTTATTGTGCATGTGGTTACCGACATTGGCTGAAGAAATTCCCCGATGTGTCTGTCTGGTTATTTCTGACCCAGTCTCCGGCTTGTTTAATTTCTCTTTTTGCTTAGCAGCAAATAGTTTGAGTATAGTTGTAGTAATGTGTTCTTCCTCTGCACAATCGCTCTTGCAACATCGAACAACCTAGATTGCCAGTGGGCAGAGGTTTCAGATTCTTGCTCAAGTCGAGACTGGACTTTGTTTGCAAAAGTTTCAATGTGTATTTGCTTCGTATGGATTAGGGGAATCAGAGTTGCCTGGTCACACATTGTTTCTTTTATAGGTTGATAAAGTTTTACGAAAATAATTAGCGCTTGGCTGGTAGCAGCGATCAAAGAGCTCTGGAGCTCAGCTATTGGTGTATCAGTGCCTTCTCTTACTGGTTCGCATTTACATTTCTGAATATCATGTGAGATGAAGGGGTTTGATGCAGGAGCATTTCTCTTCGAAGAGCTTATGTTATTGATTTTCAGCTTTTTGTTTTTTCTGTACAATTAGATGTTGGGCGTATCGTTGTTATGGAAGGTATAGATGAAGGTTTTTCTTGTATTGGTGTGGACGTTCCGTCCAGGTCTCTCAAATCTAACCTGGTGGGCAACAGGTTCCCAAAGATTGTTTCTTGCTTCTCTTGGTTTGACATAATTGATTCGACCTCGGTGATGTCGATTGAAAGTCTCGCCAGTCTTCGCCTATCCGGGGTGTTCGTCTCGTTCTTATAGTTCAAAGATTCAGGCGAGACAGTGCGTAATTCTGTTGCCATGTTCTTTTTGCATGGATGGCTTTTATTTTTTGTCATGCGAGTGCAAGTTTCTTTGTCTGTGGGCCTTTGGTCTAGGTGATTTGGTAGAGGGGCATTATTGAACTTGGGTGAGCAGTATTCGCGCGCTCGCTCCTTTAGCTTTGTCTCCTTGCAGGCTCAAAGTAGGCTCAAAATTGGAATCCTGCTCTGATGTTACGGCTATTGCGCCATTAATTGACAAGTTAATTCTTGATCTTGTTTCAACGGTCTGGCTTTTATCTGGTATTAATTCGAATTCAGAAGGATGATCCCGTCATTCAAATGCATCAGCACAGGGATCTGTGCTTTCATTTTTCATATTGGGAATGTGGAGATCAGTATTCACCCTTTGTTGCTCATTTTTCATGTGGTCCTCTAACGGTGGGCTTTCAACTGAGCTTATAGATGTAGAAGGTATACGAGTAAGTGGAGTTGAATTAAGATTGCCAATATTCATTGACTGCTTACATGGTAGCTTCAGAGTAAACTGTCTCATTTCCTGTATGGTATGGTTGTGATAGTATCAGTGTGTACCGGAGAAAGTTTTCTACTTCAACGATTAAGTGGAGTTTAGCTCGATGCCTTTTAAGCCGGCCAGTTGATGCAACCATGTTCAGGCGTTTCGAGAGTAGAGACTCAAATGGTTATTTATTCACTGCCTTTGAATCTGTTAAGGCCAATTAGTACTTGCATATTACCTGGTTCCCCAGGGTGCTATAACAAAAGTCGGCAGTGTTTAGGTCAAAGGCAGTTAGCCCGCAGTCCTCGATTTTGGAAGTGGCCGTCTAGATGATTTTATGTTCTCTTCCTTTTAGATGATTTTATGTTCTCTTCCTTTTAATCGGTCAGGGCACAAAAGTACTTGCGTTTTCCCCAAAGTCTTCACGGTGCCAGTTGGCAATGGTCCACAATTTTCGGGTCAAAGGCAATTCGCTCGCAGTCCTTGAATTTGAGAATAGCCATCAAGGTGTAGAAGCCGATTTCGTTCACCGGTCCTGTGACCTTGCTTTCTACGTTCACACTCTAGTGTGATGTGCTAAAAAACATTTTCAGGGAGAAAAGCTGTTGACAGGTGCGCTTGTAACCTGAATATGCGCTTTTTATCCGATGAGCGATTAAGTATCTGCTAAAAAAACACAAAAAAGTCAGCAGTAGAGTACTGCACTGCAGCGTCAGGTGAAATCAAGAAAACAGGGAAAAGCAACGGAGACCTGTCTCGCTACACCAGACAGCTTGGTAGGTATAGTTCAGTTTTATAGATTGAAGGAAATAACAGGGTATTGTTGGTTTGTTACGCTGTTAGATAAAGTATAACTTTGTGCGTTATTGCAATCAATGTCACAGGCAGCATCAAATGGTGTTATCAGGAACTTTGGAGAAGATAGTGAAGTGCTGATAATAAGTTGATGCATTACCTTGTGTATGGTGCGTACTAAAAGTTCCAAATCTCTTTTTCCCGCTTTGTGCAAGCTGAAGTCTTTGGCACCAGAGTATCATCCAGCGTCCAGCCATAACAGCCGAAAACAGCAGTAGTCAGCACGCCCTTCACTCCACAACAGGCATAATGCTGCGAGGGCGGTGCAGCAGTCCTTTTGGCTTCTGCTTCCTGGAGTGGGCGGTGCCTATGTCCTTAAGGCTACAGTGACAGTATTCGGTTCAATCACTGGCAATACGGCATCCTCAAACAAGCAGAAAACAGCAGAAGTCGGCACGCCCTTCACACCACAACGGGCTTATGATTTTGAATCCAAAAGAAGGTAACTTAACACTGTGCTGAATTTGTTGACATTTGGGTAAAAGAGGCTGAAGAGTAAGCATGAGCTGGAAATATCTCAGAACTTTTGGAACACTATTTAGTTTATGGTTGACATCTCTACACATTGTTTTGTCTTAGTTGTGAGAGCAAGCAGAGGTTTTGGACACAGACAGACTTGTAAGTTGAACCTACCAACACAGACTAGTTTCTTTAGGTAGGGAAATCTCACCTTAGCATAGGGCAAGTTAGTCTTGCCACCATTCTGAACTTTTCATTAATAAAAGCCTATTGTTACATATCTGTTGTCTGACTCCTTCCATGATGCAACATCACATCCTGAAGTCCCCAAGGTATCTCACTGAGAAACTCAGCATCTCCAGACACCTAAAATCCACCGAACGTAAGGACACGTGCCGACTTGGACTCTGCTGGAAGACATGCCTTCTGCGTCCATGCCCAAAGACTGTTGAACCTCTTTACAATAAACGTCTGACTTGCCCCCATCGCTTCTACATCTTAGGAAGGAGCTCACAACTCTCCTCTTTAAGGAATGGCTCTTCCCAAACACCAACATCCATACACTGTCCACTACCCCACCATACCAGAGATCGGTTGATCTGATCCCCATTGATTCCTCCCTTTGCAAGTCCATTGCTGACAATTACCCACCCTCCCCTGTTACATCCTCATTCCCTTGTTTCTCTGCTCGCTAACCTTGTTCTTCCCCCTACGATTGTAAAGTGCTATGCTGCTTCCTGAAGCTAGATCCATGCTCAATAAATACCCTAATATTAATAAATGAAGCACAGCGTAAACGGACACCAACTCTTATTTTACATCGATCAGAACCGGATATTCAGACATTTGGTAACTGGTGTGGATTTTAACAGGGCTTTCCAGTACCTTCAATGACATCTGCATGTAACAGCACTTCATGCAATTCAGATTTGGATTAGAGGACTAAAGGAAATATGCCCTTTTTCTTTTTTTAAACAGGATGGCGGTGGGATCTTTGATTTGAGAAGGTTCAAAGATTGTTTTTGTAAAGCGTTTAATGAGGATAGAAGCCTCCGATTGATCAACTTATTTGAATGGTGGTTGGCTAGAGAGAGAGCCACTAGGAGTTGAAGCAGACTTTGGTTTAGACTGCATAACAGCATTAGGCATTGGCTCCAGGTAGTGGAATGCGAGCCAATACCAGTGGAGGTAAAACTGTGAAACTGGGGTTTGAACAGTCCCTTATATTCAAACCCACAATGAAGAGATGGTAGTGCAGAAAACAGCCTCTATGAAGTAAAACCTCACTTCTGTAGAGGTCATAGGTGTGCATTCTGCTGATAAGCCAAAGACTATGCTGGCATTAGTAGGATCTAGCTATCCATGGGTGCAGTGAGGGAATGAGGGCCTGGATGAATATTGACGGTTGGTAGGGTATGGCTCCCTATGGTTTACCAACAATGGCTCCAGAAAAAAAAGAAATCCTGTTAGTTGATGGAAAATGGGCCTGTTCAGGCACACTGGTGTGCAGCATTCACACTTCATTTTACCTTATTTCTGTGGGTTGTGCTGCAAAGGGAACACTATGTATAGGTATTTGGTAAACAAGTTTAATGAAAGGTATTCGTGGGTTTACAGCAACAGAATATACGTAATGAAACCTATATCCAATTGAAATATTGAATATTATTTTCTAAGACAGTGACATGTTGCGATAGATGACAATGACCGGATAGACTGAAAATCTGGTTATAGGTTTCATGCAATGACAGATTTTTCATCTGTGTGTCAATTATGTACAGGTGGCAGAAAATACATGTAGGCAACATGTGTTAACTATATATGTATGAATTGTGTAAACCAAACAAGTAAACAATAGCTTTAGCAACACCATCACTAAATAATACATACGTCTGCCGTGATGTCATTAAATTTTGTAATAAAGGCATGCTTGACAATATCCACTGCTATTTCAGAGGCAATCACCATACAAACGTCTGGGAACAAAACCCAAAGGTGATCTGAAAATCAGAAAAAAAAGACATGTATTTTTTTTAAACTACAAGATATTTTTAGTAAAACAAAAGGTTTCATATTTTAATAATTGTCATTATTACCTGGATTCCATGAGAACTGTTCCATGTTTCTTAGACACACTATGAGCAATAGCACATAATTGGTGAATCTTTCTTTAATATCTGGAGAAAAAAAATAATACAATCATTGGAAAACAGAAAAACTGTACTAGGCAATTGCAAATCTGTCAGGAACAACACTTCCAATAACTATCAGTAAAAGGGTTATCTTAGTTTTCCGGGACAAGAACTGGAACCTTTGTTTGACAACATGTTTCTATTAATTATCTTTCCTCACTTATTATCACCCGGTATCCACTACCTATTCATTTTGGTATCATTTTATTAAAACATGTTACTGCTATTTTAATGTTACACCATTACTTTAAACATACAGCATAACAATATTAAGTACAATTTATAGAGATGCAAGATCAAGATAGCATTACTTTCTAACTTCAGAGGAGGATTTCACAGAATATTAATTGCCGTCAGCCTTACTTTAGTGGAGTTTTTCTCTAAAAGACTTGTGCAAACCTGTTTTTTTCGTCTAACTGGTATTTCTCACAACAGTATGTTCTGTTCTAAATGACAGTAGAAGGCCCAGATAAATATCCCTTAGATGAGTCAGGACATGGAAATGTTTTTAAAGCCATCAAGGACGCTATGCAGCTCCATGCCCGCCCCCTCACAGCATCTAGTGGTGTGGGAAATGATGTTGACTCGGAAGAGGAGCAAAAACCATATGACCTCTGATCCACATTTTACCAATCTCAAAAAAGCAGGAAAAAGAACTACCACCATAAAAAAAGCATTATGAATTCTTGAGAGGTTTCTGGAACTTAAGAAGATCCGGCTTAAGTGTGAGAGGGGCAGGAAGGCCATTCAGATGGAGGCTCCTGTCGAAGAAAGATCACCCCCCCCCTCTTTTCTTGAAGACACATCTGATCTGCAGAGAGTTGGACTTACCGGAATTAAGTACTCTGGCAGGAAGGTATTTAGAGAGTGAAAGTTGGATGTAGCGGTGTCCCATGCACCAGAAAGCCTTGTGGATAATACAGAGGGTCTTGAATTTGATCCTTGCAGCCACCGGGAGCCAGTGGAGAAATTTTAGGGCTGGAAAGAAGCGATCCTGGGCTTGAGGCCCAGGATAAGTCTTGCAGTCCTTTTCTGGATTAGCTTAAGAGGGCGAAGGGAGGAAAGAGGCAGACTGAGGAATAGGCTGTTGCAGTAGTCCAGCCTAGAGAGAATCGGGGCTCTGAAGACATTGAGCTTCTAGGGTAAGGTGAGGAAAGGGAGAATGCCTCAGAGGATGTGGAGCTGAACGTTCTTGGCAAGGTGCGTGATGTGAGGGGAGAAGGAGAGAGAGAGGAGTCAAAGATGACCAAGGTTTTTTTGCCTCAAGAGGGGGAAAGGGCCCAAGAAGGGCAGTGTAAGAAAGGCATGGTATCAACAGTGATGACAGACAAGTGATCACAGGTCAAGTGTATTATTCAACTTCAAATGGGTTGGTAAAACACCCATCTAAACCTAAATCTAAAGATGGGAGCAAGCTACGACCATCAAAGTAAAAATAATACCGTCCTAGTGGTGTCTGTCAAAACAAAAGGGCCTATACTAATAAACCTATTGCCAATCCTTACTTCTAAATACAAATGGTGTGGGACAACAATGTATGCAAAAAGAAACGTATTCAAGAAATATGTCAGGATGATAGAGCAGTTAGCGCTCCTTACCCACATTTTCAGCAAGGGGCAAGGCGGCACACTTGAGCTTTGCACACACTCTGGCTTCTTGTCCACGGGGTAACAGTTCCAAACATAGGCATAAGTCTCTCTCAAAGTCTCTCGCAATGACAGTCTCTTATTGCAGAGGGCCTGATGCAACAACCAAAACACAGAAATTCCTTTCTCTCTCTCGGGTTTTCACATTCACAAGTTTCCACAAAGTTCACAATTTGGTCTCCCTCGTTAGGGCCATGAATCCCCCCCTCCTTTGGCCTCAGACCCCTTTTCCTTTACTTTCTCAGGGTTCCCTTCCCCTAGCTTTGTTCTTTAGCATTTGCTATGCCTTATGGTACTTGTAGGCTTTTACACAGTTTAAATATGACAAGATTCAATAGTTTGCGAAATCTTCTCAGGCTCTTTTTAGCCTTGGCTTCAACAAAATGATGTCTCTTTTAACACAATTTCTGTCTCTCTCTCTCTTGTTCAGGATCAGACCCCTTTCAAGCACAATTTCTGTGTCTCCCTCGTTCAGGCCCAGACCCCTTTGGAGCACAATTTCTGGTTCTCCCTCATTCGTTCTGGCCCCTTTTCAAGCACAATTTCTGCGTCTCCCTTGTTCAGGCTCAGACCCCTTTCACAGTGCACAGAGTCTTTCAAATGGGCGTACTTTCGTGTTACGCCGGACCACTCTGACTATTTTACAGTTCAATTTCACAAAGAACTTCAAGTTCCATAATGCCTTTCACAGGTCTTTTCCTTCATATGCCATGGGGAAACGAGTACTTCTGTGAGTCAGCAGGATGTAATCTGCCCTTTCCGGTTCTTGGAAGGCACAGCTCCTCAGCCCTGCTGCAGCCCTTCAAGAACAGGATCAGAGTCTTGACCCTCTGCAGCACTCAGTTAGCTGGGGATGCAGTGTGGACTAGAGGAGCTGAAGAGCAGAGCAGTGTGCTCTCACGCTCCGCTTTTTATCTGTGTTGGGAAGTTTAACTGGAGTCAGGTGTGCAGGTATGGGTGGTTAAAAAGGGAGGCCTGACTGCCTGTCCTCGTTAATGGGACAGATGGAGGCCGACCATAGGAATCCATGGCACATTGGTTCCTATGGGCAATCTTCATAGCTCTAATCACCCTCTTTCTCGTCCCAGTGGTTTTGCAAGAAGTCAATGGGGAGGCAGTATGGAAGTTGTAGTTTTCCCTAATGATGGAGGGAAGCTTCTGTAAGCGTTTGTCAGGATGAAGGGGGCAGATGTGTGATTGTAGGTGAATGGGGTTTAGATGATGTCTCAGTGACTGGGGATGTCGGATAGGGATATATTTCTTGTCCTACATCTCCATTTAAGCTTAGTAACTGTTGGAATTGGGGGAGGGACAACGAGGCAGGATTCATAACCTACAAAGGTGGAGGAAGTGTCGGGTAGAGGTTTGTCAGGAAGGGGGGAGGGAATACCACGTCTCTCCCTAGGGCATTCCTCCAACTGTCCCCAGGGACCGCCTGCTCAGGTGATCCTCTCCCATGATTTTGGAATACAAGCACCAGGCTGGTACAACGTTCGTCCATCGACAGTTTTTTCCATGAGTCTTTTGCTGATTTCCCCCGAAAAACCCATCGGAATATATAGGGGGTGGGAGTAAGGTTATATAAGGGGTTGTCGGGTGGGAATAAAGAAAATAGGGGAGAGTGGATGGGACCCAAACCAAAAAAATTGGGGGTTTTCACTGAAATAATGTTTTAAAAAAAACATCGAAAAGCAACTGTCGATGAATGAACATAGAACCATGAGGCTAAATGGGACACCGAACCAGTGGTTTTAAGAAATGACATTTGTAAACAATGGACCTGCATGCACACTACAGATTAGTTGAGTTAATCTGACCGTTTCATCCCCCAAATTGTTTTACATGGGCATTCATCAAGACAGAATTAAGGATAAAACGAAATGTCATGGTAAAAAACTGAATCTGATGGCGTATATGTCAGTAGGTCTGTAAACTGGTCTTGTGCAAGGATTTTGTGCTACCGAGGTGGAAGGCCATTTGGTGCCTTCTTTTTCTTACAATGGCCCAATGTTATGATTTTCCGGGGTGAAACTGGGGCCACTTGGCCCCTTCTGCAGAATGCCGCCTAGGATAGATATGTCTAGGATAGATACTGCCAACAATCTCTCTTATACAGTACGGATTAGGCACAAAAAAAAATACTGAATATATGATGTCGTTTATAACCTGTTGGAGAACATTATTATGGGGAAGTTTGGAATGGCATACTTATTCAGAGATTTTCACTTCCTTGTCCTGGAAAAGATATTGAAGTACCTTCTACATTTAGCTATTAGTGGAACGCACCATTTTAAAATCTAGGTTCCCTCCTCAGTGTTCGTGTTCAGGGACGCGCTAAACTGTCCCCAATGCGGTTATTCAATTGCAGTTTATCAAACCAGTGTGTGGCTCCAAATGAGACTACCTTTGTTTGGGTTTAGCATTGTGGAATAGGCTTTAGGAGGCCATCTGTAAAATTCTGACATATCAGGAACAACTCTCTTCGATGTTTGCAAATGAAACTATTTTGTCACTACTCTTCGCAAGAAATGGCTCTGAAATAATGTATATGCATCTAGCTGGCAATTTATATTTGTCTTGGCATTTAATTAATGGGTGAACAAGAAGCAATGTAGGATTCACAGGCTACTTCCACAAGGTGAATAAAATATGTTCAGCTGTAATCACCAGACACAATGAGAAAGTCTGAAGATAAACCGCTTGTATTACCGTAAAAATAGAATATGCACCTGAAATCCTTTTCTAGGGTTTGATCTTATTCGTAAACATCAAAACGAAGACATGTTCCCCATGACCACATTCTTGCTTGATTTACACTGCATTGTATAAAGGTTTCGTTGCATTGTAAAAATTGCACATTGGCCTAATATTGCAGCTGCATTCATTTTTGCACTGGCAAAGCCTTCTTTGCCGCTAAATATTTCGATTTGAAATCCCTTTAAATGTTTAAGCAGTGCTCCAAAAGAAATGTAATGTACAAAATGCCCACTGCAAACATACATTTGGGGAAAATGGCTTAATTTATTTGTAGCTTGTTTTCTATGTAGGTTTTAATTTCGCCAGACGTACAGCTGTAACACTTGCCCCTGGCATCGAATCAATTCAGTCAGACAATAACTGTGCAGACGGGACCATAGGCACATCGAGAATCAGTGAGACAAATTGATATGACAGGCCATCATGTCCCTGTGGCACTTGACCTGCTCATGGAAACAATGACAAAGATAGTGCTGCCTAATGAAAGGTAATCAAAGGCTACAACTTCCATGATGGACAAGCGTAGTACACAATTTCAAAGAATAACTGCAAGAGCGACGATTAAATGGTAAATATACTCATTGTATCAAGGTAATGAAACAGAGATCCATTTGTTAACCAAAAACGCAAATCCAAAAGTAGTACCTTCATTAAAACAGTGTGTCCAATCAGCCCAACTCTTCACCAGAGCTAAAGCAAAACGAACAAAATATAGGTACTGTATGGTGCACAATAATCGGTAAAACCACAATCATTAATGGCCATTTAAAAGACTAGCACCAACTGAGGATTGGACCTACATTTGCAACATCAACATACAGGAATACAGCCTCGCTTGGAATGCCTTCAAAGCAGAAGCAACAACCAAAAATCCCAGACCGATTCATGTTATGTGAAGAATCTATGCCATCTAGATGTGGTGGCACAAACAGAAAGAATCTGGCACGCGCAAAACATGCGCTTCAAAACTGGTGTAAAGTGTCTTACAAAAGCCAATACATGATGCCGAATCGGTACATCCACACCACTGCAAATATAGAATAGGCTTGCAGTAAGCAATATAGGATTCCTCAAATACTTGGCAGAGGGCGTCCTGCGTCGATGTCGTCGGGTCAATGTCCCTCGAAGGCCTCCGTCGAGGGCGTTGTCACCGAATGTTATAAATAGGACGCACGGCGCCCGTAGCCTCAGTTTATGTTTTCTCCTCCATAACGTGTGACATGCACATTTCCAATGCCTGCTTGACTGCACATAGCCTTGAGGGAACGTAAACTGCAATATCATAAGAAATTCTCCAGAGGGGTAGGCTGCGAGGGCGATGTGGAATACGTTGGAGGAACATCCAGTCAAAACAAAGCTACCAGTGGCAAGTAACTTGTTCTTCGAATGGATTGTGTCCTCCAACGTATTCCGCATTTTTGACGGACTCCCAAGGGAGTAATGTTTGACAAAGGTGTGGATAGAAGCCCATGTGGCTGCGTCACAAATATTCCTAATAGGAACTCCCCGCTGAAGGGCTGTGGAAGTAGCCACGCCCCTAGTCGAATGAGCTTGCAACCCTTCAGGAGGGTCCTTGTCCGCCAATTGGTAACATTCAGTAATGGGGAGGATAATCCACCTGGACAAGATCTGTTTGGTAACAGCCTGGCCCAATCAGTGTCCAGCATACCCTACAATGAGTTGATCGTCCACTCTGAACCTGGACATCCTAGAAATATAGAAGATCAGAGCTCTCCTAGGGTCTAACCAATGGAGTCGCTCCTCTTCCTTACCAGGATGAGGAAGAGGATAGAAAGACGGAACAACAACTTTCTGGCTTACATGAAATTTAGAAACTACCTTAGGTAGAAAGGAAGGATGTACCCTCAGTACAACCCTATCCTTGTGGAACACAGTAAAGGGCGGATTAGATGAAAGTGCCTGCAATTCACTCACTCTGTGAGCGGAAGTAACTGAAACCAAGAACACCGTCTTGAAGGACAACAGTCTCAAAAGGACAACAGTCTCAAAATGACAACAGTGCAAAGGTTCAAATGGAGCACCCATCAGGAATTTCAAGACCAAATTCAGATCCCAAACCGGCACCTGGAACGGGACGGCGGCAACACATTAGTGAGCACTTTAAGAAATTTGGAAATCAAAGGAATCTTAAAATAAGAACATTCTTCAGACAAGCGCTTGAAGATAGACAGCGCTGCCAGCTAACCATTAACGGTACCTACTTGAAGGTCCCTGTGGGCCAAAGAAAGCAAGAAAGATAGAACCATGAGAATAGAACACTGAAATGATCAGCATTTTGTCCTCTGCACCAGTCGCAAAACTTACGGCAATGGTACAGGGATTTTGTTGCTGGCCGCCTGGCCGAAAGCAACACCGCCATAACGTCATCTGGGAGGTCCCAATCCTTGTACCTCAACCTTTCAGATACCAAGCATGAACGTTGAGTCTTGACCTCTGGATAGAGAACCTGACCCCCCCCCCACATCACCCACCCCCGCCTAGTGCGCAAGTGCAGATCCTCTCGGTAGGGAAGACAGCGTGGAGGGCAGATGGAGAATTCCAGAAGGTACCACACTCCAGGCCCAATCCGGAGCAATGAGGATTATGTGGGATCCGAACCTCCGAAACCTCCTTAACACTTAAAGAATGACTGGGACCGGAGGAAACTGGTACAGAAGTGGGAATGACCAATCCACGACGAAGGCGTCTCCTGAGGCTCCTCTCGGAGGAAATTCCATTGAGCAGAATCTCTCACTTACGGTTGGCACTTGTCACAAAGTGATCCACTTGTGGGGTTCCCCAAAGGGTGAAGATCTCCAAAAGGACTTCCTGAGCCAACTCCCACTCATGAGAGACTGTGCTCTGCCTGCTCAGAGCATCCGCCGCCACATTTTCCTCTCCGGCCAGATGAACTGCAGAGGGATATTCCCTGCTGGATTGCCCAGAACCAGAGCTGCATCGCCTCTCTGCACAACGGGAGTGACCCTACCTGCACTTTTTTTGTTGAGGTAATGCGTGGCCACTGTATTGTCCGTAATGATCAGGACACACTTCCCCCGCACAGACGGCAGAAAAGCCTTCAGGGCCAGCCTGATGGCCCTCAGTGGATCTATGTGATCACTGCGCGGCCCTAACTGCGACGGCCAAAATGCCGACGCCAGCTACGGCGTGGGGCAGTGATCATATAGATCACTGTGCCCGCTTCCCCGGCCTGCTTTTCCCTAACCACCCCCCCAACCCTAACTTACCTATTTACGGCGGCACACTTCTGTGTGTGCCCCCTGCACCCTGCTATCCGTGCGGTGTCAGCTCCTCCCACTAACGTGGGTTAGAGCTGACGCCGCAGGGTGCTTTTCTTTTTTTTCTTCTTTCGTGTCCCCCGCTTACCAAAATGGTAAGCGGGGACACCCCTGCTACGCTCCTGATCTCCCTCCCCCACCCCCCTCCCCCCCCCCCCCCCCGACTCCCGTTACGGCGCCCAAGCAGAGCGGGGGGACACCCCACAACCCCCACTCTGCATGGGCGCAGTAAATGTCACCCTAATTTTGTGCACACAAATGAGGGTGACATTTTGTAAGATTCCCCCTCAGCTCTAACAGGTTGATGTGGAGTTTGGACTCCGACGGAGACCAACGACTACTGGCGGTCAAATCTTCAGCAGGAGCTCCCCATCCTGTGAGGGAAGCGTCCGTCACTACTGTCACCTCCGGCCACAGTTGCCAAAACAGCTCCCCCTTCATCAGGTTCCCCTCGTTGGCCCACCACAGCAGATCCTGTTAGACCGATAGTGGAATTTGAACGGGATCCGACATCTTGCCTGAGAATTGTGACCACTGCATCTTGAGGACCCATTGCAGGGATCTCATCCTGTCTGGCCTCTGGCACCAGAAAAATGCAGAATGCCATGGGGCCGAACAACCTTAAGAATTCGAAAGCCGGAAGTCTCTGGGCATTTTAAAACTTGTCCACCATCTGCACAATGTGATGAGCCCTCACCTTGGGAGGCGAGCACTTCGTGTCCAACACAGCCCCGATGTACTGGAGCTGTTGGGAAGGTGTAAGAGGAGACTTCTTAAAATTGAGCGAGAAGTCCAGCTTGGGGAGAGAGCGTCAGGTGAGACCGAGATGATCCATCGCTTGCTCGAGAGAACGCGCACAAATCCTGAAGTTATAGGCCTGGAGGACCTGAGAGAATGACCATCTAGAACTTGTCCTTCCAACAAGGCAGGAAGTTTGTTCAACCAACGCAGGTCCAAGATGGGTCTCAATCCCCAGTCTTTCTTTGGGATCAAAAAACATGGGGAATCTCATCCCTTGTTCCTCTCCACTACAGGCACCAAATCTATAGCGCCTTTCTTCAGCAGGGTCAAGATTTCCTGCACAAGGAGCGGATCTGGAAGCTTCAAAGGGAGATTCCCCGGTGGATTGTCATGAGGCCGCTGTAGGAAGGGAATGCAGTAGCTGTGGGCTATTGTCTCCAGAACCCACGCATCCGATGTAATAGCTTGCCATTCTTCGAGATGCTTAGACAGTCTGTCCCCAAACGGCGAACAATGGGACCTGGCCTCATGATTGTTTTGGAGCGGCAGCGCCTGAAGGCAAAGAGGCCGCTGCCCGCGTGGCGTTGGCACCGCTATTTCCCTGACCACCACGGGAACTTTTACGCTGACCCCTTTGACTGGCAGCTCCTTTCATAACAAAAAGAACCTCTCCTCCACTGCGGTCCCCTAGGACGAAAAGGTGGAGGTTGATGCACAGCTGCGCTCAAAGATTTTGCAGCAGCTTTTGAGGTCTGCAACCTCTCAAGGCTCTCGTCAGCCTTGCTGCCAAACCAATGCACGCCATCAAAGGGTATATATGTTCAAAAGACGGGCTTACACATCCGGAGCAAAACCCGACTTCCGCAACCACGCAAATCTGCGTATAATGGTGCTCACAGCCATGGACCGGCTAACACGGTCAGCCGTGTCCAAACCCGACTGAAGGGATTCACACATGGCATACTTAACATCTTGCACAAGAGCAAGGAACCCCTCCCTTTCTTCCCCTTCGGGAATATGCTCAGCCGCCAGAGAAACACAATTCCACAGAGTGTGTGAAAATCTTGCTAAGCCACAAGTGGAGTTGGCTGATTTCAGCGCCATACTCCCTGCAGAAGACACCTTGCGTGCCCAACCGTTGAAGCGTTTTTCATCCGTATCAGGAGGAATGGTAGAGTACGCCGCCTGCCTCGAGGTGGCCGTAGCCACCTGAACCACCAAACTCTCGGGAGTGGGGTGAGATGAAAGGTAGCTGGGGTCGCTACCATAAGGGCAGTATTTTTTAGTTAATTTGTTAACTGCCCGAAGAGATTCTGGTGTCTACCAAGCAGCCGCCACCCTTTTTTCTGCAACATCAAATGAAAAGCTAACACCGGGTCACAGGACCAACCTTGATCCAAAAAAATCCATCAAGTCATCCTGAACAAGCGCTTCAGAAGTACTGGACCAACCAAGATACTCAGTGACCCTAGCCATCAGTCTCCTGTAGGACGACTCGGCATGAGCCCCAAGCTCAGGCCTACCAAATTTCACCTCAGGAGAAGTGTACAAGCCACTGGGATCATGAAGAGATTGCCTCAACTCTTCCAATTGACTGTCCCCAGAAAAGACAGGAGCCAGATCAGGGTCAAAATCTAAGTCTGACCTCTCCCCATAGATGTCATCCAGAGGGAGGTAAAAGTCCTGCTTCGGGACAGAAGAGGGTCTGGAGTCCTTAACAGGCCTCACAGACGTGAAAGTAGACTTCCTCAGAGGATCCACAGTACCAGGGATCTCCATCTGCAAATTCCAGCCAAAAGGCCCCAAAGGCGTTGAAGGCTTCGGCATCGATAACAGTGCCGAGGGCTGGTGCGAAGGCAAAGCTTCGACATCCGTATCCGACGGACACAGCGCCAACGCCAACCTCGAGCCCTTACCAGGTTTCTGCGGTCTCGCTGAGGACGTTGACCGAGACCTGGAAGCATGTCTCTTGCGACCATCCTGTGCCTTGTTCGAACAGGACTTCAAAGGTTCCCGAAGAGAATCGCGCTGAGGACCCGAGCCTGCAGGCGTAAGAGTCAGTGGTCGAAGTGTAGGAAAAGAAGTAGTGGGACTATGTTCCCTGCTGGCCTGCTCCCACCCACCACAAAACCCATCACCACCAGACACAATACAAACCCCCAAACACTTGCACCTGCTGTTTAAGGGAACATTCAGAGCAGAGCACTGAATGTGCACGTTTCATCTTCTTCCAATACTTTAATTTTAAAACGAAACCATTCCGGAACGGATTTTTAAAATAAAAGTATAGGAGCTGTAAAACTTAATTAAAAAAAGTAGTGGAGCACCGCTCCTGACCGCTCCCGCTCACTTCGATCACTGGAAGGCGCGGACTGAACTGTGCCCTGGGATTGGAAAAATCACCAGCATCTGCTCCCTGAAGGCAGCCCATTCCTCCGGAGTCGAGGACTTAGTTGGACAAGCCACTTTCCTCGTGGCTCCATCCTCCGAGGATGACGCCCTGTGACAGCGCTTCCTGGAATGCCGAGACGAGGACGACGAATGGCGGGAACCACTCCGGGACCGAGATCCCCGGAACTCCTTCCGACGCGGAGAGTCACCCCTCAAATCATCGGTGGACACCCCCTTAGAAGTTTTACGGGACTTACTGGGTTTAGAGCCCCTACATATCTGGAGCTTCCCCTTACGCTCCCGCTAGGCCTTAGCAGTCAGCGACTGGCATTTGAACAGTCGTCGGTGTCATGACTCTCGCCCAGGCACCACAAACAAATGCGATGCGGGTCGGTAAACAACATCTTAGACTTGCAGTCCTGGCAAGTCTTGAAGCCAGACCCCGGAGTTGGAGGGGTCGAATAAGAAGACATTCACGAGGAATGCATGAGGCGCGCTGAGTCTCCGAAGCAAACACGTTTGCGGAAAAAATGAAACGGAGGCTACAGGTGCTGTGCATCCTATTTATAACATCCAGTGACGTCACCCTTGAGGCCTTCGAGGGACATCGATCCAATGCCATCGACGCAGGACGCCCTCTGCCGAAAAAGTTCCGAAGTACACAGCTGTGGACATTACATGTCAAAGATGTGGAATACTTTGGAGGACACAATCCAGTTGAAAGTCTGAATTTGAATTTAGAAGCAATACAATTCCATTCTAACAACAAGCTTCTAAGCTTAAAAGACTGAGTAGACTGAGGACATGAAATTCGTATACAATATGAAAACAATTATCATAATTTAACAAATCACGTTATCAGGCCAAGGGCCTGTTCACATGTGGAATCCCAACTATTGAGTATCTCTTACAGGCTGTCACTACACAGAGTTTCTTTGAACTCAAACGTTTAGATAATTTCTGCATGCTTTCCAGACTTCCCAAGAACCTTTGTTCTTCAACAGCCTACAGATAACTGCAATATTGTAAACAATGCCTCAGGTGGACTCCATGGTGCAGTTAGTGTCAGCCAGGTTGGTCTACGTTTTCGGAACTTGTGCTCTAAATACATCTTGCATTGAGCCATACGCTAGACTATAGACATTGTTGGGCATCGAGCAAAGCATTTTTTATCAATGGTTCAATGCATTTCTCTGTATTGTGCAATGGGAACTTCCTTTACAGGTATGTGTAGGGTTACTGATTTGTTGGGCACACCTGAAATTAAATTACCCTTTGTGCAGAAGGATTGTTGAAACCATGAGATAAACCTGTGCTGTTGCAACAGTATCCCATGGTGAAAGCACATCTAAAGCGAAGTGCAGTCAGTTCTGCTATTCGGAACAGGTATTCAGCCGGATGGATTACAAACCCGCACCAAGATCATCTTGTGCTGATGCAACAGCATGGTACACCATATAATGCAATCAACAATCCTCTTAATCTTGACGTGGTGTGGCCATCCCTGCAGGTGAAGAACGGCTGCTTGCTCGGAGCTGCATGAAAGACGTATTTTAAAAGATACATTATGCTGCATTTTGATAGTGGCACAGGTCTTTGAGACGACACATTATTTGCATACGGTCGTTATTGTTCTTGAAGGTTCAACTGGGGATAACTTCCAATGTTAAAAAAGAAAACCTATGTATAGGAGTAGACTTTTAGGGTATGGGTCGGTTGGGACCCATTAATGAAAGGTTATTACAACAGAATGCTTCCAATAGCTGTGGTTTTATCATTTCCCTTTTATAACATTTGCAATGTGCCACATTCACCTAGAAAAACTTTGGTGCGAATTATTTCTAACTGGAAAAATAATCTGACGTGACCCGACGAACAGCCATGTACTTGTCTGATGTTGTAAAGTTAAATCTTACAAAGTTTTAATTGCCAATGCTAATGTTCCAGAGCTTATAAGTCGGAAAAGAATATGTAACAGTCACCTAACCCAAGCTACAGTAGATCAATGTAGCTCACATGAAGGATCATAACTAGAAGCCTACTGGCAATAAACTTGAGGCCAATGGGATGAACAACTATAAACACAGGTCAGCAGGACTTCGACTGCATGCAATCGGCAATGTAGAGCTCTACGAATGTGAGGGGAAACACTGCTTAAGACAAGAAATAGTGAGCTGGTGGGGGTCGCTACATTCTGATTTCACTAAAGTTAAGCTACTTCTATTTTTAGGCAGGCCAAATAAATAGTGTTGCAATAATTCATGAGAAAAAAGGCATTCATGGTAATCATTCTATGATCATATAAAACGATTTCATCAAACAATACAGATAGCGATGAAATAAGAATGAAGTAGTAACAGAGCAAATCTGTTGAGCAAAATAAAGTGCTGAATCAAGAATACATTTTTTAGCACGATTACCTAGTGCTGAAACATTGGAGGTCTGATGGAAATAATATTCTCAAAGTCCCAGGAATTAAAATACACAATATCGGTCTTGAAGAATTACATTTAAACCGATTACTGTGCATTCAGAAGAACATTTGTGCTACTAATCTCAGCATTGCTGATGGTTTGGCTCAGATCGACCACAAAGCAGAGAAGGAAATGAGTGTTCTTGGCATACAGGTAAAATGTCGGTAATATTATCCCCATATATATGGTCGCCGTAAATAATATCGCCGGGAAAAGGTCGTGGCGATATTATTTGGGTGACCATATATATGGGGACAGGGGCAAAAAAAAAAAAAAATTGGGGGGGGGGGGAAGAAGGGGTTGCGGGGGTGTCCCCCCCATGCAACAATGTCGCCACAACAAAACGGCCATTTTTCGGCAATATTTTTGTATTGCCAGATTTTTGTGGTGACATTATTACATGGAACCAAAATGTCAGGTTAAACAACCAGACCAGTGCAGCTCTTGAAACAAAAATTATTAAAAAGGGACATACAATGGATCTTTGAGCGACACAAAGGTCAGACAGCAAGTGGGTGACATGCAAGGGGGTAAGGCCAATGATCGAGTCCTATAATTGAGAAAACAAATGAATCGGAAAAACTCCCTATTTACCACATCAAGTGTACGAAGGCGATACAAGTGTTGCGGTCCATGGAGTTAAAGGTTATGGCTAAATCTAACAGCAAGGCTGATGCCATCAACCACTGTACACCACTGTACTAAAGGCCGATTACATGCTATGCGCCGATGTAAAAACCAGCTTCGTTGGCATCAAGCAGGATGTTTTCTGCAAAGGTCTAAAGCAGCTTATAAAATATCCCAATCAGTTACCTTCCTAATGGAAGGCATTTGTGAAATTGGTGTGCAGCTGCAGTAATCATTTGGGCCCAAAGAGGACATCTCAACTAATGCAGTATTATTATAATCTCAGTGCTACTAGTTACAATGCCAGTGTAGAGAGAAATTTACAATTTCCTTCACGTGTTCTATGAAAATAGTACAGCAATCTTTCAAAAAATGGTCAGGACAAGTATCTTTTGTAGAGTCCCATTCACAACATTCTTGCAAAACCCGACAAATTCCAAAAAGGGCAACTACTTCATTGGGTAACGGTGACAGAATCAAATCTCATTCCAAGACAAGTTTGCATTTGTGTCCGCTTTAAACGACTCAAATAACTGACGAGTCTATTCTCTGAGAACCCACCTTTTTATAGTTTACCCATTTCAATTTGTAGAACAAGTTCCTTAATCCAGAGGCCCTTGAATCCAAAATTCTCCCCTCGCATGTGCTCTGCAATGCCCTTATTTTATTCTTTCCTGAAATAAACATTGCACAGGACCTTTGTAATTGCTAAGTGATTCCCCCCCCCTACGGTCAACCATAACCCATTTGAGGATAAATCAATCCAATCTACCTAGTCTGATGGTTGTGCCAGTTGTCTGGGACACCTTGACAAACGCTAACGCGGACGTAATTCCTCAACGTATTCTAGCGTGTTAATAAAACAGCCTTTAAGAGAATTCATTAGCTCCCATTTTCATCCATATGATTAATTAATTCACAGATGATCTGGTCCTGGCGGCTATCAAGTGGGGTAGGTTTATCGGGTTTTAAAAGACCCCATTATATCCTGAGCATCTATTTAACTACCGTCTCATTAGCAACCTGATAATTATTTTCAAGTTAAATGAGCAGTTGTTTGCTTTCAAATCTAAAAAACACACAAACTACTTAAGTTTGCGGTTTCAGAACCAGCTTAAATTGAGCAGTGTCAAGGAACTTCTGGCCAAATTGAGGAGTTCCTACGAAGAATACAATTGTACTTGCAAGTTCTCCCCTGAAACAGCCCCCAAGTACAATGTGACAGGTTGATCGATCATAATTGGGCATTGGCACAGAGTATTTTTTGGCTCAATCTTTCAACTTCCAGAAAGAAAGTGATCCTGCGCAATCCTAATTTAGCCATCTATCTTGCTGGACCTCTATTTTTGGAAAAACAGAACAGTTGGAATCCACTGTTAGGAATTTAGAGGTTATGATGGACTCAAGATGCAGCAGGTCACCACAGTTTCCAAGCTTTGTTTCTGGCAGATGAAAAACATGCTCTCTTCTGTAAGTCACGAACAGAGAGACCTCTTGGAGAGAGAACCTGTGATTTATTGGCTACTGCAAACTCTGCATAAAGCACAGAAGTAGACCGTGCACCTGGCTTGTGGGCTGAAAAGACGGAACCATGTAAGACAGTATACCGGCCGAGATCACCTGTAAGCCTTTAAAACCAACCATAGCACCCACCCTGTCTACCTCTTCATAGAGTCCGTTGTAAATTCCGCTCATCTCAGACGTCCAAGCGTAGAGTCAAGCATTGTGGATATTCAGCAAACAAAATGTATCCAGCATGGAGAGAAAAGGTTCAGCTTTCAAACCATAAATGATTTGGAGTAGCCCGCAGCCTAGCTGTGTCTTTTACTTCTGTTCAACATACAATGGAAACTATTGCTCTCCTAACCAGTCACCAAGTTTGCTCATAGATGCCTGTATTCATATCCAGTACCTCTTTGTGGATTAGTCAATTTGGGAAAGGAACTCACACCGATTTTCTTCAGGGCAGTGGTAAAGAACTGGGGAAAAAACCTAGCGACAGAAACAAAATTCAAGGATATCATGATTAACTTCAAAATCTCCAACGTAAATTTACTGAAGAATTTACATTTACAACAAGCAATACAGTGCTGGGGAGGGAGAAAGCAATGTGCTGTACTGTGATTAGACAAGGCACAGTGAAGTGGAGGGGCTGTGGGGAAAGGCTCACAATATAATAGCAATGTGGTCTGGTTCGGGAGAAATCCTCCACACCATTGAAACACGAAAGTTAAAAAATGTGACAAATCAATTGTTTATTAAGATGGTGCACGTCTTGCGTTTCAGCATGGCAAAGAGTATATGTCCTCTAAGTGGGTCAAAAGCACGATCTTCCTGTCCAAGAGTGATTTAAGTATCCCTGCACAAAGTATTTGTATAGCTTCGTGCAGGGATTCATGTGTGCTTCATGTCTAACACATCTACATCTTGGTTGGGAGGTCGACTCTGCACAGTGCCCATCAGTCCATTTGCTCTATCGTCTGCAGGTTTATCTCCTCTGCAACATCATCAGGATAGGGTCTGAATGGTTGTCTGAATGAATAGCGTTTCTCGCATCTGCGGTACAGTGGTGATGGAGAGGAGGGGTCCAGGAACGATTTACACCTGTCATTTCTGTATCGTCAGGATTTATTTATAGGTTATTTGTTAGGCGCTTTTACAACAATATGTTTCAAACCACCACAAGACTAGAAGGGAAACAGGGGAGAAAATAACAATAACGATCCTACTAGACCTTGTGCGTGCAAGTGCATAACACGAGCTGCCAGGGAAAAAAGGGGTGGGGGTGAAGTGCCGGTTAAAGAAGTGCGTAGGTGGGAGGGAAATGGGTGAGGAAAGGGGCAGTGCAATAGGGAGGCCAGAAGGCAAGTGCCAGGAGGTGCAGATAAGTGCGGACACTGGGGGCCCTGCAGCCCTACGGTACTCAGAGGGAACCAGGCAGCCAGTCGCAGAGACAGAATGGGGGAAATTAGCAGGGGGGGGGGAAGAGTGAAGGAGGAGGAGAAAAAGAAGGTCTTGAGGAGTTTCTGGAAAATAAGGCGATACAGCTCAAGCTTGAGAGGGGCAGGGAGACCATTCCAGAGGGAGACTCCTGCAGAAGAGAGAGAGATCTACCACACTGTTTAGAAAAGCTTCTTGGTTGCAGAGTTGTAGGTAGCAGAGTGAAGGGCTCTAAAAGGGAGATCTTTTGGGAGAGAAAGTTGGATGTAGCGAGGTCCCAGACCCCAGTAGGCCTTGTGGATGATGCAGAGGGTTTTGAATTTGATCCTAGCAGCCAGTGAAGTGAAATAAGGGCTGGAGAGATGCAGTCCCTGGGCTTGAGGCCAAAGATCAGTCTTGCAGTCCTGTTCTGGATTAGTTGAAGAGAAGCAGGACAATTGAGGAAGAGGCTGTTACAGTAGTCATGCCTAGAGGGAATCAGAGCCCTAGAGACGGAGCTTTTGGGGGAAGGTGAGGAATGGTAGAATGCCACAGATTAGGTGCAGCTGATAGTGGGCCTTCTAAGCGAATCCGAGTGATTTGCCCGCGGCTGAAATTACTGCAGGCAAATCGTTCGCATGAGAAAGGTGCGAACTACCAAACGTTTGCACCTTTCTCATGCGAACACACATGCATTCTCACAACCACCCACAACACACAACACACCCACAACACACCCATTACAACCCCACACCCACACTCTCAGCACACCCCCCAACATAAACTACCACACTTACCTTGTCTTCAACGCTGGGTTCCTGCAGCGCCAGTTCCATTTCACTTCCGTGATCGGGAACCGGCGCTGCAGGTTCCTTTTCTTCTCTTTTTTTTCTTTTTTTAAACGCAAGGCTGCGAGGGTGTCTCCCACAGCCCCCGCTCACTATACCATGAAGTATAGTGAGCGGGGTGATGCGGGGACACCCCCGCAGCCCCTGTTTTTTTTATAATCCTACCACCAAAGGTTCGAACTTTTGGTGTTCGAACCTTTGGTGGTAGCATTTTTAGATCAAAAGGTTCATACAAAAATTTTGATGCGGGAAAATCGTCCTAGACCTAAGCAAAGTCTGATGTGAGGAGAGAAGGATAGAGTAGGTCGAAGATCACACCAAGGTTTTTTGCCTCGTAAGTGGGTGGAGAGACCCATAAAGAAGGCCAGAGGGAAGGCGTGAGCAAGGGTCCTGATGAGAAGGATCTCAGTCTTACTGGCATTAAGGCAGAGATCAATGGCAGCACATCAGGACTGAATAGCGGCCAGACAATCAGGGATGAGAGAGGAGGAAGGGTAGGGACACTTGAAGGAGAGTAGTGTCATCAGCATAGCATTGTAAGTGGGGAGAGGAGGAGGATATCAATTGGGCAAGATAGATGTTAAAAAGCCACACCGCAGGTGGAGAGTGAAATAGGGGAAAGAAAAGGGCCCAGTTGAACCCTTTGACGGTCGGTTGGAGAGGAAAACGGCCGCTGGTCAAGTGCCAGACCAGTGATACCAGCAGCGTCACAGAGATGATTTATCAGCATGGCATAATTGACCGTGTCAAAAGGTAAAGGAAAGATCCAAAAGGTGAAGATTAGCAAGAGCAGAATCAGTGTGGGAGTCAGGGGCAGGAGTTGGGGAGCAGGGCTGAAAGTGGAAGCAAAGACATCAGCTGACAATTGCTTCATTGGTCGGATGACTGAGAAGGCGACAGGCAGTGAAGGAGGAGGCTTAGTAGGGCTGGAGAGATCAAGATGAGAAGACGAGAGGGAATGGTCAGACCAGGAAAGGGGTGGTGGTGAGAAGGGTGGAAATAGGAAGGCCCGAAGAAATAAAAGCGTCCAAAGTATGCCCGACAGATTGCGTCGAGCCAGGGGGATGAATAGTGAGGGAAAGAGTATCGCACAGATTGCAGAAGAGTCCAGAGGCCACCTCTGGGGAGTCAAGGTAGATATTGAAGTCACCAAGGAGGAGAGGTTTTACGGTAGAGGCAAGAAGGGCAGAGGTGAGATCGTCTCACTCCCAGAGGAAGAGGGGCACCGGACCAGAGGGTCTGTAGATACTAGCAATGGCCAAAGAGAAGGTAGGGGAGACGCCAAGCATGCAGACAAGGAATTCAACGGAGGAATAGGACAGTAGGAATGATGGTGGCAGGGATCCACTCAGGGCACTCCACCTCCAGGCCGGTTAGGCCTAGGCTTGGCGAGGATCTTGTAACCCTCATGGAGGAGAATATCAAAAGCAGTGACAGAGCCGGCAGTCAACCATGTCGCAGAGAGGGTGAGAACGTCAAGATTAAAGTCTTCAAGGAGGAGAGAGATATCGGAAGCATGTTTAACAGCAGAGCGAGAGTGGAGGGTGGGTGGGTAGGTGGAGCTGGTTACCACCTTTCTTCCGAGGTGGGGTACAGGGACGTGGCACACCAGTCCAAGATGGAGAAAGGGGGAGGCCACAGGAGGGGTGGCGGGAGAAGAGACAAAAGACACCTGTTAAGAATGAAGGGTAGGCTGAGAACCCTGGGACATGGCAGTGCCATTGTGATAAACATTAATGATGCACCTGGAAAAGAAGATGCCAGCCAAGAGAGGGAACAACAAAGCTGATAGCAATGACAGTCTGTTGGGGAGAATTTTCATTTCTCTGCAAATTCCCTTTAACCTTTGAGACCCCCAGCTCTTTTGCTGGACACAGGGCTTTTTACTTTTAATTCCTGAGTGAGTGGGACTTTTTTCTCACTCTCTCATGTTTTTCTGACTCGGATTTGTGCGTTTCTTACCGCTTAATGGAGTCTGGTAAACTCCATGGTCATCTACTTTTTACATTGTGACACACAGCACCTTTTGTGCAGCGCCACTGAGAAGTCCTTTGAACTTCTCTTAATGTTTAACACATTTTCTTGGGTGAACTACTGTTCCCAAGAATAGTAAGATGACGCCTGTTACCTTTTCTTTTGTGGGTCCAGCACACACCACCCTATGTGGAGTGCTGGGGGGGGGGGGGGGGTGGAGGGTGCATAGTAACTCCTTTATCCCACTCTCATGTAACATTCTGTTACACTAAAGTCACTTGAATGGCTGGTGCTAGTTTTCTTTTTTTTTTTACTACCTCGTGCCATGTATCTGCAGGCCGATAGCTCAGCTGCAGTAAAACACCAAAGGGTGACTATTTTCTCAAAATGGCCCCAGTCTTCTTTGCCATTTCTTGTCATTTAGATCCTTCTGGGGTTTTACTATGTTTGAATGGGGTTTGAGTCCTTTGTGCATTTTGCCTTCGAAGGCTTCAGCCTCTCCAGTGCCGGGAGGATAGCTCAGCGGCAACGTGTTCGCCTTGGAAGCAAGACAACACGAAGCAACACAGGTTCGATCCCCGGGTCCGCACTTAGAAACCTCTATTTAAGCACGTTGTAGTTACGCAACTAAGAAAAAAAAAAGAAAACATTATGCAACTAAAAAACAAACAATTCCTGTAACAGCGCCTCGATGCCCGGGGGCTGTGTGAGCACTTTATTTTATTTATTTTATTTTTTTGCATTTTTAGAGTGTCTGGAAAGGCAGGAAGTGGGGGAGGGTCCTGAAACGTACCCGGTCCTTTGTCTCTAGGTGTGCATGAGTGAAACCAGTTCTGATTGGCCGGCTGGCTGTCAAGGACAGCCACCCTGCTGGCGATTGAAAGCCTAGGGCTAGGAATGAATGGGAACTTGCTTAAGTTTGGCGAGGTTTTTGGGACTAAAAGGCAGAGTCGAACACTGACGTACAGCATCCGACGAAGTAGATGTGAAGCAACGTCAGTAGCATCCTCCTGGACTGTGAAGTGCCCGCTGAAGCCCTGCAGCTGTGTTGACCCTGTTTTCGTTTCGACTGGGAAGACCCGTACGGGAAGACGTCCTCCCTTAAGCTTGTGGGACTAACTAGCCTTAAGACAAGCTTCATTTTGGCGCAACCCCCAACTTGCTGCGACTTTCCAAGGCTGCAGAATGCCAATGCCTGGGGACCCCTGACCATCATAGAGTATATTTTCTTCAGAAGTGCGAATCCGGCCAAAACTTTGTGCGCATCCAGAGGACTCTACAGAAGCAGGAAATCTTCATCCAGAGTCCAGGGCTGAGGTATCAAGTAACTTCTAACCGGAGCTGTTCTTTCTTTGGCGCTGAGGAAAAGGCACCAAAACGACAGAGCCACTGAATCAAGGAGAATCGATTGCTGCCGAGTCCCTTTCTCGAGTGCTGCTGCAGGAGCCCGCCAGATGTCCTCCATTTAGTCACCACGACCAAGGACCTGGAACAAGGTTCTGCAACAAGCAGGCATGCAGCTGGAACACATTCTTCAGTTGACGGGTACTGTGGGGATTGGGGTACATCAAACTTTTGCCATTTGTGGTGCTTCCTACTGTGGGGAGTGCTATTTTACCCTCTTTAGAGTGGACCTCAACTCACTTGAACTGGCTTTGCAGCTTGAGGTTCTCTTCAAGGTGGCTCCTCTTGAGCTGCTGTGATTTTATATTTGAACTACAGACTTTTCTAAAAGAAATTCTAAGAAAAGGGCTTCAGAAGTTTTAACTAGCTCATTGATGTTGGCTGTCCTGGCTCCCTAAAGGCCCCCTTCTGAACCTATTGGCATTGGCAGTGTGTGTCGCCTTACAGGTTTTAATTGATGAACACTATTATTGCTGGGATAAAAGATTGCCTACATCCCTCTGGGAGAATCTGTTTTTCAAAGTACGAAGTATGTTCTGATCCAACTATAACCTGTCCCTCCTTATAACTCAATATTACAATTGTGATCACAAATAAGTGTTATTGGTGACCTCAAATGATGTCACTCGCAGTGCTGGAAAATGAATAACATGAAAAGTAACTCACCTGATTTATTGCCTTGTTACAACTGAATCCTAACTTTTGGGATTCATGTTATTAGTAGTTGCTGCTTTTTAAAGATTGTCCAATTCCTTGTGTATATATAAACACATATTTATACTATACCTTTAAGGGTGTAGATGTTTACTTGGATACCTGTATTTACTGATTTCATTGTACAGCTCTACAGCTCACATTACCCTAAAATGAGCCTGGCTGCTCAGTCACACTACCAACTTGTGTAGTACAGGCCTTTATTAAGTCTTGTAAAATCCCACACCAGTTGGACTCTACAAATCCTTACCCAACAGTCTGCCTGGAGGAAGGAGTGACAGAGGTGTCAGCAATGGGTAGGCCTGGATTGGAGACCAGGAGGCTCCTTTTGAACTTTCTTCTTACAGGCTTCAAGAGGGAGTTAGGATAGGTGATAATTTAGCAATTTGAGAAAATAGGTGAAATACAGAGCACCATGGAAAGAAGAAGGCGCAGGATAAGAAGAGAGAAAAAGGGAGATAAGGTACTACACAATGCATGGCAAACTCACCAGGCGGCCTAGCCGGAAACAGTTGAGGTACAGACAGTCCAGATAATGCCCGGACTCTTCGGGCCACCTCAGGAGGTCAGGCACACTTTGAACAGGAGAGAAGCGGAGGACTGTGCTGTTCAATAAACTGGACGGATGCTGTCAGCAATTGGAGCAGGAAAAGTCAAAAGTCATCTCGTGATGGCGCCACACCATCAGCACCTAACAACGGCGGCGCACACAACACCACGCCCTTAGCCTGCACAGGGTTCACCGCAGAGGGCTCAGCGGGCAGGTATTAAAGCCAGAGGCGGCATCAAACAACATGGCATCAGTTGCATGGCATAGTCTTAGCAAACGTCGGACGGGCAGTGGAACCTGCGGCACACAACACTGCACCCTTAGCCTGTGCAGGCTTCCCTTCCTCATCCAGTCCCTCCCTCATCCCTGCGTGGAATGAGGGAGGGGCCGGAGCGACAAGGGCCCCATTCATCTGTCCCTCGTCAACACTGTTTCACATTAGATGAAATAGGCAGCAGGGTGAAATAGACTTCTGGGCTTCTAACTGCATACATCCATTTTGAGTGCTCTGGTGACATGAAGATGTATAAATAATAGCATGATCTCCTGAATCTTGCTAGAACAGCATGTTATTAGTTACATCCCGGATTGTGCATGATGTAAATTGAGAGTTCGATAGACAGAGTGAAGGGTTGAGACAGTGGGAGTTAGGTAGGGATTGACGAAGGGAGAGGGGGAACTCGAGAAGGACTTACGGAGGTTGGGGGGGATAAATGGAGAGGACCATTTGAATGCACTAGCTGGGATGGAGAGGGATGTTTATGTTGGCCCTCGGGAGTTCAACATGCATGTAGAATGAACATAATAGGAAGGGTATTACGAGAAATGAGCTGGGAGGCGATATATGCACCCCAGCCTTTGCAACAATCTAAACAAGATCCTTCAATGGTAACTGAAAACCTACCTTACTTATCAGTAATATCTTTGACATCCGTGATGTGAGGGATATAGTGTTATAATATTTGAGAGCTTACTGTAATGCCGCCAACTCAGTCACTAGAGTTGTGAGGAAAATTTTAAGTGTTGGCGTGTGCTGACCCAATTACATGAGTGGTATGCCCTGCACCCCGCATGACTACCAACAGTGGATCTCATTCCTCAGCTTGAGTTGCACTTGCAAGGCATCAAGAAAATGGTTACTCATTGATTCAGGGCAGTGCGAACCAGTACCATTTAGCAATACAGATGCATTATCAAAACAGTTGGATTCTTCGACATTAAAAACACCAACATTTCAAAGAAGGAAAAGACAATTGACAGTAAGAACTCAAAAATGTACGGAACTCACATTTAAGAATATATCACGCATGACCAAGCAAGTGGTCTGTATGACACAAGACAAGAGATTGGATCTCAATCAATATCACTTACATTTTAAATGGCAGTGATTGTAAACTCCCAACATTTCAGATTTGCAATGATCTCTCCTGTGTTCCCCCTGCCCTGCTTTTTAACAATCAATGTGACCTATTGTTCTTTGTACAGTGCAATGCTGTCATACACCCAGGATAATCCCAATAAATAGCATTAATAAATACATAGACGGTTCAGTGAATAGGTGGTTCTAGGAGAACTGGTTATCACGACTATACCCAGAACTATCAACAGCACCATGGAACGCAGAAGTTTAGTGGGGGACGACATGTTACTATGCCGTACCAGTGAAAATGAAGAAGGAAAGGTACACAGTCAGCGCTGGGCATGCTAGAAAGTGCAGAACAAGCAGAGGATATCTTCTACCAAATATAACAGTAGCTTTAATTTAGTGTACTACGCTGTGCATGGTGGGTGCATGACAAAGATGAATCCTGCCTTCACAAAATAAGACCATATCTAATGTACCAAGGCAGGATTCCGGAAAACAAATCTGTCTTTCAGGGCTGCCCAGTACAAAATATATATTTATTTTTAACTCAAGAAGGCAATCACAACAATTAAATGACAGCATAAACCTTCTAAAAACACAATGCATGGACATGCTGTATATAATACATGTTACAAAAACAATATGTCTTAATATCAAGCTGCACTTACCACTATTTGACATTTGGAACAGATTGTTTTTCTCAAACTTCTTGAAAACACTTCCTTTAATTTCGACAAACTGCAATTTTAAATGGCAATCATTAATATAAGTGAACCAATCACAGTAAACTTCAGAAAGCAGTAGGCTAGAGAAATGTACTTTTTAAAACTGGGGTTGGAGTTAATACAGTCTTCATGCGAGAGTTGATCTGTGCGATAATGCTTCTGCTGTATAATTTGTTCATGGCCTGACTTCTAAACCAATACTTCCAAGATAAAACTGAGTCTAGTAACTCATTAGTGCCAATGGAGCAAGTAGGCTGCAGCATGTTCTATACGGAGGACTACTAGTGATATTATTCATTAGGCCTTTTCCTGGGGGAAGGGGGGGTTCCTAAAGTCCCATTAATAGAAACATTTTAGTAAGCTATCCCAGTGGTTTGTAGATCCCCCAACTCACAGTATCAGTGTGTTCCAACTCAGGACCTTGGTAGAGTGGCAGAGCAGTCAGGCTCAACTGTAGCTAAGTACACTGAACCTAGTTAGACAGCCACATCAAAATCTCTTAGACATACAAGTTACATAAAAGTATATATTTTTTATATTTACACCGGAATACCTTTGAATACATCATACCTTAACACTAGAACAGTTCGGAATTTGTTAATACACTTCAAAGGACACTCGCTTTTATGATTGTTCTCAGTTGCATTAGTTGCAACGTTAGAAAGGGAAGAGATAAGGCTATTGCATTATCGGTAATTACGGGTAATTGCAGTTCTTAGCAGAAATACGGTAAGACATTTACTCTGCACATACATCTAAGCAAGTGACTTTCAGAGTGAAAAATGCTTGGTTGGTGCAAGGCTAGCTAGGTTCAAGGTTCTAGATAAAATACTTGCTGAGCGAAGAACTCTTAAGTCCAAAAACACAGCCCTAGCTAAAGGCAGTTCGGAGAACGCTCAAAGGCTTGGCAGGCTGTAGAACAAGAAGTTCATACAAAAAAGAGCAGGGAGAGTCCCAGAGGCAGCTGTGGATTGGGACATTAAACTGAAGAAATAACATTAGGGTCCACGCTGATATGTGCTTAATTCAAAATTGTTTTTCAATTATTCAACTACTAGGTGTATCATTTCCAATATCACCGTTTTTTGAATTCATAATGGTCAGATCCAAATTAATCAGAATTTTGAATTTACATGGTGTGGCTATTTCATTGCATCCAGAATGGATATGTCCTAAATTATTTTTGAGGCGATATTGGAAATGATCCACGTAGCAGTTGAATTGAAAAACAATTTTTAATTAAGCGCATAGCAGCGTGGACCCTAATGTTATTTCTTCTGTAGAACAAGAAGAGCTCCTGTGGATTTCTTCCAGTCTAATCTTAAAAGATGCAGCAAGTTAACACTAACAACAGAGACCTTGTTTAAGGACTCGCAAGGGTGATGCAAGCAGTGGCTTGGGTCTGAGGTAAGAGGCGGTACCCTGGACACCTCTGGGTTCACTCCAATGCTCTGAAGCAACTTTACAGGTCAAGGTAAACAATAACTTCCTCCTCCCCACAGTACCTTAGGTTTGAACACGTTGTGACTGGATTATCTATATTGTGGCTGTGCTGGACCCGACCTCTGGATTCCTTGGTCTGATGACGAAAGGCAGGACAGTGGTCGGGATCTCTCAGCAGCCGTCTCAAGGGAGTACCTCTGGTACAGCTTCCATCAACTTCTGTGCACTCTATGGATTTGTTGCCTTTTCTGCAGCACCAACAAAGGACGCAAATCGCCCGTTCAAACCTATCTGCTTCCTACAGTCCCACACTCTGTTGAGGGTGTCTATGCAAGTTGGATCGGATCTCTGGACTGTCCTTGGGGGCTCAGTAAAGATTTGGACAAGGTCGGCCTTTCCACAACGATGCACTCGAAATGAGCAGCAGGTCTTCTGCAGCTCTGGAAACTTCTAGGATCCGGGAGATGGCTCAACACAAAGTTTGTCTTAGGACTGGTTGTTCATACCAGCCAAAGGGAAGGAGATATCTTCAGAGCTTCTCCGTCAAACAGAAAACAAGGTCAGGACAGCAGTGGTCACTTCACTGTGCTGCAAAGGGTCTGCAGTCTGCAGGTGTCTCTGGTCATCTTCGGTTACTGCAGCTTCCAGTGGTCGACTTTTTTTTTACTCCAGAAGGCTCACCTTTTATACAGTTCCAGCACACACTCCTCTGCAATCCCTCAGCATTTTACAGAAAGGGGCGTTTGACTGTCCAATTAGGACCCCCTGTGGGAACTGGCCCTATTCAGGCACTCTGGCGGACAAAGGACAGGGGGGGGGGGGTGAAAACTCCTCCCCGACTTCCTGTCTGCCCAGACACTCTGGAGCCTAGGTGGGGACAACCAAGGGTTCCCACCAAAGGCCACACACACATTCACCCCCCCCCCCGCCTCCTCCACACCCACACACACATCCATGGCCTTGCGCCTAACTATCTGATCTTCAGGATAGCCCTTCATTGCCCTACACATATTCTGCACTCAAAGGGGGAAAAGGTTCCCGACATTACCCCCCCTTCAATAACAATCTCATGGGGAGATGGCCGTTTCTCTTCAGTGGGTCCACGTGCTTGCAACTTGCATTTTCAGTTGTGAAAAATTAAGTCCCTAATCTCTTTTTTTGAAAACCGCTTAAAACATATTTGTTCAAATGAGTCTTCGGCTGTCCTACAAGCAGCCTTTTTGACCTCACTTAAATTCGATCCGCACCTATATGCAGATTCTGCCAGGTTCCCCCTGTGGGAATATATGCACATTATAAATGCTAATATCAAATCAAAATCTAATCGCACTAGTAATGTCGAAAAAAGAAGAGGCCTGCCTGCAGTACAATAATGACAATAGTTGGTATAACACGTCCACTGTCACCAGCTATAACTAGGAGATGGTCTATGTGACTAAAAGGTCACAGCAGCAGAGAGAAGGGGGATACTAAGCATCCCTTTGGAACTCCACTGAAGGTGGTGTGTGCCAATCTCTCAGATTATAACGTTTTAGGAGAGATGCTTAGTCTATCCTTAGAACTGCAGTCACTTGAGGATAAATCTCAAAGGAGGACCCCAAGGGTCCCCAGCAAAACAGCCCATAAGGAGCTGTGAGAAACAATAGGGAGATACAGATGCATTGAAGAGCTATGGAGCAGACAGACTCCATAGTACAGGTAGAATACAAAGAATAGAGTTCCAGAGTTCCAAAAGTCAGAGCCCACAAGAATGAGTGAGTGGAAAAAGGCTCCACTCATTGAGGATTTAAAGAAAAAAGGTCCAGTAGTCCAGCAAAAAGGGTTGGGGTCTCACTAGAGAGGGGATGAAGCATAAAAATGATAAAACTCCCCAACAGCTTTGTCTTTGGTTGTGTTGCTAAAGGCCTTTATAGCAGGTTATTTCTAGAAGTCGACTAACTATAGTTGTGTTACACATTTGCACCAGTTATCTGGTCCAGCTAATCTGGAATTGATCCCAGGCTTAGTAGATGAAAGCAACTGCGTTAACAATTTTGACCAAACTCAGCCAGAACGTGGCTGCTCCCATGTTCTAGTAGACAAAATCATTGGGTAACCCCGGATCACTTCCCATCACACTGCATGTGCACTAGCTGGTTGTTTGTTATGCAAGGAGTTGAGCTACTAGGGCAATTTGATGTTCCCATATCCCTCACACTATATGCTTTATTAAAAGTCACTTCTATAGCCAATTGTGCATCTCTTTTAACACAGTGCAATACATGTTTATCAATTTCTTGTTTCTCTCAAAGATTCTGCCAGCGAATAATGCCCCTGGTTACCACACATGCATTCATGCTTGAAATAATGAGTAAATAGGACAGTAAAAATATTAAGAAGGTTTTGAGGAGAATTAAAATGGCCATGCAAACAGCTAGACCACAGAGGCATTTAAAAGTTTTCCCATTTGACAGTTGTCTGCTGAGGACATTCATGCAATAAATACTTACATTATTGGACATCATGATGGTAAGTAGAGACTTGTTGTGGGAGTTGAATGCAACATTAAGAGTGGTTGCTTGAACCAGAATAAGAATGGCGTGTAAAACTTTATTAGCATAGATTAAGGAAAATCATGGATATATTGACATGCATGTCATGCGCTTAATGTACTGATCGAGACACAATGTAAAATACTGCAGATATTGATATATTTATTCCTTACAATAGGCTTGTTTTGAAAATTAGGAATCAAAGTTTTCAAAAAGATCAGAAATTAGGTATTTAAATATACACATTTATCACGCTTGTGCATTGCTCACATCACATATTAATTTCGAATGAACCAAGAGTTGTCTGGTTGCGTGATTGTGTATACCAGATCAAACCATTACTTCTCCCCACAACCCAATGAAATATATTTGATAATGTACGACATCACTGCTTCAGCGTTATCATTTAATCTTCCTCTACAATGTGTTCACATCATACAAATACCTTGTCTCATTCCTTAATTAGGAAAAGGAACACCACAAAGGTTAAATCTCAGACATACTACAGTGCAAAATGATGGTTGAATATTACGTATACCCCCAAGCATACGATGTACGCATATTACAAGTTACAAAGGGGTTACAGGACCATCTAGAGAAACGCGGCTGAAGGCAGAGTTCCTTTAGAAGGGCACAAAACTACCAAGTGACTTGTAATATACTTTTCAGGTATGGGTGTGTATTTTATGCTATACACAAACATGCACACTGGCATTCTTCAATGTTTGGTCTTGTAATCATGTGTGAGATGTTCCAATTGATGTTATGTAGAATCTTATAATATGGACACCCCCCAACCCCAAATAAAACAGTATGTAATGTTTTACAAAGAATGTATAATCATTTAAAACATTTTTGTGGTATAAGTGGGAACATGCATATATGTTGGTACTAAACCCCAGAGGGCATTAAAACATACTAAAAGAAAGTGCTTCCTATTGACCAATGCCTGTGAATGGACACGGAGAATGGAATCTGAAAAGATGATCGCACCTTTATTGTAGTGCTCTAGCAGCAGCAGGCACTCTGCTCTGTGCTAGCCCAAGCAGCTCATTTTGGCATAACAGGTCCACTGTCATACGCCATCATGGTTTAGTACTGATGTCACAACTAGGCTGTAATAGGAAAATTACTTACAGGATTTTATACAGGTATTGCAGGCTTCTGTGTATTCCAGTTTGTTAATCTCAGCAGTCTTCAAGTCACTTAAGGCATATGATGTCCTGGAAAAGGTTCGCTATATCGGAAAGCTGTAGCATGTCAAGAACAATCAAAGAGAAAGTGGCTAGTACAATTGCGTATTAAAAAGGTTTGGATAATTCACACACTTTGTGGATCATTATTTTCCCTATACAGGACTTTCTTCTGGAGTGCAGCAACAAATTAATCAAAGTTGCAATAAAATAGGTCAACTAGAAGTTATTTATTGATTTCTGAATGCTTACCCTAACTAGGGATTGTTAGGGGAGTTTTCCTAAAGTCAACTTGAGGTAAGACTCTATAAATCTATGCCTTGGCATGCAGGTCCCCAAATCTCAGTAGAAGTCTGTACAACCCAAAGGATCTTGGAATAATGGCAGAGGACCCAGGTTTGTCATAGTAGGAAGATCTGAGCTGTAGTACATTGAACCCAGCAAATACAACTGTCAAAGAAACTCTTACATAGTAAATGCTATATTAAAAATATACATGTATTCTTATTTACACAAGGAAGGTACAGAAATACTAACCAAAACACACAGGAATTCTTAATACTTTTCAGAGGTGATTAATAGTAGTTACTCGCAATTAAAATTGTTACAGTGTTTGACAATAATGACAATTCTACCGTATTATCGGTACTACCGCGCACTGATTTACAGATAAATGGTAATTGGATTTAGTTAGCAAAACCACTTCAGATAAAGTTTTTTGGAAGGAAAAAGGTTGGTTACACAGTAGCAAAACGGTCTAGTGACACCTTCAGGCGCTTCTAAGGCTTTTTAAGTCCAATCCCCAACTATATGAAAAAGTCAATGTAGGAGTGGAGCAAAGTCTTACGAAGTATCAGAATAAGCAAAGTTACTTTGTCACTTAGAACAAGATGTTCAGCATTACCACATGCGTTAGGGGGGGCCCTGCGCAGGGCTCCCTAAAGGGCCCAAGCTGACAAGCCTGGACCAGAGGTATGGTTGCACACCCAAAATGCCTAGTCACGCACTCCAGTCACAGTGGAGCACCTCTTTGGCTCAAGGTAAGTTCTACCATTAGCCCCAGAGTACCTTGGGTTAGAAGAAGCAAATGTAGCTAGATTATCCTATGTGCAGCAGCGCCAGACACGGCCTCCCGATTCCTCGGTCTGGTGACGAAAGGAAGAACTCTGAATGGGGTGTCACAGCAGTAGTCACGACAGAGGACCCTTGGCATGGATTTCTTAAGTCTCCTTGGTTGGTCTGTTTTGGCACCTTTTTACCAGCTTTAGAGATGGTATCCTCATTTCTCATTTTGATCTATGATTTAGCATGTGAATGATATCTATGCAAGAGCAGATCTTGGTGCATTTCAAAATAAACCACCATTGCCACTATCCAATCAGCAGAATCATCTCCTCAAAGGGAAAGGAAGAAGGGATATTTCCAAACGTGCAGTTCTAAACAATTAAATGTTACAAAGCAAATTACCAGATAAAAGGTGGGTGTGGGTGTGTGTTCGTTCTAGAAAAATGATTAATCTAGAAACAAGAAGGAACCCAAACAAGAAGGAACCCAAACAAGAAGATCTCTTTCCATTAGCACAGAAAACAAATGTCACGGCTATCGAAATAAAACAAAGCAGCATTGGCAAAGTCTAAAGGTTTTGGCTGTAATAAGCCAAACGAAAATATCAAATGGAAAGTACTAGTGCTAAATCACATTATGCAAGGAATAATCTTGTAGGAACAAAAGATGCAATTGTAATTTCTAGGTTTTCTGTGTAAGGTTTTTGATTATTTATTTAGCAAATCCACCTTCCCCGTGCTCTTTCCAAATTGTAGATCACACAGTATCTTTGAACCAAAACAGGAAGAAAGGAGAAATGCTCTGGGCCAACTCCAACACACTAGAGCAGTGACAGTGCAGCCTTGCAAACTTTATGGCACGACAAAGCAGATATTAACCCTCACTGTGTATAGAAGAGTGCAAGGGACAAAGTAACTCAAAAAAGGAATTGTGTGCACCAGATCCACAACACTGAGATGGGGCCCTTTCTTGTCTTTGCGAAACACCAGACGAGGCCCTCTTTTGTAGAGTCTTCTGGGTGTCTTGCTATGCTTGCCAGCCGAAGCTCATGAGACAACAAAACTGCAGGTGTTGGTTATGTAGCAAGAGCTCAGCTTTTCGTCTTTCCAAGGTACTTGAAAGGCATCAAATTCAACAAGTGAGGTAATACGACATTTCTGATTTGCTTAGTACCAGGATGAATCCAGCATGAAGCACTGTATACCATATTAAGGCACGTTTTCTCTCTTTAGGTAATCCAAAGGTTTGACATCCAGCCTCCAACCGCCAGTAGAAGCCTGCATTTATGAACTCTTTGTTCACACTTTTTCCAGCTCTTTAGCTAATCAGCAAACTTGAAATTGAGGCTTTAACCACCAGCAAAGTATGCATTGCAAGCTTCCCTTTTGTGATACCTACCAACGTGAACTGGACAAGGATATACAGACTTCCTTAGTCACAGAAAGCCAAAAGGGAACGCTTTCCTTTTTTACAACTGCACCCTCTTCAGAGGTCTTCACCTTTGGCTTGGGACCACCAACTTGGGCGGCAGTCAGCTACCCAACAATAGAGTAATTTGTTACATGCCCGAATACCTCATTAAACGTATGATCCCCTTGAGTTTAAAGAGATGCCAATACATCGTATGTATTTTAATCTGCAACCGTCAAAACAATGAATTGAAAGAGATTGCTTTAAAGTCTACCACCATAAAGCCCCCCTATGCCACAAACAGGATTTTTGAATATTAATTTCCATAGTTCACGCACTCCTGGGATGAGTGCTTTCTGCGCGAATAGTATAATTCAAAAACAAAATCTGGTCATCGGAAAGATTGTTTTTTTACAAGATCTGGTTTTTAAGACTGAAAATCATAGTACTTTGGGGGATTTCTAAAGTGAATGTAATGAAACGATTTTATTTACACCAATTACCACTGCAGACCATTATAAAAATGAAAACAAGTCAAACTGGCATGAAGATTTTTAACATTAGGAACAAACTTGTGTTAGGAAGGAATTGCACCAAAGTTTATAATATAGTGTGTAGTAATTTTCAATGTTAAACAGCTGTCAATCAATTTCTTAAAAATATAGTCATAAAATTATCAAAATTAAGGTGATGTAGCTGTTCCCATTATTCTGGGATTGAATACTGTGATGTGACGCAAAGCAGATGCTGTCTATGTCTATAAGCATGTTTTCGTATTACTGAATGGTGACAGAAAAGGAGCTACATGGGCCAATGCGCTTTAGCAGTAAAAAGAAGGATTACAACAGAGAGCTATTTAATCACCAAAGAATAAACATCTAACAGTTGTGTAGTCCCTTAGTGAAACATAAATCAAGATAACCAGACAGGTCAGGCAAACAAACAAAGCGGATTTCAGAACCATGGCTACACTTGCTAAATCTGACAGAAAGCATACATTTGCCAACGGCATATATGGTGGTGACATGAATCACCAATGCTTGTATGGCACGAGTGTGGAGAAGTTTGTGCCAATGCAATGACTCCAATGCATTCATCCAAGAACGCTATCTGTTCTCCGCCTTACCCATAAAATGTGTTGTTGGCTACACATTTTTTAAAACGCCTCTAGGAGTCCAAACCATTGACTGAGAAACAGCTTAACATTTCATTTGGTAGGCTTTTTTTTCTCTCATTACTATACGTTTAGGAAAAATCCAGAAAAAAATCTTCTAAAGCACAAACGATCTTGATAAACAAGATGTCAGGTTTACTAAATAGACATACGGGACAACCAAAAGCTATAACTATATACATTTGTCATAGAAATGATAAAATAATTCTATGACAGTCACAGTATTCTTTCTGTGGCTGCTATTTAATCATATCAGACACCCAATCCAAAAACAAAAAAAAGTATTACAAAACCTTAGTAACGCTGAAAAAACAGCCATGAAATCTCTGGCAAATAATGATAATCATTAAAAGAGCAGGTAAAGCAGGAGGAATAGCGGTCCTAAATAGAACTGACAACATCAATGAAGGTCTCAATTGCAAAAAGAAAACTATAAAATCCTTACAAACAATCCGACTCCAGATCTTCTGCTGAATATTGACCAAAAAGTGACCAAGGCAGAACAAAGGGGATGGATAAGCAAAGAATGCGCAACATTTCTAGTTAATGAGAGATCAACCACTCCTACCTTCTACTGTCTCCCCAAAATTCAAAAAACTCTCCTTAAACCCCCAGGACGACTGATAATAGCAGGCACAAACTCCATACTAGAACTACTAACTAAATTTGCAGATCACTACTTGAAAGGATTGGACACTAATATGGCATCATGTCTAAAAAAACAACCAGTTACGCGATAAGGAAATTTGAATACAGTGACTTCAATCCAGATACCAACCTCTTAATAATTAGAAATAATGTCACTATACACTAGTATCTCCCCAACAAGCAACACTAGAGACCATAGAAGAAATACTGCACAACAGCCTACATGCCTTCGGGCCATAGTCCACGCTTTATAAATATAAATATTATAACAGAACTGACCAAGACCCAGTTCCAAATTCCTTCATCATGTGGTGTGTGGCAATGGCCCTTATCAAAAATTACTTCAATTTCCTGGGAGTAGTCTACCAACAAATAGAAGGCACAGCTATGGGAGCCACCAAAGCCCCAAGCCTAGCCAATCTTTACTAGGAAGCTTTGGAAAAATCTATCATCTCTGCCCCCAACAACCCCTTTAAGAACCATATATAAATATGGACCCAGTACATCGATGATATTCCGATTATATGGGAGGGCCCCAGCGAAATAGCAGATCAATGTTTTGAGTGGCTGAACACACAGAATCATCACCTAAAATGTACTATGAATAAGAGCAACGAATGTTCAGACTTTTTGGATATCGCCATCTTCCATGAAAATGGACATCTTAGTCAAACCATATCACAAACCAACGGACCGAAACTCGTTACTAGACTACAACAGCCACCATGTGAAACATCTCCCGGATAATCGCCCCTCTGTCAATTTCTTAGTCTAAAAAGAAACAGTCTGAAAGAGGCTTTCGAAAGAGGAAGCATATACCCTATCCAAAAGGTTAAGAAACAGAGGGTATCCTAAAAAACTAATAAAAAAAGGAGCCAAAAGAGCTTACAATAACAATAGAGAAGTACTACTTGCACAAACAAAACAAAAAAAGACGACCAATATGCTTGTCGACCACTGCTAATCGTAGTCTTGCTATTCAAAACATCATAAACAAACACTGGAAAATATTTGCTCCCAGTGACCAAATAGCTCGCCCAATTTTTGCACATCACTCATTAACTGTGAGAGTAGAAGTAAACTACAAAGATCTCCACCCCTTAGAGCCTTACCTCTACATGGGGCCTAACCCTCATAGTGGGTCACTACCCATGTGGCAACTGCTCTATATGCAATTTAAACAAAAAATCCAAAGAAGTCGATATAGGTATCAGCAAAATATGGAACCAGAATTCGGTCTCCAATTGTAACACAGATCACATAATCTAATAACAGGTCCCTGTGGTTTGAAATATATCGGTAAAACCAATAGAAAAAGACCAGAATCATGGAACACAGATGTTTCCTAAGAAATAAAATCAAGCATGCTCCCTTGGTTAAACACTTTATAAATAAAAACCACGGATGGGAAGACTTCAATTGGACAGTATTACAAGCTATAAAAAGGCACCAATCAAACCATGAAAAAGGAGAAGCTATTTAAAAGAGAACAATAACTTATCTACATTACCAAGTGAAAGAAGAGGTCTTAAAGAGGCAGTGGAATGGCATAAAATCAAATGAGATACCTACTAAACTCCATTTCCCCACCAACTGCTTGTCCCATCATGAGCTACACACTTATGAGCCACCTTAAATTTGATCATTTCCAAAACCCTATTGCCATCATAATAAGTTATAGCCAACACCACTCTAGCAACACGTAACAATCCAAGACATTGATAGACCAGCACCCACTTTTTATGGGTCACTTTAGGATTCCATATCAAGTTTATACTGTATAATTTACATATGCTCTTAGCATGCATTTAGCATTTTCAGATGCCTAGGTTGAGATCTTAACACTATTCCAATATGGCCTCGGGGGATCACAACTCTAAACGCCACCTTCTATTTTTACTAACAGTCACCATAGTAACCGTGCGACAACAGTCTTTTCCATATGACGAGAGATCTATATGCAAGATACCACGCCGAAGGTAAGCTCAAGATTTAACACCTAAACAGCGTCTGTTCACTCTGGGAGTGTACAATTTGATAGACCGACACAGTTTCGTCATAAACAATGTATGCACCACTAGCTGCTAAAACTAGCCACAGTTTATTTTAAACTATCACTGACATTTTAAGCTCAGTGCGAGACTTATGCAATTTGATAGTAATTGGCACCACATTACATCGCCACATGACAAACCATTGATAGTGATTCTAATATGCATCCTTTTGACATTATGATGCTGGAGGGACGATTGCAAAATAATTGTAACAAAGTAGCACAACCTTTAGATACTTTTGATTTAATCTAAAATTTCTGGGGGCCTCGAGATACTTATTGTGGTTTTTCTATCGACAGCAGAAAAGTAATTCAGTCCTCCCATGTTACCACAGTCAGATGGTGATCCACCTTTATGAAGGGTATGTCGCTTACACTGTAATACTCAAGACACTGATTAGAGATGCAGAAACTTACAGGGGAACTCTATAGAGCCCACCGTGCAACAGGGATACAAAGGGAGCGACCAGATTCAGATATCCCCGTCGTTTGAAATATTTCACCATGGCTAACAATCTAGGTGACTATGCCTACTAACAACTTTCGACTCAGGAGGGAAAAGACAGTAATGAATGCAAGTATATAATAGAAGATAGAATTCTAAAACCCATTATTGTGTGTTTTTTCTAGAGTGCTATCAAACATGGTCTATCTACCGAGACTGAATACTCTATCACTACCCCCATCTGCCAATTAAGGTAATTAGTACACCAAAAACTGGCAATGAGGCAAATCGCTATCTTCAAACCTAGACCATGCACTATGTTTTTATCAACAGCCTACACAGTGAGAGCAGTATTGAACACAAATTCATTTACTAAAGACTGACCGGACCAAGATTACAATAGTCCAGTTATTACTAGTGACTATATTGTTAAATCTCCTGAGAAATGTTCACCATTCCAAGGATAATGACCAGAAACATGTTGAGATAAGAGCTTAAGGCTAAGGGCGTAGGCTACACGTGCTGTACTTTTTGCACCAAGTTCAAGACACCATACTGGAGACCATAAATTATGTATGTCCCAAAAAACCATAAGGACGTCTATTTAGAAGAGTTTTTGAACTTCATATAGACTTGAGGCACTATTTTAGCAATTGCACCACCCAGAGTACGTGTTTTGAGTACTCGCAATTACCTTTGTATTGTGTGTTGTAATTTGAGACATTTTTACCTATGTTTTTATAACTAAATAAAGTCCCATTTACTGTTGATTTACTACAGTTTGACTAACTGCTTCACAATACAGGCTGTCAATGCTCTACCTCTGTATACAAGAATATATTTTTCCTCCGGGAATAGTTAGAGATCACACGTTGTACTTAAAGGGTTGCGACCTGGATTTCCTCCTTAAATTACCTACATTTTTGCCTCTAAGCAGCAGCCGCCCCATGAGTCAATGATTTTCCTAAGGTATAGCCACTTAGTCCGCGCCTTATGTGAAATACCAAGAGCCATGTTAGGGAGAATTTTCCGTTTAGTGCTCAATTCCTCCCACCTTACAGACCCCCAGCTCTTTTTGCTGAACTTTGGGACTTTGTTCTTTTATTTCTGTGTGTTTTCTATGTTTCTTTTGACTTTGGAGTCTGACAAAAATCCATAGGCATCATCTTTACATTGTGTCACAGAGCATCTTCAGTGCAGTGGCACAGGGAAGCCTTAGATTTCCCAAAGGTTTAAATACCTTCTCTTGGAGAACCTACTGTTTCCAAGAGCAGTGAAGTGAAATTGACTTTACTTACATTTTGTAACTTTCTAGACCCAGCACACACTATTTTACCATAGGGTGCTGGAAGGGTTACTTAGTATCCCCTTTGTCTAGTTTCTCATGTAACATTTTTATGTTACCCTTTCTATAATGAATGGCTGGTGGCTAATGTTTACTTTTTACTACCATTGTGTGTTTTTACCCTGGGCTGCGTTCGCAGCTGCAGTGAGGCACCCATGGGTGCCCATTTTGTCAAAATGGCCCCGGTCTTGTTTTTTTGCCATTTCTTGTTGGAAAGGTCCCTCTTGAGATTTACTCTGCGTGCCAAACCAGGTTTGGTCTCTTGGTTCGTTTGGTCTTTGGCGGGATTCACAAGTGAATCCCGCCTCTGGCTCCAGTATGTCTGGCAGGGGCAGGAAGTGAGGGAGGTGCCCAAAACGCCCTGTCTTAATCCCCTTGGTTACAGGAATGCACCCAAAAGGGGACTGGCCGGCTGGCTGTCCCTGGAGGACAGCCACCCTGCTGTGTGATTGTCAGCTAGGCTGGAATGAATGGGAGAAACCTGCATAAAAAGGCAAGGCTTTTTGGCTTGGAAGGCAGAGTCGACCACTGGACGAAAGAAGCTGAAGAACTTGAGAGACGCTTGCTGCAACTGCTGGACCATTGGCTTGCCTGGTGAAGCCAAGCTGCTGTGCTGAAGCTCCAAATTTGTTTCGACTAGAGAAGCCCAGCAAGGACGACTTCTCCCCTTGGGTTGGTGGGATCAATCAATCCAAAAGTGAACTCGTCTGGACATCCTCTCCAAGCTGGCTGTACTTCCACTGCTGCTGCAGGAACCAAAAAGCCAGGGAGAGGAACACCAGATCGAGTGTATCCATTTTAAGTCAGACACTAGCGCCAGGAAGATCCTCCGGACATCCCTGAAGGAGGACTGACCAAGCCTGAGCCACCTTAACAGAAGCCAGCTTAAACAATTTCTTCTAACCAAAGTTACTGTAAACCTAAGAGGACTTGCCTCTTGTTGCCTAGCCTTACTTGCTCTCAGGTGAGACTTGTCTTGATTGCCATTGCAGAGTTGCTTGCAACTTTGTCCGCCACAAGCCTCCCAGCTTGTGGCCCTTCATGTGAATCTTATTTCTACAAACATTTCTAAAAACATTGTGCAAGACTTTTACTTACCTGCAAGGAAGATCTTTAGCTCCCCTAGACTTTGTTCAACTAAAATGGACTTTCCTGGCTCCCTGAGAGACTCTCCTACCACTGATGCTGTGCTTCACCTTTCCCCCAGGAAAGAGTTCATTTACTGTGCATTGGAAGGTTTAAAAAGTACTTACCAGTTTATGATTTGTTAACCTTTGTTTTATTCCTCCATTTTATCTTTTGCCCCCCACACTCAGTATTGCTCCAAATGTACCAGTGATAAATCAATGTCCAAAGTGCCCTAGCTATTTAAGTCACCTGAGGGTGTACAAAGTGTCTGTGTGTCATCCCCAATGTGTATCATCTGATTTAGAGAAACAGAGTGTGTTTTGAAGTGTATTATAATTGTTATATGTTTTGCTCCCTTCTGAAGAAGGCGTATATAACTGGATGTTAAATGAATAATTGATTAATCAAGAAACCTTGAGTATACGTGTTTATTTGAATACCTGTCACTGTGAAACTCTGTTCCAACCCTACTGTTCACATTGACCCCTCTTGAAATAAGCCTGGCTACTCAACCACACTATCAACCTGTGTAGTACAGGCTTATATGAAAAGTTGGGTTCCTATTGCCAGGTCAAGGTTGCCGTAGTCTTCCAAAGGATACTGCACACAATCTTACCCAACAGGCCAGATATGGCACAGGGATGTTAGGTCTAATTTCAAGAACTAAATATGTGTATTCCCTTAGCTGATCCAGCTTGGTGTCCCCCAACCGCCGCTAAAAACGAGGTGTACCATAAAGCCTCCTCCCAAACACCATAATCTTGGTCTCGGCCATGTTGGGGCAGACACCAGAATTACTGGCATAGAACTATTATACCCATAAAGAACTCTGGAGTCCCATGGGGGTGTGATCTAAAATCACAGTGTCAGCATATGATAAACATGGGAGCCCTTCTCTGGCATAACATGGTGGATGATGAACAGATTTCAAAACTTATGGCAGTTCTAAGGTGTATTGATTGTAAAGGAGGGGGCTAAAGGGCACCCCTGTTTCAGTCCTCGATAAACAAGAAGGTTATTTCCTCAGTTAGGGACATCGTTACCTCAACAGATTAGAAAACCTAATGACAAGTCACAATTTTTAAGTGCACATCAAAAGCCTGCATGTTATTTTTGACTGGATGAAAAGCAAAACTAAGCAATTGTGTTTAATATGCATCTCACAGGACTGGGTGAGATAGTCTGGGGTCCGCAAACTGACAACCTGCATTACAATTGGCAGAGGTGCCACAAAAAACGCCAGGCCAATCCAAGGATCTTTATTTTATGTTTGTGGGCCTTTGGGATTAATCGATCGCTCTCTACAAATATATAATTTATTAAAAGTAAATCCTGATGAGGAACCTTTATCCAAGGGACACTTATCAAGATGGACCAACAGAGGCGAACTCAACTTTATTTGCGACGAGTTGTCATCACAATCCCGTAATCAAAAACATCCCTAAGGCGGAATTCATACGAGCTTGAAGGAACTGTTCGGAAAAAGCAGCCTTTGATCAGGAGTGTAAACTACTTACAAACCGTTTTCTAGCCAGAGGATATGCCACAAAGAATATTGCTAAAGCACGCGTACAAGCAAGGGGACTTAACAGAGAGTATACACTTATCTCTAGTAGACTAAATCAAAACAAGGCAGAACGGATCAGATTCATTACAACTTATTGTGCTAACAACTCTGTAATAAAGAAGATCCTCAAAAAGAATTGGGAACTCTTGAAATTGGATCCACATATCCAAAATGATATTGATGAAAACCCTTCTGTAACATTTAAAAGAGCAAGAACTTTGAGAAATATACTCAGTCCTTCATTTTTACCTGAAGAAAAACATGTAGTCAACTTCATGGTTACCACAATTACCTGCGGATTTTCGGAAATGCAGTTCATGCTCCATGTGCCAATATGCAATGTGTAATACTGAGATTTTTGAAGATTCCTTTGGCACGAAGTACAAAATCACTGACTATTAATTGCAAAACTAAATTTGTGGTGTACGCAATTATTTGTCAATGTAAAAAGATGTACATTTGGAGCACTATTAGAGAAATCAGAATCCGTGAACACATGTCCAGCATTGGCAGTCAAAACACTAATTTATGACTGGCAAAGAAAACAATTAAGCAACAAACAAGACATTACATATTTGGGTCTCAAAAACGAACTCAGACAATGAGATGTTCTTCTTATGAGACATTTGAATTTTGCATAAGCTATGTATTTTTTGCTAGGCATCTTTTGCTAGATATTTATCACAAAGTCAACGTATAACAAGCTTACCCTGCATTCCAATTAACAGCTCAGAATGTTAGTATTTGAAACTCAATAGACACCTGTATATATGGACAGGAAGGTATATTTCTTAACATTGGTTCACCCTCTCTTTATTCTGTAATACATAATTACCTTACATTCATTTATTTTTCTATTTAGTCTATCTGTATCTTAATCTGATTTAATAACACTTCCAAAAGATATACTTTGTAAGTAACGGATTTGATCTGTATTATTCTAAAAGCAAGATCACACGTAACCATGGATAATAGGCGGTATGTTTACACAACACTAAAAGATGGCGCTCCTATTAGTAACTAACAAAAGGACCATTGCGGTTGCTGTGACAACCACATCAACAACCTTTTAAAGCCGCCATCTTGGATTCTTCCACGGACAGAATCGTACGGAGGTGTTAATGCGGTACTGCAGAGGTAAGACACGCTTAAGGAATTATTTTGCTGCCCCAGCCCGCATGGCATGGGAGAAGACCGATCTAATGAGCACACATAGCACAAGGAGATATAGAAGCGCACTCTCTAAGCAGCTCTTTGTTAGATTGAATGGTACAACTACTGATTCAGACACCCGGAATTTTTTACTCTTTCGTTTGTTAGGAGCACGAAAGATGCGCTTTGTTTCTGTATTCACAAGAAGACATAATGGAACGGAGATACTTGATCATATTAAAAGATAAACATGATTTATTTAACCGGTCAATTACATTCTCTATGAACATAACCATACCTCTTAGAACACTAACTAGATAGCCATAAGCTAACAGATGCGTCAATACAGAATCTAATAACTTGAATATTGTTTGGCAGGCTGGGATTGATCCCGTGAATCTTTTTGTTAAGCTGAAAAGCAACGTTCCAAATTAAGCAACTTATAATATTGGGTAAGATTTATTTATTTATTCCAAAAACGATTTTATATTTAATTTGCATATTCATGTTTTCAGAGACAAATGAACTCATGGCATTTTATTTGTTTTTTTTTTCTCTCCAACCAAACCCTTTCCGATTCCTATCCCGCTTTTGTCTCCAATTTGTTTCTTGAATGGCATTATACAATGAATCAATTTCTGTTTTGATGCTTAATGTCACACTGTTCATCCCAATCAATCTTTCCCATTTCCCACCCTCTCTGTGCCATCCTTGACACATTGAATGGGTTTTTTTATGGACTTAAACTTTTTTATTTTTTATTTGTATTGTATCATCTTAACCAATTAGCCCTGATTTGAAAAAGACGGCGTGGTCCGTTGAAACACATGTCATCACAAAGGGCACTTACCCGCACCAATACAGAAACTTATTTCTATATTCCAATTGAGTGGCGTTTTCTTTGTTTAAGTTGGCGCATGAAAGAGTGCAACGACCCTTTTCTTATATAATTTATTAGACATACCAGGCAGTGTTAATTTCAGTTTTCAAGTAAGGTAAGAGAAACTTGTATACATACATACATACACTAAGGCCTTTGCAGTTGTAACTAAATTCAAGGGGACGCGCTTTAATTTGGAATGCAGGTAAGTTAAGGTGTCTTCAGGTTAGCAAAAGTATTCATCAACCAATCATCATTAACTGATAATACAGCTCAGCAAAATAACTTGAATAGTAGGAAACAATTCAGATTGGAGGGCAAAATAGATAAGGCACACGCTGTAGAATGTCAAGCGGTCCAGAAGACAACTTGTAGCAAGTAAATACAGTTCTCAGATGGATAAAAGGGGTTCAGGGACCGTAGGCGCACAAGTGATAGGCCTGGGTGAACGTGTTTGGGCAAACTCCCAATTGTATGAATCAGTACTCCAGCAACATCAAGCAATTTATGAACTCCAAGTTCTATCAAGAGTCTCAAAGTACTTTAAGCATGAGGAAAATGTTTCAGCATGAAGCTTCCACAATGCAGCAGCAGTAGACCCAGTCACCCGATTCTTGGTCAGGCATACTGAAGAATGGACTCTGGATCGGTATTCGCAGCAGTAGTAGCAGTCGAGTGGAGAGGCTTTAGACAAAGGATTCTTCACGGTTCTTTGGTTTTGGCGCCCTTTTCATAGCACCAGTGAAGGACGGTTACAGCCTGGTCAACTCAGCTTGCTCTCTCAGCCCAACCTTTGGAAGAAGGGTCTTCAAGGAGCAGAATCTTGTCTATGAACGTCCGGAAGGAGTCCAAAGTTTCAGGAGGATTCGTTCTTCGAAAGGCAATGCACGGATGACACGGGCCACAGGATCCAGGTATTGGCGGATTGCAGACAGTTTAGGTCACAGCTCGTCGTGGGATCACTTAAAATGCAGGTCGTCTTCAGACTGGTTGGTCACACCAGCCTAAGGAAGGAAGTCCGGATTGGAGCTTCCCTATCACTTGGATTAGAGGGCTGGAGCAGCAGAGGTCACTCAGATGGCTCTGGAGGTAGCTGCAGATGGTTCATAGCGATTACGTCGAAAAGAAAAGGTCGACATGCAAAACCATTGAATACAAACCATTGAATACCAAAGCATAGACAACCTATATTTTACATGTAAAAGTGCAAGTCCATCGACAATATAGATGGACTGGTTTCAATGGAAATGCACTTTTACATGTAAAAAGTAGCATTTCCATGCTTTTTTTTCTAACTTTAATACGTTACATGGCGCTGTCCAGTGCTGAAATTTCAGAACTGGCCAGCACCTTGTAATGTTTTTAAGTATGTTTGTATATTGCGGGGGGGTTCTCTCCCCCCAGCCCTAACCCTAACCCCAATGTAACCCTTAATCCAACCCTAACCCTAATGTTACCCTGAATCTAACCCTAGCCCCAACCCTAACCCCAACCCTAATCCTAATGTAACCCTTTATCTAACCCTAGCCCCAACCCTAGCCCTAACGTAACCCTTTATCTAACCCTAAACCCAACCAAAAGCCCCAACCAAAAGCCTAATGTAACCCTTAACATAACCCTAGCCCCAACCCTAACGTAACCCTTAATCTAACCCTAGCCCAGACCCTAACACAACCCTAACCCTAATCTAACCCCTAATCATAACATTACATTTCGATGGATCCATCGAATTTTGTTTTTTAACGAAATGGCCATCCTATGGAATGGTATTTCGATGGAAAAATGTGATGGTTTGGTGTTAGATGGATTGTCATTCGATGGAATGACTGGATACCCTGCAGACGTCATCCTTCTACACTTTGGAATGGATTTCAAGTGGGCTACTCTCGCTTCGGCATAAAAACCCTTGCCTTTTATGCAGGAACCCAGCCATTCACCATGCATGCTTTCATTCTCACTTGGGGTGGGGGCTGTGCTTCCAGGATAGCCAGCCTCCCAGTTAGAAGTAGATCTAAGCAGGCACACTGTAGGATAAAGATCTGTGAAGTTTCAGAGTCCCCCAAGCTTCCCTTCCTCCCAGACACACTGGCGCCTCAGGCAGGCTTCAAAGGAATCCTGGCAGATACAAACTACACACAAGGACCTCTACCACCCAACTCGGCAGTAGAAAGATCACGAAAGAACAAATCGTGAGTTGGTGAAAACAGAAGACAGGAACCATTGATATCATGTGAGCTTTCACACAGCTGTGAATGCAGCCTGCGTTATACGTTTCACAAAATTGGTAGAAAAAGTATCCATTGCCACCAGCCACTCAGATGTAATTCTTACTGTTTTTTCCTGGGTCTCTAGGGGGTTGGGTGATTAGTCTGTGATCTTGGGTACGCAAAAAGTTACAGGAGAAGCGAAAATGGAATTAAAGTATCCCCCTCATCACTCTACAAGAGGTGGGGGGTGCTGGGCTTACAGGAAAAGTATAGATACAAAGTACCCTCCTATCCTTGGGAACAGTAGTTCTTGCAAGGAATTCAAATACAACCAAAGAAGGAAGCGCAAGGACCTTCCACTAACTGCACATAGGATTGCTGTGTACTAAAATAGGAAATTACAGATGCTATAGAAAAATATGGAGCAAGGTGACCATCAAAATAAACCCAATACAGGGTGCCCTGAATACAAAACTAAGAATGGGCGAGTGAGGAAAAAGACTCCCACTCACAAATAAGAGTCAGAAAAACCCAATAGTCCAGCAAAAAGTGCTGTGGGACAGGTGAGGAGAAGATCATATAAGATAACATTCCACCCAACACTACTCTCCGCGCACTAACTACTACTACATCCATCTTCACGATTCTACTCTCGTCAGCCCACTATTTACCCACTGACACTCTTGTCGCCCACTACACCACTTCTCCACCCACTTCTACCTTCCCCTGTCCACTCCTACTCTCACCCCTAAGCTACTACCCCACCCTCCTACACAGTGACCAGGTGGGAGAAGCGGGGGTGGTCAGTCGCCACCAATCCCCTGGTGCGGCCCTCATTCTGCCTAAGCAGGGCTGCCGCTCAGCAAGGACTGGCACCAAGTGAGCGCTAGACCCGATTAAAACTATTTTTTTTAATCCACTGCGCCACTCACAGCCCAGATATTAACTTTTTTTTTTAAAAACACACAAAAAAAAAAACACTGAGGGACATGCCAACGAGTGCAGCGCGCCACTCACAGGGTTGTTGTGGCAATGGCACTGGCGTTGCTACACACAGTGCCAGCGAGCCGAGGAAGGCCTGAGCGTGCTGCCGCCGCAAGCATGCATTGCATGTGCTGCCTGCCCGTGTGCGGTGCCCCTGTCCTGAAGAAAATGTAAGTTTTATTTTTGTTTGCATGTATTTATTATGTATGTGAATATATATTATGTACGCATGAATGTGTTTGAATGTAAGGCATTGTCTGCGTGTGTGCATGCCATGAATGAGTGAGTCTAGTGGTGCATGTGTGTATATGTTGGATCAGTGTGCTTGTGAGCATGTGCTTTAATAATCTCTGCAAAGAATTTACAGTGACAAACCATACATACTGCGTCACTGTAAATGCCTTGCAGACTGCTGGCAAAGTTTTACTGTGACCATTACGGACATAGATCAAATGTGACAACCCATCTGTGCCAGAAAGGCACACTTACAATCTTATGCATGAAACGCTTCAGCCTTCATGCACCCGATTTAAAATGACCATTAGCGTCATAGTTAGAATGTATCATCTATGCCAGTAATGGTCACTTTAAATCATATGCATGAAGTGCTGCAACCTTCATGCATGTGATTTAAAGTGACCATTACTGGCATAGATGGGTTGTGACCTGTGGTGGCTCGTCCATAATGGAAGTGGGGCGCAGACCCACTAGAACTCTCGTCCATCAATGAGGAGCCACATCAGCCCAGGGGCGCACCCTCAGCCGCTTGATGCAGAGCACCTGCGCTGGCTTGAACTGGAAAGGCAGTTTCCCATTGACAGTTCGTACCCCAGCCGCACATGCCTTGATGTGGGTATGCAGGTTGGGGATCAGCACATTTGAATTGTTGGAGGGGGTGCTGTGCACCTGCACTTCCCCGCATCTACAAACTGATCGGGTGCTGCGTCATCAGTGCTTCCTGGTTCCTTTTCTAGCTGCGCTGAACATGTCATATATATTTTTGCGTACACATGCACGCACACACTAGACCGGGGTGCGGGTGTCGAGGGTGGGCTGCGTCAACACTTATATACAGGGCATCCGTCTTAGATACCCAGTAGAAAATCATCATCCTTTCTTTCATCACCAGCAGTTGATAAAAAGAAGGAACTTGTGATATTGCTAAGCTAGACTGGCATTATGAGGAATCCATTCTATCGTGGCATGACTCTGCATCAAGAATAAAGCAAACGGGATAAGTGTTAATACGGGTCTAGACTGGAGTACATTGTACAGCCAGCTTGGACTATGTTTCTATTATGACGTGTAATTTTTGAAAGCAAAGCCAACAGGAGTATGTTATTTTGTTAGGATTCAGTCATACATTGGCAGAGCCAGTGTGGATGCGTTTTTTATAGTAAATAAAACAGAAGTAAGTCATTCTACAGGAATTCTGGAAACTATTGCTGCTTGCAGCATGGAGATGTATTGGCATAGATAGGATGTGGATGCAGCCTAATGGAAATTGAATGTACTCTTGTTATGGCATTTCCTGGATTTTTTTCATGTGTACCAACTGTAAATAGTATGGCTTTTTACCCCTTGTCAAAAATTATTCTGCAAACACATTTCAGGCCACGTCCCTCCCACTTTTTCTGCACAAGCATGCTCAATGCTGGACACGATGGTCGGGAGTGGCGGCTGCCGGCTTCTTGCATTCGATGGTAAGTTTGTTAGTGGGCATTCATTCTCTCCATGGTTTTTCCTGGGTCTCTAGGGGGTTGGGTGATTAGTCTGAGATCTTGGGTACGCACTCCGAGTCATTCCCGCTCTCCCTCCGCCATGGGAGGCTTATATGCCACGCTCACGCTTTCCCCTGGGTCATCTCCACCTCACCGTTTTCTGCTTCTTCTCGATCTAGCTACCCAGAGAGAAGTGGCTTGGGACATGGTTCTCCGCTTTATTTTTTTTAATGGGCCAGACATACCAGTATTGCGATGTTCATTCTGACCCAGCATGTATAGCCGACTTATGCATATATTCGAAGCGTGTACAATGTTTTAATTGTTTCAGAGGATATGGCCAGTTTATTAAATACAGTTTTTTTTTGTAAAACGGTGGAGGGGGCGCGTTCTGTATGGTGGTCGAGTCACAAAGTCTGCACCATAACTTTTCACCACAGCCCAGCTCAGAGGCAGGTACACTACTGTTTTTCTGACAAGGCTAGTACACTGGCCTGGTCACAAGTGTGCACTATCCCAGTACGTAACACCATTCTCAAACTTTCATAAGTGACCTAAAATCATCGACCCTTGCTTGCCTTGGTCTCAATCTTTGGATTGTAGTACTGCGCTCCAAAAGGTGCGCGTATATTTTACTTGAGGTTGCAGCTAGTGTAGAATCGGATTGATTAAATGCTGAAATGTGTTTCATACGAACATATTTTCTCTGATTTTGACCACTCTGCGCGGGCTTCCAGTATAAGCTGGCCTTCATGACCTTTAAAGCAGTAGGTGCACCTTGATAGCGAGGTGCGATGTTGTGGTTCAGCTGAATCACGAAAGCTGCAATTTCCCGAGTTCAGCTCCAGAGGTATGGAATGCCCTACTCAACCACCCACAGCCACACCAACTCTGCCACACTTCTTCAGTTCAACTTTTCCTAATGGGCGTTGATGTGGACATTAAAGTATTGATTTGTTTAAAAATCTATATTTTGTTGCTTCCTTCGAACGTGCACGTGGTGAATGGAATGAATCATTTCATGATTTTTAAAAAGGATACAAACATAAAGAACCGCCATAAAAAAGTGAGGAATCACACCAATGTGTGCTCTTTTTCTTTCCTTCGGTTCTGTGGCTGTCCAGTAAAGGGCATCCAATATATCTTGCCCGAAAGATGAAAAGAGACGGTCAGCAACCTGTAAATAGCACAAAACAAAGTTAGTACCAAAATGAGTCTCATGTCACTTCAAACTACTAGTTCCTATCAAGTTAGTGCCTGCTTGTGCCTACACACTTTCAGGTGATTCATTGGTTTCCCGTGGGTGCTTTACGAGTCAATTACGTCACTTTAAATTTTTTTTTGTGTGTGTAAACTCATCATTTCCATAAACTAACTAATCAAATTACAAACAGGTATAGAACCAGCAAGATGCATTTCAACAGATCAAATGGCAACCTTGTCAAAAGAGTAAGGTTTAAGTTACTTACCTGTAACTGTTGTTCTCCAGCATGGTCTGGCATGGATTCACATGCTCATGAATATTCCCGGTCGTCAGGCTGGGAATCCTCGGTAAAAGGAAAACACTCACTTTCACTTAAAAACGGTATTTCTCCTCTAAACAAATCACTGTCCTCTGGGTCGCACTGCCCTGATCCAATGACAGTCCTTTCCCTAAGCCCTGCCTCTGGCAGCATCTTCAGATTTGGTAAGCACGTAAAGTAGCAGTATGACCAAGAAGGGCTGCAGAGGGGCCGGAGGGAGGGTTCGCATGTGAATTCATAACAGACCCATGCTGAAGAACAATAGCTACAGGTTAGTAACTTATACCTTCTCCAGCATGGGGTCTGGCATGGATTCACATGCTCATGAATTGTGAAACTGCATTTTTCTATGATGGTAATCATGAGAGAATCCATCCACTAATGCATTCATTTTGCATCTATTTAGCATGCACTATGTTTACGATATCATGGTTTCTATATTTGCTGAGAACCATTGGATTTATGTACACTTGTCATTATGAGTGTGCTTTTAGGCAGTAGAGAATCTGCTCTGTGTCCGTTCATTTCTGAATTCGGCTTTGTGCGCGGAGGGAGGTTGTTTTCATAAAGTGAGAATTGATTGATAAACATTCTTGAGTCTTTGGCAGACAGTAACTCCTTGGCACAGAAGTGAGAATTGATTGATAAACATTCTTGAGTCTTTGGCAGACAGTAACTCCTTGGCACAGATAGATGGCCTTGGCTGTCTGACTGCACAGAGAGAATATGTGCTTCACCGAGTAGGAGAATGCGCTGTTTTGGTTCTGCAAGTGAACTGTCTCCATGTCTCGAGGATTCTTACACGATATGGTGCCCAGTTCTGAGAATGTAGAAGGTCATGTCAAATTGTTGCAATATGCTAAACTGGCTAAAATTGTCTGATTGCATGTAATATGTAGCCGTAGCCATAGAAATGAACAAACTGCCATTTGCGTCATCACAATGTATAACCGTGCATGTTCTGATCAGTCTCAATCTGCCGCTCTTTGATCGGTGGGAGGCGGTGAAGGAGTTCGCCATTAGAGATCAGAGGGGAGTCTCTTAGATGAGTGAGGATTCTGATGGGTGGGAGTCTGATGAGTGTGTTGGAGAACAGCATTTGGAGAGAGCTAGATGGAAGGGAGCTGTCTCAGACGGGTTGAAAGAGTTATGTGGGGACAGAGAAATGCTATTTTGGGGTTTTGCCATTTGCCAATGCTAGAGATGCAGTAGGGTTGGGCTCAGCTGAAAGCTGGAGCCAAGAGAAGCCGGAAGGGATGGGATAGTTGCACTTCTGCTTAGTGAAGTGCTGATTTGCTTGCCTGCATAGTAATTAGTGACGTTTTGCCAGGCAAATGCAAGGCATGAATAAAGATGCAATTTTGCAATTGAAATGAACCAAAGTCCTGTGTCTTTGTGATCCTCTATAGTTTGTTTACACAGTAACAGTGCACACGATTTTTGGTTTCACAGAATGGCGCCCATCGCGTGGCCTTCACGAGATGGTGGAGGATGTGGTTGGGACAGACTGACACTTGGCAGCAGCTTCCGATCCACTTGTTGACCGAGATCATCCAGCGAAGGTTTTCGAACACTGCGTTGTGTGCAGCTGTGATGCTTTCCTGTTTGCTGTTTTCAGCTTTGTTTTGAAAGAAGAGAGGTTTCCAGAGACATTAAAATCAGGGATTTCGTCTGATGTGGGAGTGTGCATATCTTTGGAATCTTTGGAATTTGGTGATCATACCCCACTACAGGACTTAGTTGTCTGGACTTTGAAATCTGGATTTGTTGAAATTCAAATTTGTTTGGAATTATTTTGAAATGTGCGCACATATTTGATTTGTCAGACTGGATCTACTTGTTTAGAGATGTCCGAGATTGGTTTGGAGACTCGCACACGTTGTGAGGCTTTGTTCGTTGATAAACCCAGAGGGTTAAATGATGAAATAGTGAGTCCCTACCTTAAGGGATCGACTCCAGAAAATGCTAGTGAATTGGGACAAGGTCAAAGAATCAGAGCACGAAAGAGTGCAAGTGCATGAGATAGGGGTGGCCCAAGAGGGGAAGCAGTTACCTAGGGCACACTCCAGTGTGATAGATGCTATGTCACACTCCAGTGTGATAGATGCTATGTCACAGTCACAGATATGTTCCATTGACAGTTAAGTAGTTCAAGTACACATCGAAGTACATTTAAGTATACTGTTCACTGGGGACAGCGTGTTCGAGCTGCTCTACCGCGTTGTGCATTTTTGCCGCATGAGGACTTCTGTGTGTTTTCCCGTGAACTTGCAACAAGTAGAGGATTGCTAGACTGAATGAGGACGTCATTAAGTGCTGCACCAGTGTTTGCCTGACCTAGAGCCATAGCGATTGGTGTGCGAGTAATTCCCGCCCCCTGGCCCTCCTCCCATCGTGTACTTTTACCCATTATGCAGCGCACATGCGTGGGCACATCGAAGTACACTGTTCACTGTTAACGGGGAGTGGGATGTGCTCTACAAAATAATCTTCTTAGCGTTCCCCTTGCTGTTGATGTACACGGGTAAGACTAAAGGTAAAAGTGCTATTTACTTCATCAACGCTCTAGTGGTGGCATTCTAATCTGATTACTGATAACCTGACTCTTATTCTCTTCATTTTGATAAAGTAGTACTGCATATTATGTCTAAATCCAGTACGTCTTTAAAAGCTGGTATGCCAAAAATTAATGCTGATTTATATAATATCTCTCCTTTGGAATCTCGAAAGGTATTCTTAGCAAAGAGTTAAAGAGAATATTGAAAAGAAAAAAACAACACTCTATTTCTCTAAATGTTGACATTCGCAACTTTTGTAAAGTAGACGGCTCCAACATGAAAAATGTTCCTATCAAGGATACAACCAGTGTGCCTGATTTAAAATTATTGGGCTCTCTGTCAGTTGCGGCTCAGACACAAGAAGCTCGGGTGAAGGGGAACCCACCAGCAACCATTCTTAAGAAATAGCTGATGCCTCTATTGCTTTAGCTTGCGGATCAGGCGATATATGCATAACTCAAATATCTGAAGCCACGATTGACTTACTGTCAGGCTTAAACGGCATAGAGCCTGGAAATCCGCCCTTCTGTTCATTTCAGGCTCAGCATTTGCTAAGAATGGCCCATGACAAGTTGACATTGATGGGTGAAATTGATGATGAAGCAATTGAGTTCATGAACTCATCAAGTCATCATGAACATATTGCCGCTGAGGTACAATATATTTGCTCCTACTCAGGCGAACTTATACACCTCAATGATGGAACTAGGGACCAGAGTTTGCCAATTAGTGAAGGGCCCTCCGCTCAACAGCATAAGCACAAGGATCAAGATAAGTAAGAGCTGTATAAATCGCCCGTTCTGTTTGACAAATCTTCGCCCAATATGTCTAATAGGTCCCTCTCTTTTGTAGCACCTACACCTAGGCGCTCACAATTTCAGGCACCCATGGACAATCATCCATATTTCATTCGGGACCCCCAGGCGACTTAACAACAATAGATGTTCCTTTCCTGAAGCGCCAGCTCTTAACACGCTTACAGCAATGAATACGGCGCTTCTTTCCTTGGCTACGTTATATGAGATGTTGGACGACAAAATAAAAAAAACAGATTGAACTTACTCAGCAATCCCATGCGAACATCATGCATGAGATCAGTACAAAGTTTTATCAACAACCTAAACTCTCGACTAATACCTTTAGTCAAGGGACTCAGACTTGTTTATCTGATAAGGTTATCTCTATTCAGCCTGCTACAGATGCCCCCAAATCATTTACCTGTTCTGACTTTGTTGCTGATGAAGGTGCTGCTGTAGTTCCACAAGTGTGTTCGATGGAGGCTTCTTCTATGACCAAAGAACCACCTAAGAAAGATCCGATAACTTTAGCCCCGCTGTTTACTAACATTAATATAGCCTCATTTAGTGTTCCAGGTCAGTCTGACCCCATCACTGTAAATCAGCTTTCTAGTGAAGTGAACAAGAGCTCTTTGGAACAGCCTCCCTGCCTCTCTGAAACTTGAGCAGAATCATCTTCGGTTCCGGAAGCACCTCAAAACCTCTCTCTTTGCCTCTGCTTTTTCTCCACCTCTCCCTTGCTAAACTCCTGGCTGAAACTGAAACTGCACTGGTTACCTGGCCACCCTCTGATCTTGGGCCCAGGTCCCTCCCCCGCCAGTCACACACACATGCATTGCCTTCATTACAACACCCGCTCTTGTGGACTGTTTCTGTATCCCCCTCAGTCCCACTACCAGCACTTGACACCTGTAGTCTGCACTTACCGTTGCACTTGTATCCTGGTGGCCATACGTTCACCTATTGCTTTTTTATTTTATTCTATTCTCCCATTTACTGCACTGTCCCCTAACCGCCCCCCCGCACTTTCCCCTTCCCTCTCCCATGCACTTGCGATCTGAATGACACCTGGCCTAGTAGGATCGCTGTCTATCTTCCCTCTGTTATCCCCCCCACTTTGCCTCGTCACACCTTGCAACAATTGTGTATAGGCGTGTTATAAATATATCATATCTGGTGTAGTGCGAGATGGCTGCCAGGTGAACCTTGATGGATGCGTGAGCCAGTCTAGCTTTTGCCAAGGACATCAAGTATCGAAGAATCTGTGGGGCTGTGACCCTCAGATGGGTAATCTTCTGTGACCGGCACCACGTAGTAAAACGCTTCCACTTATGGCCGGAGAACTTTAGAGTCGATGACGCCCTGGCTTTGGTGAGGCCCACCCTGCAGTCTGCTTGCAACTCATAACCTTCAAACTCTAAGGCCGCAAGAGCCATGCCTTCAGGTTCAGCGGTCCTGGTTTGTGATGAAGGATTGAGCCTCCCGCTCTGGTGAGCAGGTCTGTTAAGTACCAGCAATTTGACTGGAGGTGACGCTGGCAGGCTGAGCAAGTCCAGATACCAAATCTGCTGCGGCCACCACGCCGTGGCGATGAGTATCATCTTGCATCGATACTGTCGGAGTGCGTTGATGACACGTAGCAAGAGAGGGAACAGTAGAAACGCGTACAGAAACAGACCTTCCCACTGGAAGGAGAAGGCGTTCCACAAGCTCTTCTGTTGGTGGAATCTGCTGTCAAACTCCTGGCATTTGGAGTTTGGAGAGGAAATGGCAAAATGATCTATCAGGGGTCTGCCCCATTTGACGAACAGGAGGTCCACTTGATCCTGACCAAGTTCCCTGCCGAGGGAGTCAATAATGGTGTTCTTGACGCCTGCCAGGTGGAGAGGGACAAGGAACATCCCCTGTCCAAGGGCCCAGTGCCACAAGTCCTGAGCTTTCTTGGAGAGTGCTGGAGACCAAGTGCCCCCTTGCTTCCTGATGTAGAACATGGTGTTGTCCGTGAAGCTCATCATCCCCTTGCCCTTCAGGGACGGTAGGAAAGACTTGAGGGACCAGAACACTGTTCGCAGTGCCAGAATTTTGATATGCAGATCCTTCTCCTATGGAAGCCATAGACCTCTGGCGTGTAGACGTCCGGTGTGAGCCCCCAACCTTACAGAGGTGTACAGGGTGACTGTCTCTTGGTATACCAGGGTTTGGAATCCCGTACCTGGGCGATGTGGGAGCACACCCCCCCACAATTTTAACGCCCGCCGGAACTCCTCATTGAGAGGGATCTTGTCCGCAAAACTGCCGGACAGTTGTATCCGATAATTACTGCAGGGGTCGCATCTGCAGCCTGCAGAGATGGACGAGGTATATGTAGGACGACATGCCCAGCAATGACTGGATGGCCCGTACCGTGGTCGTCTTCACCGACAACAGGCGCTGGTCCTTCCCTTGAATGGCTGATAGCCTCTCCTCCGAGGGTGAATCTAGGCAAGTCACTGTGTTCAGTCTGGTGCAGAGGAACAGCCTGTTCTGCAATGGCATTAAGCAGGACTTCAGATAATTCACAGAGAACCCCAGCTCCGTCAGCAGTCGGACGGTTTCCTTTGTGTGCTCATCGGCAAGCTCCCGAGAACGCCAGCAGTGTTCGGACGCTTTGTGGAATATTGCATGCAGGTTGAACCGAACGTGAAACAAACGCAGGCAGCATTTAGATAAAGGGACAGGAAGTGGGGAATATGGAGCACAGAGGTGCTCATTGACAGCTAGACTACGAAATCCCCTGTATTATTAGAATCGGGGTACCGGCACCATTAATGTTGCATGTCTTAAACAGTTGGAATTGAGGTTGTGAAACTGAAGAATACTGTCATGCGATCCTCAAACGCAATCTCATTAATGTTTTGATTTCCTTGTAGCGGTGTTCTGTCGTTCATACGGCTCGGCTAGAACATTGGTCGGTTCATGGCAGAATCAACCGCTGCACGACACGAAGCTAAGTGCCTTCATCTTGTTTCAGTTTCTTGAAGTATTTGTATGGCTGTGTCTCCCAACAACAAAAAGGGTAATGCATGTATGATGTAAACTAATGGGTATGTTTAGATAATACTCACAGTAAAGACAATTGGTGTGCTGGATGTGGAAAGCAACAGAAGTCTCAGGGCACACCAGAGAGTTCAAGAGGAGGGGAGGGGGGGGGGGTGTGTGTGTGTGTGTGTGTGTGTGTGTGTGTGTTTGTGTGTGTGTGTGTGTGTCCCGTCTCTCCCCCCCCCCCTGAGGAGGGGTATCACAGCGAATTCCTCCCCAACACCCCCTTACTCATCCATTATCTCTTCCTATTCCTCTATCCGGTTTCCCTACTTCCGCCTACCTATCCAAATCAGCGGACCCTAACCCGCTTTCCCCAGCAGGTAGCAGAGGCCTATGTTGTAAACACTCCAGGCACCAAGACCCAATGGGGAGGCAGATGTACGTGCTACCTCTGCGCAAGACCACGACCTTGACACACAAAGGGAATGAAGAAGGTATAGGATTTTAAATGCTGTAGTGAAGGGGAAACCTGTCTCATATGGACGAGTGCTGGGCGTGGATGTTATCTGGAGGATATTGGGCATTATCCATGAGGAGACTCGGACCTGAGGCAGACCTGCTTTCCTAGAGGATGGAGAAAGACCAGAAGAAGCCTAGTTAACTCTGAATTGCCTTGACACTCTAGTGTACTTGCTGGCTATGTGCCTTAAAGAATTATTCAGCAGTGTGTAATAAAATTCCCCAAAGTAATTAGACATGGACCCTCTATAACCATTTCTCTGCCAAGTCCAGGGAGCGCTTGGTCCAAGGAGGCAATTGCCACTTGGGTGGTGGGGGATGTAATTCCAAAATGAATACTTTCATATTTTAGTGTGAAATGCAGCAATGCTTTCTCACTATATTTAGTCAGGTGATATCAAACTTCTTGCAGAAGGAAAGGAAGAGGACTAGTGAGTCACCATCTCAATGCTCACTCTTTAATGACACGCTGGAACAGGGATAGGGAGTGATCATTTCAATACTCACCTGAGACTGAGGTGGAGGGATGCCGGAGCAATGCAGAGTCCGCGTTGGAACCACTTTCAACAGTCTAGTCGTTCATACTCCATGATTGGCCAAATTAAGATGCATAACAAAGAAGGACTGGACAGTGTGTCAAGCCCTCCAAGAAGGAACCGCGAGAGCCAAATTGAGCTGAACGCAGAGGGGGGGGGGGGGGGGGGTGACCGAGATGACGTGCAAAGGAGGAAGTAACTCTGGGCTGGTCCAGGCTAGAAGGACCGCATGGCCCAGAAGTAGAAGAGCAGAAGAAACCTCCAGGCATCCCAGAGAGCGATGAACTGTGAAGATGAACGAGCAAGCCTGCTCTGACAAGAAGAGACCTGTGGAGCCGCTGCAGGGGGGGATGGGGGAGAAGCTCCAGAAAGGTACCAGTGTACTACGTGTGTGTACTTTTACAGAGAAGCATTTTTTACTGAAACTAGAATACTGAAAAATCAGTGAATTCTTTTTTGCTTTTAATGTGGGGGTTGGAGGACCCCTCAACCCCCTTGTTTCCCTATGTTTTTAATCCAACCCCCTCTCCACCCATTTTAACCCCTTACCCCACCCCCATATATATTTAATTGAAACTTCAGCATTTTTTTCGGTGATTTAGTTTTCTTAAAAAATGTTTCTGTAAAGGTTTAAAAAAAACAAACAAAAAAAAAAACACACTGGATGCCCGTGTGATGCCAGCATCCTCGAGGGAGTCAGAACTCATGTATGCCATGCAGCACGGTACAGAGGAAGCCACAAAAGCTTGAGAGCCTCAAGGAGGTCACAGAAAACACTGGAAAGGGTAGTGTGGGACTCGCACCAAATAGTACACATAGTTGTAAAGAGGCTTGGCAGGTGAGTGAACCAATTCTACAGAAAGTGAGAGCACAGCTGGAAAGGCGAGTCTGGGACTCGCACCCAAATCGTACATTGAACTGTACTAAGACTTGGTAGGAGAGTGAAACAGTTCTAAGGCTTGGAGAGAGCATCCAGGCAATGCTTGTACAGTGCATTACTTGATGAGAGGGAACCAGGTCTGCATCCAAGGGTCAGAGACCCATCCTGCTTGGAGAGACAAACCAGGAAAAGCTTTTCAGTGCAGTAGCTGGCGATGGTAAGCCAAATCTACCAACCAGGGTCTGGGACCCCCAAAGAATGCATTGTAACACTACGGAAGGATGGGGAAAGACACCAGCCAGGGAGTGGCTGGAATCAGGTTAACGGAATCGGACTGCCTGTCGTCCAGAGGAAGGGAGAAACCCCTCTGGATCCATAAACACATTTATATTTAGTTAGCTTAGCATGTAAGGGACAAAGTTAAGAGTTTGACACTGGACAATGGGACTTATACTTTGTACATTATGACACTAGTTATTTCCGTTGAGGCAGGGAAGCCCCTCAGAGTTACAGCGAGTTCGGGTTTGCTTCTCATTTTGCACCTTTGACACAAAGGGGTCATGGTATTGGCTAAAAACTTTTATTCAGAGTCTTACTTCTGTACCCTTAGAGATTACATTTAAAGAACAGATTTCACTGATGCCTTACTCTGTGCTCTGATGTGCAAGGTAAAACAACCATGCAAGAAAGAGCTCCAACATTTAAAAAGCAGGTTTCTGCATAGACTGTTGGATTCAGCTTGGTTTGCATTTAAAAATACTGTCCATTTACAAACATGGTATTTTTACACATCAGATTTACTCTATCGATTAAACATGCAGGAGAGCGAGGTGGGGTAATTAGGCAGACTAAAGTTGTGTAGTTTTGAACTGTGACAAGGAAGAATGAGATGGGGTAGTGGGGGACTGATGCGGAAGATAAAAAAAAAGTTGGTACACAAATATACCTTACACATTACAAACAAAGAACACCTTTCAAGGACTACCTGCAAATGACATACAATCATCAGAAATACGATTATGGTGAGTAATGTATCTTCTTAGATTCACATGCTGTGCATATAGTCCAACATCCAGTGGTAATCGTGGAGTATTGCATCTTTTTTCCGAAGATCGAAAGGGACGTCGACATGGGCATGACTAACACTATCCCTAACGTGACATGTAGTGTACCCAAAAACCTTCACATGTCGAGGTCACAGGGGTTATGCAAAGCAGTTTTTTTCTGCCATGAAGGAGCCTTATAGTCTGCGTGAGCGAGTACAGAAGAGAGAAGGTGTAAGAAGTCAATGTTCCTTCTACTCCAAGAGGGGAGGAAGGTTGGGCGCATGCAAATCTAAGCAGAGCCAATCCTCAAATATGATTACGGTGAGTAATATCTTCTGATGCGTGTGGATCTGCTTAGAATCACATGCTGTGCATAGACTAGCGAGCAGTACCCAGAGATGGTGGTGGGATTTGTGAAGGAACAGTAGCAAAGATGTCATAGCGCTGCTTGTCCCACCTGAAAAATCAGACCTAGAGTGTGTATCTAGGCAGAAGAATTGTGTAAAAGTGTGTGCAGAACTCCAGGTTGCTGCTTTGCAAATGGAATCTAGAGGAACATTTGCAATAAATGCTATGGAGGTCCCTGTACCCCGAGTCGAGTGAGTTCTAGGAGTGAATGGTGGATCTCCCTTGGCAAGAGTGCAACAGTGTGATGCAGTTTACAATCTACTTGGACTTAGAGACAGGGTCCCCTTCTCTAGCAGCTGCCACCGATATGAAGAACTGGTTTGTTTTCTTAGTGGCTTTGTCTTCTCCAGATAGTAAATAACCGCTCTCCTCACATCTAGTGTGTGGGAGCTCCTTTCTGCCATGTTAGTGGGGTTCTCGAAAAAGGTGGGTAGTTCTATGGACTGGTTTACATGGAACTGAGAAAAATGTGGCCACAAAGCGTGGGTATGTGCGCAAAAGCACCTCGTCTCTGCGAATCGTGATGAAGGGGTCCTGAACTGAAAAGGCTTGCAGATTACCAACTCTCCTTATAGAGGTGATCACCACTAGGAAGGCCGTCTTGTAGGCGAGTGCCTGAAGGCTAGCCTTCTGCAATGGGTTAAAGGGAGGTCCCATTAGTGTGATAAGAAGGTCCCATCCAGAGGCTGGGTTGGAGATAACAGGATGAAGTCTCATTACCCTCTCCATAAAGGCCTTAAATCACAGTTGGTCACATTAAATCTTCCACCACGAAAACCTTCTCTGGGACGTGGTGTATGCCGAAAGAGCGGCTTAGTGGACCTTTAGAAAATTGAAAACCAGTCCTGAATCTAACATGTGAGTTAGGTACAGGCGAATATCTTCAGGAGAGCAATCAATAGGATTACACAAGGTAACAAAGTGCTTGTACTTACCGGAGTAGCAATATCTGGTGGTAGGTTTCTGTGCCTCTCAAGAGTTGTCCGAACTTTGACTTCAGGAGCCAGGCTGCTAAGTTGAGTGTCTGGGGGCATGGATGTAGTGTCCCTCCCTGATCTTGAGAGAGAATGTTGTACGGGCATGGAAGCTTCCTGGGATGCGTGACATTTCCATGAGATGGGAGAACCATGGTTGGCGGACCCACTTAGGGGCCACCAGGATCATCTTGACTGGTTCCTGGTGCATCTTGCGCACCATTATGTTAAGGGGAATCGGGAGGAATGCGTAGGCAAATCTTTCGGACCATGTTATCCAGAGACTGTTCTCCTTGGAGCGGTTCTGTGAGTATCTGGAGGCGTAGTCTGGGCATTGGGCGTTTTCCAGGGTGGCAAATAAGTTGATCTCTGGAAAGCCCCATTCTGCAAAGACGTTGAGTAAAATGTCCTCTTGTAGACGCCACTCGTGCTCTACGGGTAGGGGAAAGTCTCTGCTCAGTACGTCCGCCAGAAGATTGAGTTCCCCGGAACGTTTTGCGAGAGGAGGAACATGTGTTTGAGTGCCCACTTCCAGATTTTCTGGAACAGTCTGGATAGCCCTAGAGAGTGAGTGCCCCCTTGTTTGTTCATGTATCACATGGCTGTGGTAATGTCTGTGAAAACTAGAACTGTATTTCCCTAGAGGTGTGTTTGGAAAGCCTTCAGGGCCTTGAATACTGCTAGTAGTTCCAACAGGTTGATGTGATTGGAAGCTACTGCTGGAGACCACACGCCATGTGCTGTCTGTTGAAGTTGGTGAGCCCCAGCCCGACAGTGATGTGTCTGTGGTGAGAGTGGCCTCTATTGCAGGGAAGGCAAAGGCTTTTCCCTGCAAAAGTTTTTCCGTTGACCACTACTGCAGAAACTGCCGAGATAACCACTAGATCCTCCTACTGGCCGCTGGCCTGACATCCAGGCTCGAGAGCCACTCTTACATGGGGAACATGCGCAGACTAGCGTGAGAAACTAGGTAGACGCAGGAAGCCATCATACCAAACAGTCGCATGGCTTTGCGTACGGTCACCTGGTGACTGGCTACATAGCGAGAGATCTGGAACAGCAGGTTTTGGACCCTCTCGCTGGAGGGGAAAACATCTTCTGTCCGAATTAGAGCCCCCAGAAACGGTTTGACCCTACAGGGGGTTAGACTGCATTTTTTTCGTTGAAAGAGAATCCTAGGTCGAAGAGGAGATCTACCATCTTCTAGGTATTTGTCTGCCATGTTCCATACAAATCCCCTGTTATGAGCCAGTAATCGAGGTAGGGATAGACTGGGATGGACTGCCGCTACCTTTGTGAACACCATTGGGCCGAGGCAATGCCGAAGGGGAGAACCTTGAATTGATAGTGGGTGTCCTCGATCATCAACCTGAGGTACTCTGTGCGCTGGCTACATTGAAATACGAAAGTATGCATCTTTCGTGTCCAATGTGGCCATGTAATCCCCCTGCTGAAGCAGTGTGATTACCTCCTGAAGTGTTGTCATCCTGAACTTTTGAGGTTTGAAATACTTTTTCGCAGGGTGCATGTCTAAAATAGGGCGTATGGTGAGATCCTTTTTGGGTACAAGGAAGTACACTGAATACATACCCTTGTTTACCTGGAGAAGGGGGACGACTCTGATGGCACCCTTTTCCAGCAGGACCTGAACTTCTTCCAGCAGGATGCGCAGGTGTTCTGGCGACAGGTTGGTGGGTGGTAGCGAGGTGGTCTGAGAAACTCGATAGAATACCTGTGGGCAACGGTCTTTAGTACACACTTATCTGAAGTGGTCCCCTCCCAGGCGTGAATAAATGAAGACAGGTGACCCCCAACTAGGGAAGCATGGGAGGGGACCCGTAACAGCGAGTCACTTGGAGCTGGAGGCCAGGTGCTTCTGGAAGTAGAGTTCCTACCTCTGCCCTTGCCCCTACAAGAGCCTCTTTGCTGGTACTGCAAGTTGCCAGAGGAGCCCTGAATGGAGAACCAGGGTGCACCCCTGAGCCGTACTGACCTTGGGGCGAGTGGGAGAAGGATTGGCCACGAAAGGACCAGCGAGCGTTTGGGTCACCACACTGGTGAAAAGGTTTGGCCGTAATCTGGCTAAGTGACTTAAAAGTCTTGTGCTCCTTTTTTCTGTTTCCAGGACGTCGTCAACCGCCTTCCCAAATAGGATAGATTTCTCCATGAGCTTGTTAATTAGGGAGGCTTGTGTCTCAGGTTTGAACCCAGAGTTTTTTAACCAGCATGCCGCTTGAGTAGGGTTCCCTGGGCGAGGGTGCATCGAGCGGTTTCAGCCGAGTCCAGTGTGTTTTTCAGGATGTTCTGGGTCACTGGTCTGCCTTCGGCCACAATCACCAGCAGGCGTGATCAGGTAGGCTCTGGAACTTCCTGAAGATCATTCTGTACTATGCCCCACTGAACATCACTGTAGCTTGCAAGGAGCGTGGTAGTGGTGGTGTATGTAATTCTTGTGGAGTAGGCCGCAGAGGCAGTAAAATGCTTCCCAAGGATGTAAAGTCTTTTGTAGTCCATGTATGAAGGAATTCTGCCGAGGACAGTGGTACCACTGCCCTCTTGCGAGTAGTTGTTACTCTCAAGGAGTCCTGTGTGGCGTGACCCCTAATGTAGAAGGGGGTTAGAGGAGGCTAGGCGAAACAATTTTTCTACCCAGGGATTAACTGCCTTTGTAAGAGACAGGTACAGTAAAGAAGGAGCCAGGCTCCTTTATATGGAATTTAATAAGGGAATGGCTTGGCTAACCGGAGTCTTTTCCTTGATGATGTCCTCCAAGTTCGAGTCGGGGGCTACTTCATGCGTAGCAATTTTTAAATGGTCTGCTGCTCTCTTTAAGAGGGAGTTGACCAGCATTTGGTCGTCAACTGGTGACAAATCACTCTGCAGAGTAGTAGGGGGGATCCAGACAGATGACGGCTGGGTCAGTGGTAGGTGGCGGTGTGTGCCCTGGTCCTCTGCCTGATTCCAGTGTGGGTCTTGATAAACTGGGTGCTGATCATAAAGGTTAAACCCTGCATAAGAAACCTCCTGGGTCGGGTCATCCAAGATATTATCACTTATCGATTACCACTAGTTATCGGACTATAGTGTGATTCCAAGCAGATCCAATCAGAAATAAACATTTTTTTTTTCAAAAATAATATTACGATCATGAAAGTACAGGGATAAGGAATGCTATTCACATGCTGTTATGAGATCTAGATATGAAGACACTATATAAATTGAGAACCAGATAAAATGAGGTTTCCGAAGTGTGCCTTGTTTCTATCTCCACCCAAAATGAATCAAAAACGTATAATGTTACCAATTATTCTTACAATACTGAGACGATGAGTACATTGAGCAACAATGTATTTTCAGAACCACATACACCCAATAAAATAATCTGCATCTTAACCTTCAAATAACTTTATTTTATGTGAAGGGATAACGTAACCAAAAACGTTAATAATTGAAACGTTTCAATCAGAACAGAGAAAATCACAAATGCGCTATTTTGCTTAACTTCGCGATCATGAAATGTGAGCAGTAGTAAAATTCGGCATTCGATTCTCAAATTGCAATTCTTCAGAATATTCGTAAGGAAAAACATTCATAGATATAAATATTGGCCAGACCTGATCTAATCAGCAACCAAATTGGCACAACATATTAAAAAACCCTTAATATAAAAAGAATAAAAATGGACTTTATTTCGAATCGCGATTCACGGGTACAAACAAATCTGCAAAAGTATTGACCTATGGGTACCTTCACGGAATTAAATTCTGGACCCGATTGGTTCATAAAAACACTGATCGCGATATCAATAGAGAAACAAACTTCTAAGGTATAGCACTGTACAGTTCCACACCACAAGATACTGTTTTTTAATGAAACCTTGTTAGCACCCACATTGTAAACTACACAGGTGCTTAAAGGAAAAAGGAGCAGGAGGGGAAGGATGCGCAGAGGACATGGGTGCTGGCTGAGCAACACTAGCTGTTCATAATGGAGGCTTATACCAGAGAATACAGCCCACACTTCGAGCATCCAGAATGGCTGGCACCCCCTTCCAGTAACAAAATGAAGAGAAAAAAAAAGCTAAAATGTACCTTTAGCTTAGGCTACACCACTGACCAAGCCTCCCATCAACTTCTAATATACAAATATGACATCTGAATTGAGAATCAAAGTTCTCGAGCCAACACTCCGACATCTTTACTTTCGGAAAATAAACTTCACCTTTGTTTTACAATATATAATCAAGTCTTATGAATCAAAATAGTGCCAATTTATCTCTGTGCCCACTGCCTCTTTCCCAAAACTAACACTACTCCAACCTCCTTTATATCCCTCACATCCACCCTTCAAACAAATTAAACATTGAACAATCCTAAAAGCAAACTTCTGTACAAAATCCGGCTTTGAGAAGCACTCCGTAGAAAACACTGGATGGAGAATCACTTTTCTTTATATTGTATACTCTTCATAAATCATGTTTAACAAATTGAGAAATCATGCAAAATAGTGTGGTTTTATCTCTGCACCCACTGCTTCTTTCTCAAAACACTCCTCTACATCCTTTACAAATCTCGCATCCACCCTCCAAACTAAATAGAACGTTAAACGGATAGGTATGATTTGACCGTGGCATGATGGTTTGCAGCAAATTTGACTGTCAATTTTGCTGCAAACCCAATTTTGCAGCGGGCAAAATCATACAATCCATCCCCCCTCCCTCCTTCTCCCTCTCCAATACATCCCCAGCCGCCCACCTCCCCCCAATACATTCCCATCCCCCCCACTTACCTTTCACCGTCCGCTTCAAATCTGGCCCTGTGGCATCAGTTTTGTCCCTGCAACGCAGGTCAGAACTGACACCAGAGGGTCCTTAACTCTCTTTTAAAACCATTTTTTTTTAGCTTCCAATGTCCTGGAAGCGGTGGACACCCCTGGGAACTCCTGTTGCCCTGGTTTGCTATATTGGAACCGTATGGCCCATTTGATCGAATTTTTGGTGGTACAATCATTTCATAAAGCCTTAATTCTGTCAAATGGGCCATCCTGTCAAAGAAATTCAGTCAAATTGGCCAATACCCATCAACTTTTACAACTTCTGTACAAATTCCGACTACAAGAATCGTTCCTAAGAAAACGCTGGACCGAGGAGCATGCCTTCAGATCATGTGAAAATCTCATACAATCAAAACCAAACAATGTAACCATGGCTCAGGCATGAACAATTCTCAATAGTGCATATATTCACTAAACAAAAGATACATAAAACCATTCTCAATCTCAGTACGCAAACGTGGGACCTTAATACAACCCCCTACAGATTTTAAGATAATTTATAGAGCTTTCTTCCGAATTTCTTTTCATTTGAAATATGCTCCTGCCCTCAAAACTCCTTAATTAACAACAATTATATAATTTCATGGCACTCAATGTCGATTCTCAACTGATTCTCAAATCACAAAAAATGGACAACTTTCAGAACTGAAAAACCTTGGCAAGAGCAATGCATCATGCGAGATAGGATTAACTTTTTGGCTACAGGGGCACCCTCCCCCAAAGAAACTGGACGGATTTGTCCCGAAACAGCAAATTATTTCCTTCAAAGGCTTCTTGAAGGACTTGTTTCTTATTTGGTGCAAATCCGTTCAGCTGTTTGAGCTGTGCGCATGAGCAACAATTTGACATTTCCCTATGGAAAAATGAATGCAAAAGTGAAAAACAAAAACCCTTTTGAACCGTAACATGGATGTGCACAAAACCTTCCAGTCTTTGGGGGCCAAGGCACTATTATAAGAATGTCAAACTCTGTGCTGATCCGTTTTACGGCTCAATTATTAACCATAGAATATTTGCTTTTCGTATGGCTGATCGGTTTCAGCTTAACTATAGGATGGTGATCGCCGCTCTAACTTTTTGGCTGGTTTGTATACATGCCCCAATGCTCCAACCAACAGGCTGTCAGGATTATAGTCCATTGATGATCCCCAATAAGGGTGAAACCTGGTATTTAGTTGTCCTGACGACATTGCAAAATGTCGCTCTTGGGTTGAATAAGCCATGTATAAGGTAGCACTGCCCTCTAAGACAAAGACAATTTCCTGTAGAAAAAGGCTTGCATTTGGGCTAATTTGCATATCCAAAATGCCTTGCTGATGTCACTCAGTACTGGAGGAGAACTTCCAGCCATGACTACTAGGTGATGTTGTAGAATGTAAAACTTGGTTCAAATGGACTATCCAACGTTTACATTTCAGGTGAAGTACAAGTTACTTACAAACTAACGTTCTTTCGACTGGATGTTCCTCCCCCATATTCCTAATCTTTGATAAATCCACCTCCAGTTTGCTGGCCTCGGAAAAAATGTTCCACAGTGGAGGGCGCTGCGCGTCGACGTCCCTCAAGTCGGTGTCTCTCGAAGGCCTTTGCATCAGCGCCAACGTCACCATAGGTATAAATAGTCTCGCGCAGCGTCCGTTGCTCAGTTCCGTTTTGAGGTGCTGCGTTTACCCAGTATGAGATGGTTAGTACCCTTGAAGGAGCGTAGGCTGCAACTACAAGGGAAGTCTTACTGCGGGGAAGGATGGGTGGGCGATAAGGAATACGTGGGATGAACATCCAGTCGAAAGAACATACTTGGTAAGTAACTTGTTCTTCGAATGGATTGTGCCCTCCCACATATCCCTGATCTTTGATAGACTCCCAAAGCAGTAATGTGTAATAGGAGGCGGGAGGAAAACTTAATGACTTCTTTAAAGACACTCAAGAGTGCAACACAGCTTTCCCAAATTTAGTCTACTGGCTAATGGAGGAATCTAGACTGTAGAATCTGGTGAAAGTATGTGCAGACGGCCATGTGGCAGCCGCACATCTGTCTTTAATTGAAACTCCTCTTTGGAGGAGAGCTGACGAGGCTGCGATACCCCTGATTGAATGAGCTCGGAGGTGTTGGAGGATCGTTTACTGCCAATTTATAGCACTCTATGATAGTCAACATTATCCATCTTGAGATGGTCTGTTTCGTGATAGGTACACCTAGTTTACGTGCTGCATACCCCACAAACAACTGATTGGCTTGTCTATTCCTAGCATGTCTGTTAATGTAAAAACTCAAGGCACGCCTTGGACCCAGCCTGTGCAATCTCTCTTCCTCTTTCCCTGGGTGAGGAGGAGGGTAAAATGAAGCCAAGGTTATTTTTTGTGTGATCTGGAATTCTGAGACAACCTTTGGGAGGAAATTTGGCTTCACTTGAACTACTTTATCTTTGTGAAAGACTGTACGTGGAGGTTTGCAAGATAAAGCTTGTAGTTCACTCTTCTGGCAGAAGTTAAAACCACTAGGATAACTGTTTTCAGAGTGAGAAACGTTAATGGACAGGAATTAAGAGGTTCAAATGGAGTACCCATTAAAAATCTTAAGACTAGATTTAAATGCCACAGGGGGACTTGAAAAGTAGTTGGGGGAAAAACATTAGTCAACCCTTTTAGAAACTGAATGACTAGGGGCAACTTGAAATATGAAGGTTCCTCCACCGTGCGTTTAAAGATTGATAGCGCGGCGAGGTAAGCCTTGATTGTGCCAACTATAAGGCTGAATTTGCCAAATATAGTAGGAACGGTAACACCATCGGTGTACCACATGAAAAAGGGTCAATATCCTTATCTCTACACCAGCTGTAGAATTTGTTCCAACGGCAGCGGTATAAACATTTAGTTGCTGGCCTTCTGGCTGAAAGCATCACCTCCATTATGTCATCTGGAAGGTCCCAATCCTTGTATCTCAACCTTTCAGAAATCAAGCGTGAAGGTGGAGAGTCCCGATACCCGGATGGAACACCTGACCTTCCTCTTGCGAGAGAAGATCCTCTCTTTGTGGAAGACGAATCTGAGGACAGATGGACATGTCTCGAAGATCCAGGTACCACATTCTTCTGACCCAATCCGGGGCAATTAGAATCATGGGTTTCCGGAATCTCCTCAACCTCCTGATCACCTGAGGAATGACAGGGTCTGGAGGAAACGCGTACAGAAGTGGAACCTCCCAGTCCACCATGAACGCATCCCCTAGAGCTCCTCTCGGGGGAAATTACCTTCAGCAATACTGGTCGCACTTCCGGTTGACACTGGTGGCGAACAGATCCAGATGAGGGGTTCCCCACAGGGCGAAGATCTCTTGAAGGACTTGCTGAGCTAGTTCCCACTTGTGGGAGACTGGTCTGCCTGCTCAAGGCATCCGCCGCCGTGTTCTCTTCGGCTAGGTGAACTGTCGACAGTCTGCCTCTGGAGAGGTATCTATGGAGAGGTATCTATGCCACTGTCATCTTGTAAGGATTCCGGAAGATCTCTTAATCTAACTTCCTCAGATATTAGTTCCTTTGGAATAGGAACCCTTGTAGTTTGTAAGCCAAAAGGCCTCTCATTATCAGAGTCTTCTCCTTCCTCATAGATAGAGGACAAAGCCCTGAAGTAGTCAGAGCATGGGTAAGGGGTAAAACCCATTTCAAGAGATGAGGGAGCCAAATTGGTCGACACTGCTTGAGAAAGGGTTGTAGTTGTCGATGTAGACATCATAGGTCTCGACAAACTTACAAACGGCGTCTCTCATCATCAACGAGAGAATCGGAATTCTACTCGTTGATGGCGATATGGTTGGCGCCCCTTTCGAAGTCTTTGAAGGATCCTTCGAAGCCCTGAGTATCGATGGTGCGGTCGGGGAATGAGGCTTCAAAGGCTTCTTTCATCGTGGTTCATGACAGTCTTGTGAGTCGAAGTCGTCTTCAACGGTGTCTTCGATGGCGCATTTTTATGCTAAGGGTCTTTGTCTTCACTCGAGGGTTCATGACGCTGGCAAGGGTTTTTATTTGCCGGGCTCGACGACTCACAGCGTTTCTTTTTCGGGTCCTTCACCCGGGGTATCACCTCTAAGTATCTCCGAGGGGGGCAAGGCCGTGTTCTCGAAGACCCTTAGCATTTTATTTGCAAAGTCCTCCCGCTTAGCTAGAGAGCTGTTTTTAGTGGGCCAGGTGAGCCTTTCTGGAGAGTTAGAAGATGAAGAGAAAGGTGATCTATGACGCCTCTTAGTATGTCTCGATCTAGATGAGTGGCAAGAACCACTTCGAGATCTTGAGCTGGAATGTTTTCTCCGATGGCGAGGAGACAAATGTCACGACCCGGCCGAGGACAATTTTGAAGCAGTACAGGATTTAACAGCATTACCTTTTCCCAGCTTCCCCCTACGCTCCCTCAAGGCTTTCACAGTCATAGACATACACTCCTCACATTCCGAACACTGGTGCTCTGTGCCCAGGCAGCACAGGCAGATCCTGTGAGGATCGGTTAATGACATTTCCACAATCCCAAAATGTTTTGAAGCCGGATCGTGGAGTCCAAGCCCCTCTCCAAGATGGCCGCCCGTGTCTCCCCCATTGTTTACCATCTCCAGCCCCTACACCACAGTGATGCCTGGTGGTGATTGGGCCCTGCAGCAACATCCAGAGCCTATCGGAGGCGGGTAGGCGGGAGCTCACTTCCTGGGAAAGGCTACGTGACTCCAAACCACTCGTAACCCTCCTGGAGCAGCAGCAGGAGCTGCGCTCCTCTGCAGAATCAGCTGGCCACAACTACCGACGATCGATGGAGTCCCTATGCTTAGGTATGGCAGCTGGTTGTATTTAAACACAGCTTTTAATTTTACGGCTATTCTTAGCGCTGCGAGCGCGGTAGCCTAGGAAAACATTGCAGCTTGAAAGTGTTTAACTTCAAAAACTTCCGTGATGCACATGAGCTGTGCTGCATGAAGCACACATCACCAGGACCCTGTGCCACCATTTAAACACACGAGGTGCTTTCACTCTCCAAGATGGCCGCCCGTGTCTCCCCCATTGTTCACCATCTCCAGCCCCTACACCACAGTGATGCCTGATGGTGATTGGGCCCTGCAGCAACATCCAGAGCCTATCGGAAGCCGGCAGGCGTGAGCCGGCCCTTCCTGGTAAGGCCCTGAGGGCAAGGCCAACAACTGTCCAGAGACTGTCCCGAGCTGGCCAGAGCCCAGGGCCACACCCCGTTTGTTTTGAGGCTGTGAGTTATATATGCCTTACGCCATACTACCTGTCCCCTTGTACCCTATCCTATTAAACAGCTCTCCTCAGTGCTCTGCTAGCACCTGCCTTGCGCTGTAGTCGCTGTACTGGACGCTAAGGGCTCTTAAACCTCCACAACAGTGCGCCACCCTAGTCAGCCCTATGTTTTCCACACACTGTTGAGCATCCCAACTATGCTTACTATGCCCTCTCACCCTTTGGCAAAACTACATTGCTGTGTTTTCTGTTCATACATTTTGCGCTTGTGTTCCTTTACATTTTAAGTTAGTGCCTTTCTGGCTCCTCCTGCTAATTTCGAATCTAGGTACCCCTGATTCATGCGTTTATTGATGTCCCATTGCATTTGTGCCTTATGGTCACCTACAGACCACATTGATTATTGTGTTGTGCCTTAGGGTCGCCTACAGACCACATTGATTATTGTGTTGTGCCTTAGGGTCGCCCACAGATCCCACTAATTGCTGTGTTGTGCCTTAGGGTCGCCTACAGACCACATTGATTCTTGTGTTGTGCCTTATGGTCTCCCACAGACCCCATTAATTGCTGTGTTGTGCCTTAGGGTTGCCCACAGACCCCACTAATTGCTGTGTTGTGCCTTATGGTCACCTAGAGACCACATTGATTCTTGTGTTGTGCCTTATGGTCGCCTACAGACCACACTGATTACTGTTTTGTGCCTTATGGTCGCCTACAGACCCCATTAATTGTTAGGTTGTGCCTCATGGTTACCCTTTGACCACATTGAATTGATCAGTGTTGTGCTTCCGGTCGCTAACAGACCGCACCTGCTACCTTGTGTACTAGCGATGCTACCCACATCATGTATTGGTACCTATCGACTCTCATCCACCTACTGCATACCTACAGTAGACACTGGTCTAATCAACCCAACCCACACTTTAATCAAGACACATCCACTAGTTCATCGTTGTCCAGCACCATGACACCCGCAAATCCGTACCTGGATGATCCAGCACTCTGGATACGCCACTTTGCTACTAGACCAACACCTAACCATCCTTGCTCCATTGCCATCAGAAACACTAGACTGAATTCTAGAACGAGACTACCTACTTATCCATGCTCTCACCACCCTAGCCTTTCGAATAGAAACGCTAGATTGAATTCTAGAACCGGCCCACCCACCTCTCCTTACTCTCACCACCCTAGCATCTTATCCAGAAACTCTAGACTAAGAGCCCGTAGCATGAAACACTTGCGTACTGACCATAACCTTGGCAATTCCTCCACTGACTTAGTCAATCTAGCTCACAGCCTTCGGCATAGTCGACCGATACCATCTGAAAAATCTCCCAAAAAAGACATATTAATTAAAGCAGCTTTGGTGAATGCTAGGTCTCTTCCTGCCCATGCTCTCGACATCGCTGACTTTATAACTTATGAAAATCTTGATCTCCTCGCAGTCACAGAAACTTGGCTCAATGCTGCATCCGGCCCATCTCTGGCCCTCGCCATACCCAAGGATTATGCTACCATTAGATCCGATAGAAACACCACTCAAACGAAGGGAGGCGGACTCGCCCTCATATTCAGAAATACCTTCGACATTAAAGTCATTCAAGATGCCCAAATCCCTTCTGCTGAATCCCTATCAATTAAACTACCTCTTTCACCCAACCACACGGCAACTGTGCACCTTATTTACCGTCCTCCAGGACCCATCTCCTCTTTTATAGAGGATATTGCATCACTTATAACTATAAATACCAAACCTAATTCCCAAACCATCTTACTTGGGGACTTTAATCTAGGTTTCAACGACCCTAAGGACTCTAATGCCCATGACCTAGCCAACACCTTATCTGAACTGGGTCACACACACATTATCCATGAACCTACTCATATCAAAGGCAGAACACTAGACTGGCTCTCCCACCTCAACTGCTCCATTGACCTCCTATCCAATGACCTTTGCATCTGGTCGGATCATCATAAATTAACCTTTACTATCAAAGCCAACATACCCCTCCCGGTGCCCAACATCGCCCCTGCCACCTGCACGAGAAACAAGAAAGATATCACTCCGGACAATCTCTTACCTATACTACTCCCTATCTTGAATAATATTGACTCAGACGCCGACCCCACAGTCTTAGTGGAACCAGGCTATTCTCAAAGCACTAAATACCATTGCCCCTCTAAAATTGCAGAAACCTAAACCACAGCGACACCGTAGCACCTGGTTCACGCCACAGTTAAGAGAATTACGCAAAACTAAAAGAACCGCTGAGGCTCATTGGAAGAAACACCCCACAATATCTAATAAAACTGAGCTAAACCTAGCCTCCTCTAGCTACAAAGAAGCCATACTTCGTGCCAAAAAAGATACCTACAATAAAAGGATTACACAAGCGGTTTCCAACACAAAGGAACTCTTTAAGATTCTGAAAGAACTAGAATCCCCCATCGCCCCCATAGACAAATGTGTTACTGACACACTATGGTGTAGCAATATTCAGAAGGCATTATTAGACAAAATAGCTCGCCTTCAAACCAAAATCAACGCTAAAAAATCCTTACTACTAGCTGACCCGGACTATAAACAACTACCGAACATACCATCTACCTTTAAAGCAACCTGCAAACCTTTCAGCTTTTTGTAAAGACTGGTAGGGGGGTCTGTACTTCCGCTCTCTATATGGTAGAGGGGAGGCACAGAGGACCCCAGCCAAGATTCTCTAATATGGTAACGATGGACGAGCAATCAAGGCTTAGCTTCTCAGGAGGTGATGCAGGCTGGTTCTTAAGTACAGTGTATCCCCAAGCCCCCACAAAGGAATGTCCACACACTGTATTACTGAAAACACAGTCTTTATATAATTAATATTCAAGGGTTATGTACACTTATCACAATAACGCACTTTGTGCTCAGGAAAATCAGCAATGGTAAATATCTACAATTCTAAAGTGGTACCACTAATATTAGACCTCATTAAAGTGCATTCACCATACTGTTAAAATGGCACACAGATCAATAAGAAGGAAACCAGCAATAGAGAGAGGAGAGATAACAGAGGGTTGAAACAATAGGCAGAATACTGGCCCCTACCACTGGACACAGTTCTGTGTGGAGATCCCCCCACCTGGGCAACCTGTAAAATAAAGAGATATAACACCAGCCCAGTCCATATATTGTTCAATAGTCTATTTCTCTCCTATAATGTTTTTACCCCCCCAATGTACCTGGTGGAGTCGAGTTCTTCGAAGAGGCGTCGACAGATCCTTCTTGAATGACCCCCTTTAAAGCAGGAGTCACGGATCGTCGAGAGGCGTCGAGAAGCGTCGAGGAACTCGGTGTTCGGTGTCGGGGAATCGACGGCCCTTCTTGAATGCCTTCCCTTTCAAGCGGGAGACACGGGGCGTCGAACGTCCGACAACAAACAAGGTAGAACGGCGTCGATGAGGCGGCAGGCTTCGATCCGAGCGGTGCTCGTCGGCGTCGAGATGTCGGCGTCCTGCGAGGAAGAGGCGTGCGGGGCACCTCGGCGACACTAGTTCTGGACCGCAAAGATTGTGGGTGACGGTGGCCCAGCAAGGGCGTCGAGTCGCTCGAGTCTTTGGGGTCGTGAGGTGGCGGGAAACCCACCGGCGGATTCTCCTCGGCGCGTTGGTCGTCCTCGACTTTCTCCGGCGGGACAAAGCGGCCGACGATGCGGACGAGGGAGTCCTTCAAGGCAAATGTTCTTAGGCAAGGAGCGGACGGCTCCGGTCGTCGGCGGCACGGCGTCAAGTGGTTCCCACGGCGGGGCAACACAACTTCGACGGGCCTCCAGCGGTTACACAGACCTGCGAACCCTGGTCGACGGCAATGGACTTCGACAGCGTCGATGTCCGGGTGCTTCACTTCGATCTCCTCGGCGGTCCCGTCTCGGGTCGGCAGCCTTTCGAGGGTCTGACTTCCAGGGTGCTTCGGCGAAGATTCAGCGGTGCTCGATGGTCCCTCGGAGCACGGGAAGAGGGCGCCTAGCCAGGTCCTCTCTCGGGTCAGTCCTCGACGATTTCGACAACCTTCAGTTCCGTCGAAGCAAATGCCACAGCAAGTCTTCTTCTTCCAGCTGGACGTCGAGGATCAGCAAATCCAGTTACTCTTGAGTGGAGACTCAGCTTCTGAATGCTTCTGAACAATTTCCAGTGGTGAGAGGTCCCCAGATATACTATCCTGTCTCTCATCCACACTGCTGGCACACACACAGCAGCCAATCACACAGAAGGGCATTCATGCAGTCAGTCAGCCAATCAGGCACACAGTGCATTCAGGCCACACTCCTCCCTTTCAGACACTCACAACAAGGAATGTGGATTGGGACAAGTACCCAGCCATTCAACACTACACACTGCATTCAGGCCAGTTTCGGGCAGGGCTGTCTCAGTCTTTGTCTCACATGCCAGAAACCAGACAACCACAACAAGAAGTGTATATTGGTCACACACTCCATTCACCCAGGTCCCACCCACAGGAGGTACCCACAACATACAGTCAAAGGGAAGGCTCCAGTCAGTCTAGCTGGGCCTTCACAACAACACCATATATGGAACTTCCACCCAACAGCCAGTCAGGGGGAAGGGACAGAGTCAGGGCTTCCCAGGACTTTGGGAAAAACAAGACAACAGGCAATAGAAAGCAAGAGGCCACAGGGGCCATCTTGTTTTCTATCAGGAATCAACTGATCCCAATGGCAGGGCCTGGGTATCCCAAAATGGAGGACGCCCAGAGCACCTGTCTAATTCAGCATGGAGCTGCCACCAGCCCATACCCTGCTCTGTGGGCCACCCACAGGTGCCAAAAAACATACACTAGGGGCACAGGGTTGTACCCCTACCCATGGGTGCCATAAGGGTATCCCATGGGTCTGTTCACCAAACCAAAAGAGAGAGCTGCACTGCCAGGAGTCCCAAATGGACTCCTGGGCAGAAAACATAACAGAACACACGATAAAAGGCAGAAAAGGACAAGGATTCAGAGGCCCTGTCCCTCTGATGCATTTCCAGCATCACAGTCGCCCCCCCCAGACTGAGGTGGAGGGTGTCTAATCTCCCACGGGATAGACACCCTCATCCAGACGGTCAACATACCTTCTGGAAAGGCCATCCGCATTATCGTGACTCTTCCCTGGTCTGTGCTCTATGGTGAAGTCTAGCCCTTGCAGGCTAATGGACCACCTGAGCAATTTCGGGTTCTCACCCTTCATCTGCATAAGCCACTTCAGGGGCTTATGATCTGTTTGGACCTTGAAGGTAGACCCCGTAAGGTAGGGCCTAAAACGCCTAAGGCTCCAAACTATGCTAAAACACTCCTTTTCAACAGTAGCCCACCTAAGTTCTCTACCCTTGAGTTGTCTACTGATGAATATGATAGGGTGTTCTCTCCCTTTGTCATCTAACTGGGACAAGACAGCTCCAATTCCGGTGTCGCAGGCATCCGTCTGGACGATAAAGGGTCGGCTGTAGTCAGGCGCACACAACACAGGTGCCCTACACAGACTTTCTTTCAAGCCATCAAAGGCCCTCTGACAGTCTTCAGTCCAATTAACCTTCCTAGGTTGTTTGGGCGAAGTTAGAGCTGTCAGGGGTGCAGCTATGGTTCCATAGTCTGCCATGAAATTGCGATAGTACCCAGTGAGGCCCAAAAAGGCTCTCACCTGGGTTTGAGTAGTGGGAGTCTCCCAGTTCTGTACGTCCTGTACTTTACTGGAGAGAGGTTGGATTTGACCCCCTCCTACCTCATGACCAAGATAGGTAACTTTCCCCTGAGCTATCTGGCACTTGGTGGCCTTGATAGTGAGGTTAGCCCTTTTCAAGGCCTGCAACACCCTATCCAAATGTGTCAAATGCTCTTCCCAGGTGGAACTGTAGACGGCAATGTCGTCTAAGTAAGCCACACAAAAGGCTTCCAGCCCACTGAGCGCATGGTTGACCAATCTCTGGAAGGTGGCAGGGGCATTCTTCAACCCAAAGGGCATGACCCTAAACTGGTAGAGTCCCTCAGGTGTTGAGAAGGCCGTCTTTTCCTTGGCATGGTCCGTCAGAGCTATTTGCCAATAGCCTGAGGTAAGGTCAAAGGTGCTCACAAATTTGGCAGCACCTATGGTGTCCACGAGCTCATCAGCCCTGGGCAATGGGTGCGCGTCAGTTTTGGTGACGGCATTGACTCCTCGGTAGTCCACACAGAACCTCCAATCCTTGGTACCCGCCTGGGAACTTGCCTTGGGGACAAGGACCACTGGACTGGACCAGGGACTGGTTGAGGGTTCAATAACACCCAGATCCAACATCTTGGCGACCTCAGCCTGGATGTGGTTTTTGACGGTATCTGACATACGATAGCTCCTGCTCTTGACAGGCACGCTGTCACCAGTGTCAATTTCGTGCTTACACCACGGTGTAAGGCCCGGTGTCAGTGAAAACAGAGAGGCATACTGCTGGAGCAAAGCCCTGCAGGCCCTCTGCTGCTCCGTTGTCAAATCGGGAGAGAGTTGTACTCCCTCCACTGAGCCATCCTGAGGGTTGCTATGCAGCAAATCAGGAAGGGGCTCACTCTCATCCTCTTCTTGCCCTGAAGCTAGCAAGAGACATGAGACCTCCGCTCGTCTGTGGAAAGGCTTGAGCCTGTTGACATGGAATACCTGGGGGGCTACCCCAGAGGCTCCCATGTCAACCAGATAATTGACTTCGCCCATCTTGGAGATGATCCTGAAGGGTCCAGTCCACTTGTCTGCCAAAGCTCTAGGCTTGGTAGGCTCCATCACAAGGATTTCCTGTCCCGGAGTCCAATCCACTTGCGAAGCTTTAAGGTCATGCCAGTACTTGTTCAATTCCTGGCTGGCCTTGAGATTTGCTGTTGCCTGACCCATCATTTGTGTCATCCTCCGCCTGAGGCCTAACACATAGTCCCCCACTTGCTTGGCGGGACCTGGAGGGGTGGCTTCCAAGCCTTCTCGGATCAAGGCGAGGGGCCCCCTCACGGGATGTCCAAAGAGTAACTCAAAGGGGCTGAAACCAACACCCTCTTGAGGTACCTCCCTGTAAGCAAACAGCAGGCATGGCAGGAGGAGATCCCATTTCCTCCTTAGGGGCTCTTCCAAAGCACCTAGCATGCCCTTGAGAGTTTTGTTAAATCTCTCAACCAGACCATTGGTCTGGGGGTGGTAAGAGGTGGAGAACTTGTAGGTTACCCCGCACTCTTTCCACATGGTTTTCATGTAACTAGACATGAAGTTGGATCCTCTGTCAGAGACAACCTCCTTGGGGAATCCAACACGGGTGAAAATGCCCAGGAGAGCCCTGGCAACCACCTTGGCAGTAACAGTCCGAAGGGGTATTGCCTCAGGGTACCTGGTGGCATGATCTACCAAGACCAGGATGAACCGATGTCCACCTGAAGTGGGAGGGTCAAGGGGACCGACGATGTCGATGCCCACCCTCTCAAATGGTGTGCCAACCACTGGTAAGGGCTGCAGTGGGGCAATGATCCTGCCTCCAGTCTTGCCAGACAACTGACAAGTGGGGCAGGTCCTGCAGTGGGACTCCACTTCTACTCCCATCCGTGGCCAGTAGAAATGGGCAGAGAGCCTCTGCTTAGTCTTCTTAGTCCCAAGATGACCAGCCAAGGGCACCTCATGCGCCAACTGCAGTAGGAAGGGCCTGTAAACCTGGGGTACCACCAACCTCTTGCGGGCACCAGGTTCAGGCTTAGTGGGCTCACTAACAAGGAGCTCACCCTCCCAATAAACCTTGAATGTCCTAGGCACTTCACCTTGTGCCTGGGACAGGGCCTGTTTCCTCAGACCCTCGAGAGAGTGGCACTCTCTCTGTCCTTTACAGAAGTCTGCCCGGGAGGGTCCCCCTTCAGCTAACAAGCATTGAAGGTCGGGGTGCTCCTCTGGGTTGAGAACCTCTCCCACAGGAGAGTCTTCTGTCTCTTCTCCCACAGGAGTTGAGTTTGGGTTTTCCACTGGACCCAGCCCGTCCGGAGTATGGATCCCAATGGGTGCTGTCGGAAGAGAAGGTGCTCCCTCCACAGAGGTGGCCTTCTTGGTCTTCCGCCTTCTTGCCTTAGGCCTCGCCTTTGGCTCGGGTACCTGACTCACAGCCAGACCCGGTGTCACCTGTGACCTAGTGACCGCAGCAGCAGTCAGGGGAAGACCATCCGAGATCAACCCCAACTCCACTAGATCATTACCTAACAGAATGTTAGCAGGGACATTGTCCTGAACCAGGACAGGAAGCTTTGCTGTCTTGTCTCCAATCATGAGTGTGACTAAGGCTACAGGTGATAATTTGGGAGGCCCACCAGCTAATCTGGTGGTTTGCAGAGGAGCACCTTCATAGTCCTCTGGCTTGAGCAGGGTCCTGTCCACCACTGTCATGCTTGCCCCAGTGTCTCTCAAACCAGTAGAAGGCTGGCCATTCAAGAGGACACTTCTCAAAAACCTACGGGTGTTCTGTGGGATAGTCGCCAGTACTTCTGCGTACTGGTCCCAGGCCCCAAGGGACACTAAGGAAATCTCTACCGGAGCACCAAAGGTGATTCCGGTAGAGGAGGGGAGGACAGTGGCCTCCACCTCAGACACGGGGTAAGGGTAGGTCAGGCTGACAGCCTGTACTCCAAGTGCCTTACCTTTACACTTGGGGTCACCCCTTTTGTGATCCAGAGCCCCACAGTCCCAACAAGTGCCAGGAGTGCGGGGTACGGTACTGGAACCACTGGGAACCTGCTTTGCAGCAGGTGGACCACTACTCTTATTCCCACCCACAGAGGACTTATCCCCACTAGATTTTTGGGTCTTAGGAGAGGAAGGTTTTGGTTTACCCGACTGTGACTGCTTTTGGGACTCCTCAGCTTTCTGAGAGGCCCCCTTTTCTTTGTCCTTGTCCTTCCCACTGGGGTCCTTAGGGGACACCCGATGGGAGACCCACTTGTCAGCCAACCTAGCCAGCTTAAAGGGGTCCAAAATGTTCTGGTCAGCCACATACTGACGCAGCTCTGGTGAACAGGCTTCAGAAAAATGCTCAAAAAACAAGAGGTGGGACAACTCAACAAAAGTTTTCACCTTGTATCCATCAATCCACCCCATCATGTTCATGTGCGCAGTACTCACCCAGTCAACCCAAGACACATTCTCTCTTTTCTTAAATTCCCTGAACCTTTTAAGGTATTGGGCAGGTGTCTTGCCAAACTTGGCCATCAAAGCAGACTTCATACACTCATACTGACCCCTTTCTTCCACACTCAGCTTCAGAATACAGTCATATCCAGTTTGAGGCACTCTGCTTAACAAACACTTAGCCCAATCTCTTTTATCTACATCATGAATTGCACAAGCCATTTCAAACGCTTCAATCCATTGGAGGATATCTGAACCCTCCACAAACACACCAACCAAATCTTTCATAAACTTGGTGGCTGGGGACCTACCACTCTCAATTGGTCTAGCTGAAGTCTCCACTCGAGCTTTCTCTAACTGGATTCTCTGACATTCAGTGTCCTTTTCTTTGAGCGCAAGATCCCTATTCTTGAGTTCCACTTGCTGTGCCAGCTCCTCTTTCTTAAGCTCAGCTTCTATTTCCAACTTGCGATATTCAAAGGCTAACTTCATCCTTAATAACTCAAGTTCCATGGAATTGCTGGGGTTTGGAACAGAGGCAGCAGGAATGGTGGCATTCCCAGAAACAGATTCAGCGACAACCCCAGGGGCAGAGTCCTCACTGGTTGCATCCCCCCCTTCTTCAAGAGTTTCACCATCAGTCTGGTAATCCACCAGGGCAGCTATTAGCTCAGCCCTAGACTTATCCACAAAGTCTAACTCCCTGGCTTCACAAGCACTCTGGAGAGCCTCTAAGCTCATCCGAGTCAATTTACCATTTGCAATGGACTCCATTGCTTGTAATGCAGTTATTTGGAACACACCCGAACCTTAATCTAACAAAAGTGCGGATATTTTGTAAGTGGCACGGTTATACACTGAGTCTTAAAACCATAAGCATCCCACCGCTGCCACCAGCTGTAAAGACTGGTAGGGGGGTCTGTACTTCCGCTCTCTATATGGTAGAGGGGAGGCACAGAGGACCCCAGCCAAGATTCTCTAATATGGTAACGATGGACGAGCAATCAAGGCTTAGCTTCTCAGGAGGTGATGCAGGCTGGTTCTTAAGTACAGTGTATCCCCAAGCCCCCACAAAGGAATGTCCACACACTGTATTACTGAAAACACAGTCTTTATATAATTAATATTCAAGGGTTATGTACACTTATCACAATAACGCACTTTGTGCTCAGGAAAATCAGCAATGGTAAATATCTACAATTCTAAAGTGGTACCACTAATATTAGACCTCATTAAAGTGCATTCACCATACTGTTAAAATGGCACACAGATCAATAAGAAGGAAACCAGCAATAGAGAGAGGAGAGATAACAGAGGGTTGAAACAATAGGCAGAATACTGGCCCCTACCACTGGACACAGTTCTGTGTGGAGATCCCCCCACCTGGGCAACCTGTAAAATAAAGAGATATAACACCAGCCCAGTCCATATATTGTTCAATAGTCTATTTCTCTCCTATAATGTTTTTACCCCCCCAATGTACCTGGTGGAGTCGAGTTCTTCGAAGAGGCGTCGACAGATCCTTCTTGAATGACCCCCTTTAAAGCAGGAGTCACGGATCGTCGAGAGGCGTCGAGAAGCGTCGAGGAACTCGGTGTTCGGTGTCGGGGAATCGACGGCCCTTCTTGAATGCCTTCCCTTTCAAGCGGGAGACACGGGGCGTCGAACGTCCGACAACAAACAAGGTAGAACGGCGTCGATGAGGCGGCAGGCTTCGATCCGAGCGGTGCTCGTCGGCGTCGAGATGTCGGCGTCCTGCGAGGAAGAGGCGTGCGGGGCACCTCGGCGACACTAGTTCTGGACCGCAAAGATTGTGGGTGACGGTGGCCCAGCAAGGGCGTCGAGTCGCTCGAGTCTTTGGGGTCGTGAGGTGGCGGGAAACCCACCGGCGGATTCTCCTCGGCGCGTTGGTCGTCCTCGACTTTCTCCGGCGGGACAAAGCGGCCGACGATGCGGACGAGGGAGTCCTTCAAGGCAAATGTTCTTAGGCAAGGAGCGGACGGCTCCGGTCGTCGGCGGCACGGCGTCAAGTGGTTCCCACGGCGGGGCAACACAACTTCGACGGGCCTCCAGCGGTTACACAGACCTGCGAACCCTGGTCGACGGCAATGGACTTCGACAGCGTCGATGTCCGGGTGCTTCACTTCGATCTCCTCGGCGGTCCCGTCTCGGGTCGGCAGCCTTTCGAGGGTCTGACTTCCAGGGTGCTTCGGCGAAGATTCAGCGGTGCTCGATGGTCCCTCGGAGCACGGGAAGAGGGCGCCTAGCCAGGTCCTCTCTCGGGTCAGTCCTCGACGATTTCGACAACCTTCAGTTCCGTCGAAGCAAATGCCACAGCAAGTCTTCTTCTTCCAGCTGGACGTCGAGGATCAGCAAATCCAGTTACTCTTGAGTGGAGACTCAGCTTCTGAATGCTTCTGAACAATTTCCAGTGGTGAGAGGTCCCCAGATATACTATCCTGTCTCTCATCCACACTGCTGGCACACACACAGCAGCCAATCACACAGAAGGGCATTCATGCAGTCAGTCAGCCAATCAGGCACACAGTGCATTCAGGCCACACTCCTCCCTTTCAGACACTCACAACAAGGAATGTGGATTGGGACAAGTACCCAGCCATTCAACACTACACACTGCATTCAGGCCAGTTTCGGGCAGGGCTGTCTCAGTCTTTGTCTCACATGCCAGAAACCAGACAACCACAACAAGAAGTGTATATTGGTCACACACTCCATTCACCCAGGTCCCACCCACAGGAGGTACCCACAACATACAGTCAAAGGGAAGGCTCCAGTCAGTCTAGCTGGGCCTTCACAACAACACCATATATGGAACTTCCACCCAACAGCCAGTCAGGGGGAAGGGACAGAGTCAGGGCTTCCCAGGACTTTGGGAAAAACAAGACAACAGGCAATAGAAAGCAAGAGGCCACAGGGGCCATCTTGTTTTCTATCAGGAATCAACTGATCCCAATGGCAGGGCCTGGGTATCCCAAAATGGAGGACGCCCAGAGCACCTGTCTAATTCAGCATGGAGCTGCCACCAGCCCATACCCTGCTCTGTGGGCCACCCACAGGTGCCAAAAAACATACACTAGGGGCACAGGGTTGTACCCCTACCCATGGGTGCCATAAGGGTATCCCATGGGTCTGTTCACCAAACCAAAAGAGAGCTGCACTGCCAGGAGTCCCAAATGGACTCCTGGGCAGAAAACATAACAGAACACACGATAAAAGGCAGAAAAGGACAAGGATTCAGAGGCCCTGTCCCTCTGATGCATTTCCAGCATCACACTTTTCACCCCTCGCAATCTGGGAAGTAGAAAACATCATCAGGAAACTTAAACCCTCAAACTGCCAAGGTGATGCCTGCCCTGCCCCGATCATCAAAGCGGCAGCTCACGACCTGGCACCATTCATTACCAACCTCATCAATGCCTCCTTCAAATCTGGAATAGTACCTGACAACCTTAAAGACGCTTGGGTCATTCCACTTCATAAAAAACCGACTCTTGACCCAACCAACCCGTCTAACTATTGGCCGATAACTACTGTACCGTTCTTATTAAAAATATTAGACAGAGCAGCCTATTTACAAATACAGGCCTACTTAGAATCAAACAACCCCCTAGGACTCAGGCAATCAAGGCTTCCGACCAAGACACGGTACGGAAACTGCATTTATAGACCTTACTACCCAGATCCAAATCCTGAAAGACCATGGCAAACTCGCACTCCTCTTACTGCTGGACCTGTCAGCTGCTTTCGACCTGGTCAATCACCAAACACTCTGTCACCATTTGAAATCTGCAGCACACTTTTCAGACGCAGCCACGGCTTGGATTAGTTCCTTCCTGGCGAACAGAACCATGAGGGTCTTCTCTCCAACGGATTCTGCCGAACCTTCACCAGTACCCTGTGGAGTCCCGCAAGGCTCTTGCGTGTCCCCGACACTTTATAATGTATTCACAAAACCCCTGTTCGATATCCTTGATTATCTGGGTGTCACGTATACCAATTACGCTGATGACACCCAGATACTCATTCCCATCACGGGTGATTACGAAACTGACAGCACCACCCTTAATGAAATCTACTCTGTAATACAAGCTTGGATGGCACACCATGGACTGTGTCTCAATGACGAAAAAACCGAGTTGATCATCTTGGGCACTCATGCCAAAACACAAAAATCTTAAACCCTCATTCAAAGCCTTTACCATTGATGGCAATCTTATCCCAGTGTCAAATAACACTAAAACCCTTGGGTATCTACATCAATGCCACCGTATCCTTCTCCAAATAAACCAATGCAGTAGCATCATCAGCTGCATACACCTGCAAGCTGATCACTGCATGTAGACCGTTTATCTCCGCACCCAATTGCATTACTCTCGCCCGAGCATTAGTCCTATCCAAAATAGACTACTGTAACGCTCTTTACTTGGGCACTAGTCACAAAAATATCAACAAATTGCATGTTGTCCAAAACAATGCCATCAGGGCTGCCCTCAACATTCCCAAAAAGGCACATATATCTGAGACCAGACGTAAACTACGCTGGCTCCCTGTCGAACACAGAATATCCATTAAAACGCTGGCCCTTGTACACAAAGCCAGGGCCAACCTTGCGCCAGCATACCTTACGAACCAACTTACACCCCACACCTCCTTAAGACCACTCAGAGCAGCACAAACTAACACCATGACCATACCGAGATTCAAACTTCTTAACTCGGGTGGAGCTAGCTTCCCTGTACAAGCTTCCAAGTTATGGAACACTATCCCTGCTTCCTTGCGAGCAGAATCCTCATTCAACCTGTTCAAACACAACATTAAGTGCCGGCTTCATCATTTGGACTCTATGACAGCCTAACCTCTTGACTTTCGCTGACACACCTGTAATTTAATGTATATCTACGCACTTGCAATACTATGTTTGTACCTATCTGTAACTGTAACGTAACCTTTGTTGAATGTGTTAATTGTAACTGTAACCAGATCTAATTTATGCGCCCTTATGCCCCCGGGCCTGGCTGCGCTTTATAAATAAATACTAAATACCGAAGATTCCATCGAAGAAGGAACCGAACGTTGCATCGCTGAGTCTTACGATGCACGGAAATAATGGAACTAAGGAACGGACGACGTGCAAGGCTATTTATAACCTATGGTGACGTTGGCGCTGATACACTGACTCGAAGGACATTGACGAGCAGCGCCCTCTACTGTGGAAAAAGGTTTCAGAGGCCACCAAGCTGTAAATGGATTTATCAAAGATGAGGAATAAGTGGGAGGACACAATCCATTCAAAAGTTTTTTTTTCATGCCTTTTTAAACTCACCATAACTTTGTCGGTGTTTTGTGTGTATATATTATAGTCCTCAGCTTCGGTTTTCTTTCATTTCAATAAATTCCAGTTTTAACTCCAAATACACCCAGTTTCTTGTCCCAAGATTACAGGGTGGGATTGTATACTAAGAGGCTTTGCATCAGGGAATGCACTGTAGCAATATCGAACACTGAATAAACAAAAGATCCAACAGGATGAATCACTGAATAATTAGAAATACCAGCAGCTTTGACAGTGATATAAGAATGTTATACTTGCAGAACGTGTTTAGCTCCAGTGTTCATTAAAATGGACACACTTGCCTTCAATGTTGCATTGAGTAAAAGGATCTTCCTAATCTACTGCATTAATGTACAGATGAAGTCATCATATTTCTTTTGGCCATCCTAAAACTTTTACTTGGGGCTGAAAATTGTGTTCATTCACATTCGGAAACGAGAGGCAGTGTCCTCTTTGGGCATTCATATTTTCAATTTCCCTCTGGCTTAAAACACGAACATGCAGTATTAATTGTCAGATAGAAATCAGATATATATGCAATCACTTTGTATGTGGAGGATCGGGGGTAGCGCAACCACCAGTTCCTATACCTAGTCTTCTGCCACAACCACCTCTGCAAAGGTTTGCTGGCCTCCAATCTCTCACAGTTGCATTCACATACACATTGGATTTTAATCTGTCACTCCCTTAGATTCTGCAACTGAAAAGCCATTGACTTGCACTCACTCAGTCATCTCTTTCTTTTGTTCTTGAAAAGAAACAATGATTTGCTATAGCAACAGGTTGTGAGGTTCTTCATCTGCCACCCCACACAAATGGTCTTCAGCTGTTGCTGAATCTTTGGCATCAAACCTTACACCAAAGTTGCTTTCATGCCTTTTTGAGCCATTTCAGTGGCTGGGTTTCACAGAATGATGAGTAAGCACAATTTTCAAGCAATCTAAATCTGCAGAAGACTTATCCTTATTTTACATACAATTATGTATTTTTAAATAATTCATTCTAGGGCATACCACTGTAATTTTCAATGTCCAGTTATCTCCAGCTTGCACCAATTCTAGTCCCCATACCAAAATCCCAATTGGACCAACGACTCGCAAGGGTTAAAAGTGTGGAGCCTCAATAAGCATTATCAGTCTAGAAGGGCTTGTAGCATGGGATAATGGTTTAGCAATAAAATTCTGGTTTTACCCAATAATCGGGAAGTCTTAACATAGATCAAATCCTGTGAGTCCATGGGACATGTATGTTACCAAATTACCAACACGTCCAGTCCAAACACAGCAGTTGCCATAAAGGAGACTTGTTGCACTTCACCCAGAACCAACATGTGTGCCAGGGTCTTATGGTAGTTGTGGTAGTCATTTTGTGTCCGAATGGGTCATGCCCTGTTCTACATTAGGCCTGTGTCTGTGTACCCAATGTTCGATCATGGGACTGCTTGTGATATAGGTTGGAACTGCTGGCACGAATGTAGCATTGCAGTTTGCGTTTGAAGCACCTACCACTTCAATAATTTCCTTCTGTTTTATTTCCAACCGCACGCTGAGATTACAGTAAAGGGTGGATGGGTTTGAAGTTGGCCAGACTCCCTCCTTGCTCTGATCCTATTTGCTTTCTCCATTTTTCATTTACTGCAGTTTATTTCAGTTTCATTGGCTATTCTCAGTTCACCAAACATTTTTTAGTTTACTAAACCAATTTAAAAATATTTCCCATTCCTCCAGCAGTACAGTTTAGTCTTTTCTCTGGCCATTCTTAGCAAATTTAAAAGTCTGGACAATTCAAAAAGGTGCATTTTACATGGGATGAGACTGCTCCCATAGTGTTATGGAGCTCAATTTACCAAGATATTTGCATGAACTCAGTTGATAGTAGGTGCACATATAATGTGCTAGAGTACCCCTTTCCAGAAAGAGACCGGCTTTTGATTTTTCTCCCCCATTCCCATTTACCAGTCCCTTGTTTTTATTTATTTTAAAGAAAAAAGAATGTGCATTAGACATTTTATACAGTGCAAATCCACGCTTCCGTTGGTTGGATAACCATATTTAAGGTTCCCTTTTTGGAAACCGCGCTATGCTCACCCTTCGATGTTTGGCTATGCACTCTGCTCTTTATCGCCCCTCCCCCCAATGTATTATTTTCATTTTCTCTTGCTTTGTTAAATGTATAAATTCATCCCTTTCCCAATTGGATTATTCCACATTCTCTCCACTAAATCTGAGAAGCAGACATTAAATTTAAATAAAAGGGTTTTTGTGAGGCCCATAAAGAGACACCAACCTTCATCAACATCCATCTTTCAAAACCTCACAGATTTTCAATAAGGTTTCTTACCCATCTTTTCAAACAAAAAGGGGCTGTAAGGGGAGCAGTCCGCAACTTCCTTTACCCTACCAGGGCATGACCAATATAAGGTGCGAAATGCAGAAACCCACCAATAAACCAGATGGGGAAACTAGGCACAGTCCAAAAAGCGAGGCCTCCAGAGCACAGACATCTCAGTGTTTTTATAGGTCTTTACACAATGAGGTTCATACAGAAAAACAGCACGATCCATTTATTTGGTTACATTAACAAAAGGATTGATTCCGAACAGATCATCGTCTGACCTGGTTGGGTGGGGCCAAGCTCGCCAACATGATGCTAGGTCTGTACAATTGCAATCGGCCTATCCATGTGACAGAATTTCTGCGTGCAGCAGATCTCTCAATCATACGTAACAGGTTCTGGTTGGGTGGCTAGCATCAACACCACCACTGTGCCTTGCCTACAGTGTGAATTGTCATGGATCAATGGGCATGCTTGAACAGGCAGAGCATAACATCACAGCCACATAGACTTAACGATTCCTGCCAGTCCATCCCGCTATTGCATATTGCATGGCTCTTGCAAGGTCACATCTCTAGTAATGCCTGCAGGGATGCACTGCCCCATGATTCATGCTCGGGCCACGGCACAGAAAATATAAAATACTGTTGATTTAGGGCAATGCCAAATAATCACCTAACATCAGCCGCCATCTCCCGCCCCCTTTCATTCACAGTTGTCAAGATTGGATATGTATTTGCAGGACTACAAATTGGCTAGTAAATCTGATAGGACCAATGTTTTTCACCTGGCTACCTCTGCAGAGGCAGCATGCTGAAAGTCTCCCTTGTTAGCAGAGACCCGTTGCTCAATAAACTTCTCACAAACATCTGGTGAAGAGGCCTTTTGTTTTTTGGGCAATTTAATGGTTACTGTGTTTGTGGCCTGGCACAAAAGTTCACTTTTACCCTTTACAGGGCTTCATGTTCAAGTTTCCCTCACTGCCTTTGTTGGTCTCAAAAGGCGTTTCTGGGTGAGAGCGTCTGCCACATTTCTACCAGAACCTATCTGTCTCATCTGTGGAAAAAGGCTCTCTTCTTCTATTATCTACCTTGCATGTGACAAATATCTGGATTGTGGTGTTTGCAGCCCATGCGAACATGTGCGTTGTAGAATGTAATTTTATCTCTTCATCGCGCTTTGCCCCCATACAAACCAGTTTGGCGATGTCATACCTTATTGGGATCACCAGATTTTGAAGGGAAGATGCTTTGTGCGGTCTCCATTTGAGGCACACTTCACATGTGGCACTATTACTCCCAATACCTTTTGTCCCTTTGGGTGGGAGATTGCAGGATATCATTAAAAGGCATAGAGTGTCAGCAAAGAGAAGATTTAAAGGATACCACTTACCTCTAACATGTTGTATATAATGTATAGCTTGATCACGGACTGTCCTCTTATGAGGTGGTACATCATAGAGTAGTCGACATAGTGCATCATAAAATAGCAGATAACCAATATGACTCCTTTCATAATGTCGCACACCTGTGCTGGTTGCAGAATGCGCCGGTTACTGAAACACAATACAAGTTTTGAGTTGGACAGAGAAAATTAATGTTTATTAGCATATTTGACCAATAAAAACAGATTTTCCAGAATATGGTCATCCAGTGGCAGTAATTTAGCACATTCTAAATATTCACAAACGTATCACTAACAAGTAGTTGTATCAATCATACACCCCTGCACAGTGCTGGAAAAATAAAGTATGTTAGGGAAAACAAAACACACAATTTATGCTCCTTGTCCAGGTCACACTTTCCCCTGTAGGGAATTGTGCTCCCGATTGCAGCTCTGACACCAAACAGCTTTAACACTATAGGTATCTGTGTGGAAGCCAAAGGGGTGCACAGAAAGGTGTGCCAGATGTAAAGCAGTGCCATTGCGCAGCACAGAAGAACAAGCAAACTGACAAGAGCTTGAACACAGTGCAAAGAGTCTTTATGCATTCTTCCTGCACGCTATCTCCTACAGGACCTTGTATATACAATATCAACTCTCTACCTACTTTTGTTCCACTTCAGGGGAGCAAGAGGAGACAGGTGTGCCTATGCATACTAGAACCAGCGGGTCCCCGCTCATACCACAAGGAACTAATGTGCTCACTTCAAAATGGGCATTAGGGGTGGTACATTTCATTTTAGATAATTGATCTCCCTCATGACATGAATAACCCCTTTCTTTGGCTTGGGACATAATTTGGCAATGGCAATCATTCTGTGATAAGTAAAAGTTGAATCACAACAATCAGCTCTACTGTCCTAAAGATTTGCCCGTACACATAGGAGGGTTGCATTTATTTGCTTTGACAAAGATACTATGCTGTCCATTGAATGTTTGCTTGTTTGTTTATTGGTACTTATAAAGTGAAAATGCCACAAAACGCAGCTTTAAAGCGCTCAATGTTGGGGAGATTTATGTTTTATGCCCAATCCCAATTTTCTCGCGCTCTGAAACACTTGTGTACGAGCGCGATAGAAATAAAATATCAATCAATCCCCCAGCACTTTTTGCTGGATTTCTGGACCCTTTTCTTGTTCTCCTGCGTGAGGGGAGTTCCCCAACCCCCCATTCCCACAAGGCCTTCTGGGGGCTGGGGCCTCAATACCTTCAACTATGTCTTGCTAAATATCTTCCTTCTCGAGCTCTTCGCTCATACGTCTCCAACTCCCTCAGGGTCAGTCGCTTCTCCAAGCAACAAGTTGGTGATAGATCCCTTTCTTTGGCTGGGGCCTCCCTCTGTAACAGCCTCCCTGTGTCTCTGAAACTTGAGGAGAATCATCTCCGGTTCCGGAAGCACCTCAAGACCTTCCTCTTTGCTTCTGCCTCCTCTCTTCCTCTCCCCTGCTGATTTCCTGTCTGAAACTGAAACTGCACTGGTCACCTGGCTACCCTCTGTTCTCGGGCCCGGGTCCCCTCCCTGCTAGTTGCACATCAGCACTGCCTTCTTGGCAACCCCCTTCACTCAGGGGCTGTTTCTGTATCCCTACAGCCCCCTACCAGCACTTGCCACCTGATGTCTGCACTTACCCTTGCACATGCCACCAGCTAGCCGCACTTCTTATTTATTGTTTTTTTATTTTATTGTTTATCCAATGTACTGCACTGCCCCTCCCCGTTTCCCCTCGCACTTCCCCCACCCCTCCCTTACCTGCACTTATCTCATTATCACCTGGCCTAGTAAGATCGCTGTCTTAGTCTTCCCTCTGTTCCACCTCCCTTGCCTCGTCACGTCTTGAAACACTTGTGTATAGGCGCGTTATAAATGACCGTAGGAACCCTATTCATTGGGTTTTTACTTTATATTATGGAGTCCTGCTTTCCTCCATACATTTTAAACGGCATCTGTATTACATTTTGTAGCACAGCAACCTATGTGCAGTGTTACTGGAACCCCTTATATAACCCCTTTTATATTTTATATCTTTCATTTTCCTTAAAAACTACTGTGCTCAGGGTTAGAGGGATACTTTTTATCCTTCTTAGCTTTTCCTTTTGAGAGATCAGCACACCACCTTATGTGGAGTACTGAGGGGTTTATTCAGTATCCCCTTTCTCTCTGCTCCTGTAGCAATTATGTTACAGTAACAAGCATACAGGTACGGCTGGCTGGTGGCAGTGGACATGCTCTACAGATTTTAGTGCCATCATTGCCACCAGGCTGTATTCACAGCTGCGGCTATGCACAGGAGGGTCAACTTTGGTCCAACATGGGGACTTCTTTCTTTGTTCGCCATTTCTTGTATGGTTGTTCTTTCTTGGTACTTCTACCATCCTGGCACGGGGAGGTCCTGATTTGAGTTTTGTCTTTGGCAGGAACCCTTGTGTTGCCTGCCGAGGATCCAGTGGGTCTACAAGGACATGAAGCATGGGAGGATCCCAAAACTCTGCCATTCTTTGTCTTCTGGTGTGCCTGAAAGGAACCAGTTCCCACCGGGGGGCTGGCTGTCCTGACTGGACAGCCGCCTGCCCCTTTCTGTAAACTGCAGGGAGAGTTTGCAGAGGAGAAGGAGTGTGGAATCCTGAGAAAAGGTGAGGTTTCCGAGGCAGAAACTAAGTCAATTACTGGAACAGAAGATCCAAAGAAGACGGCCAGAGAGGCCAGCAGCCCATTCCAGCAATTGTGAAGAGACCATTGCTGTCCTGACCCAGTTTTCAAGTCGGACCAATTAGCCATATGACCTACAAGACGAGCTACCCACACCCCTACCCCCACTCCGAAATGCTGTGACCTTCCTGGGCTACAAACCGCCATTGCCAGGGGACCAACAACCATATTGAAGTGCATCATCTTTCTGTGAACAAATCCACTCAGAAGCTTGGTTGGCTCTAGTTGAACCTCCAGAGATGAGATCCCCCTCAAAGTCACTTCACCAGAGTGCAGGACCGAAGAAGAGGCATATTGACCGGGCGGTAAACATTCATCCTTGGAGTCTGTGAAAAGGCACTAAAACTGCAGACCGACGTGAGAGAACAAAGAATCTTTTGCCAAGAGGCTTTTTTCTTGACTGCTGCTGCTATGTCCCTTCCAGAGTCCCTCCTTTTGTCACCACGAGCAAGGAACAGGAGAGTGGGTACGTCGCTGTTGCACCCTGAAAGAATCCAGCTGCATCTTCATCACTCCTCGGGTACTGTGGGAGTCTGCGTAATACTCAAGTCATTTTGTCACACTGTGTTGCTGGAGTGCGGATTCCAGTGTTCACCGATACCGTTCACCCAGGCCTGATGCTTGTGCTCCCATAGAGAGTCTTTCCCGAAGGTTTCTGAAATCTTTCCGACCCTCAAAAGCATCCTACTTGTAATTGAAGAATCCTTTGGAACTTTGCCTTTTCTGCTGCTGTGCCTCCAAACTGACTTTGCCGAACTCATACCTAGTTATGGATGGACTGCTAAAGTCTTAAGTATTACAAGTCTTTGAAAGTACTGAATTGCTATTGCTGGCGCTGAATAACCCTTTTTATTCCTACAACAGAACATTTTTTGAGTCACTATAATAAGTGATATTACTTACCATTGAAAAGTGTTCATGAACGGTCCAATTCCTTCCTATTGGTTTACTCACCTGAAATATTGCTGATGTTTTCTATGGTGTTGATTAGTTTAAATAGTACTTACTTAACTGAATATAACTTTGCCCTGTGTATATAAAGTATGTCTATTTTAATATAACTACACGTGTTTAAGAGTTTTTGGGCCTATGCATTTACTGAGTTCACTGTACTTACCTACCACTCACATCCTCCTCCTAAAATAAGCCTGGCTTCTCCGCCATTCTACCAAACCTTCAGGTGGTACAGCCTTATAGTAAGAGTTGGTGCCTGTACACTAAAAAGGGATAGTTTTATAAAGTCTCACCCTTGGTAGATTTTAGGAAAACTCCCCCAACACTCAACAGAGCAACAATCTACATATGTATATGAAATGGAAAATCTGTGTTTGTGGCTCATAATTCCACCAATCTGCACCAGATTTTGCAGTTACCGGCTAGGACCCTCCGGACATCACTGGCTACATTACATGTCGACACCCCACCCCTTTCCCTAGATTTCAGCCCCTGCACACATGAGACGGTTTGCCAAGAAATGGCAAACCATCAATGTAGTTGTAGGAGGACTGGACAAAGCCAATTCTAAGCTTCCCCAGTCCAGAAACAAAATGGTTTCAAGGTCCTAGGAAGCACAGTTTCCGAGATATCTGTACCGCAATGCACTGCACCACGCCAGGGTTAGGCAACAGGCGGGAAGAGTGCACAGAATGTCCCATTATGCTGTAGCAGGCCAACTTTCACCTCCTAGTCTGCTCTGCGGTATGTAAACCCATGCCCATTCGCAGTACAGTTAACTTCAAAGTTCAAAGCACATGAAATGATAAGCAACTCGAAACAGGGATCTACAGGGCCACTGATTTTCACAAGCGACTCAACACGGATCACTGATCATTGACTGTCAACAAGTGATAAGAGTGTCTGTATACAGAACCCGTGCAAAGTATAGTTTATTAGTGACAACAAAAAACAAGAAAATAAGATTTACAACTGGCAGTCTATACAACAATACATCAGGCTAACAACAGGATAATCTCAGTAACACATATAGCATGCATTTAATTGTGTTTTTAAAGATAGAAAGGGTAGATAGCCGACTGATCTAGGTAGGTCATTCCAAAGTTTTATACCATCAGTTTGAAGACCTTTTTCATGCAAACAAGCGTGTTGGAATGCAACAGGTCGGTCTTTAGGATCGGCAAAGCGACTTAATTGATTAGGTGTGTAAAGAGTCAGCAAGGGGACTATTTATTGCAGAGTTTCATCTTCAAACAAGTCTCCCTAAATCCACTCTCACTTATAAAGTCAGTATCTTTACTAAGCAAACAGTCACCCTAGGAGAAAAATGGTTTAAACTAGAAAAGTATTCAAAAAACTAAATTGATGAATATTAGTCTACATTTTCTAATTCCCCTGGGTATTCTATTGTCTAGATAGTTCTGTAATGTTGACTTTTATCTAGTTTAAAAGAGGATGATGAAGACATAATAAGATGGGTAGATCATTTAACTCGCAAACTATCTTAATAATAGTACATGGTACAAAATGACATGCCAGAATTGAACAGCAAATAGATCCAGGACATACGAAGAAAGAAGCACCTGGAGGTACAAAATAGAAAAAAACAACACCTTGAATGGCATACATAAACAACTTCAAGGTGACAACATCACACAGGTTAAATCAGATGAGAAAGACTGAGGAGAGTGTTTACACTTTCCAATCTAGATACGAGTTTCAACAAGGAACTATTTGAAAGGAGAGCGCTACTAATGCAACCCCAATTAACTTTGATGCAGACATACCGACAGTGGGGTCAAGGGCCCACTTCATGCCTAAAACAAAGCTATATTCTTGCAAAGAGTATGACATCTGCAGATATCGAATGGGCAAGCAAAACACGTCTTGTTTAAAGAACTGAAGATAAAAAAAATGATTACAGCGTAAGAGGAAAGCAAGGAAAAGGGTCTAGGACAGACTAATACTGATCATGGCATTAATACAAGACCACAGCTTTAATCAATGCAAAACAAATGATAGATAACAGCATAATCATTCATTTTTCTCATAGAATCTTAGACATAAAACTACAAGTCTTTGTTAAAGGACTTTCGTTTGCACTACTTACCCCACATTAAACTGTGAGTTACATAGAATTACTTAGCTTTACTAGAAATCAAATTGAAAATCTGTTTTAATTAAAAGCCATTTAAATCTCCAGATACCTCTACACCAAATCCTGTTAGTGAGTTACAAAATGGAGATTTCAAAGCCACGAAATTGACATATTATCAAAGTTGGAATTAGATGCAAATATTTGCTTACTAACAGATTTTAAAAAGTTAAGTCACACTTTTATCCATGGCAGCAGAAAGATCTAAGAATGGGGCGCTTGCGAGCAGCAACGAAGATGGCGGACTGAGCGTTAGCTCCAGCCTCTGCAAAATCCTGAGAAGCTAAATATCCTTCATTGTGCTGGATCTGAGCAGTTGAGCGGTGCACAAAGGCGGCGGAAGGTGTGCAGCGCAATGTGACTGAGCTCCGTTTGCATCTGGACTCGGGGAGTTCAGTGGGGACAGTTGTGAGCGGCTGTGAGGACGAGTGGCCAGACCCAGAGACTGCATCCGAGCACCTTGGCGAGCTGATACTGGAGTCCGCTGCGCTGAGAGGCCTGCATGGGGAAGGACTGCAATCTATCGGCACTCACTGCAAATCCGGCATACCAGCTGTGTAGGAGAGAGTGTTCTGCACGGTCTTCTGCTGTTCTGCTTCAGTGGCCCCTTAGGATAACGAGCTGGGGCACCATAGTGCAGAGGCATTAATCCTGCTAGCCTTGGGCTTGATCTGAGATGCCAACCAGAATATCCTCATGTCAGAGTAACCCGTTGCTTGGATATTCTGATCTGTGGGTGCAGGATCAGAGGACAAGGGAAGCACAGCAGGGAACCTGGAGTGAAGCACCCTACACAAAATTGGTACAATATTGGTTCTCATACCTGGCAGGGATTGCCCTGGATATTGGTGGGTGAATCAGTGTCGGCTGATACAGCAGCGACATGTGGCCTGGCTGGCACAGGGCATACTGAGATTTGAGAGCAATTTTTGACAATCAGTAGGGGACATTGCGAAAGGAGCGGGGGCCTATGGATTCCTTTACAAATATGCCAATGAGGAACCTTAGGCTGGAGGACTCTGGAAATATTGATGCAAAAGGATTAAGCCACACGAGCAGATCCACTTATGATAGGCACGCAAAATGGTTTTGCATCAGTATATGTAAAGCTGGATGATATAATTGCCAATAGTAGCTCTCTCCGTACTAAATTAGACACATAAAGCGGTCGCATCACGGAGGCCAAGACCTGACTTGGTAGAGTGGAACGACAGGACCATGAAATATCGGGTATGATGGCGGAACTGGCTGCAATCCGTGTGAAATGCGATCTTGAGTCACTTTCCCAGGGGAATGTATGGATCGTTGGGGTGCCCAAAAAGTGGTGAAAGGAGTCATGGAACTGTTCATAGAGGAGCTACTGAAAAAGCCGTTTGGGGCAACAGTTCACTGCACAATATTTGGTAGAACACACCCATTGCGTCCCTGCCCAAAACCAGGGCCCCCCCCCACGCACCATCATCGCCAAACTATTGAATTATACGGATAGGGATCTCATTATGTCTAGGGAGCACGGAAACCCTGCAATTTGAGTCCAGCAATAGTCGCATCAATCCTGACGTAAGCTGGGGTCCAAGTGATGCGCAGATCCTATGATCCGGTGATGCACCTGCTCCAAGCAGGGCAGATTCCATATGCCCTCATGTTTCCTGCAAAATTTCGGATGCAACATGAGGGAGGACGCGTTTCTTTGAGAACCCAGCTGCAGCCATTACATGTATAGAAGCGTCGATCCTGCTGCCCCCACGTGAGTACCGGAATTTACCGGGACCTGCCGGGGTCCATGCCCGCTGATAGACTATTGGGACCCAACATCCTTGGACCATGGAGAAATTACTTAAAGGCACAACAAGCTACATGTGAGGCTGTGCCGGGGCACATGGTCGAACTTCATGAAATGTTGCTGTTTGCACCGCACCGCACCCTTGGAGGTTTCCACTGACACTTTGGGTATACATCGAGTTGGGGGTGAGGGTGCAATTGTAATTGGTTATTTGTAACATGCTTAATACCCAAGTTTCTAAGCCCCTACCCAGGGATCAAACCTGTATTGCTCTACATTGTCTTGCGTCCGAGACCAGCGCGTTGCCCCAGAGTCATCCTCTTGAGACAAGGCAAGAAGAGTGGGAAAGGGGTGGTGTGAAAATTGAGGTTTTGAATATTGGGGTTGGATTTCGAGCGGATGCAAACACTAACAATGACGGATGGGGAGGTCTAATTTTATGTTCGGGTGGATGGTGTGGAAGTGGGTGTTAAGTTGGAAAGTTCTGTAGACATGTTTAATGAAAAGTTGAAATTGGCCAGGATCAGGCTGGAAGTTGGGTTAGGAAGACTGCCAGCATCTATGCTCCACCTTTATGAATGCATGATTCTATTACTTTAATTACATGGAATGTCCATGGCCTTAATAATCCTACCAAAGCCAGGAAGATGTTGGCATATCTTGAACCACACCATTGCATGATTGCTATGCTGCAGGAGACAGACACACTGTGCCAACTGCATAAGAGGTTTGCACCTAATGGAGTATTGGTACGTTTTTACACTCATTCAGTAAAGCAATGATACAAAGTACCAACACTACTTTTCAGATGTGGGGGGGCAGAAACAGCATTTAAACTTATATACTTATTAAAGGGCACAATGTTACTGAAAAGGTAAGAATAACTTAAGAGAACTTTGTAACTTCTTTCACAGAGATTTATTTTATGTATTTATTGCATTTGTATAGTGCACACAAACCCTCAGGAATCAGGGCACTTGTGGAAACCAGTTACACGAGGCAAGTAGGCAGATGGAGTAGATATTCAATCATAGGTTTGCCAGTATTAGTGTCATAGATAAGGCAGATACAGTTACCACACTAGTTCTTTCAGAAAGCAAGTACTTTTACACTTGCTATACTTTAAGACAGAAGCCTTTTCTTATCCAGTCCTTCCCTATTCTATGGCATGAGTTTTCTCATAGGCAGAAGAGTGACCATAGTGGTCTAGGTGCCAGCTGTAGGCAGGTTGAGATAGGTTTCAGTTGCAGGAAAGTCAACGTTCCATGGGTTATCCTTTTAAAACAAGTAAGTATTCACTTTCAGAGTTAAACCGTTCAGGGGCTTCACAGAGGTCTCCCTATATGTGTTCCAGCAATAGGCCTGGGCATGTGGTATGGGCAAACTCCCAACCACACAAATCACCCACTCAGTATCACAGGATGCACACCAGACTTAAGGTACGTAACACTCAAGCCCACACAGTACCTTAGGAGGAAAGAAGAGCTTTGGAGTGGATGCCTTCGGATTGCAGCAGCACAGGACCCTGTCCCTGGATTCTTGGTCTGCAGACAAAAGAACTAACACTGGAAGTGAACTTGCAGCAGCAGTCAGAGGAGGCTTCCAGCAATGGATGGATTCTCGCAGCTGTGTGGATTTGGCACCTTTTTACAGCAGCCAGATGAAGAACGATTATCGCCGATCAGATTCTCTTCACTCTCTCGGTCCTGCAATCTGGGGAGGGGACTTTAAAATTCGAATTGTGTCTCGGAGAGCCCGAAGGAGACCACCAAAGTTTTGGATCGATTCGGACTCCAGAATCCCATGAACCGCACAATTGCTTGAGGTCCCAGGTCATTTGGGTACTCCAGCCCAGAAAGGTTGCAGCAAGTCGTGGGATGCATCAAAATGCAGGTCTTGATGAGATCCACTAATCTCATCCTTTGGGTAGGAGTCGTCCCATTCGGGAACCCCAGGTCAATTGGTAGGAAGTGTTACAGCAGGCTCCCTTTACAGAGAAGGCTCTCCAGTCTTTGGAAATCGCTAAAGCCGTCTTTTCTTCACCTTCCTCTTCGGTTTTAACTTGTGGTCGACTTGTCAGCAGCTTCCAGGTCCGGAGTATTTATCAGGAACTACAGCACAACTTCTGCATTCTAACCCTGTAGTTTAAGGGAAGGGCCGGTCTGGCTGCCCAATCAGGACAGCCATCCAACCCCCCCCCCCAATTGAGACTGCACTCCTTTCAACAAAGGTGAAAGGCAAAGAGGTGCAGATTTCTGGACTCCTGCCCAGCTTCCTGCCTTCTCACGACACTCTGGAGCATGGGCATGGAACAACAAGGATTCCCGCAAAAGATGAAACACCCACAGAGATTGTTCCAGCCTAGAATCGTAGAGGAAGACCTCCGAAACTACAAGCAAACAAGAAATGGTGAAAAAAGAAGGAGCCCACCATTTTAAGCACCATGGTGGGCCTTCTGTGCATCACCGTGGCTGATTTAACAGCCTGCGAGAAAGAAGACTAAAAAGTCACTAAGGTAAAACCTCTGCCACCAGCCATTTAAGTAAACTTGCAATGATACCAGATAAGTAAGAAGCAGGATCTGTTGTATGCCCCCCAGCACCAGACATAAGGTGGGGTGTGCTGGCTCACTTATACAAAATGTAAAGGGGATGAAAATCCCTCTTTACTGCTTGGGAACAGTAGTTCATCCAAGTAAATGTAAGAGAAATTAACAGAAGAGCCCAAAGGGGCAACCCAGCATAAGGCCAAAAGTTATAGGAAACTATACCGCCAACCAAATACAATGGAGAGCCATAACAAGGTCATAAAACGATTAAAAGAAAGAGTAGTAGGTGAAAGGGGAAAATAATTCCCACTCACCTAGGGACATGGTAAAATAGTAATCAGGTCCAAGCAAAAAGGGGTTGGCACAGGCCAGGAAGATTAGTGACAAATGTGAAATTCTTACCCAACAGCGGTGAGGGGCAAGATTAGGCAAAACCTTTTTCTGGGCTATGGGGCATACAGGGGAGGTATTGACCGCAGATGAGTTTATGCACATTTATACAACCTTATATACTACTGCCGACAGGTGCACTGATGCAGATCTGGAGCAATATTTGGGGGGCATTGTTTTCCCACGTCTGTTCGAGGAGGCATGCTTGCTCCTGCTCGCGTAAAGGAAGACTAGGATGGGTTGGGGATTGAACTTTACAAATAATTTAAGCAGACTCAAATGCTGCGACTGTTGCCGCTATTGGAGGAATCGTTCTAATTTGGTTGGCTCCCTCTGTCCCTCTCTGAAGAGACGATTATCACAGTATTGTTGCAACCGGGCAGACAGCCTCATGAGATGGCCTCATACAGGCCCCTGTCCCTGATTAATGAAGACGCTAAGGTGTTTGCGAAAATACTGCTGACCAGACTACTCGCCTATGTCACTGCTGGTACACCCCGATCAGTTGGGCTTTATCCCCAACAGATCCACAGCACTGAATTTACAAAGGCGGTGTTGAATCATATTGCATATTAGCCTGCAGGCTGAGGCTGTTGGTGCATCATTAGATGGGGAAAAAGCTTTTGATTCAGTTTCTTGGAAATTCCTATTCCGGGTGCTGCGACATTGTCAGTTTGGGAGTTACTTTATTATCTGTGTATAGTTGTTATATGCTGAACCAGCTACTAGGTTTTGTACCAACAACACAATGTCTCAGGCCTTTAAATTAGGCTGTGTAACACGACGGGGGTGCCCCTTTATCCCCTTTGTTTGCTCTCACGATCAAACCCCTCGCGATGATGGTGCAACTGAGGCATGGGCACAGAGGTATCCCTTTACCGGGGAGCCCCACGTAATTTTGATCTATGCAGAGGATACCCTTTTATACATGTGGGACCCGGAGAAGAATCTCGGCCCTGTGATGGAGGAGGTAAGCAAGTTTACACACTACTCGAGTTACAAAGTCAATAGTGCCAAGTCGAGTTGTTCCCTCTCACAGATGGGACACTGGCACCTAATGATCTCATGGGGTTACAATGGGTCACGCTCCGGTTTAAATACCTGGGTATAATGGTATCTGGAATGCAACACTCACTATACATTGACATGCACCAGGTCAATTTGCACCTCCTTGCCACCAGATACAAATTATGGGGATGTACGGGTGGGTGTCCCCATTGAAAATTGTGGTTCTGAAACCTGCTGCATTTTTTCAGCAACATCCCAATATGGCCAGGGTGAATGTTTTTGACCAAGCTGCGCTCCCTGGTGTTAGAATTTGTGTGGGGTCAGGGTCAGGAGTGGCCCGGATGTGATGGGAGAAACATGCAGAGCTTAATAGCGAAGGGGACTGGCTGTGCCAGATTCGGAATTATATTATATTGTGGCGCAAGTGCAGTACGCTAGCCACTGGTATTCTCCAGATTCTGGTGGGGTACACCCATCACTATAAAAATACAGCACAGTGCCCACAGACCTTAAAACAGTCATTTTCAGTGGCTGCTAAGTAGACTCCTGTACGTTCGACCCCGTTTGAAAAACACTGACTGCGTGGTCGAGACTGTTCCGGAGGCTAGCAGTGACATCCCTCTATAGCCGTAAAGATCCTCTGTGGAACCGTCCATTATTCCACCTTACATGTGATGCAGCTGTGAGAGAGTTTTGGGACACTGCTTCACAGTTGGTCCAGGGGGACCTGTACCCAGAAGGGAGGTTCATCACATTAGAAAATTTCACTGCGAAATTGGAAAGTAGCCCTATAAAGATTTTGTAATTTTACTGGCTGAGGGTGGCAGTGCGACATGCCAGGTGATTGGTCTCTAGGCTTTATAAAAATATGGTCTCCTTACCAGGGCAAGGTTTTGATCGATACAATTTAAGATGTTGAATCAGTTGTACTACACCCCTCGTCCCCCCTCCACTTTCTAGGTTCAAGCCTGGTGCGAGTGATGAATGTGCAAAGTGGTGGAGGGCGAGGGCGGACTTGTTCCACATGTTCTGGGAATAGATAATACAATTGTGACAGGCTGTAGCAGAGATGTTAAGAGATCGTTGATATTCCCCTGGTGTGATCCCCTCCCAAATACCTACTGGGCGATACTGGAAAGGTATCAATAACAGTGCGCATATTCTTCAATGTTGCCTGTATAGTCGTCAAATAAATGTATGCTGAACTATTGGAAGTCAAAAACAGCTCCTGCATGATCGGAATGGCTTACGGAATTAATTTATGCCAATGAGAGGGAAGTGGAGTATGTAGCAACGATTCTGGTGGCATGCAGGCCGAAGGACATTTGGAACCCTCTCTGCAGTTACCTATCTCGCACGGAGCAAGAGGAGGAGCCACATTAATATGTATCCAGATTAGCCAGTGACTCTTAGGTCGAAGTTTTTCTGTATGCTAATCCTGGTGACAATGTGTTCAATTCATGATTTGGATTGTCTTTTTGATCCAGCCACTGAAAGTAAAATGCACTACATAATATATGCCTGTCTGCTAGTTGAATAAAGTTTAAACAAAATAAAAAGAATTAAGCTCGAAGAAAATTAGAGTACCTGGGTGACCACAATCTCCAAGATGCAAGAGCCTCTACCTGAAGTCTATAACGGTTTTCCTATAAGAGTGAAAAACTGGATTGGACATTAACGATAAGCCCTTTTTGCTCCAGATAAGTCTGGCGGAGCTTAGCTATCGCTGCTTCCATGATTTAAGAGAAAAAAGTGTCTAGTTTATTAGGATAGAGCGCCAATGTTTTCCATAAGGGAAGAACAATGGATTGCGTAAAAAGATGCATTAGTTATTAAAGCCAAGTCCTAACTCAAACCTTTCAGATTAGCAGAATGTAACTTTGCTGGTAAAACATCTAATTGAGAGCTGAAAGACTGCATGCCTTGTACACGCATTTGAATAACAAGCCTTGACGATGATTGAAAATAGAGTATATGGTTTGTCAACTTGCCTATCATGGTCCAATAAAGAGGTGGCTATGATTGTCTCAAACACAACGCTGCAGCAAATTGTTTGAACTTCAGTAAAAAAAATATTTAAAGAAAAAAAAAAAGAAGCTAGCCACAGTGAGTCAGAAGGGGTGGTGGCTGAACTGGATGTACAGTTTGTGACTACAAATAGAACACCATTAAAAAAAAGAAGAAGACGTCTGAATAGCAGTTGAACCATTCATTCATTGAGTAAAATCTACAATTTAAAAAATGATAAAAAACCACAAGTTAGTGGAGATGAATCATCAAGTCAGGGTTCGAGATCAGCAAGAATTAAAATGCGTTTACCTCAAGTTAGTAGTTCAAATAATTTCCCTTATGCAGGGAAACAGTTCAAGAGTTGTTATTTAAGACTGCAAGAGGTTCAACTAATGGGTGTCCCGGACTCTTCCCATGAGCTGGATAACACTACTAATCACAGATATTTTCCACAAACTCAGGGAAACCGTTAAAGGAATTTATCATTGTAGGACATGAAGGAGGCTCAACTAATGAGTGTCCCAGACCCTTCCCTTGGCCTCCCGAGTGCTCACATCATACCACCCCCCCAATCTCAACTAGACATCAGCTATCCCTACTATCTAATCTAAACTAAACTACTCTTGTGGTGAGGGCCATGCCCTTTATCTACCGCACTCCCTCCTGGACGTCCCCAGCTCTGGTGCCCCAAAATGTGATCGATTTAGGTATTGCGTCTGTCACTTAACACACCCACTCCTCCTCTCACCCATTCTCGTCCGCTCACTCTTACTGTTCCCCTTCTACTCTCTGCCCTTCTCCTTACCCCTCTCTCTCAGTTTCTCTTTGCCTTATTTCCCTCACCCCACCTTCTCTCTCTCTATACTCCCTTCTACTACTACTCCGCCCGTCTTTACCCTTCCTCCTCCTCTATCCCTCCGGTTCCCTCTCGTTGCCTCTGCTTGTACCCTCTCCCTCATGTTCTCCCTCCTGCCCTCCCTCTAATGCTGAATCGTAGAAAAGGGACAGACCAGCTGTGCATTGCCCTGGAAGAATGTCTGCAAAGATAACAAGCACCTGAGAATTACCCAGGGACGGTGCTCTCAAAAGAACAAGTCCAGGAATGAAGAAGCCTCGCAGGGGATTGGAAGTGTTATTTTCTAGTTAATTCTCTTATGTATGCGATTGAGAGATCACAGCTGGTAAGGATTTCCAGATGTTTGGCAGTTAAAGGTTTGGCTGGGATGTTCAAGGAGTCTGGCCATGCGAAAGGAAGATTTGGGGCACTGTGGCAGAGGAGGGACTCAAAACAAGATTTGACTTTTACTAGACTTGGGGCAGAGGTTGTTCTCAATTATCCAGTCTTGAATGACTTCAAGGCATTTAATGATGGCTGTATTTTAAGAGGTTTTAAACTTCAAATTAAAAAAGGTAATTGAACATTGTCTACATACAGTATGAAAATCGGGAGAGTAGGATTCTAGTAGTAATGCTAGAGGTTTCATGTGTGCAATGAATAGCCCAGGTGACATGGCATTTGGAACATCCCTTTCGAGTTGAAAGGCATTATTCTTTAAAATTATTGAGTGTGACATGGGCTCATCTCCCGTCTTGGAATGTCAAACCTTCAATGGCAGCGCTGTATTGTGGATTTGAGTGGCCAGGTGGATGGTGTGACAGACTATTCTAGGCACAGGACACATGCAAAAGAATTAATGTTGTTGACGTTTTATTTAGTGATTTTACTGTCGGCTCTCGTATGGACTTGGAGTCTGTACATCGTCAAGGGCAAACGTCCCCCTCCGCCAGCAGAGTCCATCGCTGATCACTTCATGTGGATGTTGAAAAGTGCAAATGTCTTACTTTCTTATGCACTGTGCATTTCTCTTCAGTAAAAGTGATCCATAAGTATAACGAAATGCATTTAAATAAAGAATATAATGCAGACTGCTCCCCACAACAAGCACCATCACGCAATCAACGGTTTGCTCCACAGAGATAACGCATTTAGCTTTTCTTAAAGACCTTTTGTATTCATGTGTGCACTATATCTGCAGCATACTCCAGGGCTGCGTCTAGATAGCATATTAGGATTTCATATTACTGTACGTTTCAAAATGCTAAAAAGGAGTTTATGTTCAGTATTGGCAAAGTGGGCAGTGTCGTTTTTTGCACACAAATTGTTTTCGATCTGGTCATGTATCGAACCAAACACCCAGATACACACATTTTACCAGATATGGCTTTTTAGCCAAGTATTCACTTGCCATCTTAGGTATTGCATCAAACATTAAATACTCCAAATACATACCCAGAAACTAGCATGACAAGTATTCCATTAAAATGACAGTACCGAACATAGGATGCGAGTGAGACCATCATGAAACCATACATACAAAATCATCAACGTGTGAAAACGGTGTTATCAAGTGACACAGCACCCTTCTACGTTCAATAGTAAATGCTCATTAGTGTTCAGCGGTAAGAAATCAAAAATTAACGGGCAGCATGTAACACTACAATCAGCCTGTGAATGAGCTAAGAAAGAAAAACCCCAGGTATTGGTGTGCTCAGTTAGTCGAAATATGGAACCACAAAGCATTGTTGGGTTTTTCATTCTTAGCTCATACATAAAAGATCCCGACTAACCTTTTCGGGTTTACACTTCTCTCAATGTGGTTAGGCTCTTTGACAAATGTGGCTCAGTTTTCACCAGAGCTCTACAGATCCTAGCCCAGTGGCAAAGTCTTAACACATTTTCTACAGTCGCTATAATTGCTAAGCACTTTTTCACCCCATCAAAAAAGATAATGTGCTCCCTTTTCTACTGACTTCTAATGACCGTCTGTTGGTTCCTTCGGCAGCCAGGGTCTCTTGTATCCTGTTGGATAGCGGCATGATAGGTTGGTACCAAATATATTAGATCTTAACCCAAGGAAATGTACATTTGTAAAAATAATGAGCCTCTTCCCAAGACAACATCCATTTTCTGTCCAGAGTTCTTCTCCAATTTGCATATCACGTTTGCATATGTAGATTCAACATAGTTTGTCCTTCACCAGACAAATCCGCCTTGGGAAGATCATAGGATGTTTCCATTCAGTGTCCCACAATGCATAAGAGAAGCATATATACGGCCCTCCTAGAACCATCACGACTTCTTGCCATAAGGGAGAACTAAACATAGCCTTCCAAGACATAGACGCGATCTATGCACTTCAAAGAAAGCTTGAGGGGTTAGTGAGATTCTGCACTCTTCATATTTCCAGAGCAAGAGATCGCAGGTGGTTATATGGCGTCAGAAAGATCTATAGCGCAGTTTGTGATTCACATAACTTTCCCTTTCAGCCACCACATCTGCAGAAGCTAGAATTCTGACAGCCATTATCGAAGATTGCAGATAGATGGTTCTGTCGCTTCACTGAATCTGTTTCATTGAACTAAAAAGTAATGTCCGACTCCCTGTTAGTCCAGTTTCAAAATCAGAGAACTGCAAGTTTGTATACCTGTTATTCATCCAACTGGAAATGTTATGCAGAGGTGGAATATATGAGCTTTCTAGATCCCACAGATGTATTCAAGGTTTTCAAAAATTGATTAGCAGAGTTTGCTAATTAAAATGTTTTTGATTAGCAAGCAGACCCCTTTGATTAGCAATTTTGTACTAATATTGGTAAGGTCACCAGAGGATATTTGTACCAAAAACATGAAATGACCAATAATACAGCAGTTTTGCGTACCGCTGAAATAAGACATTCGTGAGAGGAGTCACGTCTTGTAAAATCTTCAAACTTCAGCTAGACCTGCATGTCGGTTAACTTAGTTTACCTATTCAACCTAACAGAAATCCACTCGGCCCATAGCAACGGAGGACAAAAAATGTAAAATGCGATTTCTGTAAAATGGTGCATGTCACTACAAACAGGCTTTATGTTTGGCACACTGCTGTCACCCAGAGGCCAGACATGCACAGCGAACACTTTTGACATTTACTGCAAAGTTAATGTTAAATAAAAGTTTCAAACATCTCTTTGCGAGCCATAGGTAGTGTCTGTAAAATGTAAAAGGTTTGCTGCATGAATGGACACATGCATAGATTTGATTAAAAAAAAAGGCTCTGAAAACTGTTTGGCCAGCTGTCTCCTGCAGGTGGTTATAGAGAATATAATCATGAAGCAAAGGAAGCTCTAGAGCCAACTTCAGTGTTTGGTATTGCAGTAGATCTGTAGAAATACAGACTGGATAGAGCTAATGATCACTACTTTGCATAAGCATTTAGTTCCCTTTGTGTACTCATTATGTAAGAGGAAAGAAAAGCAGAGTGGATTGCGTAGCAGGCCAAACTAGGTGAAACATTGTGGTTTGTGGTCATCTCACTTTCGGGGTACCGGGTATAAAGCAATAGGGTGAAAATATAGAACGTAAAGGAGTAGGGTTTGGTCATGGGCGGAGCACCAGTTGCAAGATGTATGCAACCTGCAGGTTACAGACTAGGTTTGCATTCAAAAGCATTTGATCATGTGATCATGTACATTTTCAAAGGTTCGCTAGTCAACATGATGCATCTGTCAAGGGCATACACTTCCAGGATTTCTGTTTGAAGGAATGGCTAACTGGAAACAGCAGTATGAAAGAAACACATCAACATTTATAAACCGAGATAAATCAGAAAAAGGTATCCTCCCTCCTAAAGGATTCTGAAGATTGTCCTGTGAAAAGAGAAGATTGCAAAGAGTCTGGGGAAATGTGAGGGATACACCTACTCCATATTTTATCTTCAAATGCATATTTATTGGACAGGTTCTCAAGTCAACTGACATGAACTTGAAAGAAGGAAGTGATTATTAAGTGCAAACATGGTAGCAAGCTCACAAAATAAAAAAAATAACGATGAGCTGCCCAATAACTCACACTCTTTGTAAACTAGAGTACAAAAAAGGTAGATTCTATACTCCGGTTTAGATACAAGGTCAGTGAGATTTATCAGCTAAAACAATTGACCTCGATTCAAAACAAACTTTTGACCAACTCAACATAGGAAGTAGGGGAGAGGGGAGATGTGTTTTTTATGGGGATTTGGGATAGAGGGGGGTTGGGAAGAGTCATAAAATTCCTGTCAAACCTCTTCTAGGAGAACTCCAAAACTTTACACCCGGTGGTTATCATGGCTTCAGAAGGCACACCCTGTTTACTGTGAAACGATTTCCTTCAGAGGCTGTCCCATCTGATTGATTCAATGCATGAACCAGGTTCTCTGGACCCAAACAAACCATCCCATCAAGCCGAAGAGAAGTGTCATTTGTTAGCCTGAAGGGCAATTGTCACTTAAAATAACATCCCAATAATCAGATCCTCATTATCTCTGTAGGAGAACAGAGTTAAGAGGGGATCTCATCCAAACTCCTGAAAAATTATCTCCCTCCCAGAAATAGTGGTCTTCCCCTTTGGATGAATATTGTTTGAAGTTGAACACTCAAGAGGACCCCAAAGAAGCCTAAAGGGTTCCTGAAAGAAGTACAGAAAAATATAATGGAGGGAAAGATACTGTGATTGACAGTAAACTGTGAAAAGCTTCATAAGCAAAGCACTGTTTTGGCAACTGCAAAAAGATCAGACCAGTCCCTGCTTTAAATTGACAAATATGTGACATCGTTCTCGGAAAAAAAATCAAGATTCCAAGCATGTACTACCTAGCATGTGAATGTTCAAAATTTCAATTTGCTGATAAAACTATTGACGATAATTGGATTGTTTGAGATGTCACTTTTGCATTTATCAGGGTACTGATAGTGTCCATCAATATTAATTTAGAAAGTTTGCAGACAATCCCTCTGCTATTTAGGCCAGTATCCTGATTCTAAGTTATGGTGCCCTTGTTGCTTGACTAAAGATTAACTGTTGTGTTTGCCCAACAGTAGCAGTACATCTTTGAATTCAATCTTTAGACTTCATGCGTCAATGAGAGAGGATTCGTTAATATTTTTATTGTCTGATTGCATAATTCTCTGTTCAATATATTCATCCAAAAGTTTGAGCATGAATAGTTCACAAAAAGACCGCACAATGTGAGCATAAGTGGTTCAAGAAAATATCTCTACACCCGTTTCACCACTAATGTGGATCTTCAGGAGGTGAAATGACTTTTTTGTATATGTCTTTGCTGGGTACTGTTTTTGTAAAAATGTGCGTCTCTGTGACCAGAGTCCAGACAAATTCCTCCCATTTTGCTGCTGCAACCAATAAGAGCAAAGGACTGGGGGAAGGGGGAAAAAGAGGGGCAGATCTGTAGAAAAATCTATACCGAAGAAAAGAATGCAAAGAAAGAAAATCACCATTTCCAAAACAAATGTGAACTGCAGCCCATCTAGAATCCAAATGCATGTCCCAAGTAACTGACAAGCCCAGAGATAAATATTCCCAAGTTACCAGAAAGTATCCAGCAATTTTTACTAAAATGAAGAGAAAAAAAAAAGTATCTGGGATGAACAGCACAGCATTTCATAGCAGAGCCAAAATCAATAGACCAGCTAATGTTTGTTTAAAGAATTAATTATCAGTATTTTGAAACCTACAGATGTTGAAAATGTGGACCTTTGACAGAAATGTGTTTGAAAAGAAAAGGTTATGATGTTCTGTAACTATTACAACATGGAGAATAAAATGATTTTCAAGACTGCATTGAAGGAAATAGCAGCTCTCGGGAATATAAAGCAAAAGTAAATGTTCCTCACCTTCCCCACCCCAACAAGCCACAGGACATGGGGCTTGCTTTCCAACAAAAGAAATGAAACTCAAGGCTTTGGAATCTGAAACCTAACATCTTATGACTGTACCTGGAGTTGTTTCACCATATTCAGGCTCTGCAATAAAAACAATGGTATCCATTTACAACTTACATCCGTCTCTGAGCTTGGTCTAAAATCCTTAAAAATATATTGAATTTATTCTGAGCAGTCATCAATAGCGGTCATTTCTCAAGTAATCAAATTCCCCATCTCTAGGGGAGGGAAGCACACTGCACACCTGGGAAGAATTATGTCCCATACAAAAGGCAGCACAATCCTGGAAACATTCAATGAGTTGGTACTGAAGTCAATAAAAGCCCCGCCAATGTAACTACAAAGAATGTTCACCATGACAACAGCATTCATAGCAGTCATAAAATGCCTCAGCCCTGAACAAACAGTATGGGGCACCAGATGTTTGGTTACTGGGCAGATTAACTACAGAGGCCATGTAATATTTTGTAAAGAAAAAATAATGCACCATTGAAATTACATTGGGAATCTTATTTTGTGTCCATCCCTTGAAGGACATCCCCAAACTTTATTTTTTTTTTTTTATTTTTTATTAAAAGGCATGTCAGCAAGAAAAGCCCCAGCGGAGGCAAACAAAAAAGGATTTTAACATTATGCAAATTTGGCAAATGTGGATAGTTTTGATCAGAAACAGAGTATGTTAGAGATCGATATATCCTAGCATCTGTGCCACCAAGCATGTTACTTTGAAATGGAAAAATAATTTTGGGGTAAAAGAATTAGTGTGTAAAATGCCAAAAACCGTAAATTATTCCCCATATGTCCCACTGATATGATAATTGCATTATTTGATTCGCCAAAGTAAGAGTGATCTGATGAGCCAATTAGTAACATGAACTCACGTGTGGAATAGGCGGTTTTAGGAAGTAACAAATGTTTAATGTCAAAATCTCTAAACTGACATCACATCAAATGGGAGGGAAGCTGGGTTTGGAAGTTACTTGCATCAGACTGCCCTCATCATTAATATGCCCAATGATCACAAAGGGGTTGGTTTACCATGAATGTCACCTTTGGAACCCTGTCCAATCACGTTCATTGCTCGATTAGATTAGAGAAAGGATAAACACCTGTAAAGGTTGCAGTTTCTGCTCTATTTAAAGTTCAAACTCATCGATTCAGGGACAGACAATGGCTCACTCATTGACTTATGGAGAGGAAGAAGGAGAGAAAGGAGAATTGATAACAATAGGAAAGAGGTAATAGATTGGTTTTCTTTTGGGCCCTGTACGTGAGACCTATCTAGAGGGAAAGTCACAGGCCTTCTTTAGTGTAAGAGACAGCAGACAGGATACAAAGGGAACCAGACTGATGTCCACCTCTTCCTATAGGGGGAGAGAAGACAGCCAAACCAAACTCATAAGTATAATGTAATGGGGAAATAATCATGTTGGAAAGGTATACTATTAAGGGAAATAGATTAAACCCCAGCCCCTGTCATTTGTAGGTACTGTGGGGTGGCAGTATATAAATGGATTTTACATCTTGAGAAGTTAGGGAATACTTCAGAACTGTAGGTGTTCTGAAATTATATATTTGATAGAAAAGGTCTTATGGTGTGTATACAAGGAGATCCCCTCACCCCTCCTTTGTGAAGGTACCCAACACAGAAGACTATTTTGGAAGCCAAAATGACACCTCACTGTCTGCATAACTAGAAAAATATAACTAAAGTCATTGCGTCGGTGCACCACCAAGCACAATCCTGTTATTAGCGCAGAACTACTCAAGACTAAAGAAAAAGGTGATCTTCGCTATCCATTTTACCAGCCTTTAAGTTGTCCAGTGAAAATGACAAATATAATAATAATAATATATATTTTTTTACATTACTGCAAAAGGAGCACCACTGAAGGGAATTTAGCAAAAAATGCACATCAAACATCTTCATTTTGTGTGTAATTTACATGTAGGAATGTTAAGTAGCTTGTTATTGCAATAGTGTTTTCTAGAATGCCGTTTGAAAGGGACATGCCAATAAAGTAAGGGGGAGGTATAGAGGGTTAGATAGGCAGGGATGTTCTGATTGAGTCTGTTAGCAAATTAAAGGTTTATCCGGAGCCCCCATTCATTTTTCAAATCAATAGTGGATGGGCGTTCAGGATAAACCAAACGTACACATGGTAGTGAATGTTACAGAAGTCTCCATTCCAATAAACGTAGCATTGAAAACTGAGGTGACTAGTGTATGATCATTGTTCACCATTGACGTTGGAAGTTCACAGATATGTAATTTTTTTATATTTAAATTCATTCAATTATTTCTATTTTATTAATAAAGAGAACTTATGTACAACCCAGTGTGTTTCCTGTCACGAAAGGCGGGGAATCAAAATTGTTTAATTGGGGGTTGTAGGTTCATAAAACAAAAATTGTGCATGCCCGATTGGTTGAGGAGGGCAGGATTGAAAATTCCCCCTTGGAAGATGTCACCCAATTAAAAACTCTGGCACAAGTAAACCTTGGCCCCACTTGCAGGATTGGGAACAGTGGGTGAGGGTGAGACGGAAATCCAAACACCAAAAAGAAAGTACCCTGCATGGTGTAATGTGCCATGTTTCACAATAAAGCATACAGCCTCCGAATATACAAATTGTCCAAGATCACGAGGAAGGTGGGTGGGGGCGGGAAGGGGAGGGTGAATTCAGAACCAGTACTGGTGTAGGATTCAGGGAAGCCAACCCAGTGGACCTACAAAGGTTTACCACACCAAATGTCAATCAAATAGGTGAATTGTTAAAGAGGATGATCAGTCAGAAAAACTCAGTCTCAGGAAATCAGGGGCTTGGTGTGGTTTACAGTTGACATCAAGACAAACGCAATCATGAGAACTTGCCAGGACTAGAACACGTCCATGAAACATGGGAGTTTAGCTCCAGAAGGATGCAGGCGAATTGCAGTCCCAGACAGTGAGGCCAGCTGGACTTCAAATTTGGTAGTGGCGCCAGTCCAAGGGAGCAAGGCATCTGGCTCACTTCTCCCTAATTGATAAGGCAAGGCTTCACAGAGGGTGATGGCTTTGCCAATGCTGTATGCAGCAACAATCCTCCAGTGTTCCTGTAGTGTTCCTTCAGCTTTGGACACGTGCATCTTCTCTTACACTCTGAAAAATTGCACCCGATCCTCTGCTCTCATTGTAAATTGAAGCCAAGGCTATTGACAAGCCCTCTCAGGACATGGCCGCGGTGTTGAACGATGCAGGTGTTGGTGACGAAGGGGTCTGCGGCACAGACAGCAAGCCTCCAGGTAAGAAGTTAGGAGTTTGCTTGCTCTTCGTTTCTTAGCCTCCCAACTGCATCTCTCCTCCGACTTGTTGTCAGACCTCAAGTTTCCCCTCTAGTCCCCTCCAATCTACCCCCCTGCCCCTGTGTCCTCTCGCCGAGTGGTCCACTGCATTCTTGATCACGTGTGCATCCACGGCTCTCTATGCTGGCCTGTTGCGCGCATGTCCCCGGACCGCTTGATCCCATGCAACTCCTGATTGCGTTTGCTTCCGCACCCTTCCATCCCTTGGCTTAGTTTGTGCTGCGTTGTGCGTCCCCGACTTGCGTGGTCCCTCGCAAGCTTCAATCACGTCGGCCTCTACGCCTCTTCCTTCATTGACTGCCAGCGCTGCCCGCCCTCGATTGTGTGGTCCATCGCAATCTTCGAGTGCGTGTGCACCCGCACCCCTTCCATCCTTGCCCATTCGTGCTGCGCGTCCTTGGCCTGCGCCGTCCCTTGCAATCCAGTGATCGCGCATGCCTCGGCGCCCCCTCCATCCTTGGCACGCCCACACATTCCTTACCCGCGTGTTCCCTCACAATCCCTGATCACGTGGTTTCCATGCACTCTCCCTCCATCCCCTTCCATCCTTGCCACTCATGCCAGCATGTCCCTTTGCCTATGAGTGCCGCGTGGCCTCCCTTCTCTAGCTCGCAAGCTCGCAAGCACCCACATCCCCCCCGCCTCTCCCCCGCGGCCTTGCTCCCCTGAGGGTCCTAACCTCACCTCCCGCTTGCCCCATTTCTCCTCCCAGCCGCTTCCCTTGTGCTTACTCTGTGTTCTGCTGTACTCTTCCCTCTTCTAGGTTTTCGGTCATCGACTGCTCCCTTTTTTTTGATGCCCTGTAAACACAATTGGTGTTCACCCTACTGCCTTCTGTTCCTTTGTGCTATTCTTGCCAAGCTCTTTGTTGCTCTTCGTTCCTCCTCCGCCGCCTCCTTCTAGTAAAGGCTTTCACTGCCACTTTCTCTCCCCCTCCTCCACCTCTGGCTGACTCGCATCCTGACACAGCCCTTTCCATGCTAATCTTCTATCTCTAATACTCTTGATGTACTTGACCCCGTCATGAGGATCCGCTTGAAGCCCAAAGCCAAGTGCATCTCCTGGTACAACTATCTCGTCACCCTTACACGCAAGTGTAGGGTGGCTAAGAAGAAATGGCTGGAATCCAGTGCATCCATGGACAACATGGCCTGCTGCCAGCTCCAAAGGCAATACCGACTCTGTCCTCACTAAGAAGAGAGCTCACATCCAAGCACGCGTCTCTACGGCATCTAACAACTCGGACAAATTCTTTAAAATCTGCAAGGAGCTGGCCAATCCTGCTGCAGTATCTACCTATCCGGGTCCCCTCTCAGGGCCTCTCATTTAATCTCGAAAACCAAGGACATCTTGTTACCCTCTCCTCCAGCCTCACTCCGGCCACCTCGCCTCCTCTCTGTTCAACCCCGACAAGGTTTCTATGAAAGTCTCGTCAAACGAGGTTCTTCCCTGTTCATCCAAAACCATCAAGGGCCACATTGAGACCCTCGCTCCTTCCTTTGCTGATTTCGCTCGATCTCTCATCTACCTTTCGCACAGTCAACCATGCCAGCCTGCTCAACTGGCTCCGTGATAACCTGGACAGGGTCTGTCTCTGTCTCTCCCTCTCCGTCTCTGTCTCTGTCTCTCTCCGTGTGTGTCTGCGTCTGCCTGTCTGTCTCTCTCCGTGTGTGTCTGCGTCTGCCTCTCTCCGTGTCTGCCTGTCTGTCTCTCTCCGTGTCTGCCTGTCTGTCTCTCTCCGTGTCTGCCTGTCTGTCTCTCTCCGTGTCTGCCTGTCTGCCTGTCTGCCTGTCTCCGTGTCTCCGTGTCTCCGTGTCTGCCTGTCTCCGTGTCTGCCTGTCTCCGTGTCTGCCTGTCTCCGTGTCTGCCTGTCTCCGTGTCTGCCTGTCTCCGTGTCTGCCTGTCTCCGTGTCTGCCTGTCTCCGTGTCTGCCTGTCTCCGTGTCTGCCTGTCTGCCTGTCTCCGTGTCTGCCTGTCTCCGTGTCTGCCTGTCTCCGTGTCTGCCTGTCTGCCTGTCTCCGTGTCTCCGTGTCTGCCTGTCTGCCTGTCTGCCTGTCTCTCTCCGTGTCTGCCTGTCTGCCTGTCTGCCTGTCTCTCTCCGTGTCTGCCTGTCTGCCTGTCTGCCTGTCTCTCTCCGTGTCTGCCTGTCTGCCTGTCTGCCTGTCTCTCTCCGTGTCTGCCTGCCTGTCTCTCTCCGTGTCTGTCTGCCTGTCTCTCTCCGTGTCTGTCTGCCTGTCTCTCTCCGTGTCTGTCTGCCTGTCTCTCTCCGTGCCTGTCTCTCTCCGTGCCTGTCTCTCTCCGTGCCTGTCTCTCTCCGTGCCTGTCTCTCTCCGTGCCTGTCTCTCTCCGTGCCTGTCTCTCTCCGTGCCTGTCTCTCTCCGTGCCTGTCTCTCTCCGTGCCTGTCTCTCTCCGTGCCTGTCTCTCTCCGTGCCTGTCTCTCTCCGTGCCTGTCTCTCTCCGTGCCTGCCTGCCTGCCTGCCTGCCTGCCTGCCTGCCTGCCTGCCTGCCTGCCTGCCTGCCTGCCTGCCTGCCTGCCTGCCTGCCTGCCTGCCTGCCTGCCTGCCTGCCTGCCTGCCTGCCTGCCTGCCTGCCTGCCTGCCTGCCTGCCTGCCTGCCTGCCTGCCTGTCTGCCTGCCTGCCTGCCTGCCTGCCTGTCTGCCTGCCTGCCTGCCTGCCTGCCTGCCTGCCTGCCTGCCTGCCTGCCTGCCTGCCTGTCTGTCTGTCTGCCTGTCTCGCTCTGTGTGCGCGTCTCGCTCTGTGTGCGCGTCTCGCTCTGTGTGCGCGTCTCGCTCTGTGTGCGCGTCTCGCTCTGTGTGCGCGTCTCGCTCTGTGTGCGCGTCTCGCTTTGTGTGCGCGTCTCGCTTTGTGTGCGCGTCTCGCTCTGTGTGCGCGTCTCGCTCTGTGTGCGCGTCTCGCTCTGTGTGCGCGTCTCGCTCTGTGTGCGCGTCTCGCTCTGTGTGCGCGTCTCGCTCTGTGTGCGCGTCTCGCTCTGTGTGCGTGTCTCGCTCTGTGTGTGTGTCTCGCTCTGTGTGTGTGTCTCGCTCTGTGTGTGTGTCTCGCTCTGTGTGTGTGTCTCGCTCTGTGTGTGTGTCTCGCTCTGTGTGTGTGTCTCGCTCTGTGTGTGTGTGTGTGTGTGTGTGTGTCTGTGTGTGTGTCTCGATGTGTGTGTGTGTGTCTCTCCTCCTCCTCCTCCTCCTCCTCCTCCTCCTCCTCCTCCTTGCCCCCAGGTGTCTAGTCTTTCTCTCTGCTCCAATTTCCAGTACTATGCAGATGACAGCTCATTTTCAGGCTCCCCTCTGCAGCCTCTTCTCCCTTTCCTCTCAGATAGCCTGCCTGCAATCCAGGAGTGGTGTGCCGTCAATGATCTCTTCCTGAATGCCAGCAAGATGGTGAACCTCCTCATCGGCTCACCTGCACCCGTCATTCTCTAGCCAGCTTGCCTTGGCCCTCTTCCTGCTCCCACCTGTGAGGCTAGGAACCTCTGGGTCATCTTGGACTCCACACTCTCCTTCTCTCCTCGTATCTCTGACGTTTTGAAGCAGTCCAACTACCAGCTGCACCACCTCGGAGGTATTCTTCCTTTCCTCACCTTCCCCCAGAAGCTCACTGTCTGCAGAGCTATGGGTCTCTCTAGACTGGACTATTGCAACAGCCTCCTTTTAAATCTGCCTGCCTCTACTCTCTGCCCTCTGCAACTCATCCAGAACAGGACTGCAAGACTTGTCCTTGGCCTTAAGCACAGGGATCAGATCTCTACAGCCATGAAATCTCTCCATCAGCTCCCAGTGGCTGTATGGATCACGTTCACGATCCTCTGCATTGTCCACAAGGCCTTCTGGGGCCTGGGACCGCAGTACCTTCAACTCTCTCTTCGGAAATATCTTCCTACTCGAGCTCTTTGCTCCTCCACCTCCAACTCCTTGAGGGTCAGTCGCTTCTCCAAAAACCCGAGTTGGAGGTAGATCTCCTTCAGCTGGTTCCTCCCTCTGGAACAGCCTCCCTGCCCCTCTGAAACGTGAGGAGAACCATCTCCGGTTCTGGAAGCACCTGAAGACCTTCCTCTTTGCTTCCGACTTCTCTCTTCCTCTCCCCTGCTGATCTCCCGTCTGATTCTGCACTGGTCACCTGGCTACCATCTGAATTTGGGACCCGGTTCCTGCCTGCCCAGTTGCACACCCGCACTGCCTCCTGGCAACCCCTGCACTTTGGGTCTGAATCTGTAACCCTACAGTCTCCTTAATTGCTTTTTTTACACCGGCTGTCTGAACGTAATCCTCACACTTGCCACCTGCTTGATTGCACGACTTTATCCTTTGTACTGCAGTCTCCCTTCCACCCCCGGCACTTTCCCCGTACCCTGCACTTGTGCGAGCTCAATATTACTAGGCCTAGTAAGATCGTGGTCTTTTGTCCTCCCTCTGTTTCCCAAACCCTAGTAGCAAGGACCTGCAGTCAGCTACCCCACAAGACACGACCTTGGCTAGAATGTGGAAGTGTCCGTGCAGCACTCTCCTCTTTCCTGCCAGCACTTGTACTACTAGGCTCCAAGGGTACATTCCCTGCCTTCGTGCAAGAATTGCATAAAGATGCATGCCCTATCAAGGCTATCTCTGAGCTGAGAGGGAGGAGAGGAAGCCAACAGAAAAGGTGCATCTAAGAGATGTATATGTTACTAATCAATGCAATAACTCGCAACATCCTTCAAATATCACTATATCTGAAGGTCTAGTTACTTAGTTCATCTACTCTGCCAAAATAAAATGTACTCGTCCCATTGTAGGGTACGAAAACAATTTACTAATGCTGTCAAATAGTGCATTTCATCAAAAGTAAATTTAATATTTGGCGCAATGCTGCCCCCCGGAGTCCAACGACATACACAGTGAAGATGTGATTTGCTATTTAATACAAAGAACATTTGTTTGCATTAAATAGCAAATTAAAGTATGGAACATCACTGTAGCCCCATGAAGTTCGAGGACTATGCAATAATAAGCTTTTCTTACACCTATATAACCCTGGACTGAGTGTTTTCCATTTCTTCCTTTTTAAAACAATATCGAGTTCAATCATCCAACACCGACAGCGTTCCGGCATAGGTTTCTGAGCTCAGAATACACATAGCCCAAGATCACAAAGATGCACTGTGAAGATTCATTTAACTACCATTGCCGATTGATGTTCCACCTTTCTTTCCTTTTCTTCGCATGGAACACAAAAGCTAATGGTCTATAACATTTGCCCAGGATCACAAGGCAGCACTGAAATGAAACTGTCCATTCGCAAGTTCCGATTGCTCTCCTTTTCTCCCCGTGAATACAAGAGCTCAAAATATACTGTTTTCCACAGATCACAAGTTACTAATTCCTGTAGAATAACCCAGCCCCCACGACGCCACCGTTTCATCTCAATAGCTGACATGCTATGCTTAAAATGTAACACCAAAAAATAAATAACACTTTTTGTAATACTGTTTGAGGCATCATGATTATTGCTCGACTGTGTGATTGTAACTATTATTTTGAGGGGGGCTTTGTTTGTAATGGTGTGTGCATTACATTGCAGTTTCGCTTCACCAACACCATGTTCTAGGTCAACTATAGGCCATGAAGTAGAAGAACCCCATCATCACAAATGAAACAGTCACGTGAAAAATGGACACTTTGTTGGTACTATTATCTGTGTTGAGTTTGAGACGGCATCCCTTTTTAATGTAGGTATTTTATGCTAGACAAGACTCAGAAAATATTGCCACTGTAACTTAGCACATTGACATTTATGCAATGCCAAATTAAAAACCGCCTGCCATTTATTTTTTGCCTCAAACGGGAGGTCCTATTGTCCCAAACCATAGTACCAATGCCTACAGCATAAAGACCCTGTCATTTGATTGACCATCTTTTATAACTTATGCTGCCGACTGTACTCACACAGTTTTCACGACATGATCATTGTCCCATGGGAGGAAATCGCAGTAAAGTCATTCCAAATGTTAATCCTCGACCAGTCCCTCCCCATCACTTGCCCTCGGGCACTCTTCCCCGACTAGCCCAATTCTGGTCCACCCTGCGCTCACACAAGCTGACCCTTACAGTTGGTATCCCCCTGCACTTGCCCAGACCCCCGGATTAGTAAAAGAAAAGGAACAGTTGTCTGGACAGGTAGGCTGCAATGGCAGATAAGTAAATTCTGCAAGACAAGACCTGAATGCCTGAAGCTGCAAGGTGGGACACGAAAGATAGTACTGTGTCTAACGTAGCATGCCTAGGGTCAATTTGCTTATCTAAGCACCGGTAGCAAGAACGGTGCCATTTGCTTCTATATTGAGACCTCGTAGGTGGTTTTCTGGCTGCTTGGATGATGCGCATATTTTCCTCGGACAAGTTAAACTGCCCTAACAATCTGAATTCAGGCACCAGGCCACCAAGCTGAACGATTGTGGGGAGGAGTGCCAGATCTCTTGATCGCACTGGTGAAGCAGGTTAGGAATCAACGGCAATCTGATCTGAGGAAGAATCGAAAGATGCTGAAGTTCTGAGAACCAGAAACTGGCTTGCCAACAAGGAGCTATGACCAGGAGAGTGCCATTCGATGTATTCCTGAGCTTTCAGAGTGACCGATTAATCAGAGGCAGTGGCGGAAAGCATAGGCCTTCATGTTAGGCCACGGGATCTCGAGAGCGTCCCCTAGGGAGAATACCCCGAGACCGTTCCTGGATGCATAAAGAGGAATTTTCCAGTTTGTAAAAGTCGCAAACGCGTCAACTTCTGGAGTGCCCCATTGGCAATAAATGGTGGAGAGAACATCTGTTTTCAGTTCCCACTCGTAGCTGGCTGCTGCCTGGCGGGTGAGTGAGTCTGCAGTTACATTGATGTGACCCGGAATGTGTACAGCCAGCAGCCAAATGTCGTCCTGGATAGCCCATTCCCAAATTTGAATGGCCAGGTCCACAAAGAGAGGTAACTGTGCCACCCTGCTTGTTGATATAAAAACATTGCCACAGAGTTGTCCATGCGAATACAGACCACCTTGTTTGTGATGGACTGTTGAAAAGCTTTTAGCACCAGAAAAACAGCCAGGAGTTCCAGATAATTGATATGAAACTGCCTGTCCTGAAGTGTCCACAGATCGAATACCTGGAGATGATCCAGCGTCGTGCCCCACCCGAGAAGGGAGGAGTCTGTGATAACCGTCACTTGTGGGCCGGGCTCCTGAAAGGGGGCTCCAACAGAAATGTTGGTCGAGGACCACCATAGTAGATTCGTCAGGCAGGATGGAACTGGGATCATCTTGGAATCCGAGTCCAAAGCCTGAGACCAAGCACTCCGAAGAGCCAGCCGAGTACGCCTCATTTTCAGACGTGCAAGAGGAAGAGCCAGTACGCAAGAAGCATGGCCCAGAAGTCTCTGAAACCACCAAGCCATCATGTGGGAAGACTGGAGGAAGAGCAGACCCATGGGGGATAGATCGGCAATCCTGTCTGCCGTTAGGAACACCACGGTACTGATCGTATTCCAACGGAAACCCAGGAAAATCAGGTCTTGGGAGACAGTCGTGGAAGATTTCCACCAACCCGAGGTGAAACAGGCTCTGGAGGAGAAACTGGAGATTGTTCAATGCAGTCTGTGGACAAGGACTGCGTAGGAGCCAGTCGGACAAATACGGGTATATATGAACGCCCTGTAGCCGAAGGAAAGCTGCAATGGCCGACATCTTCGTAAAGACACGCAACACTGAGCTGAGTCCAAAAGGGAGCACACAAAACTGAAAATGTTCTTCCAGAGAACCGCAGATATTTCCAATGCGGCTTCCATATCAGGATGTGCATGTAAGCGTCCTGAAGGTCGACTACACTGAGCCAGTCGCCCTTCCGAAGAGAGGACTTTATTTGGCAAGGTGTGATCATCTTGAAATTCTCTTGGGGAAGAGACAGATTGAACTGGGAAAGATTGAGGATAGTACGCAGGTCAGTCTGGTTGGGTTTGGGCACTGAACAGACAAGAGTAAAAGCCCTCCCCTTGCTCCCCAAGGGGAACAGGTTCCACCTCCGTGAGGTCCAGAAGTTTCTGTACCTCGGCTCTGAGGGAGGGCGTCCCGATCTGCTGTAAGGGGGGGGGATTGAAGGGTGAAGTTGCGGGGAGGGGCAAGCGAAACCCCGCCCGAGCGATGGACAAAACACACCAGTCTTAGGTGAAGGTCTGACACGCCTCCAGATGAGACGAGTTTCGTCCTCCCACCGGAGTCTCGTGCGACCAACAAAAATATAATTTTGCTGGTTTGTTGGCGGGGAGACTACCTGCCCCTGGAGAAGAGGCAGATTGCAGAGGGAAAAAGGGACCACCTTGCCGTTGTTGTTTTCGGTGGGTCCCGCCAACCACAGCTTCAGTTCGACACACACAATGATCCTGAAAACCTCTGAAGCCAGAGAAGGATCAAGTCTGGGACCCTGACCTCTGTGTATAAGGGGCCTTAGCTGGTGCTTTCGCCAATACCGATAAAGATTTGGCAGTTTGGGTACTCGCTTTGGTCTTTGTGAGCTCCTCGTTAGTAGAAGAATGAAACAATTCCTTGCCATCAAAAGGAAGGTCCAATACTTTATCTTGTACTTCCTTTGAAAACTTTGTCGAGTGGAGCCACGCCTGGTGGGAGGTGTCCACCCCTACCTTAAGGCCTCTAGCTGAGGTATCTACGTGGTGTGCCGCAGCTTCCAGTAGATCCTGTGCCAAGACTCTGGCGTCCGACAAACCGGCTTTAAAGTCATCTAGCCTATCTGCAGGAATGCACTCCTGGAAATCAGCTAACTCTTTCCACAGCCTGAGATTGACTGCTGCCAGGATGAGCTTGGTGTTCGCTTGACGAAGTTGGAGAGCCGGATTTGCAAAAACATTCTTGCCCAAGGAGTCTAAATGTTTATCGTCCTTGGATAGGATTTGGGCTGATGCCGTTGAAGATGCAGAGGCCAGCTTGGACTTGAGGGTGGCCACAGCCATCACCGTTGAGGACGGGAGTGGACAAGCCGATAAGGCCATCTCCTCAGATGTGTGAAGCTTGTATCGAGCGTCAATTCTCTTGTTGATGTGTAGCCCAGTGTGGGGTTTATCCCAGACTTTGCGGGCCTGAGCCAAGGCGTCTTAGAGGAACAGGCCGGTGCGCTCTTGAGGTGACAGGGTAAAGGCTACCGAAAGCACCCCCTCCTGAGTAGTGGAGGCCTCAGGTACTGGAATGTCAAGGAGGGCCATCATATCCAGGACCCAGTCATGGAATGCTCTCACTGAGTGGTGCTGCTCATCGCTGTCCTGTTCTGCTGGAGGCTCATCCAACAAGGTGAGAGCAGCAGTCTGGTCCACCACGCATACCGCCTCAGGTTTTAAAGTATTGTCCCGGTCCATCCACCAGTGTCTTCTCTATAGGATACAACAGGGGCAGAGGAGGAAGAGATGGAGGAGGTCCAGAAGGAAGTGGTGGAGGCAGTGCCGCCACCAGAACAGTTGGGGCCGAAGGTGGGACATGTGGATCGGGGTACATTTCCCTGAACAGATGCTTGAAATACGACTTTAGGGTTGAAGTGCATGAGCATCTGAAACTTCCCAAAGAACGCATCTTCAGCCAAAGGCTTTGGCGTAGGTACAGGCAGAGGCTGCCCGTGAGTGCGATACACCCATGAACGCGAGGATGGTTGCCATGAAGGCCCACCACCGACCAAAAATTCCGTTTTTTGCGAAGACATTATTACATTGAACATGTGGGGGGTCACACCTGCAACTTTAGCAGGGGATTTCTCTGCAACCCATCCCCATGCAGGTCACCATATAGAATGCCACCATTGGCTTTTCCCGGCGACATTATGTATGGGGACATTATTACCCGATACCATTCGCAAACAATTAGCAACCCTCTTACTACAACCACTGAACCACAATATTATGTATTTTGGGTACCGTGAAACACTCACACCCGTAACTAATTCCATGTGATCTAAAACATCCTTCCAAAACACCTCCACCCTAGTACATTTTCCGCAGCATGTGCAATAGTGTTCCAGCCAACAATTATCCTCCTGAAGTCCTATCTGAAGTCCAATAAAAGCTTCCTAAAATATTCTGCCTCAAGTCTCAGATTCAGATCCATCCTCAACATTACAGATTCTTTCACTACGCCTACCCATTCAAAATCTGACAAGGGCTACCTTTTTAAATGCTTCGAATACATTTTTGAAGCACTGAAAGATTGTTAGTTAGTGATGCGTGAACAGCTTTTGGTACTGCTGTACTTTGGGCTTCCTTGCAGTTAGTCTCTTAGGAAAATAGGTATCTGCATTCAAAATATTCAAGGTTTGTTTGTTCTGGGTGTTAGTCTTAGCAGTGCATGGTGGTGGCACGAGTTATGTTTGGTTAGCTCGCCATAACTTGCGGGTTTCCGGTATTACTTGTAACCATAACGTCCCTTTAACAATCTTTTTCCCATGGCATTTCATAGATTTTTATTAGTGCAACTTAAGTATAACGTCTCTTTAGCAAAGTTTACAGTACTAACCATAATCGTATTTCTGATGCTTGATTCACATGCTATGCATAGGCCTACATCTAGTGGTAGCTGCAGAGTATTACAGTTTTTGTTTTCGAAACTCAAAAAGGGACGTCAACAGGGTGTGCCAGCAATACTATCCCTAGTGTGACGTCTACTGTACCCATGGTGCTTCACACAGAGGTCCCTCAGATTGCTTTGTTTCTGACATGAGGTTGCATGAAGTGTAGCGCGAGTACAGGTGCCGTAAAGCAGATTTATAACAGATGAATCCCCGAAATATCTCTGCACCTTCTACTCCACAGGGGGCGCATGTGAATCTAAGGAGATGCAAGCATCAGAAATACAATTATGGTAAGTAAATCCCTTCTGAGGCTTGTGGAATCCGTTTAGATCACATGCTATGCAGATTACCAAGCAGTGTTTGGAGAAGGTGGTGGGTTATGAGAAGGTACGGTGGCGAATAGATGTTTCAGCACTGCTTGTCCCACCTAATAATCAGCTTTAGAATGTGTCAATGCCATAGTGCTGAGTGAAAGTATGGATATAGATCCATGTAGCTGCTTTGCAAATAGCATCTAGCTGGACATTTGCTATAAAGGCCAAGGTAGCTCCTGTACCACTGGTAGAGTGATCTCTTGGAGTGAAAGACAGTTTTATTTGACAGAGAGTAGCAGAGCTGTATGCATCCGACTATCCACCTGCAGATGGCGTTTTTTGGAAACGTGGTCTCCTTCCCTGCCCGGAGCTATGGAGACAGTCGCTCCATTTTCCCCAAGCGGTCTTGTCTTGTTTACGTAGTAAAGGACCACCCTCCTTACATCTAGTGTATGGAGTTTTTTCTCAGCTGAGCTTGAAACATTTTGAAAGAAAGCTGATAGTTCAATGGACTGATTGACACATAACTTAGAAATGCACTTAAGTGAAAACCTAGGGTGTATTGTGAATATCAGTTTGTCTCTGTGGATGACAAATAAAGGGTTTTGCACTGACAAAGCTTGTAGTTCAGACTCTTCTTCTTATGGAGGTGGTAGCCACCAGAAAAGCTGTATGTGAGGTGTTTAAGTCTGCATTAATGCATAGGCTCAAGGGGGGGATCCTATGAGCTTAGCAAGTAGTACATTTAGGTCCCACCCTGGAGGCAGGTTGGAAATGGGAGGGTGGAGTCTTTTTACTCCCTCCATGAACACCAAATGACTGGGATTTTCCATCAGGACAACGTATTTAGAGAAGGGTGTACGCTAGGTGACCTTTGAGTTAAAAACTAGCCCAAGTCTAGTAGGTAGGTGGAGCATGTAATGAAGAATGTGTGATGGAGTACATTCTATGGGATTTATTTATTTTGATGGGCACCATATTAGAAATCTTTTAAACTTGTTAAAATAACAATGCTTAACAATTTGGTTTACGTGCCTCCGAGAATGTCCATACATATTTGAGGTAGTTTTAAATGTCGAATTCTATGACTTAAGGAGCCAAGTTTAGTTTATTTGCTTATATAGCGTGCCGAACCCAGAGGTATCTGGGTGCTTTTACATGGGTGTACAACAATGGTTACAAAAAAAAAATAATAAAACAATGAAATAGAATTACAAGGATAGGTGTCGAAAAGAAGTGGCAGACAAACAGCAGTGCAGAAACCGGATACTGGACTTGTGTTAAAGATCAAATCACAAGATTACAGAAAAATAATTGAAATCCAGACTTAAGTAATATTCTTATCCATTGCAGGTGGTGTTCTAGCTAAGGAAGCAGATACCAGTATAGGTATAGAGAAGGGAAGCAAAAGGTGAAGTGCAGATCACAGGTCCTTGATTTGAGAAAAGCTGCCAAGTTCATAGAGCGAGGTTGAGGGTGTAATATTGTCGCCCCTTTCTGCGTAAGCATGTTGTAGGGGCACGGAAGTTTGATCGGATCGCACATCGCCAGTTTGCACAGATGTGGAAACTAAGGTTGTCTCGCCCACATAGGAGCAACTAGGATTAGTGTTACTTGTTCCTTGTGCATTTTGTCGACTACTTTGCTCATTAGTGGAGTTGGGGGGGGGGGGGGCGTAGCCAAATTTCCCTAACCAGTTCATCCATAGGGCATTCCCCTTGAATTGTCTTGCGGAAACCTGGATGCAAAGTTTGGGCATTGCGTGTTTTGTGGTGAAGTCTAGAGAGAACCCCCATAGTGTGAAGATCTTGTCTACAATATTTCTGTCGAGCTGCCACTCGTGCTCTTCTGTTAGAGGATCTCTGTTTAGGGAGTTGCCTGAAGATTGAGTTTCCCTGGAACATGTTGCGATGTTAGAAGAATTACCCACTTGAGTGCCCACTTCCACATTTTTTGTGCTAACTTGGACAGGCTTGGAGAGTGTGTCCCACCCCCAGGTCCCCATTTGCTGGTTTATGTGAAACATGGCGGTGGAACAGTCCGTGAGGATTTGAACCATCTGGCCAGACAGGTGTACTTGGAAAGCTTGTAGGGCATTGAGCATTGCTGATGGTTCCAAAAGGTAATGAGCTCCCCCACCCGGTGAGCGATGCGTCTGTAGTGACTACTGCCTGCACTGAAGGATTGTGAAAAGGTTTTCCCTTTAACATGGTCTCCTTTGTCCACCAGCGTAGAGCTTGTACTAGGGTTAGTGAAACTACCACTAGATCGTCCCACTGACCACTTGCCTGAGACCACTATTTTGCTAACCATTCTTGCATTGGACGCATGCGCAGTCGTGCGTGTGGGACCAGGTAAATGCATGCCATCATCCTGAGCAAGCGCATTGCTTTGCGTATTATTTGGCGACCGGCTAGATACTGAGGTATTTTGCAGCAGCATGTTTTGCACTTTCGTTTGATGGAAAGACTAGACCCTAAGAACTGTTTGATCTTGTTTGGAACAAGACTTTATTTCTTTTCGTCGACTGAGAACCCCAATTGAACAGGAGATTGATTATTCTCTGGGTATTTTGCTTGAAAATTTTGGGAGATTCCCAAGCCAGTCATCCAGATAAGGTTACACTGGGATTGATTCCCTCTGTAGGTGCGCTGCCACTACCGCTAGTACCTTGATAAACACCCTTGGAGCGGAGGCTATGCTGAAAGGTAGGACCATGAACTGGAAGTGTTGGTTCATTATTTTGAAACGCAAGAACCTTGTGTGTGCTGGGAACATTTAAATATGAAATTATGCATCTTTCATATCCAAGGATGCCATGTAGTCCCCCTGCTTCAGCAGCGGGATTACCTCCTGTAGCGTTGTCATGAAGAATATTTGTGGCTTTACATGGGTGTTCGCCGGGCGCAGGTCTAGGACAAGGTGCATCGTTAGGTTAGGTCCTTCTTTGGCACGAGGAAGTAAATCGAACTAATACCCTTGTTTACCTGGTTTGTTGGGACAATTTCTACGGCGTCCTTTAGAAGCAGTGCCTTCGCCTCTTCCAACAGGATACGTTGTTCTTCCGGGGAGGTGTGCCTTTGTCTGGACGTGTGGTTGGATGGTTATTGGATCAGCTCTATACAATAAAACACCAGCCACAGTGGAAAGTACCCACTTGTCCAAAGTGATCCACTCCCATGCGTGGGTGAAGTGTGAAATGGCTCGACAAGTGCATTAGCAGCTAGACACGGGGGGGCGACACACCTTGAGAGACTCAGTGGTTGAGGCATCCAGGCGATTTCGCCTTTTTGACTAGTCAGAAAAACAACTGGATTCCCTTTGGAACCATCTGAATCTTTGGAAGAGGCAGGAAGATATACTGTTCGCTCACCACAGATATCACACAATTAAGGTAGCAAGACGCACCTGAAGTTGAAACTGAGAGGGTCTTGAAGTTCTAGTTTCGAACAATATCTCAATGCCCCCAAGTTAGCATTGTGAACTCCAGATGTTGAACATGTATCCATGAGGGGAAGAATAGAATTCTTGTGAAATTATTGAGTCCTGAAGATAGCCCTTACACTTCAGAGACCGACAGCACATGAGATGGTTCAGCACATGTTTTAGAGGCCGAAACATGTCGACTTGAAAAGGAAAACATCCACCGTTTTGTTTTTCTCCATCTCTTTTTGCAATCCTTGAGTAATAGATTGCTCCAAATGAATTTGTCAATGGACCAATATAACTGATTAGACTAGAAAGTACAAGGAATGCAATACCTTTGCACACTTTAGCTTTATATCATCATATGCTAAATTACATGATACTATGGTCCCATATCCCCTGTATTAAAAATCTGAAACATAAGTTTTTTTTTACAAACTACGGCTGGAAAATGAGCGATATATGTTATAACACATGTATAACTTTTGTGAAAATGCATCGACAATGGTTGAAATATAGAAACTCTTTGAAAGCCCTATTGTGAGGAGTGTCCCTGTGATAAACCCCAGGATGAGCTTTGGCCACTTTGACTATAATTTGATGCCCATTGAGTTTTGATCGCCAAACCTGCGAGTTCTAACCTCCTCTTTGTCCAAATGGTTTGTTGGTGAGCTGCCCTAATGATTTGAGGGAGTCATTCCTCTTTTGCGCTTTTAAGAGCATCCTCCACCACTTTGTCAAACAAAGAGTTGGGTTCAATGGGCATGTTAAGGAGTGTTGCCTGTGTTTCAACCTTGAAGCCGGATTGTCGTAGCCACGCATGACGTTAAGTCAGTGTGCCTTCTGCCACAAATTCTTCCTGCATTGTCCGCTGCATCCAAGTTGTTTAAGGATGCAGTTGGCTACCCGTTTCTCCTCTGCGATGGTGAGCGACAGCTGCGTTTTGAGGGTTTCTGGGACCGATTTGATTTGTTCTGCAGTCTCATCCCACTTGTGACAGTTCTAAACGGCTAATAGTGTTGTTTCATTAGCAATTCTAGTTTGGTAAGCTGCCGATGAGGCCACTTTCCTTCCAAAGGGTATACATTTTCTTACTCTCCTTATTAGGAGGGGCTTCGGAAGAGGCCAGAGGCGTTCCCGCTCTTTTTCTTGTAGTTGTCACCACTAAAGAGTCGAATTTAAACTGCCCATTAATGTATAAAGGGTCTCAGGGGGCTGGTCTCAACATCTTCTCGATGTGCGGGTTGACCGTCTGCGTTAAATTTGGTGTGAGCAGAGAGGGTTGGAAGCTTCTCTGAACTGATTGCAACAGGGGGATGAATTGGGTTTCTGATTTTTTTTTATCCCTGAGGATGTCTTCAACAAAGTCCTTGTCAACCTAGGTTTCTTGTGTGTCTATCTTGAAGTGCTCTGCAGCCTTCAGGAGCAGGTCATTATATTGTAATTGGTTATCCACCGGTGGGTCTGTGTGATCTGGTGACTGGATGATGTAAACTTCATCATAGTCATCGTAGTACCGGTCCACGCCCTCCAGGTTTTCTTGGTTGTCTGTATCTGTATAAGTGGCAGGGTTCTGGGGGTCTTGCGTGGCATAATAGTAAATATGTTGCCCTAGTTCCTGATCTGAGGTGGAAGTTTGCGTAGAGTCTAGGCAGGCTTTTTTTGGTGGTAGGCTGGGTGGCTGCAGGCCACCTCTGAGTAGTTTGTGGTGTTCCCTGAAGGTTTTGCAGGACCTCAGGGTGGTCAGAGAAATAAACAAAACAGGACATCTGCCTCAAAACCTTATCAAATTGCTCTGTTGTCCAGTGAGAGGAGCTTGGCAGAAGAGGGGGGCCTTGAGTAGGGTAGTGGGTGCAGGTGGTGGATCCCATTTTTTTTTCTGTTATTTTTCTAATGTTGCATAGCCCGACAGTGGGCACTCTGTTGTACTGAAAATCCTGCTTTCTGTAGTTTTTTCCCCCCCTTTTGTGGCGAAGAGTTATGATCTTTCGACATACGGCCCTTTAACAGGGTATCGGTAATGTGTTTCAGTAACATGCTCATTTAAGGCTTCTGTGTGCCTTTCTTGGAGGCCGTTGATGCGTCTTTCGATGTCCAGACCTCAGCACCAGAGGATTTCGAGGGTTTAGACATGGCGTCAGAAACTAAGTTCACCGTCCGTTTCAGGGGCCTGACGTTTGGTGATCGCGATGGCCCAGAGAACAGGGAAATTTCAGACCTCGCCCTCAACGTCGTTTGTGGCCTTTTGGTCGGCGCGTGATCGACTTTCGGCCGTGTGAGTTGTGCTTTGAGTGGTGAGACTTGGTCGTGCTAGTGAGGGCTGAGGCCCATTGAGGCCTTCCGAGGCCGTAACAAAGGATTGTTGAGACTGGCTGTTGTAGTCGTCAGCGATAGTAATGTGTTCTCGAAGCAGTCACCGAAGACTTTTCACGGTAGATGGATTATCGAAAGGACAGAAAGAAATACTATAGTTAAACTTTTTTTAAATCAGGGCGACGGCCAAGAAGGATATGCGTCCGACTATGATGAGGGGGAAAAAACAATCTGAGGGACCTTGATGCGTGAAGCACCATGGGTACGGTAAACCTCACACTAGGGATAGAACTACTGGCACACCGTGTTGATGTCCCTTTACGAGTTTCGAAAACAAAAACTGTAATACTCCACAGCTACCACTAGATGTCGGCCTATGCATAGCATGTGATCTAAGCAGATTCCACAAGAGTGTGTGTGTGTAAAATTATATATATATATATATATATATATATATATATATATATATATATATATATATATATATATATATCACTGGCGTTGTGGAATGTGTAACTTGCCTCAAATTCACTTTCATTAAGGGAGGAAGCACTTTGCTGAAATATGAGTACATGGCAGAGAATAAACATTATTGCACACATAAATTGCTGTGCTCCATAGTGAAAAGCATAACATCTTACCTTAAACCACAACAGGGCAGAGTAATGAACCTGATTAAAGCCAGAAGGACTCTCAGAGGAAGTAAAGTGAACACGTATAAAAAGGCATCTAGGCAAAGGAAGATCCCAAACACCATCAACTAAGTATTAAAAAGGAGAGAAACACATTTCAGAAAGTTAACTGCAGTGCATATATAAATCATTCAAGTACAGAACATAACCCTTAAACTAGACTGTTTGAATGCAGCGGACAATTCATATTGGGTACAAAGGAGAACAGTAGGTCAAAATGAAAGCCAACTGGACTGTCGAGCACGGGGTACAAGCAACACACCTTGAAAGGTCTCCAGAGGCATAATGATCACATAATTAAATAAAGTTCCTGGGACAGGGACTAGCAGGCAAATGTTTTTTTTTTTAAAAACAATTTGTATTAACTTCAACAACAACGAATCAACACGATAAACCCAACAGTACACATCATGCAAGTTCAGACATCATATTCAATATCACAAAGTGTCCACTGCCTCCCCATTACCCTCCCCCCTGACTCGAACCTACTTCACCATCTGCCGGTATTTCATCTAGGGGTACCTCCTCCTCCTCCTCTGTACTCCCGGAAAAATCATGTTCACTTAGGCAGGCCACTAAGTGTCTCCAGGCCATCAAAGTTTCCACTCCCTCTTCTCTCCCTCTACTGACCGCTTCGCTCCATACCTCAGTTTCCACTTCTGCCCATTTCTGGAAGTCGTGCCACCAAACATCTACCTTTGGTCCATTTGCTTTCCAACCCACGGCAATTCTGTGCTTGGCCAGTATATAGGCCAAGTCCTTGAGTTTACTCACAGGTTTCAGTTTGCATGGTCTAGGAAACCCCCCCCCTACCATGCATGCCCACACAGATTCCAGATCTAATATGATGCCTTTCTCGGCTAAACGGTGGACTACTTCTCCCCAGAATTTTCCGATTTCCGGGCATGCCCAGAACATATGCATCATCCCTGTGTTCACTTCCCCGCATTTGGGACATGTTTGTATTCCTGCGTTCTTGAATCGAGCAATCCTCTGGGGGGTGGGGGGGTGGTCATGTACGCCCTGCGAGTAATATATAGCTGGATCTGTTGCAGCCTCGTGTTCCTGGACACTTTTTTGTGCCATCTCTGAACCCTCCCTCACCCACAACCCATCATTCATAGGTTCTCCAGCTTCCTCTTCCCAGTTCAGTCTCAGCTGGGTCACCTCCTTTCCAACTGTGGACATCAACAGTTCATAAATTAACGTCTTGCCCCCCCCCCCCCCCACCAAGATATCGTAAATTGTTTCTATGGTCGTGTCGGGTTGACCTTCCAGCACTATTTCTGACCACGTCTCTTTCACCCGCTGCACCAATCTGGTGTAAGTGATATACTGTCCTGAGTGTAGACCCGTTTCTTCTATCAATGCGTTAAATTCCATTACCTTCCCATCTTGCCATACATCACCCAACGTTGCAATGCCCATCGGTTCCCAATGCTTACGAATTATCTTCCTCAATTGCTCGTCCACTCTGATCAATGCCCCTAGCAGCACTTGCAGGGAACACGGGGTCGGGTTCTCCATGACCTGACAAGCCTTGCGCCACAACTTCCATCCCAGTTCTAGCATTCTCATGCCCCCTTTAAGATCTGATTTCGGCAGCCATATCCATTTAAAAAAAAAAAAAAAAAAAAAAGGGGACACATTCAGACCTCAACAATCTGGACTCCGATGTGGAGTCTCCCGTTAACCACCTAGCCACATATTATAATGGACAGGCCAAATAATAAACCTCAAAGTTGGGCAATTTTATGCCCCCTTGATCATGCATGTTCTGCAGCTTCCACAGGGCTATTCTATTACTGGTATTGTGCCATATGAATCCCCTATACATGCTCTAAAGTTTAAAAAGAGAATCACTTGGGTATCATGTATGGTATATTCCCGAAAGAATTTAACAACCTAGGTAGTACAACTATCTTCAACAGTGCCATCCTCCCTACCATGGCCAAAGGGAGCTTAGCCCAGAAACTCATGCTGTTCTCAATGTTTGCCACTACCTTCTCCATGTTGTGTTTATATTCAGCCTCCACCGTGTGGTAAATATCAATCCCCAGGTATCTAAAAAGGTAGTAGTCTCCCAATGTATTTGTAATACTGGTAGATTTTCTCGCGGGATCCCAGTATATCTCCCCAAGGGGAACATACACGATTTCTTAGGATTTACAGTAATGCCAGAGAGCAACGCATATCGCTCCATTACTTCTAAAATACATTGCAGGTTTTCCTCAGTAAACTTCAAATAAAGCAGCATATCATCAGCATGCATTGGTATTAGATGTGGCCATCCTTTCGTGTAGATCTCCACCTCCTCGTATTGTTGCCTCAGATACATCGCTAAGGGTTCCAGTGCTAGGATAAACAGCATTGGGGACCAAGGGCATCACTGTCTAGTGTCCCTACTGAGTTGCCACCTCTCAGAGATGATTTCTCCCGTCTGGACTCTGGCTAGTGGCGTACTGTACAGTAGTTTCACCCACTTCAGGTACCCGGGCCCAATTCCATATTCTTTTAGGGCTGCCATCAGCCAAGGCCATTTGACAGGATCTAAGGCCTTTACCGCATCTAATGAGATGATTGCGACTTTGTGCGAGTTCCTTTCTGTGTGCTCTATGACATGGTGGAGCCTTCTGAAATTGTCGGATATGCTTCTGTGCAGAACATATCTGGTTTGGTCAGGATGTATAAGTTTGTTAATAACCCGTCTCAGCCTATTTGCCAACACAGCTGTGAGTATCTTGCTGTCCTGGTTCATAATGGATAGCTGTCTGTACGATGCGCAGTCCATGCTCGGCTTGTTAGGTTTAAGAAGTGTAATGATCGCCTCGCCTCTCTCAGGGATTCCGGAAGTATGCCCATTTCTAACACTTCATTCAACATTGCGAGCAACGGGGGCGGTGGGAGCACTTCCGTCTTATATGTTTTGTAGAACTTACTAGGGAGTCGGTCCGCTCCCAGGGCCTTGCTAGTAGGTAATAGCTTGATAACTGCTTCCAGTTCCTCCAGTGTGATTGGGGCCTCCAGGTTTCCCCATCTTCAGTCCCTAATTTAGGTAAGACAATATTCTCCAGTGTTTCAACCATCTCACGCAATTCACCCCCTTTGAAGTCTCCATACAGTTGTTGGTAGAACTCAAGAAACCCATCGTTCACACCCTCTTGGGTATCAAGTATTTGTCCATTCTCCCCCTTTATACAACCATGCCAGCAACCTCCCCGGCTTGTCCCCTCCAGCATGCTGCCTCTCATGTATTTCTTATAGTTCAGGTTGCATAATCTCTCCCAGTGCCCTCCATACTCTTGCTGCAATTGGCTTATGGTCTCGGCATCCTCAAGGGAGTTCTCTCCTCTACGCATAATTGCCTCTAGTTTCGCCTCTGCCTTTTGCAACTCCTGCGCTATATCTCCTTGCAGACCCTTGGCTTTAGATATAGCAGCTCCCCTCACCACCACCTTAAATGCCTCCCATAAAGTACCAGCCGAATCTACGCTTCCAGTGTTACTTTCGCAGTATTCTACCATTTCTTTTCTCAAGTCTCCCCTGAACTCTGTCTTTCAATACCTCGACTCCAAGCCGCCACATTGGGTTCCTGGCCCTAGGGGGCAGGTATTGCCATGTTAAGGCCTTTGGCGAGTGGTCCGAGAGGACCCTCGCTTTGTATTCCGACCACACGAGCTCTGCCGTCAGCTCCAGAGTAGCAAACATATAGTCTAACCGTGTGTATAGGTTTTGTGGGGCCGAGTAATGAGAATAATGGGTTTCATGTGGGTGATGCAGCATCCATACATCTTCCAGATGAAAGTCTCTCAGGGTTTTGGCTGCAGGGGTAGTTTTATCCATCTTCCTGTCTCATCTATCCACCCAGGGGTTCAGTGTGCAATTAAAGTCTCCTCCCCATATAACTGCACCCCCAAGGTATGGGCTAACTTGTATAAGGTCTTGAAATAGGCCACAGTATCTTGGTTCGGGGCATATGTGTTAACAACTCCCTATTTTCTATCAATCCCCGTATCGCCAACATCCTCCCATCTGCCTCAACGGTTGACTGTAATAACTGGAAGGGGACATGTGGTGCTATCCAAGTAATTACCCCTATGGCGAATGGGGATTAATTATTCCTCTGGCGTATGCCAAATATGTTGCACCTATGGTGGTCCCATTCCATTTCCTCTTTATTACGTCCCGTTTTTCCTTCGTGAGGTGGGTTTCTTGTAATAGGGCGATATCTATTCTCTGCCTCCTTAGATACATCATGATCTTATTCCTCTTCAAGTAACTATTGATTCCCCCCGACATTCCAGGTTGCTATCTTAATGTCTCCCATCTCTCATCCATACCCAGTCCCGCCTCCATCCTCCCTTGTCTTTCGCTCCATGCGGAGTAGCGCGTGGGTGTAAGCTCGTTACCGAACCGTTTTCACTGCAAACCCCCCGCCCCCCCCCAACTCCACCCCATCCTCTACCCTTCCCATCCCCAACTGTTGCCCACGCAACCCCAACTGTAGCCCTCCACCAACCTCCCCCCAACACTTCCTCAAACTGTTGCCCAGCTCCATCCCTGGATCTGAGGCTCCTCCGCATCTCCCCCTTAGTCCAATGGCCGTTAGACTAGGGTGCCGTGGGTGGATACCGTACTACTGATACCCTCACTACTAGACGTGTTCCATGATGCCGCCATTGTTGTGGCAGCACCTGCATCTCCTGCTCTTTGGTGTCCCAGTTCTGTGGAGCACAATAATGACTTCCCCATATCTTAAACCAACTATATTTTTAGGTGCCTCTTTTTTTTCTCCTTTTAACCACATTTCAATATACATGCTTCAGGCAAATACACAGTGGCTCCCCTTCAGTCTTTTCCCAATGTACCTAACCAAGAAAGTGATGCATCACTTAGCCTCTCCGCTTCCTTTCTCCCCTTCGTCGGCTGGGCAGTTCAGTGTCCATCCACCTTGACGCAGCCTCCGGGGACACAAAGAAGAGCGCCCTGCCTTTGTGTAAGATCTTCAATTTTGCAGGGTACAGTAACAAACTTCAGGCCCGCCTCCCGCAATCATCTTTTTATCGCTACATAGTTTAGCCGTTGTTTCTGCACTTGGAAAGTATGGTCCAGGTACGCCCTTGACAGTCGCCGACGCTCTGCATATCATCCCACCTTTTCTGAAGTGTTCCAATATTCACTCCCTATCCTTATAGTTCAGAATTTTGGCGATAATCGGTCTGGGAGGAGCTCCCGCTGGCGGTCTCCTGGTCAGTTCTCTATGCGCTCGCTCTACTGTGAACCCTTGAGTGAGCGTTCCCGCGCCCATCTCCTGCAGTAACATGTTCTCGATGTAGTTTTTTGGGTCAGGATTCTCTTCTCCCTCTGGCAGTCCGACTATGAATACATTATTTCTGCAGGCGCTCCCTTCCGCTTCTTCAGCTCTGTGTTCCAAGTTCTGCACCTGTTCAAGTTCGGCAATTGTTTTGGTATTATCCGTCCAGGCTTCCACATTGGTCTTTGTTTCTGTCTCCAGTTTCCCAGTGCGTTCTGTTAACTTCCGTACGTCCTGTCGCAAGAGGTTAACATCCACGCTGACTGCGTCAATTTTAACCTCCAGTGATGACTTCAATTCTGCCATGGCTGCATCTAATTTCACCTCCCACGATGTCTTGAGGTCAGCAATGGCTTCCAAAATGTGTTGGTCTTCCCTCACTGGCGAGCAAATAGTTACCTGTAAATGTAGTCCTTTATTATGGACATTTCATAGATTCACATGCTTTAAATCGCTCTGTGTCGTCATAGGCAGCCTATCCACTTCAATTGGGACCTTTTCCACTAGATCAATGAATGGGAAATGTTTAAGTTCAGCCCACAGCAGCTATCTTCAGGTTTGCCTGCATACATTGCATATCATTAAACCTTGCAGGGAGTAAAGGGTTTGTTGCATATGAAGCATTAAAAGATGCCGTGTCTGAAGAACTATAATTACAGGGATGTAACTAACTATTCTCCATCATTGAAGCCAACAGTTTCACATGCTGTGATTAGAATAGAAAGAAGGGTTGGAGGTGGTACGGGGGCTTGGTCGATTTAGCGTTGTAACAAAGAGCAACAATGCCCCAATAGTTCATGTTACAACACCTCACATTGCTGGTTGCAATGCACAAACATGCAGACATGTATGCTAGTGCAAAAAAAAAAAAGCACACTGTTCTTCCCTACGCTACAGAAATTGACAGGTGAGCTTGTAGTGCGTACAGCTTTCATAGCTTGAATAGAACAGTTGTCGTATTTTCTATATAGAATATATGAGGAATGCGAGACACTGATTACTATTTTTTTGTACATGCTTGCCTTACTGGATTTTATTGAGCAAATACGGGAAGCATCAAGTATTAAAATCCTGTTGTATTTGCCAACTGTTAGGACTGATTTTCTATTGTTTGGTCTGGTGGACATATGCATAGAAGGCCAACCTAGCATTGCGATAGGGACAACTGTAGCCAAACCAGGTCAAGGTAGCTAGACAAGCGGTCTAGGCCAAGTCTCAAGAGGTGGTGAGCTTGTAAGGGGTCCACAATGAGCACACACAGTGATGCAGTCCAAGAACACACTTAGACAAACAGGTTTACTTATGGCCAAATAAGAGTGAAAAAAGGTTAACAGGTAACAATATCACAACAATAAAAATAAAATACATATACACAATCACTAGGGTAGGCAGAATACTTAGCAAACCCCTGAAAAGGAAGTTACAGATTAGTACAAGCCCTAAAGTTCGCAAGGATTCAATCCTAACTTCAGAAGTCCATCCCTAAAATGTATGGGGCCTTGTCCCCAAAGGTTCAGCAAATCCCCATGCATATTTGTCAAGCTGGAAAAAATTAAGGTTACAATGGTTAGGGGACAAGTTAATCTGACAAACAAACGTGTTCCCAACTTTCGGAGCGCTTGTGTGAACATGCAATGGCAAAGCAAAAGTAAAACAAAAGTTTCAAATAGTTACCAAAACTTTTAAAATGGAGTTAGGGGTGCAGGTGAGTATCGCTACAACTCACCCCCCGTACTCCGATTCTTCATAGGACCTGGCAGGTCGGTTGAAGAGTCTCCAAGGTCGATTTTCCCACGTCACCCTAAACCCTCGATTCCCAGGGGTTGCATGTTCGAGCAGTTCTCTGGTCGGTGTCCGATGCTGCTGCAAGGTCTTCCAATTGAAGAATGCAGCAGAAGTCGAGGCATGGCTCCCTTCAGGACAAGACTGGACACCAGATACACAGCAACGCAAAGGGATGGACTTGCTGCGGTCAGACCATCACTCCTATCTCGGGTCTCCTTGATGCTAGGATCACGAACCTTCGCAGAGGTAAGTCTTGTTGCACAAGCTGAAGATCCCCCCAAGTTCCAGGCCTCAACTCGGAACGGTGATGTCTGAAGTATGGTATGCCAAACTTTGAGCTGGTCAGCCCTGTGCCTTGCAGGGGAACCTCCAAAAGCTCTTCTTCGTAGGACTCAGATTGGAGGGACCATCCATTCTCAAAGTCAGCTCTAAGTGTTGCAGCTCTCTCACAGGGCTGCTAAAGACCACCTCCAAGACAGGACTCTCCAGGACAGCAGCAGCAGAAGTTGGTTGCCAGGCCTTCTTCCAACGGGTGTCTACTCGCGGGTCTTGCTGCTAGACAGGAGTCTTGGCTCCTTTGGTTTCTTCGAGGAACACTCTAAAGTGGGTGCAGGGGTCCTCTTATCCTAAAAGCCATGTATGAGCAGAAACTCCCACTAACCAATGACAGACCTGGCCCACACCAGTGTTCCAATCAGGAAAACTGGCGGTAAAACTATGCATACCACTCCGACACACTGGCAACAGCTTGTGGATTGGGACCAGACAGTCCCAGCCCACTTCCTGGCTGAAAACGCACATAGCCCACCAGTAGCCTGCCAAAAGCCTCTGCTTTCCCGGGCACTGGAAGCTCATAAGGGTTTTCCTGGCCTCACAGGCCAGGAAGTAGGCTAAAAGACAAGATGGCAAAAGGACAAGTGAAAAACCTTGTGGCGTGGCCATGTTTGACCACTAGCAACAGTTAGTCGCCAAATGCGGTAAAGCTAAAACGAAATGTCCCAAAAAAAATAAAAAAATTTAAATAAAACAAATGATAAAAAGTCACTGCTGCCACCAGCTTGGCCATTTAGCACATCTAGAGTAACCAATCCTGAATGATATTCTAGCGCAAAACAAAATGTGTGCCCCATGGCACTGCATTGTAAGATGCATTGTACAATGAAAAAAATTACCACAATGTTTCCCAGTACTAACAGCCTGAAGCACATGTCCGTTTCCCCATAACAGATGAGCAAATGCCAGTGCAGTGAAGCTCAAGGCTTCACTGCTTTGTAAATGAGCAGGTCAGATACAAAAATAAAGTAAATGGTTTGGTCGGGGTCCATAGAAATGGAAGGAAAGGTGCTGTATAGAGGAACCTTTCCTAACTAATAAGAAAATGGAACTCCTATTCCCCAATTACAACAAGCCCATTAACATACAGTCACCGCCAACGAATGAAGTATAAAATAGCTCTGTTGCACCAGCAACTATATGGAGTCAAACACCGGAAACATCTTACTGCAGTACTGTTATCAATCACCAATGACTACCTTGTTTTTAATGTTCTAATACACCATTTTAAAATGATGAAATAACATGATAGTGAAAATATTGCTTACTCAACATCCACTCAGTTGTTGTAGAGTAGTACCAGAGCAGGAACAGCCATGAAATTGCATCTTTCCAAGTTCACCAAGATGTTGCTGGCTGAGAACGCTGATCAACAGTTGCAGCCAGTATACTAGACTGTTATTGCAGTTGGTTGCAGCGTAGTTCAAGCCTTAAGACTAATGGTAGTGGTTGTTGATGACTTTATACTGAAGAGCGTTGTACAGTACGGATATCCATAACATTTTTCCTAATGCTTAAGAGCCTCAATCTAGCCATCTCGAATATCCTGTGCCATCAATATATTCACCTCCAGCTGACACTAACTAGATGCTGTGCTCATTTTGGAAGGATAGGCCAAGCGGTTACAATTCAATAACAGGGAACTTGATCAAGGTCCAAGAACGACATTTCTACAAACTCTCTAGTTGCAAAGACTAAAGACGATCATGGCGTTTAAGCAGCCATGATTGCAAACAATACTCATTAGCACCCTGGCGGGGGGAGCCAGCCAATCAGGTGACTAGGAACGCGGGCTGAATCGCTGGTGAAAGACCGCATTCCATCCCATCTGAAGGACACCCCCCACCTCCATCTTACCCCCCACACCCTATCCCGTTATTTTATTTTGTGGCCCTTCATCACCCCCCACTTACCTTATTTCAGTGGCTGCGGCACTCCCAGCCGCCGCTTGCTCCTCTCCACTCTCCACTCCTCACCGCCATGGTACAGAGCCCCAATTCCCTTTCCATGGTGGCCATCTTGGAAAAGTATGTTCCTGCGTTCAATTGGATGCTGCTTGCATCCCGTTGAACAAAGGAAAATACAGCACCCAGAGTTACTGCTTTGGTAGCCCGGGGTGCTAATGGCCTTAAACCCCCTTCCCAAGTTCTGGAGCAGGGGGCTAATGGCCCGTAGCCCTCATTAATGGCCCTCGCTTCACTCGGGCCGTTAACGTGGGCTGCGCTGTCGTTACCCCCCATTGCAGCCCTTGGAACAGGGGGGCTTCACACCACAGTACCATCGTAGATGCAGACTAAAGTACAAAAGTGCTAAAACTTAAGAGCAGAAAAGAGAGCACTCAAGATAGAAGAGAACAGAGATGATCCCGGTCACATTCACCAATGAGAAAGCTGTTTAAGATGTCTTAGGGAAACCTGCTGGAACTTAATAAAGCAACAATATTTAACATGGAAAAACCCGTAAGGTACTATACAGAGATTATTGAATACACAGTACCGCTTGGTTGAAAACGTGCAGGAGACATGATACCCAATGAAGCCAAATATCACAATAAATGCTTATTGGATCTGTACAAACGTGCAAGAAATGTCATTTCTGAGGAACCGAATGACATGGATCAAGAAAGATAAGGATTAGTAGTCCCCTTTGCTGAACTGATCTTCCACAATGAGGAGACTAGGATAGATGATTAGATGAAGAAACCACATTAGTGCATGTAAAGAAGGCATGGCATCAAAGTGAGACATACACAAGTGATCATAGTTTAAGGGTGTTTGTTAAGCTGTAAAAAATGGGTGAGATGAAGGCCTCATCTAAACCTGAATCTATAATGGGAGCATGCGACGACCATCAAATAATAATTATGTCCCAGTGGAGTCTAGCCAAACAAAAAGGGCTCAACTGAGAAAACCTATTGCCAATCATCACTGCTATGCTATAAAAGAGTGCAGGATGAAAGTCACAAGAAAAGAAAGAAGTCTTCACAAAATGATAAATCAGGATGTTATGGCTGGGCTCTACCTTCCCCACATTTTTAGCACAGGACAAGGTGTGACTCGAGCACAGCACACTCCTGGGCTTCTCTGGCACAAGCTTACAGTACCTTTTCTCAGTATCCTGGCCTTCTGTGCCCAAGTGTTTTGCTTCAGAGGACCCGATACGCCAAAACAAAAGTTCCTTCAGGTAACCTTTACATTAGGCAATTATCCATCACCCTTGGAAATCCCTCAGTCAGGCTCCGATCCTTCTCTCAGTCGGGCAGCGACCAAGCACTCACTGTGGATATCCCTCAGTCGGGTTCATACTAGTCATCACAATGTTATTCACATAGCTTCTTCACAATTTTATCCTTAAGGTCCCTCAGTCGGATTTACGATCATCTTTCAATCACAATCTTATTTTCAAGATTTAAAAGTCAATATCTTTTTAAACAAACCCCTTGGTTTGAGGTCCACCTCATCTGGGCTCAGACCTTCTAAAGAACTTGTCAATTGATAACAGACTTTGTTTCGCTGGGTCACACTGTTATTCTACGGCAAGTGTGGGTTTCACAAATTCGCAATTCACATGACGTTCCACTCAGCCTGTTTCTCAATCGTCAGCACTTCTGCAATGAGTCAATGACTTTCGATAGTACAAGGGATTTGGCTCGACTCTTGTATGATCACCTTAACACCTTATACAGGCCTTCCCTATGGCCTCTTGGTACTTGTATTTCCTTTACTCACAATATTCAACACAGTCTCTTTGTTCAGGAGAGGAGTACCTGTCAGAGACCTTCGACAGAGCACCCACGTGCATCGGACCACTTCATCTCTGTTACCAAGTTTATTCACAAAAGACCTCTTGTCTATTTATCTTCTTAACATTGCCACTGCAACCTTGAGCCTAACAATCCGGTCGACTATCAGGTTCTTCCAAATCACCGGCTGTGCTGAACTCATTGGCAGTTCCTTTGTCGCTAGAGTCAAGGACGGTATCACAATGACAACCACATCTCCCCACCCTGCCGATCCGTGTGGGAGGGTGTCATGTACCGCTGTCATCCGTCACACCATTTGCCAGCGGCGATTCCCAGTCTTATGGTTCTTTCATCAAAGGCTTCCTTGGTCTTGGTCGAAAAGGGCAACTCTCTTCTTGACGTCCTTTCAGGGTTTGCCACCTTTCTCCTCCATTTGAACTGCCGTTCTGGAATAGCTGTCTCCTTGTGGATTCAGCTGTGCTTAGAGTGTACTTTTATGCTCCACCTTTTAACACAATGGGAAAGGGAAACGGCGGTCAGATGTGTGTGTAGTACACCCGACTCTGCCTGACCCTTGAATTGAGGCATGTCAGGTTAACAGCCTGTGTTTTAGTCCGTTGTCGATACGCTATGATAAAGTGTGTTGGGAAAGGGGGGGGTAGACTTTCTAAATATCCTTCTAGGCAGGATGGGGGGGGGGGAAAGGTGTCCCAAGGAAGGGGATAACGCGTCTCACCCTTTGGAGTCCCACTGCAACTCCCTGAGGACCTCTCATCCAGGTGATCCTCCCTCACTGGTCCACCCCCAGGGACGGGATCCAATAGTGATGGCAGTGTCCTGGCCCCCTGGATGAGAGATCCCCGGGGACTAGTGAGTGAGACACCTTCAGGTTTCTCACCTATGAAATATGGCTAACTTCACCCACCTCCATCAGTGCAGGATGGAACATTTGGGAATCAAGCTGGACACAAGGATCCGCTCTACCAGACTCCAGGAGAGGCTCCTTGCTCAGTTTCCAGATATGCAGGCACAGAACGAGGGTAGAGATATTCTACTAGAATTTAAAGCGGACACAGGTGTGGTTCTCAGCAAATGCTGTCAGCTGGACAAATGAAGATTACCTAGGCTTACAGCGCTGGGAGTCTTAATTCTATTAAAGTACAGAGGCAGGTATTATGCTTCGCTTCTTTAATTTTACTCTTCAGCAGTTTCAACATAAAAAATACATTTTAAAAAAGATGGAAAGGTTTTCTGTTTAAAGAACTTAATTTCACAAACTTTACTCTTTTCTTTAGTCCTTCTCACTTACTGTGCATAAATCCTCCTCTTTGGATGCTGTGAACTGATACAGGCATATCACCACTGCAAACTAACTCGAAGGTCAACACCAATCCTGCTGGAACGGAGCAGGCTCCAACTCCACAACAGAAACAAGATCCTTTTCCCAAACAGTCAGCTCACAAATTGATTTCTCATTCTTGGCCTCTCTCAATCGTTATTCTGGCCCTCTCTTGTCAAATCAGAAAACACCATTAGTGAGGGAGCATGCACTGCCCCGTTTCTCAGCTAAAGAAAACAGCGTTAGCACCAAACCACAAATACAGTGCATGCGCTGGGCAGGAAAGTATTGCTCACCTCTTGTCTAACAGAATCAAGACTCCCAGAAATATAAGCTTAGGTGAACATTGTGCTTGCTCAAACCTCTGCACCACTACTTTTGCCACTGATGTAACCGGTTTGAAATAAAAAGGTCTTAAACACCCTGTCGCTCGACCAATCCGCCACTCACAAGGGGTCTGCAAGAGCCGCGCCAGTCGTGAAGGCTTTGGGTGCCATAGCGCCCCAGAGTGGGCTCCAAATCATGCTAAATCGATGCCCGCTTGCTGCATGATCTTGCGTACCCATCTAAATATTGTGGCTGACACGACCGGCCGGAATTGTTTCCTACATGCAATTAGCAGCTGCATCACTTCTGCCGGCCGAAGTGCCACCGTCCTGGCCACATACTCGCAGATACAAGCTGCTACGGACAGCCAAGGCTGTCCGGGAAGGTAAGGGTACAAAATCAAGGATGAGTTGGTCTTGGTCCTTCTCGCCAAGGTGAAGGTGACACCCTCTGGCCCAAATATCTTCTGGTCCATCTCCAACTCTTTGACGTCAGAGAATCTCCTGTAGGATACTAAAATAGCATTGCCAGCTTCCCCGAAAGTTGTGTGATCGACAGATACTTGTTCGCCGGACAGTTTGCCAAAAACCGCAGCACCACATTAACGTCCCACAGGTGTGCGTATTGGGGTGGAAGGGACTGGAATCCGAAATTTCACCCCTTTGAGAAGTCTAATCACTTCAGTATGCTAGCCCCCTTCTATAAGAGAGGCCAGAAAATTCAGGGCAGAAAAAGGAGAAACACGTCTCCTCTCGCACCAATGCTCCCACTTGCTCCATGCCACATTATAGCTCCTACGCGTGGAAGGTGCCCAAGAGTCCGAGATAAGTTGATCAGTTTGCTCGAAATGCCTGGCATAGCCCATCTTCTCCCAGCATTTTGCAAGCCATCAATGAGAGCATGCCCCTCACTCTCAAGAGGATGAGACGACCCAACTGGGTCCGTGAGCAGGTGCTTTTCCGATGGGAGAGTCCTGCGAAAATCCGTGGAAAATGCCATCAGAGCTGGAAACCACACTTGCGATTTTCCTAAGTGACCCACAATCACGATAGTGGCCTTCCTGCTGCAAACTTCGCCAGAACTCAGCATCGCAAATGGTCGAAACACATAGTGCACTCCTCCGCTCCAGTCCTGTAAGTACATGTCTGTCCCACTGGCACAAGGTCTAAACTCCAGCTGAATAAACTGTCTACATGATCAGTCTGGATGCAAATAAGTGTGTGAATCAGACCCCCACAGCTGATCCAGGGACTGGAAGCCACACCCATCCAGTTTCAAGTCGCTGGAGTCCTGCACTTAGTCCCTCCCAAGTGATTTATGTACCACTCTGCTGCTATATAGTCATCTTCAAGAGGATGCCGCAGTTCGCCCCGTCCTTCGTAAATGCCTTGATTACGAAGGATCCGGCCAACAGCTCTAGACAATTTATACACAGACACAACTTGTCTGGGGTCCACTTATCCCTGCCTCTAGAGCGCTGTATCTCACGCCTCCAGCCTACTCTGCTGGTGTCCGACTATGACTAAGTCTGGTCTGTCTCCAAAAATGGCACGTCCATTCCACGCTTCCATATTCTGTAGCCACCACTGTAATTCTGTGCTCGAATCTTGGTCCAGCGGGACAGTCTGGTGGTATCTCAGACTCTGAAGATGTCGGATCTTCAGCCTCTGTAGAGCCCTGTAGTGCAGATGCCCTTGGAATATGGCCTAAATGGAGGGTGCTAATAGACCCAATACTCTGACTAGGAGAGAGAGGAGAGAGTAGAGAGAGAGGAGAGAGAGAGTAGAGAGAGAGGAGAGAGAGAGTAGAGAGAGAGGAGAGAGAGAGGAGAGAGAGAGGAGAGAGAGAGGGGAGAGAGAGGGGAGAGAGAGGGGAGAGAGAGGGGAGAGAGAGAGGGGAGAGAGAGGAGAGAGAGGAGAGGAGAGGAGAGGAGAGAGAGAAGAGAGAGAGGAGAGGAGAGAGAGAGAGAGAAGAGAGAGAGGAGAGAGAGAGAAGAGAGAGAGGAGAGGAGAGGGGAGAGAGAGAGGAGAGGGGAGAGAGAGAGGAGAGAGAGAGAGAGAGGAGAGAGAGAGAGGAGAGAGAGAGAGAGGAGAGAGAGAGAGAGGAGAGAGAGAGGAGAGAGAGAGAGAGGAGAGAGAGAGAGAGAGAGAGAGAGAGAGAGAGAGAGAGAGAGGAGAGAGGAGAGAGAGGAGAGAGACTCAGATCATACAACTTTTGAGGCATGCTCGACTCTCCCTCTTGATATCTTGCATCTTTTTTACCAGCAACAAGCTTTGCTGACCTAGTGTTCACAATGAATCCTAGGAAATCTACTCTCCTGGTCGGTACCAGGTCCAACTTCTCCTCTTCTCTTGATTTATCAGGAATCTTAAGTATTGCCTCTGGTATATGAGAGCCTCCCAATTGTCTGCCAAGATCAGATTGTTGTCAAGGTACACTATAATAAGGATGCTCTGCTCTCCGATAGCCGCCGCCATCGGCCTCATAAGCTTAGCAAAGGCCCACTGTGCTGAGGCTAGACCGAAGGGCAGCATCTTTAACAGTCAGAATTGCCCTTCCCACCAGAATGCTAGGAAATGTTGAATTATCTCTGGCACTGGGACCATCAGGCAGGCATCTGAGATCTATTCTTGCCAAGTAGTCGCCCTGCCCGAGGATCTCATCTCTGAGCAAATGGATGCCCTCCATCTTGAAAAGCCTGTAAACCACTGAGCTATTCAGCTCTTTCTGGTTTATCACAGGCCTCACTGTCTCTTTTCTGTGCACTAAGAACAAGTTGCTCACGAATGTGGGATCTTGCGCTCTGCAGGGCTCCCTTCACTCTGAGCTGCGTCAGATTTTTGTCTAGGAGGGCTTGCTCCTCCTGTGACCTATGGATGTCGCAAGCGTAAACAGACTGCACTGGGGCCTGGAGGAATTCTAGGTTAAAACCACCGGCTTTCTGGAGAATCCATGCATCGCTGGAGAGTGCGCCAATTTAGCCAAAATGTCCGCATTCTCCCCCTAACGGGGGATACTCTGCGTGATATTCTCTCACCTAAGGTAGCTTCCTGCGATCTGCTGGCTCCTCTGCCCCCTGCGACCTCTGAAACTTCTGTGAACAACAAGTCTTGTTGTGTCGAGTCCCAGTATTGGGCTCTGCCGCCTTGGGTTCTCTGCGATAAGCAACCGACCCATCGACCCAGTCGGTACCGGAAAAAAGTCTGTTCCGGAAAAGCTATTTGATGGAGGCCTCTGCTTTCACTACAGAGATGTATGTGCAAACAAAACTCCCATTTCCCTGACAAACGCCTTTCCGAACAGCAGCTCTTGCGTGGCTTCTCCTGCCTCATAGAAGCAGAGGTTGCAGAGTTACGCATTGATCTTTAGGAGACCCTTCCGCCTCTCCAAAGAGATTGGGCAGTTTGCGTTACCTAAAAACCATACTTACTTGTTGTACCCAGTTTGCTAACCTATATGCTTTCTCTTCTCCTGTATCCTTGGCTCGTTCGGCCAGATCCATGATCTTTGCTATGGGCCCAGTGAGGTCCAGAAGCTTCTCCCGGCAACTCTTCCAGGAATGATCCATACCTTTACCTAGATTCTTTGAGGTCTTGGTCACAAAGGTGATCATTTTGGGGTCTAGCTCAGGAGCTTCAGCCACCTTGCCTGCCTGGTGCAGGCGTGGCTATTCCACCCTCATGCGTATCCTGGTGTCCTTATCTAAAGGCTTCCTTATTTTTTGCGTCATATTTTTATCCACCCTTGGTGAGGGCTGACAGTCTGAGGACTTTGGGTTTCTAATCCCCTCTGGGTCAAACATTTCCGACATGTCTTTGTCCAGTCCCTCCAGGTGTTTCTCTTTCCTGGCCTTCTTACTGCGCAGAGGAGCTGGCATCTCCTCAATAGCATTGTTGTCCTCCTCTGAAGAGGAAGCTGTACCCTCTGGGGATTCTCGATCCATATCCTCGTCTGTGTTGCCCATATTGTTCTCCCCTGGGGTGGGAGGGAATCAGGAGGCTTGGCACCGCTGACCTTTGAAGGAAAGCTTCTTTCAGCTTCCCGAAGGAGTAAGCAAGCTATGGGGCATGATGTTCGACCCCATAAATTGGACCCTGGGGGAGTAGAAGAGAGATTTCTCTTCCGGGTCGTGTTACTCCCCTGAAGACTTTCAGAAACCTTTGGGTACTTGCTTTGGGTGCTTTCCTGGGTGCATTTCTCTTGCCCAAGATAGATTCCAGGGGGTCCAGTCTCACTTGCAGGGGCTTCACCGCTACTGCCACCCCTTACACCAGTGAATTTGCTAGCACCTGCTTGAAACTGAGCGCCAGGTCGCTCTGGGCTTGCTTCTGCTCATCCCATTCATACTCATATTGAGGATTATACCAGGAGTCTGGGGGCGTGGCTGGCAGCCATGTGAGGCAGACGTGCTGACCAGAGGCTCCTGCTGATCCGCTCAATGAGACGCTTCAAATAACAATATTTCCAACAAAAAAGTTCTGAATGGTGGCATAGAACACCCGTGAGTCATCTGCTTAAGTTGGAAGCTCAGAACTACACCACAACCGGAGATAGGCTGTGCCGCGAGAAGCTGCCGGGGAAGATCTAAAATGGCGACTATGTGAAAGAGAGCGGCTGCGGAGTTATCGAGCAATGGCACTACAGGCAGTAAGCAGGCACACCGGCAGAAGCGTGTGAATAGGGCACTTGTATGCAGGCCAGACCAGCCGTTAGACTCCGAGTCACAGCGACCAGGAATTCAGGTCCGACTTCCAGAGTCACAGCGACCGGGAATTCGGGTCCAACTTCCAGAGTCACAGCGACCGGGAATTCGGGTCCGACTGGGGAAACCTAGGCGGCAGACGTGCCTCGGAACAAAGAAAAAGGTGGCTACAGCGGCGACCAAGAGAGAGAAAGGCAACAAGATCCCGGGACCCAGCCAACGCTTGGCGGCAGGGAATAAGTCGATACCTACATAGACAAACACAAAAGCAACCAGAGCAGCGTTCGAGGCGGTAGCCAAATGCCAAGAAGTAGCGGCATTATAAGGAGTGAAGGACTCCACACTCCAGAAGGAAAAGGGGGAGGGGGGGTCTGCACAACTGCCAGTAAAGTTGATTAGTCTGAAGAGGGCTCCCTCCCGCTGACCCCAGAACTGTAGTGATACGCTACGTGACCATCACAAAGCACGGACCGCTGCAGATACCCCCTCCCCGGGGTGCAGGCCACACCTCCACGGAAGAAATAAGAGGAAGGGAACAGACAGTCGGCCCGTGTGTTTTTGTCCTCAGGCGGGGGTGGCCGATTTGAGTCCGCGGACAGGTTACGAATAAGAAGCGGCCTGAGTATAAAAGTCTGACGTGCAGCAGAGTTGAAAAAGAATGCAAAATAAACTATGCAGCTTTAGGCATCACTGACAGCCGAAAGGCCGTCATTAATTAAGTTGGCCACGAAAACAATACATAACTGGAACTCCACCTGCAGCGTGACACTGGGCAAACGCAGGAACAAAGTAATGCCCACAGGAGATAAGTGAAGCAGGTATATTTATCAGATCAACTCAGCAGCTAGCTGAGGACAGAAGCTGACCAGTTGTCCATCAAGCATATTGCTAGTCAGCACATAAAGGCAGACATGGTGCAAGCCTGCTATCAGCGCAGCCTGTGAAGATCGGCCTCGGGGTCCCCTCAAGCCCTGGCATCTGAGAACATGGGCTATACAGACTAGCACTGCAGAACTTTTTTTTATTTATATATTTGTAATGCACCGAAAGCTCGCAAGCATCAGGGCACAACAGAGACACGAGCACAGAAAGTTCACAAGACAGTACAATTAGAAAGTAATAGAAACTATCAAACGCGCCATACAGAAGCAACGAAAGCTGGGCCAGTCAAGCAAAGAACAGTGGCCTGGACAACAAGCATGCCGAGACACAAACTAGCAGGCGCCAAAGGAGAACAAATCGCCAAACACCTGGCAACCAACAGTATGTATCATATTCTGAGCCTGGCGCCCCAACAAAGCGCACAACAAATAAGTAGACCAGATCTGACAGAACTCCGCACACCAGCCAAGCGAGGCCCTGTGCCGCAGGGAAACACAAACACAGGAGTGGGACCAAATATCACGGAAAGTGACCATAAGCGGAGACAGTCCCCTCAGAAGCGACAGAAAAGGCAGATTTGCGAAAATTATAACCCAGGGAAACAAATCGAAGAACAAGCAGACCACAATGGACATCTTTATGAAAGGCCAAGGGCATCGACAAGAAGTGGACAGTGGAGAAATGAAGAAGGGACGGACATCGCCCCAGGCGGGCATTGCAGAGGTGGGGAACCAACAGATCTTGGAAGCAATTGGGGCATTACAAGTGAAGCTGTAGGCTAAGATAGACACTGTGGGCATTGATGTTGGGCTACTAAGATAGGACAATAGCAGAACTCACTGGGAAGTTAGAGGAATAAGTCAACGAAAACACAGAGGTCAGAGCGCAAACAATTAAAGACAGACGTCCTACAGAAAATGAAACTGCTCTAAGATAGGGCTGAGGATGCGAAAGGTCAGGCACGATGGAACGCCATAAGAATTGTCGGACTACCCAAGGGAATGGAAGGATCTGACCCCACCACATACTTGGAGAATGTACTGTTACAGGAAATAGGAGCTGGGGAACTAACACAAGGGTTCGCGATAGAGAGCACATCGTTCCCTCCAGAAGGCCACCTCCGGGAGCACCACCCAGGATCATAATTGCTCAAGTTCTCAATTACAAAGATAGGGAGAGACTGGCGGAACGATACAAAGAGCCTCAGCTGACATTTCAGTATTCCCGGACAACACTTTGCAAGAGCAGAAGAGAAGGGCCCAATACATCACAACAAAGGCAAGACTCTGTAAGGTGCGCCTAAAGTACATGTTAATATACCCGGCAAAATTGAAAGTAATCCATAACGGCAAGGTACTTTTCTTGGAGACTTCAACAAAAGCGCAGGAATTGATGGACAGTATGCAGTTCACAGAGACTACTGAGCAAAGTCAATGCACCTAGATATCAGCTGTGGGGATCCTGGACCACCCTACACAGCGAAACAGACTATGCGCTGCCATATTTGTTAGTGAAATGATATGAGCGAACTTCATTGTAAAAGCTGCAAACAAGACCAAGAGAAGCGTTGTGTAAAACAAAGAAATTGCAGGAGCAACATAGTGTAATGACAGAAACCTGGTAGGGGGAACGCTAACAGCAGACCCACTACAGTACATTTTAGGGTTACTGAACAGTGCCCGCCCATCGGGCGCCAGGAGTCTAGTGGGTAGACCAGGTCGAATGGAGCTGAAATGTGGAAGTCCTAGCGTGCCTAGCACAGTTGGACAAGTATGGTTCGAGTGCGACTTATTTGTTGGGGATACGGTTGGGGGGGTTGTAGGGGGAGCCCGTCATATTTGGGAATACACTGCATAAAATACATACTGAGGCTTGCATTAGACTTACGGCCCTGAAGACATCTTGGTTTGAAAGACCCTATGGCTGAAACGGTTAAGATAATGACATGGAATGTTCATGGACTAAATAATTATGTAAAACGCTGAAAAGTAAACCCGTATATAAAGAGGAATAAGGTTGGGATTGCGATATTGCAAGAAACCCACCTAGATGTCCAAAAACAAAGGAACCTGGTGGGAGCATGAGGAGTAGTGTTGGTGGGCTCCACATATTCAACATACGCAAGAGGGCTCTTAATTTGGATAGATCCGGCAATACCATTCAAAGTGCTGTCCACCAAAACTGATAATGAGAGGTAGAATGGCTATGATACATGGCATGTTGGAAAAGCAGGAAGTATGTATTATGAATACATACACACCAAATCATGATGCTACAGTCTTTTTCAGATCGCTATACTCTAGGTTGGGCCCTTATAGGGATGGAATTGTGTAATGAGGTGGAGACTTCAATTGTACCTTGAATCCCACTATAGACAGATTAGACGCTAAACATAAACGCCCGTCCCTCCCAGCTAAAGTGTTGGGCTTGCTTCTGAAGCATTTCCAGTTGAGAGATCTACAGAGAACACAAAACGCCGAGTGCAGGGACTACTCCCATTACTCAGCACCACATATACAAGGATAGATTATTTGTTTGCGGGGAAGGAACACGTAATGGAGTTCTTAGAGGCGGAATACTTAGCTCGGGTCTTGTCAGATGACCATCAGTAAAATGGTGGGTTTCCGCCCCATGACCACCCATACCCACCTGGATATTGCATAGTGAAGCATTATCAGACAAAGCATTTTAGGGGCACATTAGGAAAAGTACAGTGAATTTTATTGCCGTGAACGAGGAAGTGTTCAACGTGTGAGTACGGTCTGGGAGGCATACAAAGTTGTCATCAAGGGAGAAATGATAGCGATGTCGGGGGGAGTCCAGAAATCCATTGTAAATTACCTCAAAAACATAGAAGAGAGTTTACTGAAACTGGAGGAGGCGGCCAAGCGTGACAAAGAACATGTGAAAGAGGTAATAGCGCTGAGGCACACATGCCTGGTGCAATGGGACAGGCTTGGGAAATTTAGTTATGTGAAGTACCTGGAAAGGAGTCACGTACCGGGTGATAAGCCTGGCAGAATGCTTGCCTGGCTGTATTAAAAAAAAAAAAAAATTAAAAAAAAGATAAAAAGATCCTCAATCTGTTCCATCCGAAATGCAGACCAAAACAAGGTAAACACTCAGATGGGCATACATGGTGTCTTCTCAGAGTACTATGAGGCATTATACAGAGACCCCCAAACAGTAGAGGAAAGAGAAATATGCTCTAGACACGATAGTCCTGCCACATCTCGATGCACCACGATCTGAAATAATGGAAGAACCCATTACCCCTGAGGAGGTCCTAGCCACCATTAGAACGTTGCCCACTGGGAATGCCCCTGATACTGATGGGCTACCAGGTGAATTTTAGAAGGCCTACGCGCACATGTTGCCGCCACTCGTCGCTAAAGTATATAATGAAGCTTACGAAGTAGGAATCCTCCCAGATAGCATGAGAGAAGTCATGATAACCTCGTTACTAAAACCTAAAAAGGTAGACACAGACTGCGGATCCTATGGACTGCCGTCTTTGTTGAATCAAGACATTAAGATCCTTACTGCGATCTTGGCAAGTCGACTCCAGAAGGTAATCCCCACACTGATCAAATAAGACCAAACAGGGTGCATACCGGGGAGGAATATTGCAGAGAATTTATGCAGATTACACCATGTCATTTATAGTACTAAAGACAGCGCAGAACAGTGTGCGGTAGCTTCATTAGACTCAACCAAGGCGTTTGATTCCGTCCACTGGAATTGGTTGTACGCCACCATGGACAGGATGGGAATAGGACCGCAGTACATGAGGTGGGTACAGTTGATATACACTGAACCGATGGCCAGGGTTTAAACAGGGAATACGTATTCAGACAAATTTCAATAGTATAGAGGTACAAGACATGGATGCCCCGTGTCCTCCATGCTATATATTATCGCAGCTGAATCAATAGCTCCCTACTTGAGACCGGAATATAGGGACGCTGGAATTGAAATAGATGGGGTGCAGCATATAGTGTCCATGTATGCCGATGACACGTTACTGTACCAGAGTAACCCGGAAGTCAATCTACCTTATGTACTAGACAATTTCAGCATACTGACTGGGATCAGAATAAACAAAAATAAGTTGCGTCTATTACCACTGGGCATTACAGCCACAATGGCGGGGGGGGGAAGACATACCCGTCCTTCCACTGCCATGAAACACGAAATCCCTTAGATACTTGGGAGTGAACATGCATCACAGCCCTAAAGAGGAACATGAATTTAGGCCTGTAATATCATGGGACGGAAGGATCGGATCTCACCATAGACCCCCCCCCCCCACAGCAGCAATAATGACAGAGGTGCCGGGGTGGTAGAAGGGTGCATACTCAATGGGAAACAAGTGGCATAGCCACAATCGGAGACCTACGAAATGAGAATGGATTGATGAAATTCACAGAATTTACAAGAGGTTACGGGTATTCACAAAGGTCAATTCCTATTACATAGTACAATGATAAGCGTGATAAAATGAAGGTGGCCAAACATCAATGACGAGACCAGTGAGAGAGAGGACATAGAGGCACATGAGACAAACTACAGTGCAAAAGAAATGGGAAATGGAGTTGGGTAAAACGTTTGCAGACAAGGAATGGGCAGCTATAATACTATACCATAAAAAAAGTCACCAGACTCCAGCAGATAAAACTATACATCAAACTATACTATACATCGAACAAAGGGCATACCTCACCCAGGCTGCAATTGCAAGATTTAAGGGTGCAAGCAAACAAGAATGTCCTAAACGCAGAGAGGGCGTAGCAGGATTGATGCACAGGTTTTGGGGATACCCAATAGTGCAGGGGTTTTGGGGAAGAGTGGTGCATAAAGTGGCTCAAGGAGGTATGTCTGACTATAAAATCCCCAGAAGCATGCATGTTAGGCTGCTACAAGAGGAATGCAAAAAATAAATCATTAAACAAGCTCATGGATCTCATGTATATACTAGCCAAACGCAGCCTAGCCATGAGATGGAAGGACCTGAGGAAACAGAGTATTGTAAGGTGGTGGGAAGATTTGAAAAAATGGGCAACAGTATAAACTAGAGTGGTAAAGTTGCTGATGGATCAAAAGCAGGAACCGGGTACAGACATCCAACAATGGATAGCTCTACCGGTGACCCTGTTTAATCACGAGGAAAATGAGCAGATATGCAAGTCATAGGAACTGGACTGCAGTTAAATGGTATAATGTGACATCAAGTCTTTAGGCACGGGCTAGTTTGGGGAAAGTTGTGATGTTACCAAACAAATAAGAGAAACAAAATGTCAAAATGTGATTGGTACAACATTGTATTACTTTGTCATTGTTAGGATGGGTTTTAAGAAAATACAATAAAAATGTATTTTAAAAAAAAAATACCAGGTGCCTGGTGCCAAAACCCAACCTCGACAGACTGAAGTGCACGTCGCTGGGTAAACTGGCGGTCTGCGGGTAGCCCTTAAGCACCTCCTTATGCCTACTGCCTTTGTCTGCCTTAGCAGATCCTGATTTTGTATGTATATTTACATAGGCAATGGGAGGGGAGAGGATCAGTCCCCTGTGCGCCTCGGAGTGCTTGCCGAGACAATACTTCGATCCGCTGAGAGCTCACAGATTCTTCCGTATTCCTATCTGCAGAGGGATCATGCTCCTTTGACTTAATCTGGTTATTACCCAGGGAGCCAACATATGTTTTGTAGTCAACACGGGCCATCTCCTGCATGCCGAACTGTGTAGTAGATGCCGCTGCTGCATCACATGTACGATGCAGCGGCGGTAGTGCTGCCTCCCCGAGGGAGGGGGGGGGGGGGCTCTGCTCCTGAGAGCCTGGGCAGCCAAGTGGGTCCCCGGGGGTGCATAATGGGATCCGCTCAGTGCCCGCGCCACAGTCACTTCCCCAAATATGGAGGTTTAACCTCTTAGGTGCCAAGGACGAGGTATCTCGTCCTTGGAATTCTCTCCCGGGTGCCAAGGACGAGAGTGCTAGCCCGATAGCACAGAGTAGAGCGCTCGCTTTGACATCTGTGCAGAGCGTGCTGATGCAGGTTCGAATCCCGCAGGGCCAAACTCAGCCTTTCATCCTTCCGAGGTCGATAAATAAGCACCACACACCATGGGTAATAAGCAGCGCTCAGATACCTGAGGGATTGTAGCGCTATAAAAATGCAAAATTATTATTATTATAGCTCGTCCTTTTTGGCACCTTGTTTAGAGTGGTCCCTACAAAGCAGTGATCACTCAAAAAAGTAATCCAACCACCGGGCTATGTGAGGGGGGGGGATCCCTCACCACTGCCCGGGGGCTGGATTACCTTCAGTTTCACATTGGCGTGCGTAATGCACGCTGACTTGAAAATGAAAGTATTTTCACCACGGCAGGCATTTTCAGCTGCCGCAGTGAAAAGAGAAGGCGAGTGTCCACCTTTCTCTGCCTCGATCTACAGCTGTATTTCAAGCCAGAGATCAAGGGAGGTGTCGTTGGAAAGGCAAGACTCTCCTCTTTCCAACAACACCTTTTGTGAAAGCATTGCTGGGCGTGGATCGCGTGCAGATCGCTCAATCCGTGCTCAGAAATGCCACTAAACCACCAGGATCTGTTACTGATGCGGGGGGAGGGGGAGCTGCTTACTAGGTAAGCAGAACCCCTCCTACACCCCCCCCACCCCTCCCCGAGGCCCCAACGCATGGGGCCACAGCTAAGGAGATCCCTGGAGGCAGATGGGTGATCATCTGCCCCCAGGGAAGGGGGATACATTTTTTTAAAAAAATTAGAAAAAAACGACTGCAAAATAGAGATGGGGCGGGGGCCACTAGCCAACAGGGATTATGTTTGCATGAAAGGGGGGTGGCCCTCTCCCCAAGTTGAAACGGGGTGGCACCCCTTGTAGCCCTCCCTGGGGGCAGATGTCTGCCCCCAGGCAGGAGTACATGAGGTGGCCCTCCATCCAATTGGGGGGAAGAGTGTGGGCAGGCACCACAAAGGATGGGGCCTGCAGGTTAGGGCCCCCCCTGGGGCAGATGGGGCCCATCTGCCCCTAGGGAATAGGCCAAAGGAAATAAAATAATACATTCATGGATTGTTTGGGGGGGGGGGGGACTGCTCCCCCACTAGATCACCAGAGAATTGTTTTTACGGAAAGGGGGTGTCCCTTCCACCCCCCCCACAACCCATAATTGACTGGGGGCCATGTCAAACAGCCATCCCTGGGGGCACTTATCTGCTCCTAGGAAGGGGCAGCTGACCCCAGGGAGGGCTGCATGAGATGCCCCTCCTCTTATTCTCCCCAGGGAGGGCTGAATGAGATGCCCCCCCTGCATCTGGTGTGGGGCGGCAGGGGGGGGATGCCACCCCCCCTTTACATTAAAAAAGTCCCCAGGGGGAGGGGCCCCCCCTTTACATTAGAAAATGTCCTTTACATTAGAAAATTTCCCGGCGGTTAAGGGTGTCCCTCAGCCCCACCCCCTAAAGTGCAGCCTGCCGTTTTCAATTTTTTCTTTTCTTTACCCAACTTCCCTTGGCACAGATGGGCACATTAGTGTGCCAATCTGCCCCTAGGGTGTTCAAACCCTACTGCCCCACCCACTGGGGGGGCCTGCCCCACGTTTTTTGGTGGCCTTCTCCCTGCCCCCACCCCAAATATAGGGGGGGCACCTCATGTAGCCGTTAGTAGGAGCCCCGGGAGGCCTGCATGAGGTGCCCCACCATACATTTGGGGTGGGGGGGCGAGGGCCACCACAAAACTGACAGGCCCCCCCCAATGGGTGGGCCAGTAGGTTCTGGGCACCCTGGGGCAGATGGGCACACTAATGCTGGGGAATTGTGTAATGGGAGGGGTGGTGGCCCTCTCCCCGCCACCCAAAATAGAGTGGGGGCCATCTCATGCAGCACTCCCTGGGGCAGATGTCTGCTTGTAGGAAGGGACCCCCGACCCCAGGGAGCAGTGCATGACATGCCCCCCTTATCTGCCCCAGGGAGGGCTACATGAGATGCACCCGCTTCATTTGGGGTCTGGGGTAAAGAGGTGTACCCCCTTTTACATTACACAATTCCCCAGTGGTTTAGGGTGTCCCTCAGCCCCCCCCATGAGGTGCCCCCGCCCCCTAAAGAGCAACCTACCGTTTTCATTTTTTTTTCTTTACCCAACTTCCCTTGGCGCAGATGGGTAGTTAGTGGCGCAGTAAGTTTTGGGCACCCTGGGGACACAGCGTGCCAATATGCCCCCAGGGTGCCCAAACCTTACTACCCCACCCGTGGGAGGGTGGTGGCCCAAAGCAGCTGCAACGTTATGGGAGTGCTATTTTTTATTATTCTACGGTTAGAGCCCACTTTCACTTTCAGTGGGGTGGGGTGGGTGAGACTGGGGCTGGATTGTTGGTGGTGTGGGTGGGAATGGGCCTTCTGGGGAGATATTTTGGTGGGCTGGGACACAATTGCAGGAGCAGGCCACAAATTGCCCCCCATGCCAGCAGAACATTGGTGTTTCACTGGAAGCGGATGTCTCCCATGTGGGCTGACCATCTGCAAGCCCAGGCTGCACCTCTGGCTGTGCTACTTTACAATGGGGATTCTGCCGGGGCTCCCTGGAGCTGCCGCTGTGCTTAGGGGACAGTACACCGACATGGTAAATGGATGTCCAAGGCCGGGACATCCCCTCCAACCATCCTGGAGTTGTGGCTGGGCTGCACTACAGCTTTTCCCTTTGGGGAGGTACTGGCACACTGCCGGGACTCCCTGGTGGGGAAAAGATGTAACACAGGGCAGCAAGAACTCCAGGACAGTTGAAGGTGATGCCCCTCCCCAAAGGGAAATTCTGTATCGCAGCCCAGCCCGCGTTCCACGATGGCTGGGGCTGATGTCCCTGGCCTTGGGCGGCTGTCTCCCATGTGGTTTCACCGGGCCCAAGCACAGCAACGGGTTCAGGGAGCTCCGGCAGGGTCCCCGACCTTTCCCAGAGGGAAAAGCTGTAACGCAGGCCAGCCAGAGCTCCAGGGTGTTAGGGGGTGATATTTCTGGCCTTGGACGAGTGACTACCATTTGGGTTAACGTCTCCATGCCCAGCATTGGTTCCAGGGAGGGCCGGGACATTCCCTGTCCTTTGCCGGAGGGAGCAGCTGTAACACAGGCCAGCCATAGCTCCAGCAAAGTCGGCGGTAATGTCCCTGGCCTTGGCACCCTTCTCCCATGTGGATCTTTGGCGGGGCTTGTAGGTAATAAATTCTGGGGAGATTTGCGCAAGTCAGAGATCTTTAGATTTCCACAAGTGTCTTTTGAGAAATGCATGGGAAATGCACTGTTTTCCTTGGTGGCTTCGACACCCTAGGCCCAATTCTGTAGGTTGTCTCCCCACACCCGTTGGGTGTTACCAGTGGTTTAGCCTTTTCCCTTTGTGTCTACATATGAGGTACCGTTTTCATCGGCACACATGTGGGGACGCGGGAAGGTAGGCCATGTGTTGTTGGCGGCATGTTTTGGTCGGTGGCCAGAGCAAAACATCGGAGAACTGGGTTTCCAGAAAATTTCAGAGACATTTCCCTCTGCCCACTCACCAAAACACACTGCCAGCATCACATGTCCTACCTTCCTGCGTTCCCACAGGTGTCCCTATGAAAAAAGGTACCTCTTGTGTGGGTGCACCTACCTGGACGCAAAAGGAAAAAAGGCTAAACCCCACTGATAACACCCAACGCGTGTGGGGAGACAACCTACAGAATTTGGCCTATGCTGTCGAAGCCAGCAAGGAAAAAAGGGAACCCCATGCATTTCCCAAAATAGGACACCCGTGGGAATCCACAGAGGTCGGACTTGCGCAAATCGGCCCAGAATGTATTACCCAGAACCCCCGGCAAAGTCCAAATTTGGAAGGGGAAAAAAATAAAACAATTTCCACATATTTCACTCTGGTCACCAGCCGAAACACGCCGCCAACATCACATGGCCTACCATCCCGTGTTCCCACAGGTGTCCCAACGAAAACAGTACCTCACGTTTGTGGGTGCACCTACCTGGGCGCAAACGGGAAAGCCTAAAACATGGCTAACCCCAAGTCTTTTGCTAAAGTGCACACCATACAGATTTGGGCCGAGGGTGTCCAAGCCACCAAGGAAAACATGCATTTCTGAAAAAAGGACACCCGTGGGAATCCACAGAGGTCTGACTTGGACACCCTAGGCCCAATTTGTATAGTGAGCGCTTGAACAAAATTCCTGAAATTTTGCTGTGCGAAAAGACTTGATGTTAGCTGTCTTTTAGGCTTTCTCCTTTACGCCCAGGTAGGTGCACCCAACCATATGAGTTACCTTTTTCGTCGGGACCCCTGCGAGATCGTGGGAAGGTATGACATATGTTGTGTTTGTGTGGTTTTCAAAAGTTTTGACCCATTTGCTGCTGCCAATGTAGCAGAGCATTGTTATTCTCAAAATGCATACAAGCCATTGCCGTACCAGTCCAACCATGTCCACCACATACCTTTTATTTTGGTAATGTTCCCGCTTTCCCCCCAAACTATGGAATTCTGTCCCTACATAGTCGTTGCCTGACCTGCGCAAATCACCCCTTCCTAAACTTGGAATTTTGTCTACTTTTCAGAAATGTATGCCTTTCTGTCCTCCCATTCACCTTTCCTACCCTTTTCCTCCATTCCGTCCACCCACATCCTATTGGAAAAAAAAAAAAAAAGCCAAAATCGCCTACCTCCCACAAAACGGTTGATACATCAAAATAATTTATTTTCGTTTCCACTCAACCTGTTCTTGAAAGCCAGGAAATTGGGGAATTCAGCACTGCAAACCATTTGTTCCTAGCTCTTTACAAGGAAAAAAACCAGGCTTCAATAAAATGTACATCATTTTATTGGCATTTTTGGAGAAAAAAAAAAACAATTGTTCTCCCTTTTAGGTTATTTTCTCTCACCCCCTACAGCAAACTAGGATTCCTGGGTGGCGTTACAACCGCCTACATGTGAAGAGAAAGGGGCTAAATTTGGCCGACATGGCTCATGTAACAAAAATGTTACAAGCCATTGAATGGCAACATACCGAAATCACCAAAAAAGGCCTTGGCACTGGGGGAGGAAGGGAGGACCCATGGCAGTTAAGGGGTTAAAGTGAGCGCTCAAAGTGATTTCAGATGCAGAAGCATTTCAGAAATTACACAATGACCAAGCAAATTTGAGATTGACAACTTAACCCATGACATTAAATATCGCTCCCACAGCAAAGAACTTGCCACAACCATTAACCATGGCGGAGTGGGCTGCTGAGTTGCAGTCTGTGGCAGTCTACTCTACAGTCTCTCTACTGTTTCCTGCTTCTTGTGGGTTGGACTTAAAAACCCCTTCAAACCGCGGAGCGGCCGCGGAGTTGGCTGCTGCGTTGCAGTCCGTGGGCAGGCGGGGCAGGCGCCCATAAACCAACACCAACATGGAAGAAAGGCGAGGGGAAACGTCCGCCTCACCAACATCAGGAGGAGAAGACGATGAAGCTCGGTGGATGAGAAGCTCAAGCCAAAACTTAAGGCTTGTATCCCTCCGTTCTGACCTCCCCCATCCTCCGGTGCGTCCCTCATTAAGATCAAAGTATTCACAAAAACTGGGATTTTCAAACGTCAGCTCTCCGAAACATTTAGACTTTACGTCCGGCAAAGATGACTTGCAAGAAAGATATGCATTTGTACAAAGGCATAGTCCAAACGCTCCGCCTGGAAAGACGCTCCCAGCGAAGGAGTTCGGCAACTTGGAGTCACCACCGTCAAGGAGGCTAGCGGGGCCAAAGAGAGAAAATCGGCGACGGAGCAGGGAAAACCGCATGCATCCAAGTTCCCAGCGCAGCGGACTGAAGGGTGCGCGGCGAGAGTACACCATGCAGTTCCCCGATCGGCAGCCATAGTCCATGAGGAATCGCAACAAACCGCATTGCCAAATGGCCCTGAACTCACCGGGGGCTTGAAGTCTCCGGCACCGGGACCTGCTCGAAACAGCACGCCGACCCCCAATCAGGGGCTCCCTGGTCGCGGAGCTGAAGAGCCGCTGACGCCTGTCGCCCACGCTGCAAACTCATGGGAGAACGAGCCGGAGGAAAGCCTGACGGCAAAAACGTCATCAGAGCACAAGGAAGTCTGCTCTGAAGTTCACGCAGATGAAAGAGAGGCTCCACTTCCTCAAGGGGGTGGAGCCAAAGATCAGCTAGCAGCAGAGGAGATCAAACAAAGACGTTCAGTTTGACACACCGAAACCTTACCAACGAGAAGTCAGTGCAACCTCTCCCTCAGATCAGCTGTCTATTTTCAACTTCTCGAAAAAAAATTCAAAAAACTCACTTGTCAAAACAAAAACAAAAAATTCAAAAAAAAAAAAAAATCAGAAGAAAAAGAAAGGAACACTGGGCAATTTGCGACATCAAAAAAATGAGAACTCTTCGGACAAGCTTTTGACTAACGCAGCAATCTGCAACTCGTTAAAAGCATACTTTGCCAGCCAAGGAAAACGGAAATATGACGTCCTCCTTGAACTGACAGATGCAGAAATGCTGGACGCAACGCTAGACTAGCCAGAGACCTGAATCTGTCAACCATTCTCCAACGAGTCAGCCCCCCCCCCTTCAGAGAGTCCATTGACAAACAGCACAAAGGGGCCCCGTGCCCCCCACTTGCTCCTCGAACTAAAGGGACCCAGCCAACAGAGAAGAGCACAAATGAGGGACACAAAGGATCTCCTGTCGAGAAGCAACCACTGCTCCCTGCCCTGTCCCCAGTCAGAGCGCAACCACCACAGGGCCTACCAGCAGCCTCACCAGTAAACAAATTCCCACAACCCAAATCTCAATCACTGCCTTCTATTCAACCTTGTTGGTCCCACACTACACCTAGAAGGAAGAGTACAGGGGCAGGTCAAACAGAGGAAAGGCTAAAGGAGACCCCACCAGAGAAGCAAGACCTGACGACACTGATGTCAGCATTTAGAAAGCTATATGAAGCTATAAATGATACGTTAAAGGATCAAACTACACTGATCACCATGACTCACACCAAAATGACCTACTTTGAAGGCTACATAACCGCCAAAGGAAAAGTCGACAGTGTAATATACGACAAAATCATAGGAGACCCAAAACGAACCAATCCCGCAATCCCAATTCCTCTACCACATTCCATTCTAATTAAAGACTCAAGAGACTGTGCATCACAAACAGACCCAATTATTGAAAAAGAAACAATAATGAGTATACAGACACGGTCACTCGACAAACGACCTTCGAATAAAATCGGTTTTGATTTTGGGAAAAAGTCTACCATATACTTGAAAACAGAAAAACCTGAACCCCCTCGTCATTTCCTATTTAAAGGAGCAAAAAAAGGAACGGTCAAATCATGTCTGAAACAGACAGCTCCGAAGCAAACTGACCTACCACTTCTGATCTGTACATCAAAAACTCCAGCAAAAGACATACCAACTCAGCCAAACAATCTGAAAAGAGGAAAAAATAACTTCAATCTTCAATCCACGACGGAAGCCCCTCCGTCGCTGCGCCTCGCTAACCAGGTCCTGAGAAAAAACTAGACACCTCAAGCGGAAAACAGAAAGTTGGCTTCAAAATTAAGTGTACCTACTGCTTCGCCAAAATCGCCAATCCAAGTCTGCCACTTTGTCTGAAGTCTCTCAGAAGTCTCACAGACACACTCTCCAGTCACAGTCGAAGACTTTCTACGAGACGAAGCGTTGATGAACATCACTCTCCATTCATCCCCTGAAAGTGGCAGTCCATCTCACACTGAAAAAGGCGACGGGAAAAGATTGCCTACAAACAAAAACTATGTAACATGCCCTACATCCAAAAACCGCAGGGCGAACAGTGAGCAAAAGAAGGTGGATTTCAGTCCAGACCAAAGATATCCTAGAGGCCCGGATGCCACAAGAACGAATCCATTAAAAAGAAATTACGCAGAACTAAATTCACCAAAAAACACAGACAACAGTTGGAAAGATGGTCTCAATTGGCACAAAAAACCAAGAGAACCCACTGAACAGATAGGAGAAAGCCGCTCTAGAGATAGCAGCCGGAATCAACAAACAGCGAAACAGCAAAGGCTCGCTCTTGCGACAGTTCTCAAACTAGAACAGATCCTGGAAAGCTTCGAAAAGACAACCTTAAATAGGGGCACAATTTTGAAAATCTTGAAACATATCAGAAATCTTGAAGATTTAAAGAGCACCGACCTGATATTGGTAGATCCTTACCACAAAGACAAAAAAGCGAAGGCGTATCTACATGTAAGCACAGAAGCCAAAGGCAGATGGTCTAAAGAAGGAGAAGAAGAAGACCTCTTGAGAAAAAGGTTTTTTATCACAGAGATAAAAAGAGGGTCGACTAGAGAGAACTTTGAGTTTAAAGAACACACTCATCCATCTGAGAAAATTCATTATAGATCAAGATCAGAGCTCAAACCATTAATTTCACTCTTGTATTCACAGGTTTTTCTTGTTTCTTGTTTAAATAGGCTTTAAACCATGTAACAACTCATTTAACTTTAATATGAAATTTGAACGAAGCCGGCCATTGTACTAGAAGCATATTTTTGGCGCAAAGTCCTTCGGCTTCCAAGTTCCACCGCCATCTCGATCATCAGAAGAGAATTGGGAACTCTGTCCTTGAAAGCAACAATCGAAGCAGGGGAAATAGCGCTTTTCAGGAACATAATAATGCAGGACTCAACGCTGTTATACAACCTAATCAAATCTGAAATAGCTGAAGGAAGGAGCAAGCCTCTTACCATCTGGGCTGCCAAGCAGCGTGCAGTCCTGGCCAACAGTGGATGCTGCGAAGAATTAATCCAAAACCCCACGAAAATCAAACGCAAAATGGACCAACTGGACTGGATAGAGACTCTTACATTAGCAGGAAGGAACAAACTCCTCACTCACTTGAACTTTCAACCAATAAAACTACAGTCGCCGAATGAAGTCCTAAAAAGATTCCCGGACAACGTTTTAAGATCTACCTTCCTGCGATCTCGCTTAAACCTACTTCCGACCAATGAAGTAAGGGCCATCAGAGGACAATCACAAACAAATCTCTGTTGCCTATGCAAAACGGAACATGAACCTGAAACAATAAAGCACCTCCTGTTACATTGTCCCAAAACGATAAAATGGAGAAGAGCGTACCTGAGACAGTTGATCGATCCCAATTCCTTGTACGAAGAAGAAGTTTGGTGGAATCGATTGATGTGCGGATCTAGGACAACTTGGACATTAGCAACTGCCAAAATATTAAGGAATGCCCAAGAGGCTTGCTCCCTCAAATCTGATGAGTACCCAGGCAACGACCATTCAAAGGTCTAACTGAATTGGAAACCTGAATCCAAAACTCAGAGTGCAAGATGGAAAACCTCAATCTTAAAGCTGCTTCAGGCTTGGAAAAAGAAGAAAGGAAACACTGACACAATTGCTCTTCGTCTTTGCAAAATCATTGAATTGATAGAAGCAAATAATAAAAGAAATAATAATTTCTCAAATAGGTCAGAAATCTACATTCACTATAATCAAGCAGTACATCTGGCAACATAGGTATCAGGAATACACATAACAGCATCTGTTTATTTGATTAAAGTTAAGTAGGCACAGAGTATCACTTTCGCTGGTTTGCCGATGCCAATACAGAAAGTTAAAATTAGACATGTAAGAATTATTTGTGGCATTATGTTCTCCTGGTAGGGTGCACTGTCAAACTAATGTAACATGTACGCAAGCTTAAACAACTAGACATGATTGTTACTGAAAGTACCATACGGTTTATAGTGATTGCATCGAATGCTAAAGCATTGAATGCCTTAGCATCTAAAAAAAGCAATGAAAAAAAAAAAGCATCGAATGCATTTATTGTTTTCATATTTTTTAATGGGGCGGTTCTCCCCCAATCCCCTTTTTTTAACCCATAAAACCCATTATACTTAAAATAAAACCTTTACTTTGAAATAAATGCATTTGATGCTTTTTTTTAAGATTCATTTTTTCAATGCTTTTGGCATTCAATGCTTTGTATTCGATGCAATGACTGGATACCATAAATACGAAGCTATAAACACACCAATTAAGTACATGCAAACTAAACTGGCATAAAGGGCAAATTGAAAATTACTGTTCTTCCCCACCTACAGGGTTGTACATGGTTATTCATCCAAGACTTTTAGAGAAAAAAAACTGCCAAGCAAAGGTTTCTCTATGTGGTAAAAACATCTCAAACGTTCCTCCTTAGGTTTGGAATCCACTGTCAGCTATGTTAGAAAGATGAGATAATGTAAAAAAAATAAACATCTCTTGCAAAAACATCCCTTGCAACTTTCCTCTTCAGACCCCAAAAAAAACATTCTCAGCTCTGCAAGAGAACAAGTTAGCAAGGTAAGGTAACGAAATAAGCTAGACATATGACCAGAAATGGATTCAAAGGGTTTACAAGACAGGTCTCTCAATATCGCTCTCTTACTACCAGCATGAAAACCACAGTCTGCCTTGTCTGCCAACCTTTTTAGGACTTTGAAACGGCAACTAAAGTATCATTTGGATTATACCATTTCAGCTTACTGCGACAAAAAACCCAAAAAATGGGTAAAAAAAAAAAAAAAAAAATTCGACCATTTGGCATTCGACCAAATGGTGTCGACCAAATTGTCTGTCGACCAAATGTTTTCGACCATTTGACTGGTAACCGTGGGAGAGCTGCGATTGGTGAAGCACTGAGCAGACTCCTCCACCTGCTATGCCAGTGGCAACGCCAAGGTGTAACTAATGCTTGGCAATGCAACAAGTAGAATTTCCACAAGACTGCCCACCATGGCATCCCTTGGCATGGGGATTTAGAGACAAGGGTAAAGAAATACTTGCTGGCATGAGTGCATTGTAAAGTACTCCTGGAGAGAGATGTGTGCCTGCAGGAGAAGAATATCTAGACCTGACAATTAACTACACAAAGACCTCCTTAGCGGTTACTGCAAGGCATAAATTAGTTTTAAAAATTGATTAGCAGAGTTTGCTCATTAACATTTTCTCGATTAGCAAACAAACCCATTTGATTAGCAATATTAGACTAATATTTAAAAGTTGTTTGTACCCAACAAGCAGCAATGCAGCATTTTTGTTTACCGCTGAAGTAAGACATTAGTGAAAAAGATTCAGGTCTTGCAAATTCTTAAATATTCTGCTAGACCTGCTGGTCAAGCAATTTAGCTTACCTACTCGACCCAAGAGAAATATGATGTGTTATTTATAACGCACTGAATACCTAGAGGTTTCTAAGCACGGACCCAAGATCAAACCTTTGTTGCTCCGTGTCGCCTTGCTTTCAAGGCGAGCATGTTGCCCCTGAGCTATCCTTCCAAATGCACTTGATTCCGTGGCAACAGATGACAAAAAAAAAAATGTAAATGCAATTTCTTTAAATGGCGCAAGTCACCAAAAACCTACTTTGTTTGTCACACTGCTGCCACCCAGAGGCCAGCCATGCAATGTGAAACATTTCACATTTACTGCAACAGCGTAAAATATTAAATTAAAAGTTTCAAAAGACCCCTGCAAATGGTGCTCGCCCTTCGAAAAATCCACTTGACTATGCGATGGAATGAATGGACACAAATATACGATAAAAGGCTGTGAAAACAGTTTGGCCTCCTCTCATTTGCACTGTTATTCAAGGTAATCATAGAGCAAAGTGAGCTCTGGGGGCCAAATACGGTGGATGGTATTGCAGCAGATCTGTAGATGTACAGATTGGATGGAACTATTGATCACTACTTTGATTACATATCTAGTTAGTTGTGTATTCATTATGTAAGAGGAACGAAAGTAAGAGACTAAGCAGAGCGGATGGCGTAGTAGGCAGAGAACTGGACAAACTAGGTGGGAAATTGTAGCTTGTGGCCATCTACCTTTCAGGGTAGCTGGTATAAAGCAACAGGGTGTTAAGATAGAATGTACAGGAGTATTGGTTCAGCTAATGGGTTAAGCAACAGTTGCAGATGAATGCGACCAGAAGGTCACAGAACTAGGTTTGCCGTCAAAAGTATTTGGCTGTGTATTCATGTACATTTTCAAAAGTGTTAACTCGCCTATATGGTGCATCTTTCCCAATAAAATGAAATCTAGTTGACACAGCTTTAGATATACTGACCTAAACTTTACTGTAAAGCATGGAGACACTGCAGTGTTTTACAGTAGCAATATCGCAATTATGCATTATGTAAGGAATGGAATTGCATGACCCTTTTAAAAAATATAAAGTTAACACATCCTGATCTCTGCCAGACAGGATATAGTTGACGTAATAAAAGTGACATCCTAATTACTTCGAGCTTGCAATTATTTGAAGAAAACGAATCCTTGACCAACACTGCCACATAGGCCTTCGGCACTTACAAGTGGAGGAGATGATTGCTGCAGTGAACAGAGAAAAGAAAGGTGGAGAGAGCCCTGAGGGCAAGAGAGGAATGCAGGGTGAGCTGGGCCATCATTGAACAGGGCAACTTAAATAGTGTAATTTGCTACACAACCGCAAATTTCATTAGCAAACCTACAGAATTGCATAGCAAATTGCTATACAACACTGCTTATTTTATGCCTTGTACTGCATGTAATAATTCAGTTTATGATGCAACAATTTCTAAATACTCAAAAATGAGCTTTATTTTGTAACAGTCAAACCTGCAATTTATAACCAGGGAGATTACCATGCTGTAATAGCATTAGCAACTAGACTAATGGGTGATATCTGGCTTATTGCAGTGTATTGTACAACTAAAACAACTAAACAGCATGAATATGCAGGAAAAGGACTAGAGTGTTTTGAGCGGATGAAGCATAAAGGAAGTGAACAACCCTTTTTTGATATGGCGCTCACTACAAAGTAAGTAGCGAGGTTGTTTAGAGGGAGACACACATTCAATAACTAAGCGCTGCTGTACACACACGCATGTGGGTAGCCTTAGGCTGAACCTGTGCATCTGATCGGTTGCAGAGTCATGATGCCATACAAGCAGAATATATTTTGAACAGGAAGGAGTAGACCAGAAGTAAGTGGTCAATTATTGAACAAGTAAGTAATTGGATGCGTGTCATTTTACTTATTAAAACAATCTGTTGTGGCATTTGTCTGATCTGGTATTGTTGGTGTTTTTTGCACACAGTGGGCATGTGCTATGGTCGGTACAAGCAAGTGCCTGAATGAAAAAATTGAATTGTCAGCCAATTTATAGGGTCTGTCCTGACAAGCTGTTGTGATAATTTAGCTGGCAGGCTTGGTTTGATTCATTTGAGGGTGTAGAGCATGAGTAGTTTAAGTTGCAGTAGCTACGATAACCCGAAATTATGGGAACAAGATTGTGACGCTTAAGCAAATACATTTAAGCATAGGTTTGAAACAGTCTTTGGAGAGTATATGATCAATGGCTTGAATGTACACTACTAGGTATTCTTTTGATGTGCCAGAAATACAGATGCAGCCCCTTAAGCAAACACATTTACGCATAGGTTTGAAACAGTCTTTGGAGAGTATATGACCAATGGCTTGAATGTACACTACTAGGTATTCTTTTGTTGTGCCAGAAATACAGATGCAGCCCCTTAAGAAGTACCAAGATTCATTCTAAGGTAAAGGAATGAAACATGTAGGGCATTCTTAAGAGGGACTTTCCTCTGTACTAAATTAGTTTATGTCCAAGTTTACAAGCATGGGAACACTTTATTAACACTATGGCCCCAGTACTGTCAAGTTGATTTTAAACTATTGTACGTATGTGTAATGTGTCTCTAATAAATATTGTTTATGTAGATTGTGTTTCTGGTGAATCTACCTGGTTATACATTGCAGGTTTCAATATGTTACAAAATAACGCTGATTTTTGAGCATTTAAAAATTGTTAAATCAAACTGAATTGTTACATGCACTAGCAGCCAGGTTTTTTGTGTATCTGCATGTTAATATACCAGTGACAACCTACCTGCTGCCGAAACAAATACCCTGGTGGCTCAATTGTTTCTTGGCTCACAAATAACTACACACAGCAGGATAGATGTGGTCCATCAAAACCGCCAAGAAGTGAGCAGGGTGCTCCATCTCTAGAACTGAAATTGTGAAGCAAGCAGGTGATTTTATGCCATATGTATGGCATCCTAGAACCCAGACACATGCTGCAGTTCAGCAGTGTTAAAAATGTGTACACTTGCTCTTCGAAGTGAGCATCGGAGACCACACTTCTGGTACTCCGGAAAAGCTTGCTATACTACTAAAGTGCAGCATCACAGTTTGACCTACACTCCTAGGCAAGGTGTCTACAGCCACAAATAGGGCACAGATGTACAGACTTGTAACAGACACAGTATGATAGGATTTAAAGCCTCATGCAAAGACAGAGTGCTCTACAAGTTCTCAAATATACAGTGGTCAATCAGTATTCTCAGCAATCATTTTGCCAGTCGCAAGATATCTTCCTTGCAAATGGAATTGAACCTTGACTAGCAAGAAGATCGTTGGCATCTGTAGAGCCCCAAGTAGATGCTGATGAACAGAAGAAAAAGAACTGAACGTAACACTCAAAGAAGCAGATTAGTGAGGCTTTAAACATTGAAGTCTTGTCAATTCTGCGTATGGGCATATGCTTCAGGACTTAGGAGTCACTATGTAATCGCATGCATTGCAAGAAGAAATAGCCAAAAGCACAGAATCGATAATACAATCGTCAGTCAGCATTGGATCTACATATGAATCCTCTGCTCTTCTGCAGTGAGTTCTTTAACTCTTGTTTATCCCTTTGAATGCTTACTTTCCCCTGGACTCCTAAACTGCGGCAGCCCAAAAAATACTTTGGTCATTCACCCTGGCACTTGAGGGTCTCGCATATACTACTCTGCCACAGCTTTCTACGTTTGTGTACATTCTAAGGGCAAATCAGAATTATTTCTAACACACACACACTTCTAAGGGCAGTCAAAGTGGGTTTCATTTTAGATCACGCCAAAATTGTTTTTGGGCATCTTTCTCACAGTGCAGCATGACGTAAACACATCCAGCCTGGAACCTTCAGGAAGCAGAAGCCTACTCCAACTTTAGCCAATCCTCCCTAATTCCCTTCTTCACTTGGCTAGCACTGAACCTCATGTATTTCAGGACCTCAATAGGTTTCACTCGATAGTGAATCGAGGGATCAACAACCCTGTGAGGCGTTAAAGGTATGCTTCTAGATCCGAGCTGCATCTGGAAAGATGCCTGGAGTTGGGCATAAATCTCAGTAACATAACATAAGGGCCATTACTAGACATATGATGGCGTCACACAGCGACATCCGAGACTATATGGCAGCACCCGAGCATATGGTTGCAGTACATTATCTTGAAAGGCTGTATGTAGGTATATGAGCTGCACCTGCCATAGGATGCCAGATACTGCAGTGTTACTGGGTTTGAGATTTTTCTACAATATGGTGCTGACCTTGCCTTGTACGGTATGTGACCAGGTTCGAAATTGAAAGTCGATGTGCAGGAGCTAAACCAGCTCCTGGGTGTCGGCATCACCCTGTAGGCAGGAACTACCCCAGGGAAACCAGGAGCTACCAGAGATGTCCCTTTCACCTTTTGTCCATTTTGCATGAACCATTGTGTTTAAACCTATGTTAGATGTGTTCTAATTCTTCTTTATTAACATTCTCAAATAGTCAAAAGTTAATGTAACATTTACATGTTTGGTAGGCACCAGTTGGCCCAAGCTGTTAGTTTCAAGCTAACCGGGCTCTACTATGCTAGGAGCAGGAGCCAAATTGCTCCCAGCACCCCTCAATTTCGAACACTAATTGTGCACAAACCTCCCGTTTCGCTTTTAAAATAATGCTCGTTCAGTGCGCAGAATATATCCTGTAATAAGGTTTGTGCTCAGAAAATGTTCTTAATAAAAGTACAATAACTATAAAGTCAGCAACTTGTGCCCACTGAGCTTCCGCTAAGGCATACCATGAAATATCTTAGTTTTGCATTGTCCTCTTAACATCATAGAATCCCCTTGACAGCTTTGAAAAAGAGTGCAGACCCACAATGAATTTATTATCGTGTACATTCATGTTGAATTCTACACTGAGGGAGAAGTTTAGACAGGTACTCATACCTTTTCCAATTCTCTTGGTATTCGCATACAAGTATATACTCTTTCTCGTCTTTCTTTATACTTCGCCTCATTGTGTTCAAGGAAGTAGCCTCTTGTTAGTTCAGCACTGATGAACCTCAGCAACGACAGATCTGCTTTGGGAACAAATGAACAATAAAGAACACAATGTAGACATATACTGAACCCGTACAAACCCACCTAACCAACACTTGGCTAGTTTGAACAAATTACGAACTTATAACTCCTTTGGGAAGCTATTAATGCTCTGAAACTCACTGACTTCAAATTGGTCACAAAAGTAAAAATATCATGAAAGTTAAGAAAGTTTCAGATTACAAAAAGGTACGTGCAATATGTCCAAGACCTACCTGTGTTCCTAAACGAACACTGCATATATAGCACAGATTACATACCCCAAACAAAATGGAGTTGTTATTGTGGGTGAAAACCTGAGAAGCACCAAAAGGGGCATTTTGTCTGTCCATATATCTGCCTCCTTTAAATTCACAGAGTTGTGTTGGGAGCTAGATATATTTACTTCTGCTTTCAAAGCTGTCTGGCCTAATGCCTTTTTTGCTACAATTTGCTGATTGTATCTGAAATCCTACTGTTATTGTTTAACAGACTCTCTGGGGAGCATTTCATAATATGAACAAAGGATAAAATGCGTTTAAGATTGGGAAAGCCATCAATGCATTTTAGCCATCAAAAAAACAAGCACATAGAAAAGGCTAACGTGCAAAGAAAAATCAAAAAATTATTAGCAGATAGAAAAACGAATTCTCAAATGAAAGCCAAACCGTTTACTATGAAGTTGTAGTTCATAAGGATATGAAAGAGTTTAAAATTATATTTCAAGATTTGATGAAGAGGCCAGAGACTACAGTTGGGGATCCCACCAACAAACAAAGAATCTCCCAAATCATAATACTTCAACTATTCCGGTATAGCATAGAGTGTTTGGGAAGATGGAATCTAACACCAAGAAATCATGAAATTAAGAAATTAAGAAAAATTTAAAAAACAATTAAAATCATACAACAGACAAGGGTAAAACAATTTTGCAGCATGAATCCAGAATAAGGTCAAACGTGGACCATCTTCAAAAACACAACAAACCTGTTTTTGGTGGTCTTCAAACCTTGCTCTGAAACCTGCATCCTCATACTACTTCATCCACGTAAGATAGGCTATAGTATATATATTTTGTCAACTCGGTACTGCAAACTGAGGCTTGACAAAACCATACTGCATGCACCAACGTTGCCACCAACTCCCACCAATTACCGAGACGTGATAAAGACAATCTTACATGTTAATCTTATTAATGTAGGGACATTTAGTGAAAATGATGTTAAGCACAAAATAACCCACGTATATGATACTGCATGAAAGGATTGATGGACAGGCTTCCCTGTGGAAGAAAAATCTCCCAAGAAATATTATGAGGCTAGGAGCCTAATCAATTGTGCAAAATTGGGAGTGCACCCAGCAGCTTAAAAGGTTTTTCAAAATTAGATTAACCTCCAAGAACAGACACAATCTTTCTGATCTGCAGAACCAGAATCATATAGCAAGTCCCAGAGTGGTGTATTAGGCTACCTTTTTCTTTACTTTTCCTTCAGCAGCAAACAAAACTTATTACCAAAAATACATTTTCCAGTGTTCCTCACACTCTGCGGTAGCTTTGGACTTCCAAGGCCCATGAGACGTCAGTGTCCAATCAGCAAGCACCTTCCCTTAGGAACTAGCCACCTGCTCTGCCCACATCTTCCTTCCTTCGCTACTCATCCTGCATACATCTAGCCCTAGATGCTTATCACCACACCTTTCTTTATGCATCATACACTCTGATTGTTAATGAACATTGCTTTACTTCTGTAACAATGTTTTACTGACATTGGCACGTATGTGTGTAATTGCTTTACTCTATGTACTGTGTGCAATATCTGACTCTTGCACGTTTGCAGGCTTTCAATTAATGTGCAGCTCTTGCCATGCCTACCAGCCACTGCAGGAGGTGGCCCTATATTGGTGCTCCCTTTGGTAAGTCACGCTCTAGCACACACATTCCACCATCGCCACCAAGAAGTAGTCCCTCAGACAGCAAGTCTTAACTAGAGGTTGCAGTAACATAGGTCCTACCGTGTGCTGGGGGCACAAGGATAGTAAGACAGGGATGTGCTCTAAAAGGAACATGCACACTTGAAGTCCACAGTTCATACACAGAGCAAACAAATCCCGCTGCTCAGTCACGGATGAGTTGTGCAAGCAGCACTAATATATTCTTCACAGAGCCACACACCCCAATTCCAATTAATTCCTCCACCATTTTCTTTAGAGCACTGAGGAAAATACCCCCAACAAACATCTTATTCCTCAATGACAAAGCTACATTTCCCTTTACATTTAGTAAGAGACATGGAGTGATTGGTGTACTTACACATTGGCTACGACCCATTTTCACGTTTGGCTGCCCTCACGGCATAATTCCCAAGACGCAATTATTCTTCTAATAGCAGAGCGAGGGCACCAAATAATCACAGACCTGGACCTTCTTCATATACCTCAACAAACCCAGATCTCATTTACTTTTAAAATGATGCAAGCACCTGTGATGCTAGCAGGAAGGAAACTCGTTGCCCGCTATTCCCGTGTGCGCTCTTCAAACTGTTGTAGTAAATTGTGCCCAACTTCCTAATGTGTTCTCTGCTGAAATAGAGGAACTTGTAGCTTTAACAAGCGTGTTTACTCCAACAAAAAAATACAAACTGTCACTATGTACAGAGTCTCTCACTATGCTTTTTGAGTTGTGCATGATTATACACAAACATGGAAATGGCAGTTATTCTTTCCTGGCATCAGCAAGATCGCAGTCAAAAAAATACTATTTGTCTCCAGCCTCCTTGAATCCCTGATGTTGCCAAAAGAAGTTGAGGGGTGTGCTGCTTCCCAAACACTTCCTAATGTGTTACAAAAGGAAATGGTGTGCAGAGCTCCTGTTGGACAACACCAACACGAGAGGCATCATAGAAGGTGAAGTTCCATGCTGGTCTTGCATAGTTAGCCCTAGAACTGAAAGTAAAAACAGAGCGTAGCATTCCTCTATATAAACTTGAAAATCATGCTCGATACATAGTGAATAATATAAATTGACATTTTCTTGAAGTGATCGTATAGTAAAAGATTTTAAACCTTTGCATGGTTAAATTAACTAAAAACACTCAAAGTGATTCTGTCTCCTTAACAGCCGATTTCGGGTACCAACGCTTTTCAATAACTGGACTTTTTTTTCAGAACAAACTTTTGGAGAGCAACATCCTTGTGCACATTCTCTAAAATGGTTCACTAGCCTGCTGCTCATAATACCGGCTTGAATTTGCGGTTGATCATACCAAAGTACATTAAATTGCATGGCCACTGGCCGAGATGTCAATTTACCAAAATGCCAGGGTTAGACCAAAAGACATCACTTGATGTGACATTAGGGGTGTATTGTTTCATGGCGCAATGAGGTCCCAAATATAAAACAAAAGAGTTGCTGACCATATTGGTTACTAGGGTACTGCCGTTATATGCCATTGTAATAATGGAGAGAAGAGTTGCACAGGGACTGGCTGCGGTCCCACCGGTTCCCAATCACGTAAAGTATAAGTTGAGAAAGAGTCAGTAAACCAAACAATTGGTAAAACATGCGTGGTCACACAGCCATACAAGTAGGCCACAAAGCAGTTTTCATTCACATACGTAGGAGGGTTGCAGCATACCCAGGAAGGGTACCACAAATAGTATAGAGATGAGTAGATAGGGGGAGGGTGCAGGTTTCAGCATGCACAGGCTGGGAACAAATGGTGACATGCATGCAAGACAACAAAGAACACAACATGGCAGAGAATTAACAGAATTACAGCCATTACTCAGCCATTACTCAGACCAAACTCTGCAATGCCTCAATTCTGAAATACTGCAGCATAGCATAACATTATTTAAACACAATATTGGAGGCCTCAAGGATCAGACAAGCCCCAAACAGCAAGGTCAGTGTTCTGCTTAGCAAGCTGAAACTACACCATAAGGTTTTCCAGGGAATACAGCATACAATTATTAAAGTTAGTTTCAGTTGGTAGCAGTGAAAATAAAGACATCCTTGAATGTCAGGTGCAAGGGCTTGCTGTGCCAATTGATCCCATAATGAAGAATACACTGAATACACTGCACCCCAAGTGGTTGCTGAAGGAAAGCACACACACGAGAGGATAGCAGAAAATACAATAAATAGATGAATTGAGCTCTGAACAGTGGCCCTTTTCCACAAGATCCGTGCAATGGGAATTTATTCCAGGCCCAATTACATAGTGCACCTGCTATTTTCTTAGTACAGACAGACAAAAGACGGTCCAACACAACAAACTGGATCATAGCGGTTCGCCGTGCTCCTTCCTCACCACGTAACTTGACACTACATATAAATGCCGGGCCAGATGAGCACCTAAATAGATAATCATACCCGGTTCTTTTGATCGACAAGTGCAGTAGAATGGCAACCAATAGCGTGGAGATTGAATCATTTGTAGAATTCTGAACCTAGGAGGCGTTACTAGTTGTAGAAGAACCAATAGTAAAAGGTTCATTTATAGATAACTATATATTCTATACTCCACCAACAATTCAAATAAGAGCAGACTTTTTTTCATATAATGATTACTAACTACAACATCAGTGATGACAATTTCATTGTTGAAAAATGTTGTCTCCAACGCCATTTTGAGATTGTCTGTTGTACGCTCTCCCAGCAGCAGTTTATATTGAAATAAAGCTGCATTTTCTCTTATTGGTATATTTGGTTCGATCTTAACATTTAGAGGCACTGCTGAGAAACTCAGTGTCTGGCAAAAGGTTGAGGACTCCTCGTTGCGGTACCCTTGGACAGCAGAGTCCGCCTGCAGGTAGCGGTTAGAGTGTGCACCTGTGAAGTGGTTGGCAGGAGCCCAGTTCCAACAAAAGTCCTTCCTGGTCTCGCAGGGAGATAAAAGGATCAATGACGACAGACTTCTGGGATTGTAGAATGAGAGTGTATCAGTGCGATAAAATATCTATGGGGTAGGCAGTTTTGTTGAAGTTAAAAAAAAAAATAAAAAAAATTAAAAAAAAGAAGAGAAAGAATGACAGATACCTTGCGACAGTAGCTGGGAAAGGCTGCGTGGCAGGGCGTAAAGCCCAGCCTTCTTCCGGGGGGCGGGGGGGGGCAGAAATGAGATAAGAAGAAGGTGCCTCATATAAAAAGGGAGGAAAGCTGTTTAAAATAGATTGTATTGATGTTGAATGTGTTGATATTGTTTTGGTATAGAATAGGATGTTTTGTGTGTTGGTAGAGTTGCAGTTAGGATTGTTTGGAGGTAGGTATGGAATAGATTATGATTGTGTATTGTTGGTGTGAGGTAGGGAGAACATTGTGTTGATGTAAACTATTTTGAGGGAAACTGGCGTGAAAAGGAGAGAAATAGTGAGTGTGTAGTGAAATAGCGATGGTTGAAAATTAATGGTAAATTGAGTTTCATATTATTAAAATGGCAGACACCCCCATTGTTCATTTGTAAGTCAATTTCCCAATATAAAACAAAAGAATCTTAAATACCATGTACAGCTGGGAAAATGATCCAGTGATGGCCACAAGAAGGGACACACTCGAAGCATCTGCTGCAACATATGCACACATATTTTCACTCCACACTTAAGGGAAGGAAATTACAGCGCAGACTAAGCATACTCGATTTAAGGAAGAAGTTCTAGAAGGAGGAGCAGATAAAAAAAGTAATGCATAAGTAGAAGAGTGCAGGCCTTGCCATCATTCTTAACACTGTGTTCCAGGAGTCCCGGGATCAATAGGCTGCAGCACCAGGGCCATCATGCCTTAATATGGAGAGCCATAAACATGGTTTTCCCCCTCGCCCTATCAAGGGTAAGATTTGTGCTTTGGAGGGAGTCGTTTCCCAGTCACCTGCAATTGAAAAAAGTGCAAGAATACAAGTACCAGAATCCTTAGGGACATCAATGTGAATTAACCTGAAACACCTGAAAAGGAAATGTAACTAGACACGCCTGAAAAGGAAAAGAAACAGCCTCCCTGATGATTGATGGAGTCAAGAAAACATTTGGAGGAGAAGACAATGTGTTGCTACAGCAGGAAAGCTTGACTGGAAACCAGAGAGCGCGCCTAGCCACCATTCTTAACAATAAGTAGAAGAGATGATGAAGGGCGTGTGCAGCCCAGAGTGCCTCCTCCACCTCAACCATGCACTCCGTCATTCTCAAGCATGCCAGGTTGCCATCTGTTGCAGGTAACAGTAATCCCCGATATATGCCTCCAGAGGTGGAAGGTAATATTAAGGAAAAAGGTGGTGGCACAAAAAGCACACTAACAACAGGAGTAGCAAATGATAGACGACACAGTTTCGAAGCACAGCTAAAGGCAGCAAAAGAAGAGTTGAAGAGGGCATAAGCATAAAGAGAGGGTAACAAGGTGAACCTGTGTACCCAACACTAGGCCCTGTGAGACGCGGTAGCAATACTTTGAGATGGATGGGGATACAACATATACAATAATCAGACTGACTCAGGAAGTTGGCAAAGTACGTCTGTTTTAATATTAATTATCTAAAACAGTGAGTATAACTACCATCAATAAACATCCGCTCAATCTTCTCTCAGCAAGTTAAAAAAAAATACAGGTTATAGCAAAAACTCATCATCATTGAGGTCAATTGGCATGGCAAACTACAAAAACCTACTTCATAGGCTTAAAGGGAACATCTAGGTATACGTTCCATACTTGTTCAGGAAGGTTATTGGGTCTCTAACATCAGGTGGGGCAACTACGCCCTCCTCCAGTGCAAGTCACTACGAATGTCATCAAATACACAACGTTCTACTGGTTGTAGAAAATATAGGGCTCTCTATTATGTGGCCCTCTACAATTGGTTGGCACCCTTTTACCCCTCTAACATTCCACACACGCTAGCAGCACACAGGCTGGCACCCAGGTGCTGGGGGGCTGGTCATAACCTAGCTTCCCACCCAATTTGCCTGGCATCCATCATCACTCTTGCCATCTGCCAGTCAATTAGCCTTTGAACATGGCCTTGGAAATGTTCTCTATGCCTGAGAATAAAAAGGGATTATAGTCATACTTGGTCTCTTGGTTTCGATGTAGCTCAACTCAGTATCTATTTTCATCCAACCATGTGACTGGAGACATGTTTCAGAGCTTTTCTGTAGCTAAAATACTATTACATGATGAACCTCTTACGTCTTCAATGTTCTTGCTCCTCACATCAGACAGGAGATTGTTCTTTTCACACGTTTTGTAGCTACTGCATGAACATCTTAGCTCATGGTGGCCTTGGACTTACCAGTGCTGGGTCAGCAAAGCCTTTCTTGAATCCACCTCCGCCATTAAGTCATTTTTCAACTGCACCACACTGAAAAAGCCTTTCTCTACTAGGGTCCAGACTCTGCTAAAGTGTCTTGTGAAGCATCCATAGTCTATACATTCCTAAGAATATACGTTGGTGCATCGCTGCAATCTATTCACTACGTAGCCAGCCTTTAAGAATACTTTGTCTGCTTGTGCTACTGCACAACTGTAAAATGACTTTGCATTTTCTTCATCGTTTCTGTAGCATGAGCATCTTCATCTCAAGCCCGAAAAGTTGCTCGTCTTTAACACCTCCTCCTTAGATCTAATAGAATGGTTATGGTCTTCAGCCTCTTTTCTGTATGAGTCGGCTCTGCTTCGCATGACGTCACCAATCTTCTTTCTTGCCTGTTTTCACACTTCCTCCGGGATTTCATTGAAATGACCATCATATTGTCTTGAGTGCATATATGGCTTCCTCAATGGGTACCTTTCTTCCAGGATTCTTTTCGATATAGGTATTTTCACTGGCACTGCATGTGTCTCACACTCTGGCTCTCAACATATAGGCATCATGCGCCAGAGCTTTGAGTGAGGGTACTCGGCTACACCTCTACAAAGGAGCAGCCGTCACACCAGACAAATGGGTGGGAGGCAGTGCTCCAGATAATATTTTGAGGTGGGAGTATTTTACGCATGCTTTTTCAAACTAGAGAGTAAATGCAATTTCAAGAGAGTAAAAATGAGTTTTCTCCTTTGCAAGAGTAAAACTTATCCAACACATATGTAAAATCAGACCCATAGACCAAAAGAGTTGTAGATCAAAGTTGTCTGGCTTGTGCAGAGCCCTAAACTGCACATGCAAATGACGCATCCCATCTCGGCAACAGTAACAGCACATCACTCCACTTGATAATGGCATATATCCTCCCTGAACATGCTAGCTACGCATCTCCTCTTGACACATCCCAACGAGTATGCCACGTACTCTGTGCACATGGTATAGGCACATTTACTTTCAGCATTTTCAGAGATGTTCTGTTAGCATTTGAAGAGCACATTTGTGTCATTTGCATGTGTAAATTTCACCTTTATACTGTGCACATGCGAACAGCACATCTCTATGCATATGCTAATGGCAGACATTGTTTTCACGTATTGATAGAACATGTTCGGTTTAGCAAGCCTGATATTTGTACACGTTGACAGGCCATATTTCTACACATTGTGACCTCCACTCTTCTCTGCGCATGCTATTGGCACATCTCTTCTCGTCTGCCAATGGTGCATCTTCTCTGCGCACATACTAGTGGGACAATGCTCTGTACATGTGTGATAACTGCGCGCATGTGCACAGACGAGATGTGCATGCTAATGACATGCCTTCTATGCACATGCTAATGGGACGTATCCTCTCTGCACATGCTAACTGCACATCCCATCCCTGCACATACTAACTGCACATCCTGTGCAGCGACGGGATGTGCAGTTAGCATGTGCAAACTCCACATCAGTCTATGCACATGCTAACGGAACATCTCGGCTCTGCATGCCAATTGCCCTTCTGCTCCATGGCACGTGCAAACGACACATCTTTACTAAGTACGTAACTGTGGGGACATTTCTTCTCCGAGTGCTAACGTAGCATCTTCTCTGCCCATGATATAACAGCACATCTCCTCTCTGCCAGTCTTAACGGCAGTGCTCCCTTCTGCACAGGCTAAAATGTTGCATCCAAAGAAAGGGTGGAAAGCTACTGGGCAGGATGGCGACCTGCATTTCCCAAGTTCCAATTATGCGACGGAGCCTTGATGGGTGTGGCGCAGAGGGAAGACCACAAAGGAGACTGCAGAAGAGTCCCTTCTTTCTTACAAGAAATGCAATAATGAAGAATGACCTTTCACACAAGTTACTATCAGTGCTGGAAATTGACAAAATGTACCCGATTTTCCCCCCTCCCCTTTCCTTATTCAGCCTGACTCTAACATGTCCTCGCCAGCCCCCACCACAATGCCCAACAGTGCTACCCTGGCATTCTGCTCTGTTTTGCTGTAATACATTAAGTACCATTCGAAATGGGATAATAACCGTTACCACAGTGCTTAAAAGCAGAAGATATTTGGCTAAAAGCGCTATGTAAGAACACATACTCCCTTTCGGCCTGTTATTGGCATAGCCTCCGTACCCATGCAGCAGCACATCTCCTCTCTGAAAATGCATCTCTCTTTCTGCATGCGCCAGTGGCACATGGCCTCCATTCATGTGCTATTGGTAAATATATTCAGTTCAGGCTAATGAACAGTTCATCCCTGCATGGGGTAATGGCCCATCCCTCGTGGTACAGCCCAACAGCAAGCGCACGTCTTACTACAGCCAGCATACCTTTATAAATTATACATTACAGAGCAGGTTTACAACAGGCAGCAAGTAAAGGAATAATAGATGTGTTGGCTCCCGCCCCTTTATTTCAGCACTTTGGAGGGAAAAGGTGGGGGTGGCTGGTGGCTTGTGAGAGAAAGCCGACCTACCTGACCTCTCTCCCATGCAGTGGCACAACAAAACCTTCATTTCAGAGGGCAGGAGAGGGGAATTAAGTCATGATGGGAAGGGCCACTTCAGAAAATAGGCAGGGCAAACTCGGAGGCTCTGCCTCCACTGTTCTACCCAACTCCTCCCATGGTCTGCTGCGGGGTTCAGGGGAACAACTATTGAATAGTATATTTTAAAGCGCAATATGCAGAGAGGTGATGAAAGACTTTCTTGAAAGTAACAGCTTTAAAGTTTTACTGTGTTTGTTTAAGTACATTTTTCTGAGCACACACAAAAAAACTTTAACACCGCCAGTTTGGGGGGAAAGACTTCCGTCACCTCCCTTCCTATCAAAATGCAAGTGCGCAAATCCAGGGGTGTACCTAGGCTAAAATGTAGGCTGGGGCTAACCCTTCAAATGTTGGGAGAGGCACTAACTTCAGAGACTGTGGATGAGTGGCAAACTTACTTGTGTAGGGGTATGTAACTTCATTACTCATTGTAACAAGAATATTCTAGTGCAGTTTCAATGTTACAATCAGTTAACTGCTCCCTCCTTTGAGTTTGCAGAACCCGAGGGTCCTAGAAAGTGTGAAAATGGCAGATTGTGTGCAATGAAACACTCAATATCCTAGCATAACGGGGCATTGCAGAGTGTGGGGCAGTACTCTGGACGGCCCAAGCACCTTCAGTGGCTGGGAGCAACAGGGGAGAAAATGTAATGTTGGTTCTACCACAGTCCGCTATAGGAGAATCTCTGGTGCACTGACTGGCGACACTATGTCTGTCAAATTTTTCTCGATCTGGACTTCAGAAGAAGGTCGTCAGAATAATTGGTTACGAATTATTAGACAAATAAAAAAAGAAATCCTTCAACTTTGCTTTAAAATTAGCATTTCTACCACAATACAAACTGCACAGTCAGTCACACACTTGGTTCAGAACGACTCAGCGTTTAGTTTTTCGTGACAGAAATAAAACATTTTAGCGAGTTAATAAGACGATAAATGCTTGAACTGCGCCAGTGTGGGTTCGAGCACTTGTGTGATGCACACTTACTTTCCTGGCTTCCGCTCAAAACTTTCGCCAATCAACAGATAGCATTACAAAACTGCTGAATTTAAATTGAAAAGAAGAAGGCGAGCATTCAAAAAACACTAACATTTTTTGTAGCAGTCATCCATGGGTAAAAATAGGAGCAATGTTTCTTTCATAAATGGTCCAGTTATGTACAAAAACAAGAACCGTGGAAGACGGGTCTTGCATACATTGCAATCCCTAGTGGGACTAATTTGTAAATCAGGAGCCTTGCATTTGTGTTGAGTCATGCTGCGGCTCCATCCATTTAATTAAACTAACGCTCTGCCAGGTTATAAATCGCGAGATATAATGCGCGTGCTGGAAACCATCAAGAGGGAACGAAATGAGAATCAAGGTTGCCAACGTCAAAGAGGATAATGCACGGTTGCAATCATTCTAATTAGAGTTGCATTTCTTCCCGGAATAAGAACATACATAACATTTATAAACACGAAGGTAAACGGATACAACCAACAGTCACGGTGACGCCAAGTAAGAGAGACCATATCGCAACCGAATGTATACAGAAATATTCCCTGCTCCCCCCTACAATCATTCAAGGAATTTCACTCAACATGTAACACGCGGTTGGCCTGGTCACATTTAATGGAAGAATGCCATAATCAGACAGGGAGTGACTCAATGTATCGGACATTGAATCAGTGGCGTGCTACACACATACAGTAATATTGCGTCCAGAGTTTTTTTTCCAGGCGCATCATTGGCCGATTGGGAAGTACCGTGTTGCCGAAGGCGAATGTCCCCCACCCCCCCATTTAGTGTTTGTGAACTGAAATTCTAGCAATTAGAATAGGTCATGCGTTTCCGACTTGTAAATACAATGTTTACCTTATTGTCACCTATAAACTGAGTTGCAAAAGCCAACATTTCGCTTTTTCCAAATCTGGGGAAAACATTGACGCCCCACTTCAGAAATTCGCCAGCCGCCACGAATCCCAACACTTGCAGATTTGCAAATGTAAGCAAGCAGTATTTGGAGCAGCAGTACTGCGGTTTGGCGTTGACGCATCCCATGGAATCCTTTCCTCATGAAAGAGTCCTGTTTTGGGACATCCCATCTCATATTTGAACCCAGATGAACAAGGTTACTTTCGATTGCGGAAAGTCTGGTACCGCCTATTGCCTGGTGTGTGCAATTCCATACTTGTGATAAGGGTAACTGTCTGCGAGGCAAGGTCGCTGGCATTCCGCACAGTGCCCTTTGTGCTACAGCAGGTCTGGTGCAACCTGTAAGGTAAACGGAAGCTAGAGTGCTGAAATGCCTAGGGACTCCAATCGCCCCCGCAACCCCCTCACGTAAGGCGTGTACATTAAGGGATATTATCTGCTTAACAGTGACTCCACCAGACACGTCCGGGCAAAACCCAGATACCCTCTAAAATGGAAAGTGTAACATTAACAAATACTTCACTATGAACAAAATGAACACACGCGTTGTGTGCACCCCTGACGGGCGATCTCTTATGACTTGTAGGTACTTGTGCTGGTTGTTCTAAAACAAGAATAAAAAAGTTAAAAAATAATTGTTGCACATTGACATGTTAAACATCGGTTTTTTTATGCGTGTATTAAACAATGTTCATGTATAAAAGAATTTCCTTTTCCCCATTTATAAAATACTTAAGAAAAACATTCTATGGGAACAAATATTTGAAAGTGCAGAGGGAATTCTTAGTCTCCACATCTACTTAAATCAAGGTCTTTAAATCCAAAATGTTAGCCCACGCAACTTTGGTCTGCCAACCAACCTCAGGAGCCACAAAACAACACGCTGTCCAGCATACTTTTGCTGGAGTTATGAGGACGTTTGGCAGTTGGTCCTACGATGGTTCGCCCCTTGTCCGATATGACATTGATAAAGCGCCTATACACAAGTGTTTCAAGTCGCTATATAATGCCCAATGGAGTATCGAAAACACACTGGCAGACTCCAAGATCCCGGAGAAGTGGGAACCAAAGCAACAGTTTAAGATAAAGAATAAAGTCTCCAGCATAGCTGCAAAAAAAGGAAGGAAGCATAAAGTGCGTGTTCCTAGGAGTGGAACATAGGTGGAAACCACGCAGAGCCAAACTAGCTAATATGCTGGCGAGCTGTCATCCAACAACTTAGCAGTGTAGGTAGCACTTTGAACATCATCGGAGAAAGGATTAGGTTCCGCACACGTATACTCCACCCTACACGAGATGATAACTGCCAGCAGTGTAATGAGCAAGGAGTACACAATGTACAAAAGCTTTTCGACCTTGGTCAAAACTACTCAAGAGTCTGCGCCCATACCTTTTGCTCATCGAGATACCTGGCATCTCCCCTACGTCATCATTGTGTTCAATTAACTGAACTTGCTATGCCCCTCGCCGATAATATAATCTGGTTTCAGATAGGAGTGGTGAAGGGTGAATGAGCGGCTAGCGGATGGAACTGCAATAAGTGGCCGGCAATTGGCCCTACAAATAAGGGACCTGCTAACGTGATGGAAACGATGGGCCTATACAAAAACAAAGGGAAATCGAGAATCACAGCCATGGGTCAGAAGAAAATGTTGCATAGATCTGTTCTTTGCAATGGCGATCGGCTCCAATGGATGAAGAGCTACAACTACCTGGGGATTTCTATATTGAACAATCTGAAATTGACAAAACAAGTAGCCAAAGTATCTTTGCATACGAAGCAGGCTAACGCAGCTCTCTTTCATTTTGCATCACCAATATGGGTATTCATGTGCAGTGATTAACAAAGGCCAATATAGCCAACACTGCGGCAATCGCAACTTAAGGGGCTGGTATACAGAGTAGTGCAGATGTGCATGAGTTGGCTACTGTAGAGAACGCATTTCTGTGAAATATTTTTAAAATGTCCCAGCCATCATCTTCATGAGGAAGTTGGGCCAAGACACATTGAACATGTGTAGGGTATACACCCAATCATGTTATGGTGCACAATATGGACAAATATTGAAAAGTGCATGACCAGGAACATACTGAGCAATGAAAAGACAAGCAACATGGTTAGGCGTATTCCTTGGTTGCCTAATGTAAGTTACGAGTTAAGCAAAATCGGTTTGGTAGCTTGGTTCACACACCCAAATTCGATACCAAGGAACCATAAAACGCAGTGCGTTGGGGCAGAGGGCGCAAGCAAAGCCCCTTCTCATGAGACTAGGGAGGTGAGGCCGCTACCCAATATTCCCCGCAGGAGTGGTTTAATGAGGGAGGACATAATGGGGACAAGGACTATCACCTGGCTGATAGGCGGCACAACACCCAAAGCAGCATACGAGACAGTCCAGCACAAGGAGATGCAGAGAACGCTCCAAAGAAGCTGAAATTCGTCATCTTCTGGAGACCGGAAGCAGGCAGCAAGACTTCTTGATCCAGAGGTGTGGAGCTGATCGGGAAAGTGGCTGGAGGCTGAGAAGTGGTGGTGCAACCTTGGGAAGGTGGAACGTGCAGTCCTGCAACAGCACCTAGATCACCAGCCCGGAGAACGGAAATGAGATACAGGAAGCAAAAGCCGCAGAATGCCTGTGCAAAGCTCCCAAATGAAGCAAGACCCCCAGGAAGTAGTGGCAGAGTTTACCAAAGGTAGCGGGTGCAACACAGGAACCAGTATGGGTGTAAAGCTGGAAGGGGAATGCAAGTTATCTGAAAGTAGCAATACAACTAATCGCCTTTGAGGCAGCACTTGTAGGAGTGCTAACCCAGTGGGCCTAACACTAGAGGGAGAGAGGCAAGGGTTTGGAACCCAAGAAAGATAAGGGTCTGGGACGTGAAGCAGAACCAAGCAAATACCAGAGGGAGACGCCCTCCAAATAGTGGCAGAGATATGTCCATTAGTCACAAGAGAAGGAACAGGGATCCGAACAAGATTTGGGACATTGTTGGAAGCAAGTCGCAAAGTGTGTATCACCTTGGAAGCACAGAGTATCAAGTGATCGGAGAAGGGAGTAATTCTCCTGGTAACATACAAGACGTTGGGATAGAGACACCAGTGGAAGGGAGTGATTCCCCCTGGCTTTGTTGGACGACGTCAAAAAGCAGACCAAGAGAAGGGAGGCATTCTCGGTCTTGAAATAGAAGTGAGCTGGAAGCTGCCCGGGGAAGGGAGTCATTCCCCCCTGGTATTTTTGTTCGAAGGAACATTTCTGTTGAACACCATTACAGAGGCAGGAGAAAGGAGCCACTCTCCTTAAAAAAGGAACTTTAAGTTTACTCTTTAGTTCTATAGTGCAAGGGATAGAAGTAGGTTGTTGACAAAAGATGGTGTAATTTACTTTGACAGACATTCTGACAAGACCCTTTTAATATTAGTTTTGAGGCAGGGAAACCCCTCTTAGAAGTTGGGATAGTGAGGACCTCTTTTCCATTTCCAAAATATAAGATCTATAACCAAAATCATGCCTCTCCTTATTCGACAGCCTCATATTAGAGATAAATATTTTCATCTACAACAGTCTCAAACAAAGAACTCTGCTTGAATAAATGCACAATAAGACTATATCCCTCACTAGAAAGGCTACACTGGGTGCTGAGCCGGTATGATGTCCTTTCATCGCCTGCCTGTTCATCCCCAGGCTTTAACGTGCACATTCTATCGAATGAGCAAATCAATTTTTTTAGGGGGGGTGGGAAAGGGCAGATAAGGGTTTGGGCAGGTGGGCAATAGCAAAAAATAAGTGTGGGAGAGGGGGATCGGGGGTCCCCCCCACACAAAAAAAAAAAAAAAAAAAATACCCCGATGAGCACATTCGATGGAATGTGCACCTTAAAAAGCCTGGGTATGAATAGGCAGGCATAGGCAGGCGATGAAATGACATGGAACAACTGAGCCATATCTGCACTGGACTAGGCATGCCGTCTCAGGTGCTCTTTCGACCAGATTCTGCTTTAATGTATTGCCATTAAATGAGGTCAAAAGAATGTGGGAACAGGACCCGCCTGAAACAGCATAATGCACATGTTTCTTGGCTGTTCAAGAGGACTTACTGGACTTTACGCATTTTATCCCAGGTATAATGCCATCAGTCTTCAGAGAACATGGTCCTAGAAACTGACAACCTGCATTAACATTTTTCTTAACACTGAATGATCATTTGGTACGTTTCGCAGTGGAAAGATTTTTACTAGGAGCAATGATTTATAAAGTGTATAGTTGTTAAAGGTGAGCAACCTCAAACACCTCTTGAAGAGCAGACCCTAGGCCAAAACGTGGCTGTCCGATAGTAGCATGTGGATGAAACTTCTAAACAGTTAAACTTTCCCTTCATAGGCCATCACTGGTTCGAAAAGAAATGTGCAGCATTCGATACACGTTAACTGGACATGTTAAAGCTGCTACCTTAGATACTTTTCTAGACAGTTACAGGGTCTAAAAAGGAATCTTGGAAAACGTCATGCAACATTGTCATTGATACATTAAGACATGACTTTCCCAACATCCCACATAACCCATTTCTAAGGGAATCACGGTCCACAAAGACAAAGTGGCTGAATGATTGTGATCTATGACAACACCTACTGTATTTTGGCTGAAGAACAGTTGCATCAGTTAATTTTTATGTCAAACTCTTTACTGCCATCAGATTCAATGCAATTTCTTAAATTTTGCCATTTTCACGATCTCTTTGAAATATCCGCGTTCTTTTACCCTGTGTTCTTTAGACAATTTGTTAATGAGTGGGGTTACAACCCCCATAGTCACCCATCATGGTTGTCGATCCCCTTACCAGTGGCTACAGGTGGGCCAGCAAAGAGCACGCCAATAGATTTGAGAGTGCTCCCCACCCTGCTCGTGTGTCAGCTCCTATACCCAACTCAGTGCCACTGTCCAACATGATTTCACAAATATATCCGAAGCAGAGCACAATGCTGGCAGAGATAGTAGGGTTAGGTAGGTGGTAAGAGCTAAGATAAGATTTTGAAGTGGGAATATTTTACTCTATTTTTTAAATTGGCAGTAGTGATTTTGTGGGCAGTAGTAAAAATAATGCTCATTCCAAATGGGGGTATTTTGTAGTAATATAAAATCGTGCTCTCTAAAACAGTTTTGTAATCCATACTTTTTTGTGTCTAGCAATTCATGCACTTTCAAATATGCAGTTTTATCTTAACGTCCCTTTGTGATCAGGCAATAATACTAGTGCTCCCCTTCATGCAGCACTGCATTCATTGCTGGTACCACTGATCGAAACATCTGTGGAGCTCCTAAAAGCAGTGAACAGGCTCTGCTGTGTCCGTTATCTGAATCGGTTTGGAGCAATAATACTCCCTATTTTTTGGGGGGGGGAGGGGAGTGTTTGGATTTTTTTTGGTTTTCCTTTTGTTTGTTTTTTAGGGAAGCAAGCGGCTGGCACACTGCTTATTTGTAGGGCTTAGTAACAGATTCAACATAAAATTAATGTTTTATTTACCCTTGCAGCATGGCCTTCATTGTGGTCTCGATCAAAAAAAACTATAAAGCCAATTCACCTAGAAAAAAAAACATATGCCAGCCAGGCTTGTGGCAAACAGTTGGTAAAAACTTCAATGTAAATGAGATGTGCCCCGGGTGGTTGCACCAAGTATTCACAGGATGGGAAAGTGCCTCTTAAAAGCATTCAATACTGACCTTGCTCTGGTACAATGGGTATTTATTCTATAGGGATCCCGAGTACCACGAAAGTAATAGCTAGAATTCCAAATCCATCTATAAAGTGTTGTTTTAGATGCACCTTTATCCAGGGCGAATCCCTAAGTTAAGTTTGTTCAGCTAAGAAAGCAGCAGGACACACATGAAAGGCTGGAGGCTCCCCCCTCCCAATTGAGATGTAAAACCAACAATGAGCTGGGACTAAAAGACAACCGTGTATGATAGCACCTTGTCCTTATGTAATATCATAGAATGCTCATTAGCTTCCTCTTGATTTAATGGCCAGTGAAGTGTTGGGATATCCATATCACAAGATGCCATAGTCACTAAGGGTGGCTGAAGTGATGGCCAGGAGTTCATATTTAAGGAACAACCTCTCATTGAAGAACTAGCGCACAGCCTACATAGTATTGTAGCTGGTAAGATAGTTCATATACGAATTAGGCGTTTGACTCAAACATCTACATGCAAAATCTAGTCAAATGTTCAACCATCACCATCAACTCCTCCCTCCATCCCTCGGATGATGCTCAATTCCCATTATTAGGGCTTGAAACCACAGGGAAGTGGGAGCTGGTTCCTGCTTGTAGCATAGAGCAGCCTGGTTAGCCTGACAGCAAGAGCTCAAGCCAACAAGTGCCATACAATGCATACATATGACAAACAATCTTCTGCCGTGTGTGCACGAATAACCGTCAAGACACACACTGTATAGAAAATGTTTAAAAAATGAGAAACAAGCACTGGCAAGGATAACAGTTTCGGCTTCTGTGTAGGCATGGGAAAGGCATTTGCGAGGCACTGCCCTAGTGGTATTAACTGCCCATCGATGTCAACAGCTGCAAAATGGTTCAATTAACACTTATACCCAAGCCAAAACTGTTGACTTTACCAATACTTGTATTTAACAGGATTTCAGTGAAGGACACGCATAATGCTAAATCGAGTGTCTGAAGACATCTAGTTTTGCCATTTTTACTACACCAGTAGCGCGTTTACAGCTCCAATTAAGTCATTAACTTTCAGAAGACAATGGCAGTCACTTTGAGCACAATGTTTGATGTTACAGCTTGATAAAGGTCGCTCCAAGAGATACTTGCAAGATGTATTTTGGGTGGGGCGGAAGGATGCGGGTGGGAATGACAGCAGAGATTAGCATGGCCCTGGGCAGTCAATAGACGAGTAAATAACCAACAAAACGTACAACCTTTGTGTCCCCCCTCATATGTCCTTTCTCCCCAACTGTACTCTAAAGCAATCGTTTTGGCTTAAAATTGCCAAAACTAAAAATGTACTAAAGTTCTAGTTTATGTCTCATGTGAACATTTGATTTGCAGCATACTATGAACTAGCTACTCGTTGCAAAGCGATTGCTCCTGCTTACTGGGTGATGGCCGATACCCAGGAGTAGCTTTAAGCGAATGCACAGCAAATCTTTATTTAAATCCGTGTATAGTGTTTTGAATCAAGAGCAATGTGCCATTAGATGCAATCAAAATAGTGATATCTCTTGTATTCGAGGAGGATGTCAAGGGAAAGTGGGGTGAGGTGCATAATTATAGTCAAATTAGCCATATAGGGGAGCCCCATTGCATGGGTAAACTGGAACTGTGGCTTGTAAGCCTGAAAGCAAGTGACTGTAGAAATTCTTTTTGCCCTTTGTTTTTACTATACTCCACTACACCTGCCCAAAACGGAGGTGTAGGGTCAGTGGGAAATGTGTTAAAGCTATAGGCAACCTAGTTCCATTTCCTTTAAAAGCATAATGTGAGAATGGCATATAAGGACGATAGAACGCAAGCTAAAGGGGGCACTTCTTTCTTTTGACGTCACTAAACTTCTTCTCTGTTCCCTTGTCTTTTCCCACTTTCCACCTTTTCCCTCATCGTTCCATCAATACCACTTCCGTCCATCTCCTTTTTTTTTTAACACCCCTTCTGTCCCCCATTACATCCTCCCTGGTTTCAATTTCACTACTTCCTTTCGAATCTCGTCTTTTGTATCACTTTCTCTCGATTGTCTTCAAATCCATCCATGGCTTGGCCCCACTTTACCTTTTCTCCCTACTCTCGTTCTATTTCCCTTCATGCCCCTTACGATCTCACAGTATCTCAACTGTACCTAAGCTCCCTTGTGCCTCGTCTCGCTTCGCTCTTTTTCTATTTTGGCTCCCAAGCATATGAATGCTGTTCCCCTCTCACTTCGCATTTCAAAACAAATTTTTAACTCTACCTTCTTTCGTCTCTTGCTCCTTAAAAAAAAAAAAAAAAAAAAAAAAAAATTCTCTTCTTTCCATGTTCATTTAATCTGTACTCATTTGTATCATTGGTGTTTTGGGTTATTTTATTGTTCAGTGCCTTGGGCGAAAGGCGCTTAATAAATTCAAAAAAATACAATACAAAAATATTTGTAAACAGGCTGAATAATGAACGCTACTTTCATTGGTTTCAACTTTGTAAAACGTCGAATAATATTTTTTTGTAATAGGGTGTTTACATGCACAGAATAAAAGCGGAAATGGTTCCAACGCCCTGTTATGATGCTTTTTTTTCCACCTCCAAATGTACGTTAGCCCTTTACTCAGCCCAAATGCTACCAAACTCTAATTTGGATAATTTAATCATCCTATAAATAGCAGTCATAAAAAAGGTCAGTATACTTCCAAAAGAAAATGCTTTATCTAAGGCTGCACAGTTAAAAGGTCTATATTTTCCTTTCGTATTGCCTTTTGCAAAAAAAACACTAACTAATGCGTCTTACGTAAAAGCACGTCTACAGAATTTCCTCCTTGAAAATAAAATTAACCAATATAATTACAATGACTCATACCCAGGGTTTCGGGAAACGGGCCCTTTTGTAAGTAGTTCATATTATCGGCTTAAATAGTGTTTTGCATAAAAATGCTGGCGATAACATTTCTCATGCCAATATTTCATTAAAAGAACCATAAATATACAGTTTCCAGTCAAACTATAATAAACTCAGGTATTAAGTGGACTCCGGAAATGGTTGTTCAGTTATATCTTCGATAGCCAACAAAAGAATTGGCGAAGCCAATAATGATGTCTACCATAAAAAGCTCTGCCATTTGCTAATTGGGTTTCACCAATAACAGAAGATGAACAATCAATGAAGCTGTAAATCTTTGCCATAATACTGCTGCAGGACTTCCTCCAAATGAAAGCATAATTCGGTCACCACTGCCAACTTCAAGAAAAGGAACTCATTTTCGCGGTCAAGTAATGAAATAGGATTTTGATTTACACAAATAATTCTGAAAGTCCTATTGCACAGCTATTTGATATGCAGTAACTTTCATATAGAGCATTGTTGCAAAGAAGCGACACAAGAGTTATTGGGGTGTGCCTAGCATTATATGGATTCAGATGGCTACATGTGCTTAGATTTCCATTGCATAGTTCCTGAAAGTATTGGCAAAGCCATTTGGTTTCGGCTGTTATTATGGTATCTATTGAGTGTGGACCTAGCTTTGAGAAGCAATGGAACGCTTTAGAGAGGTGTACACCAATACAGATACATAACAGAGGACTTTACAGAGGGGTATAACATTACAAATGCAGAACAGAGCGCTTTTCAGTGTTAACAGATATACAGTGGGGGTAGGATACAGAGGGCAATAGCTGTACCAGGTGGCAGGCATGGGATGGGATGGGGGAGAGGGGGAGGAGGGGGTAGGACAGCGCCTAGCGAGTGTTAGGAAAGATTTCATAATTGTAGGTAATTTTCCTTCCATGTGGCAACCCCCAAACTTTTTGCTGTTGTTTTACACCCTGATCTAGACTTTGCCAGAGAAGCGCAGCCTTCCGCCGCACTCCTCTGGGCTTTCGCTCAATTCTTACGGGGAAAATGACATGCCCTTAAGACAGTCAGTACCGGGAGACTTAGTTTCCCTTAGTCCTTTCCTCATGTTGCAGCTTTTGAGCAACATGAAACAAGAGTGCACCGTAACTTACATTACCGCGCTCTTGGGTCTTGAGTCATTCCAAAGGCCCTATAAACTCTCGCTGGACTGATCATGAAATGTGCAAGTGTGTCACGGGCGGGACTGGTGGCAGCTATCGTTTTTGTGTTTTGAACCCCTTTTTGCCCTGTTAACCGCGCTTCCCGCGTTTGGCCCAAATGGGTGGCCTGGCCTCCAAAATGGCCATGCCACGAGGTTCTTTGCCCTGTCCGCTGACCGTCTTGCCCCTTCACCTTCAACCAGGTCGAGCCGACCCGGGGCAGTCCTTATTTGGTCATGCACTTTCCCGCGAAACAACACTTTCGTGGGCTTCTGCATGCCTTGTGTGTGCCTCCAGGATGTGGGCTGCGATGTCTGTTCCCAATACACATCCTGGGTGCCAGAGAGTCTAGAGTGTCCTGAATGCCTGGGACCATTGTGGTCCGCGATAGGTCCACATGTGATGAGAGTGTGAGCGGATCTCCCATTGTGCCCTCTCTGTTTTGGCGCGAAGGGAACTTTGGATAAGAGGAGGCTGAAAAACACCAGTACCATGTCGATCTCCTGAGTTCTCACGAACAAAGGGTAAGGAGCCAAGAATCCTGCAACTAAGAAGCCGAGTCGAGGAATCGCTGGTGACCCGCTGAAGGTTTGGCACCCTGCACTGCTGTCATCCTGCGAGACCACTCAGCCTCTAATCGAATGAGAAGGTCTGCAAAGGCACTTCGACCCTTTAGAATAGTGGGAACAACTATTCTCGGCATCTTCACCAAATACTGTACGTAAGCCTTCGGAAGCGTCCCTGGGCCATCAGGTGGACTGACCAGCCTACACAGGAACCTCGCACTGTCACCGCCGTCTGTCTTACTGCTAATCCCGTGTCCTCGGCACTCTCACACGATTCGTACACTTGGCGTTCCCAGGTATAAAGTGAGATGTGTGCTTTGGGACCGGAATACACGCGGTTGCCGAGTTGCCCTGCTGTGGTAACAAACCTGTGCGTGTTCGCTGCATTTGGGGACACCCTCGACCCTGACTCCTGCTGTCGCGGAATCTACTCGGCGTCAAGACGTTCCTCTGATCGCACCTGAACCTGCTAGTAACGAAACGGAACCAGAGAAACCTGGGTCTGCCTGCATCGGGGACCGGTGATTAGTCAATACCCTAACCGGTCGCCCTCCCACAGGAGCCTGTGACTTTCCATCGCTGTTGTAAACAGCAAACCCTTTTCTGCACTCACGCCCTGCTTCTGCCCACAAGTGGAGCCCGCGCTTGAGTAGCAGGGATCTGTTTATCATCGTTTTGTTCACCTCTCTGAACTGCCCGATTTCCCTGAAGAGACTCTCCTTTGCCCGTTGGCACCCGCGTGTGCAGGTACTTTTGAGCACAAGGCTCCACTCTTCGTAGGGCTCGGACTTCCTTCTAGTTAGGTGGCATCTGATGTCGAACTGGGGCTAACGATTACTTGCACTGCCTGTTTTCCTACCCATCTAGGTGGTCTGCATATTTCGTGCTTCTAACTCTTTAGACCCCTTGGTCTTGTATATATATATATATATTGTATTGATTGTGATGTGTTGGTTTATTGGAGTTTTACCGCGATTCTTTACTATGGTCGATGTTACAAAGGCCTTGTAATAAATGTGTCTATATTTTTAATATAACACCTGTCTGGAGTAATTTGTAAGCGTCCATGCTTTCTGTGCTCATTGCGGGCTTTCAGTCACCCTCACCCCTCTTGAGACTCAGTCTTGACCGTCGCCATTGATACCCTGATTGGGTTAACCTGTTCCAAGAAACTAGACTGGCCTTCTGAAGCTCTGCCCCCCCAGGACAGAGTTCAGAAATCCATCTTAAAAGTGAGTCAGTTGGGGTGAGTGATGGCCTAGATGTTGAGGAGAGACGACTTGAAGAGGTGGGTCTTTTTCTGGATTGAAGGAGCGTGGGGGCAAGTCTGATGCCGATGGGGAGGATGTTCCATAGTCTTGGGGTGTAGGCAGAGAAGACTTGTTTTCTGGTCCTTTCCATTTTGCAGTGGCAGATTTAAAGTCTGCACGTGTCCTGCCTTCTGGTGGTGCACTGTCTGCCAGAGATGCAGAGTTTCTCTGCAAGGTAGCTGGTTGACTTGAGGGGGACTGCCTTATAGATGATGCATCAAGACTTGAAAGTGATTTGTGCGTGCAGTGGGGGCCAGCGAGTGTCGATGAGGGCCATGGTGATGTGGTTGTATCTACGTAGACCCTTGATGAGGTGTGAAGCCACATGCAGGACACTTCTCGGGGCACAAGAGAGCCCTTCGAGGAGTGCACCGCCCCCATTCAGGTGGGATAGGACCTGTGCTTGAACGGTGGATCTTACGGCAATCACGGGCCGACCTGTAGGGACTTGGAGGTGTGGAGGGGGCGGGAGTTAAGGGGTCTCAGCTTCATGCCAGGCCAATTATTTCAAGGGTCTGGGACCCGAACAAAAGTAAAGGGTGCACCTGAGGGAATCTTCCTAAGACCAGTGGTAGGGAATCAGACTACCGACGACCAAATAAGTAAGTATTGTAATGCTAGAAGGGCAGCAAGTGGTATTTATTAAGATGTTACAAGTAGATCCCTCAAAAATAGGGCAGAGCTCCTGAGGGTTCAGAATCAGTAAATACCCATTTGGGATGGCATACAGCAGAGACCTACACCCTCAGGTGACTCTGCTAGGGTGCTGTTGACATTAATGTATTACTGTTGGCATTCAGAATTAGTTAAGAGCAAGTCATCGGGAAAGAGGATTAGAGCAAATAAGATACCACAAATATTTAAGCAGGCAAATACCTTCAGATGCCCCAATAAGAGTCATTCAGTTAAAACAGCTAAGCTAAAGTCAATAGGCAAGAGTCTAGATAGGCTGAAGCACTTCTTTGAAGGTAAGTAGAAAAGTCTATGCACAATGTTTCAGAAGTCTTTGAAGAAAAAGATGAATCAATGTAGGGCCACAAGCTGTTAGACTTGTGAGTGGTAGAAGATGCAAGCAACTGTACAGCAAGGGGTATGATATGATAAGGCATTTGTAACGCGCCTATACACAAGTGTTTCAAGGCGCGACGAGGCAGGGGGGGGGGGGAACAAGGGGAGACAGACAACGATCTTACTTGGCCAGGTGTCATTCAGATCGCGCAAGTGCAAGGGTAGAGGGGAAGGGAAAAGTGCATGGGGGAAAGGGAGAGGGGAAAGTGCAGTACAGGGTTATTAGCATACAGCATACAGGATAAATAACAAGGGCCAGCTGGTGGCAAGTGCGAGGTAAGTGCACACAAGTGCTGGGAAGGGGGGCTGTATGGATACAGACACAGTCCCGTAGTGCAGGGGTTGCCGTGGAGGCAGTGCAGGGGAGAGTGGCTGGGCCGAGAACAGTGAATGGCCCAGTTGCAGATTCAGTGCAGTTTCAGTAGTATTAGCAGGGGAGAGGGGGAGAGAAAGCGGAGGTAAAGAGGAAGGTTTTGAGGTGCTTCCGGAACCGGAGGTGGTTCTCCTCAAGTTTCAGGGAGGCAGGAAGGCTGTTCCAGAGGGAGGCCGCTGCAGTGGAAAGAGATCTGCCCCCAACTCGTTGTTTGGAGAAGCGGCTGACCCTGAGGGAGTTGGAGGCGGATGAGCGAAGAGCTCGAGAAGGAAGATATTTAGGAAGAGAGAGTTGAAGGTATTTTGGCCCATGGCCCCAGACGGCCTTGTGGACAATGCAGAGGGTTTTGAACTTGATTCTCGCAGTCACTGGGAGCCAGTGTAGTGATTTCAGTCCTGGAGAGATACGGTCCCTGGGCTTGAGTCCAAGGACAAGTCTTGCAGTCCTGTTCTGGATGAGTTGCAAAGGGCGGAGAGTAGAGGTGGGCAGATTTAGATAGAGGCTGTTACAGTAGTCCAGCTTAGAGAGAACCAGGGCTCTAGAGACAGTGAGCTTCTGGGGGAAGGAGAGGAAAGGAAGGATACCTCTGAGGAGGTGTAGCTGGTAGTGTGACTTCTTAGATACGTCGGATATGTGAGGCGAGAAGGAGAGTGTGGAGTCGAAGATGACCCCAAGGTTTTTTGCCTTGCAGGTAGGAGCAGGAAGAGGGCCCAGAGAGCAGCAGGGAAGGAGGGAGTGGGAGTGCCGATGAGTAGAATCTCAGTCTTACTGGCATTAAGGCAGAGGTCGTTGGCGGCACATCATTCCTGGATAGCAGAAAGACAGTCAGAGATGAGGGAAGGAGAAGAGGAGGCCGAGGGAAGGAGAAGAGGAGGCCGAGGGTAGCCTGAACATTAGCTGGGTATCATCCGCATAGCACTGAAAGTAGGGGCAGAGAGTGGCGATGTGATGGGCGAGAAGTGCCAGATACTGGTTGAACAGCCAGGGAGAGAGGTTAGATCCCTGGGGGACACCACAGGTAGAGAAGAAGATGTCAGAGAGGAAAGACCCCAGTTGGACGTGGGAGGGTCGATTTGAGAGGAAAGAGGTCAGCCACGCCAGAGCCTGACCAGTGATACCGAGGTTATCACGGAGACGGTTGTGCAGGATGGTATGGTTGACAGTATCAAAGGCAGAAGAGAGATCAAGCAAAATGAGAACAAATGGAATGTTAGAGAGCAGGTCCTCACGGATGTTCAGGAGAGCAGTTTCCGTGCTTCTAAGGGTAAGTTCTCTTAGACTTTGTACAGTACCTTTAAAGTGAAGAAAAGATGCAGCAGATGACCCCTGTTCCTGTGCAGCTCTGCAGATCTCACGGTTCCTGGGCCTCAGTCGTGGGGAACAAGAGAGACGACATTGGGGGACTCCTGCAATGCACTGGGATGGTCAAAACCGGCAAACTTCATTTTCAGTGGCTGTTCAGCGTTTCAGCTGCTCGTGTCTACCGCAAATATCAACACTGCAGTTCCTAGATGTCAAGATGGACTTTCCTTGCTTCTGGGGTCCCGCGCTCTGTTGAGGGGGCTCAGGCTGGATCAGTCCTGCTTCCTGGGAGTCCGGAGGATCTTCCTGGAGCTCTTGGCCAACTTAAAAGCAACGCGCACAAACTGGTGTTCCTCTTCCTGGCTCTACCGTTTCCAGCAGCAACTCTGGAAATTCAACCAGCTCCGAGATGGATCTCCAGGTGGCTTACTTTGGAGTTGATTGGTCCCACCAACTCAAGGGCAGAAGTCATCCTTGCAGGGGCTTCGCTGTCGATGCTAACCTGGCGTTTCGGCACAGCAGCAGGGCTTCACCGGGCAAACCAACGGTCTAGGAGTTGCAGTTGGCGTCCTCTTCAAGTTCTTCTTCGGTTCCTTCATCCAGTGGTCGACTTTGCCTTTCAAGCCAAAAGACCTGCATTGTAAACAGTTCTCTCCCTTTCATTCCAGCCTAGCTGTCCATCACCCAGCAGGGTGGCTGTCCTTGCCGGACAGCCAGCCTGCCAGCCAGCCAGCCAGCCAATCACCACAGAATGCATTTGGGTCTCCTAGGGGACTTAGCACAGGGCGTTTCGGTCACCTCCCTCACTTCCTGCCTACCCCAGACACCCTGGAGCCAGAGGCGGGCTTCACTCACGAATCCCGCCAAAGATAAAATGGACAAAGGGACCAGACCTGGTTTGGCGCTAAGAGTAAATCTCAAGAAGGACCTTTCCACAAAGAAATGGCGAAAAAAGAAGACCGGGCAATTTTGACAAAAATGGCACCCATGGGTGCTTTACTGCAGCTGCGAACGCAGCCTGCGGTAAATGGACACCACAGTAGTAAAAATGAAATCACTGCCACCAGCCATTCAGTGAGGAAAGGGTAACATAAAAATGTTACATGAGAAGATAGCCAAAGGGGATTCTAGGTAACCCCTCCAGAACCGTATTGTAAAATAGTGTGTCCTGGGTCTAGAAAGTTACAAATGTAAGTAAATTCAATTTCACTTTACTGCTCTGGGAAACAGTAGTTCATCCCAGAGAAGGTAGGGAAACCTTGGGAAATCTTAAAATACGTCCCTGTGGCACTGCACTAAAGGTGCTGTGTGACACAATGTAAAAGATGATGCCTATGGAGTTTGTTGGACTCCACAACCAAAGAAACCGAGTACAAAAATCACATTAAAATACTTGATAGAGTGGAAAAAAGGGCCTCACTCTCTCCAACAGTGCTAAAAATCCAGCAAAGTTGCTGGGGGTCTCCAAGGTAGAGGGAATTGGCAAATTTCTGAGAATTCTCCCTAACAGGCAGGACGACAAATGTAGGAGTGGCAGGGCAAGCTCAGGAATGAAGAAAAGCAAGGCTAAAGTGGCAGCAATAAGGGCTGCTGGTAAGGCCCCCTCCAAGGAGAAGGCCTCCCCCATCTCCCATACCTCCTCGTTCACAAAGTCTGGAAGAAAAAAGCTTTAAAATGATTGCCTCTAATCCTGGACTACCTATTGCCGACACCTACGTTAGTGCTACTTCCAGGGTCTGTCTGGGTCCCCCTTCCCCTCACTCCATCCCTGCCAGCACGGCCACAGAACTAGAATACCTAGAAGCCGAGTATACCAAGAGATCACCATCCCCTGTTGTCGCTGTGATGTCATTTGCCACAAGGTTGCCAGCAACTTCAGAGGTCGCAATCTCCAAGGGCCCCAAAAGACCAGCGAGGGACAAGTTCACAGTTCACTTGTCGTGCAGTCCTCTTCAGGCAATATTATCCCTTTTTCTCTTTTTTTTTTTTTTTTAACCAGGGCGTTCTTCTCCCATCAGCTTCCTTGCTAGAAGGCTAGGGGCTAGAGCGGCACACTGGCAGGTCTCTCGGGCCACTCATCACGCTCTTGGTGCCATCTTGTATCTACTGCCCAGGAGTCCCAACAGTTCTGCCAGCAACCTGTCTGGTAGGCGCCCTGGGTGCACTCCTAGAAGCTCCTTGGAGAGGGCCTTTACCAGCAGCCCTTTGTCCTGCCAGCACCTTCATGATCCTGCTGGGTGTCTGCTAGAAGTCTCTTCGTACGCAAACTCTCTGGGTGCACCCTGGCACCCCTTTCTATGCCTTGGATCAGTGGGTTGGGGGCAGTGGGTCAATAACCTTTTCCTGCAGCCACCGCAGCAGTTTCCTTCATCTCCTGTTCCTCTGTCCAAGGTCCCCCACGCCTAGGTCAAGTTCTTAAAGGCCAACTTGTCGCCTGTGCTGTAAGGCTAGGTCAAGTTCCCTTTATTAAGATGTTGCAAGTAGGTAGCTCAGATATAGGGCAGAGCCCCAGAGGCACCCACTGGCACCCACACCCCAGATCTGGAACACGATTCACAAGCAAAAATTCCAGGCACTCATCAACATACTCTCAGTGACATCATTCACGCATGCATCCGAGAGTTCATGACATAACAATAAGATTCTGTGAAAAAATGTCAAGGAAAAATCCAAGTGGGAAAAGAAGGGTGTCGTTCTGGAGGGAAAATCAAATCTAGTCGAGTACGCGGAGTGGTGCCGGTGGAAAGGAGTCATTCCCCCAGGCATTGGAGAGTGCTGATCGATAGCAGGAGAAGGGAGCCATTCTCCCAATATATAACATTGACTGTACAAAGTGCTAGAGTTACCAATCAGTGGAAGGGAGTCATCCCCCCTGGCATTTGTGTTCAAGAGGACATTTTTGGGAACATCATACATACACCAGGAGCAGGGAGTCATTCACTTTCTTTGAGATTGCTGCAGGCCACGAGAAAGGAGTCATTCCCGCTGGTATGGGCTTCACAAGAGAACACGGAGGGAACGCTACCCATACACCAGGAGAAGGGAGCCATTCTGTTGGACAATATTCATTTTTAGTGTAAGCGTTAGAAGTAGGTTCTGACACACAACGTTACAGTTCCTTGAGATTTAGTTTAAGGCAGGGCAGTCCCTCTTGGAGATAGGGATAGTGAGAGTTTCTTTTGCATTAATAAATAAAAAAGAAAAAGTCTTCAACCACAAACATGCTACCTTTGTGTCAGCTTCCTTCTTCAACACACTTACAGTGTGCAGGGCTGGAAAGCTGCGTTTGGGCCAATTTAGCTCGGGGACGTTCAGCGGGCCTGCCCTCCCCCATAAGCGGTATTTAACACTAGATTGAAAACCATCGACATCAATGACAGGCAGGGGCCATCTTCTCCACCAATAAGTTTACAATTACCCTGCCTGCTGCAATACCATATTACTTACGCAACCTCAGGCTACGATTTTCCTTTAACATAGTGAACTTTTTGATATATGAAACCTCTGAATGTTTCCTTAGGAAAACGATGAGTCAAGTATACAATATATGAGACAGTGCCCTGTGCAACGCTAACTACACCCATGTGCACAGAGCCTTGCATTGAAAACTGTTTCCAGGGCCTTTTTAATCTATGCATTTGTGTCCTGTGTGAGGCGTCAGAAACGTGAGACAGACAACTTTGTGAAGTTTTTTCAAAAAGGTGCCATTTAATTAAACAGTTGAATAAAGCCTCACTATCTCTCTCACCCTAAAATAAACAAAAGGAAACACTCTAATAAAGGATATCTGTCCCTAGGATTATACCTAAATCTAGTAATGCATGGCAGTTCAAGGCAACACAATTAATATAACAATTGAAATCATAACATGACAACAGTATATCCTTATAATCTGGGTGAATTCCCCTTCCCCAGATTCAAAGAGGATTCTGCTCCACAGTTCCAAAACGAAATAAGGAAATCCTGGTTTGTAACAAAGTTACAACATAGTTCCTTAGGACTCCCACTTGGCAACAGAAAGTACCAACACGCCAGTGATTCTACAAAGAAAATAGAAGGTTCTTTCTCTTCCTTGAATAGCAACAATGATTGTCTTTGTCAGGATGTTTTTCCACAATTGGCCATTTCTGAAGACATAACTCCTCTACAGCAGCTTTATACAGTTCTTTCTTCAGCACCACGAGCAGACCTACAGATAAGGGGTGTATCGCCACTTTTACTCCCTAAAAACTGGCACATACTCCCAAAAAATAAAATTAGGGAGTAAAAACACTCCCAACAAAAAAATAGGAAAAGGACATGTAGAATCTTGAGCCCCTGCTTTCACCCTCACAGCGCCATGGATATGTTTAGACCAGTAGTGCACATAGTACCACAGGAAGAAACTATTTTAACTGCGTGATTGTAAGAAGTAAACATGCATCTTTTAATGTGCATGAATAACTAAGGTGTAAAGAAACATACCACAAAAACATTTTTGCTTTTCAGTTAAAACATATATTTGTACTCACTTATAAAATACTCTAATTGGGAATTAGACTTACATTATTACTCCCTAAAAATAATCACACTTGATCTTATTTGGAGCACTGACCACGAGCAACATAAATGGTCTTTGCCGGGATGTTTGCCACAGCAGAGTAATTTCTATAGTAGTTTTATACAGTTCTTTCTTCAGCGCCATAAGCAACACATTTTCTGTCAGCACCACTTCATCAACTTCTACCTGGTTTACTACCAGGCCAGGCCGACTACTTCAAATATGTGCCATTCAGGTATACTCCCCTGCCCGAACAGTGATTCACAAACAGTAAGTGCTTGCTTTGCTTTACAACAGCTTCACAATGTTGCAACATCAAACTTTTAGCAACTCTTCAAGGAAAAGAAAATTCAATTTGGTGATCTTTAATACTCCGCTGCAAGTATTGCTCCTATCCACCTTAATAAGGTTTCTCCATTGCATAAGTAACCAAAAACTGACAAGGATAATGTCTTATTCCGCTTCTTCCTTGGCTTGGAGAGTGTGGGATCATACCAGCTCTTATTATATGCTTCTCAAAATATGGGCAACAAGCCTCACAACCGTTGGGCCTTTCATTAGTTAATTTCTGCCTATGGCAATATCTGTTGGATTTAATTGCCTTGTTTTTGGATTCTCTTGGCTTGGGCATTGGTTCTATGCATTAGCTCTGAATAATGTTGCCCCATTGGGTTGATGGGCTCTCAACAAACTCACAAGTTTGAAGTTAGTTGTTTGCTTTTGACAAATACTCTTTTTGCGGTTTTCTGATAGTTTGTTATTCGTAATTACTTTTAGTATTGCTCCACTCATACACAGGTGTTTTCTACTTGTTAAATGCCTGCCTGGCGCACGCGAGTGGTCTCCGAGGGCTCCTGGATTACTATCAGCTGGTGAACTCACCAGGTAAGGCGTGCATGTCCAATCCAGTCACTGCTTGCAGGTGCTTTGCTTGAGTGGCTCCTCGTGACCCAGCAAGCTGCTAATCCTGGTCTCCTGTCATCCGCGTCACTTGTAAAATGAGCTTCCTTTTCTCCGGAGGCCCTCTGGTGCTCGCCAGCCACCAGAAACAGCATCATGGGGAGGAAAGCTACCTTTACTCGCTTCCCCCTGCAAAATAGGTCTTCAGAGGACAAGCTTCCCTTTTTTTACACATTACGCTGTGCGACCTCTGCACTTCAGGCTTCTGGAGGTACAGACCCTCTCAGGACCAGCTACTGTTTTCTGCTCAACATTGGTCCCAAAATCTACTCCCTGCTCAGGTTACTGTGTCGGCTCCATACACTATCACACTGATCTTCCTGCTTGACAATAGCCTGCACCCGAGGGGGCCTTTTTAGCCTCCCATCTCCCCCAGGTGTGGGTCATTTCTATCAACAATCTGACCACTCTTGCAGCATTGTTCCTCTTTAGCACTCTTCTTCGTCCCAGTACTTTGTGCAATATGGGACTTGAAGTCCCGAACAGCAAAGTTAGTTTTCTAGCTTGATTTTCTTTCTTAAACTCATTTGTTCCTCATAATATTCTTTAAATCATAATGTTCTTTAAAGAAATACCATAATGATCAGTCGCCAGATTTGATTGTAAAGAGGAATAAAGTTCTTTAGAGTTTAAATAGTTATTATTTGCAGATATCTTTTCATTGGACCTTTGGGAGATAAGGGAGTTTTTAGCTTTGTAAGTCTCCAAGGTTTTGGAGGAGCTTGTATTTCTTTCAATGCCTAAGGTCAGGATTAGAAAGTGTTGCCTTTCCCTGGCCACCTAGGAGGAGATTTTAGGCATGGGTTTAGTGAGGAATCACACCATTCACGCAGCTAGCCTTTACATTTTACAGACACTCATCTCAATGTCTTACTTCAGTGGTACACAAAAACTGTGTATTATTGCAAATTTTTTGTTTTGGGTACAAATACCTTCTGGTGACATTTAAAATATTGGTACAAAATTACTAATGAAATACGCTGGTTTGCCAATCCGGAAAATATTCATTAGGAGACTTTGCTCATCAATTTTCCACTATACATATATGCCTTGAACTAGAGAACAAAGCAAACACTGTTTCGTGAAACCTTGGACATCTGGGGCCCTTTCCATTGAATCAGGAGATGGCTCAATTCAAAGTTTGTCTTGGGACTGGTTGTTCCCACCAGCCAAAGGGAAGGAGATAGAGAAGGAGATAAAATGGAGTTATGACAGCAGTGGTCGATTCATGGTGTTGCAAAGGGTCTGCAGGCGTCTCTGGTCGTCTTCTTCTTCGGTTACTTCAGCTCCCATGGGTTGACTTGCTTTTCACTCCAGAAGCCTCACCTTTTATACAGTTCCAGCAAGCACTCCTCTGCAATCTCTCAGCATTTTACAGAAAGTGGCGTTTGGCTGTCCAATCAGGACAGCCAGACCCTGTGTGGGAGCTGGTCCTTTTCAAGCACTCAGACAAAGTAGAGGGGGGTGGAAGACTCCTCCCCCACTTCCCGTCTGCCTGCCCAGACAATCTGGAGCCTAGGCCTGGACACCCAGGGGTTTCCACCAAAGGCAAAACACACACGCACTGACCTCCCCCTCCCAGACAGGTTGAAGGGCTAACAAAGAACAACCACGTTAGTAATTGCCAAAAATTAAAGGGAAGGTTCCATGTTGGTCCTTGGGTGTCCCTATTGTGCACTACGGAGGCTATGGACATAGTTTACAGTATAATAACTGCACAATAGTTGTTAGAACACGTCCACTGCCACCAGCCATAGCTAGGAGATGGTCTACCTGACTAAAATGTCACAGGAGCAGAGAGAAGGGGATACTAGGTATCCCTTTGGCACTCCACTGAAGGTGGTGTGTGCCAATCTCTCAGACTATGGAGTTTTGGGAGAAATACCAAGTATCGCTCTATCCTTAAGAACTGTAGTTATTTGAGGATATAGAAAAGAGGATCTTAAGGACCCCAGCAACACTGCCCATAAGGAGCGGTGTGCTGCAGTAGTAAAAACATAGATGCCTTTAAGAGCTATGGAGCAGACAGACTCAATAGTACAGGTAGAATACAAAGAATAGAGTTCCAAAAGACAGAGTCCACAAGAATGAATGAGTGGAAAAGGCTGTCCTCATTCAGGAGAAAAAGAAAAAGGTCCAGGAGACAAGCAAAAAGTGCTGGGGGTCTCATTAGGAGAAGCGATGAAGCATAAACATGATAAATCTCCCTAACACTAATAGCGATAAATATCAGTTTCATGGATGCATAGGGCTGGAATGCTGTGCTTACCTGACTCGGGATTGAGGCCAGTTAGCTGCCCTGCCCACCCCCTTAAAGTGGTAATTAACTCTACATTAAAAGCAGTTGATATCAATGACCGTCAAGGGCCATCTTGTCCACCTGAAGTTGACAATTACCCTCCCTGCTGCAAAACCAGACTATCTCTCAGGCTATTACTTTCCTTTAACATTGTGAACATTTTTGTTTTATCAAACGCCCAAACTTCTCCTTACATAGAAAATGAAGGGTCAAGCGTACAATTTGAAGGACACTGCCCTGCAACATTGATTGCACCCAGCCGCAAAGAGTGTTGCACAGAAAAAATAATTCTGAGCCTTTTTATCATTATATATTTTATTTTGTACATTCTTTTTTATTATTAAAGTTGTTTTAATCAAGAAACGATTTTTCAACAGATACCATAAATAATACTTTTGAAACAATTAGCAAGAATTTCACATTATTCACAAAGACATTAACAACAATAGGAAATTCAGAAGTTAATGACCTTTTTAGGAAGAAAATCATATCATACACGATTATTAACATAAAATTACAAAAATTGTCAGACAATTAACGAGAACCTCAATTAGTAGTTTGCTAAATATATTCACAATTTGCTATGGTTTGATCTTTTATCTTGACGTTTTAAACCTATAAAGATAGTTCAAAATAGCATACTTGCTTAGCTGAGTATTGGAATGAAACAATAGCTCCCACAATTTTTCAGTTGTTGTTATGACATAATCTTGTAATAGAGGTTTAAAATGCAAAAGTCTCTGCCTGAGGAGTGATGGGCATTCTGCACATAGGTGTTTCATAGATTCAATGGCTACTCTGCAGAACCTGCATGGAAGCTCGTCATCAGTTATTAATTTACGATTATACAATATTTATGTGTCGGCCATAAATTTAAGCGAAAGCGCAGGAAATCATTTTGCAATCGAGAATCAGGGAAAATCATCAAGTATTTTTCAGTAGATCCATAACGCTTCACATTAAAGGGGTTATTGGCAAATGAGCGGTATTGGTTACACGCTCTTCTTGTTTGTATCCAATCAAACTCCCATAAGCGCACCTTAGCTTTGTTTGGATTATCTATCAAAAGAGATGTAGAAATGCCTGCATTAGTAATGATTTCCTGCACCTGCGTTCTCCAAGTAAGAGGAAATACATCTTTTGAGGTTAAGAGATACCTTGCAATGATGTTAATGAGGCAATTTTTTTTCTCGGCCATCAGGCATTTTCTGTAGAAAGTACACATTTTCCATTTGTGCATTGCATGTAAGGACAATAAACCCAATTCGTGCCTTATGATACATATTGGCTGAGATAACGGGAGGCCTAGCACTCGTTTCCAATAGCACGCTCAAGTAATGACCAATGATGGTATGATTTTTTTAGGGCAGCTTCCGTACCATACGTTATAACTGGAACACATTTTTGCTTATAATAAGTTATAATGGGACTTATTGAGAATTTGCAATATTTGATTTTAATTAAACGTACCCGTGACACCGCTGTCAGTACTTTTTGCTTGATTCTTAATTCGTCAGAATTTGAGCTGCAATTGTGCGTGACGAGGGTGCCTAAATAGATGTAAGATGGCACTATGCTTACGGTTGTTAGTTCAAGGGGCCATTGTTGTTTGGTGCAACGTTGTCTAGATGTTCCGAATTGTATGACTTTAGTTTTAGATATATTAACAGTTAGACAATTTGCTACTGTGTATTTATCCAAGATTTGCAATAAGATGCGAAGGCCATTCGCAGTCTTTGAAAGAAGCACCATGTCATCTGCATATAGCAAATGTTTGACGTGGGTGTTGTTGCTTTTTGGCGAATCTGTAATAGCAGTTTCAAAGTCCTCTCTTATGTCCGAGATGAAGAAATTAAATATCGCTGATGCCAATAGACAGCCTTGCTTTAAACCACATGCAGTAATTATTGGCTCAGATAGTAAGCCTTCGTGGTTCAATCTAATTTGTATGGATGTACCGGTATGCAGTTGAATAATCCACTTCAAAACATGCAAGGGGCAACCTCTGTCCATGAGTTTTTTGAATAACATTTCACGAGGTATGGCATCAAAGGCCATACAAAAGTCTATGAACGCCATATATAATGCTCGTCTTCGATGGCGAGCTTGATGGATGATTGAGTTCAGAGTGATGACATTGACTGATGTACCTAAGCCTGGCAAAAATCCGGTCTGAAATGGATCACGCAATTTGCACACATCCAACCATATATTGAAATGTTTCAATACCAAGCGGGTGAAAATTTTACACGGCAAATCAAGGAGGGCAATAGGGCGGTATGCTGAAGGGTCCGCTCTATTGCCCTTCTTGAAAACGGGGACTATGATTGAACGTTTCCATGAATCTGGTATACTGCCCTTTGCAAAAATGTGGGAAAAAAATTGTAAGGAGTATGGAGGACCACTCATAGGGGTGATCCTTAAGCATGCCATTGTGCAAGCCATCTGGGCCAATGGCTCTCGATCGATTTAGATTTTTAATGCATTAAAGGATAATTCCCGGACTTTTTTTTTTTTATTGTCCCTACGGTTCGGCCATGTGTTTTTAAGCGGTAGATCGTAGAAAACTTTCCTATGGACCTTACCCGACTTTTCGTCCATTAACGCACTCGAAATCAGCTGCCATTTTCTGATAATCCTATCATTTCCCCCCCATCGCCCTGGCTCACCTGCTTATGCGGCACTAAATCAAATCCCCCGCCCCTGAAACAGACTTTATCAAAACATTCATATTCCCCGCCTCTATCCGTGACGTCACTGAGCTGCGTAGGCAAACGCGCCCAGGCGTCTTCTACGCGACTCCACACAGAACCCGGAAATCAACACAGATGAGCTCACACAACACAGCGCGCCACAATTGGGAATATGAAACTGTACTTTTAAATTAAACCGCAAGATTGTAAATTTGGTAAAGTACATTTATTTGACATCAAATGTTTTGAGAATATTCAGCGATTTTCATTTTTATTTGCTCACGTTCCAAAAAGTTAGTTTTGAGGCACGCGATGTTCCTTTGCTGTACACAGGGTTTTAGATCATCTCACAATACAGCGCCACAATTCGGAATATGAAACTGTGGTTTAAAAGCAAACGGCAAGATTGTACATTTGGCAAAGTACATTTATTTGACATCAAATGTTTTGATAATATTCAGCGATTTGCATTTTTCTTTGCCCTCGATCCAAAATAGTTCGTCTTGAGGCAAGCGATGTTCGTGTGCAGTACACAGGGTGTTGGTTTACGATAAAATAAGCTCTTCGCTCGCACTGATAATCGCATGGCTGTTCCAACAACGAGGCACTAGGCCACCACAACGGTCTGTATGTTGCATCTAGCCGTTAGTACCGCGTAAGGGCATACTTGTACTTGGCGATCGTCCCATAAAATGGTCAGGGTGGTAACGTTGTTCACGCGGAGAAGCAACTGGCGGTTGAAAAAGCCATCCGCCGGTGTCTGATACTCGTGACACATACAATAATGAAGGATGTACCTGTTTTAAAAACATAAAAATGAAATTAGTCTCACCATCAGATCTTTATTAAAATTATTCATTTTATATATTAGGTCGGGAAATTATTTCATAGCTAGGACAGTGCAACTGGGTATTATACGTCAAGGGGGGGCTGTAGGATACTGAGACAGTCCCCCAGTGCAGGGGTTAACAGGGAGGCAGTGCAGGTGGAGAGTGGAAGGGCCCAAGACCGAGGTCGCAGACAGTGGACCAGTTGTAGCAGGGGAGAGGGAGAGAGAAAGCAGAAGCAAAGAGGAAGGTTTTGAGGTGCTTCCGTAAAAGGAGATGGTTCTCCTCAATATAGTGCGCGGTACAAAACAATATGCCACATAGAACGAACAAGTACAACTTAACCCGTCTTTAAAGCTACTGTATAGTAATTAAATTGCGGTATAAACTCATCTAAAGAGTTACTTCCATTATATTTGCATTTTCCATTGTGTCTGTGCGTAGGGCAGCCCCGAAATACCACTCCTTCTATGCCGACGTTATTTCTTCTAATGAACGAACATTAAATGGCTTTCGTTTCTGAAATTATATTCATTATCGTTTCTTACGTTATTGCCCCACACCCCCAAAAAGAAGTCTTTCGGGATGGTCCCGGCCTGTCAAGGTCAAATAACAATAGAACCTTATACTGAGTCGTGGGCCATTCCGGCACCCGAGCAAAAAATCAAAGCAGCTGACCTTCACTTTGAACGAGCACACATTCTTAGTTAGCTACATTCAGTGTAAAGCCATCTCACAGGACTTGAAATTTACACTCCATCTTTGCATTTTGTCTGCGTGCATTTGCAGCCCCAGAGAACCATAAATACGGAGACATTCTATATTTTTTGAAAAATGATTTATATTACTGTTTGGTTTAATTTAATGCGCAAATGAACAAGGTTGGATAGACACATTGCATGTACATTGAGCAATCACTTTTATTTACACAATACATAGTTACACATATTCAATGGGCCTGCAACATGAGGAGACTCGAGAGAACAGACAATCAAATTACAATCATTTAAACCGTGATGTGCATTTCTCAATGAGCTCTTCTTTAGGTGGACATGGAACAGAGGCAATGTTGGGTGGCAATGCAGTTGTCCCCTGCACAGGTTCGTTCACAACTCCATGTATGTGCCTATCTAGGACATCAACAATAAGTTTCTCAATAAACTCATATTGCATATCCTGAAACACTGGTTTGATCACCCATTGTTTACTTCTTTTAGTGAAGGCCTTATTGTAGCGAAGCGTCCCTAAAGTTCCGGTCGTCCTACTTTGTTGACGGCCAACATTATGGTTATGTGCCAAGACCGCTAGAAGAGTCCGATTTATCATGCCCTCCATGCCAAAATGCAATCGTTTTGGCCAGTACTTTAGGCACATATTGTGGAACACCTCCAAATCTCCTGTGTGGCAGAATTCCGTGAGTCCCCTCAAATCTCTTGTTATAGTTTTATCAAATACAATCTTTTCAATGGCTTTGTGAGTGGGTGATGAAGGAATCAACCACTTCTTCTTCCGTGCCTCCTCTGTGGACAAATGGCCAGGTTCACAATTGTGGAAATGTTGGTTTGTGTTCCAGCGGTGAACGTTGCTACAGTGTAGCATTACTGACCGCCATTTTTCCAGTAGAATTTCCAACGACCCTCCACATGTTTTTGAGCTCCACCAAAGATGGTTGATGATTGACTTGGACCACTGTGAAATACCTTGCATATCTTTTTTTTTACCTGCAGCCGACATTTTTTTTATTGATTGTTTTTGCAAGATGCCCAACGTCAAATTGGTGATTTATATTTTTGTACTGTTCCCTCATTGTCTTGGCAATTGAAACGTGTCTGTCCGTGGCTATCAGGTCGATCACCATTCCCCGCGATTGTAGTTCTTGCAATGATGCTACAAAGCCAACTTTCTCCATGGCCACTGAGGATGTACTTTGTGACACCTGCACGACCACCGAACTCACAATTTTCTTACTTTCCATGTCCTGAAAGTGGTAGGTGCAGTACTTGGATGAAAATCCTGGGCTGTCGCACTGTCCATCACCGGCTAGCCTGAACCGTTTGCCCGCGAATGTACTATCAATAGACATTTTTTCCATTCTCCAAGCTTCGCTAATGGCTGGAAATAGATAATCGGTTTGGTATTTGTAGAACTGAGTTTTCGCAATGAAATGGATTCCCACAAACTGAAAGAAAGACTCTAACTTTTTAAAACTTGAACCACTAAAAAGTGCGGCTGCTGCACAAAGTAGATTGCCTGCTGGCAGTTGCCCCAGCATGGGTTGTGCAGACCATGAGAAAGGATGATATTTTGTACAGGTGGCATGTATTTTAAGGTTAGTGCCTCGAATTGCACGAGTCACATTAATCAATGGCTCCCCACATACTTCCCCACCAACCGAATGCCCACATTACATCCGAATAATAATATCAATCAAGCAACTATCGAATACAATGAATTTGGCCTCTTTCCTTATACTGTCACTCTGCATCCCAGCTGGTTCGGACTGTAGCGTTGAGGACATGTCACTCACATGAAAGGTAGAATCTCTGATATCGTCTTCCGCTATGTTCAGTGATATTGATGGCGTTTCATTGTCGTCCACTTCATTCTCTTCCATTGCAACATCTGTTCCTTCTCCGGCGATGGGTGAATAAAACAATCTTTTCAACTTTCTCGCGGTCTTAGTTTTTGCGGGTGTGGATTCTGTGAATTGATCTCCGACTGCATCCGAACTACCAGGAGGACATTCACTATCAATGGCTGGATGTTTTATAGCTCCGTTGTCAATCACTTCATATTCTTCCCATTGGCACGATGCATCTCCAGTCTCAAGTCCCTGCCAAAAGGTTTGACAAGCAACATCTCTCGTTCGCTTCACTGTCTGTGTAGATCTAGTTCGTACACCCACTCGCAACTAGAGGACAGATTGGAAAAGGGATGTTCAGTTTAAACACAACTTACAGTATTGAACTATTAACAGTGAAAAACAACATAATATAGTGACCAGGACACTAACCTTCTTTTGCTTTCTTTTCTTTGAAACTTTCTTGCCTCGAACTTCAACATCAGGACGCTGTTGCTCCGACTCGTGTGTGCATGTCTCCACTTCCTCTTGCGCTGCAACGACTATATTTTCATGATAAGCACATCCATCACGCACTGACGCTCCATCGACTCCCTGGAACATAGAACTTTCATTAGTATGTATAATAATATTGAAAACACAAAATGTACTTGGGGACCAATACCCACGTACATCTCAATAGCAAAACACGAATGAACGCTTTGTGTAGAACATTCAAACAACAATTATTCACGCATTGTTGATCTAGTTAGATGGAACTGTCAAGATCCATACCTCGGGCTCCTCATAGACTTCCATTGATGATATTATTGAAGATGATGCTTCAGTAACTCCCTGAAACACAGTAATTGCATTAGTATGGTTTTCTATTTTGTTAAAAAGAACATAAACTTTGTGCAGGCGTCAACGGCTCATCTAAATAGACTAAATTGTCTAAAATAAATAATGGATATGTAAATATGATTCGATTTGCTCGATCGTTGGAAGTGTCACCACCCAGAGATCTGCATCAACTACTAGGGGTGATGTTCTTGTAGAAGAAGCTCCGTCATCTCCCTGAAACATAGTACTTGCGTTTATAAAGAAGGAAGTATAGCGGATGTAATCACGTCATATGATTTCGCTTGATCGAACTGTCAGTATCCATACCTCGAAATGCATAAGAACATCAAAGGACGATGTAACTGCGGTGCACACTTCTGCAAGCTGTTGCGCCGACCCGTAACTGCATGCTCCCCCTTCTTCTTGGACTAATGCTCCATCGACTCCCTGAAACATAGGACTTTCATTAGTAATGAACACAAAATTGAAAAAAGAAGACACATAGGAGGGCGATGACAGAAGGACATATCAATGGCTAAAAACGAAAGAAACATTGTGTGTAACAATCACGCTACAAGAATGCAAGATCTGATGATCTCCATCGATGGAACTGTCCGGAAACGTACCTCGAGCATCTGAGTGACATCAACGGTTGTCGTCAATGCGTTGGACTCCTCAGCATCTCCCTGAAAGACAGTACTTGCATTATTTTGGATAACAATAATTATAACTGAAAACAAAGACTAGAGGACGAGTACAAGGGTGTACCATTAGGTAAAATAATTACACAATAAATTAAAACTATTGATTTACATGCCTAAAACAAGTCAGTGGCAGAATAGCTAAGTAAGATTACCCGATAGGCGCTTGAAGTGGCTGATGACTGCAATAACGACACGGATGGAGAATCTTCCGCCTTCATATTGAGTGGATACATAAATGTGGAAATTATTGTTAGCTAATGCAACACACTACCGCAAGGCCGAGAGATAAATACGTAAACTTGACTCACCAGTGGAGGGATGTGGACGAATAGAGTGGGAATAGCGGTTGAGAGCAATTTTCGCCTCGCTCGCGGTGTGTTCTTCTTTAGCTCAGACATGTACTCCACATCATTGCTAATAAAGTGCCTGCTGCAGATGCGGTATCGATCACCCCTCTTGTCCGCAAAGACTTCTAGGACTCTACTTTCAAGCTCAGACGGTGGATAGCCGCAATATCGGACCCATTCTCTTATCTGATCTATTGTCTTAGGGAAAACATGCATTATAGTACCTTCAGATTTATTATGGGTCTTCGAAGGGCAACCGCCAATGGAACAGGCAGGCATTGTGGAAAGTTCTGAAAAGTAAAGATCAACAATTCTCTATGAATACCAATGTGTTAAAAAATTAAATGACACATAAAAGGTTCAATGCAAGGTTCGTTTTGGTTCTTGGAACTATACATGTTATTCACATGCGGATAATTATTTGAATAACTTTAAAAAAATAGAAAGATAATTTGACTAGACTCAGAACATGTGACTAGTTCCTTGCATGTACTGTCTTGAACGAAAAGAAATTGGACGCAAAATGATTATGGTACATGGCCTTACCTTGACGAACAAACAGCTAGATGCAGGGATCAGAGTAGTTTCTTGTCGTAGAACAGGGAGCAGTTCACAGGTTGCAAACTGACGAGTTTCCTCGAAGTGGTCACGGAAGTTCACAGAGTCGAAGAGCAGATAACCAGCACCTTCACGGGTTGACTAGCAAAGCGCAAAGAAGTTCTCATTAGAAATATGAAGTGGGTTATAAAGAATTCGAAACAGGGGTGTGTTTGTGAATGAATGACGTGTATATGTCGTGGCTTTATGCGGTTTGCAGGGGGCCGTCCAGCGTGAAGGGGATGCTTAGCAGGAGACACGGGGTCTGGAGGTAGACATGGGAACAACAACCCATGCTCTATAGACCACTTTGAAGTGTACATGGTCTTTGGCACCTCTTGGCCTTTATCGCTCCCTGACAGCTCCACTTGGCAGCACAAGTACCCCGGGGCGAACTGCCTTTGATAGGGCGGGGGAGGTGGATTAGGGCGGTGGTCGTGCAGACAAGACTCGTTTGCCGCAGGGCCTCACCAAGGAGAGGCCATCTAACTGCATGTAAGAGGCAGGCTGCAGGATCTAGTACATGGAAGGCAGGGGGGTGAGTTTATAAATACCTCACCCTCCCAGGAGAATACATGGGTGCAGTTCACCCTGGAGACCCTGGATGCCTAGGCAGTTAGTCAGCAGCAGGCTGGCCTGTGGTGGCAAGGCGGCACGGGCCAGAGGGGGTCACCTCTGTACCCGGTGCCCAAAAGGATGATTTATTATGATCAACCATATTGATTATTTAGCTATAACCATGTTTTGTATCAATAAAATCCAACGGCCTTCCTTTTATTGCCAACGCTTGAACAAAGTGGTGTGGTAAGTATTTTTGGGGGAGGAGGCAAGGCCGGGAGGCTTGATGCCAACCCGCAAAATAACATATGTATGTCTGCTGCATATGGGTTCAACGGTTATGTGGATTGAAGGTGGGCGGCCAGCGTGAGGGAGGATGCTGGCCGGAGACATGTGGTGTGACAAGACAAGGCACAGGAAGACTATTCAATGGAGACACACTAGATTCATTTAAAAAATCAAAACAACCATTGTTAAAATATATGTTGGGTTTTATTTTAGATCTTAATTTCAATTGAACATAAATAATTAACATTACACATTGTAAAGTTCCGGTTGCAGCACATCCAGGGAAAATCCGCGGTATTGTCCACTGTCGCTGGGGAAATGTTGTCTAATGGCAAGTACCGCACAGGCAGGTATTACTCTCCGAACGCGGTGTCCGAGCCTCCCGTGAAGCCACCAAGTGAAGCAACGATAGGCCACCAGCCTGTACCACCTGTGAAAACGAAAGATGCAAACTGTATTAAAATGACAAAACTTTCTTATCACTGTCGATTCAGGTAAAAAATGTCATTCTGCTTTGAAAAAAATTCTATCTAGAAAATGCACAATATGGAACCAATTTACATGCATTCGAATGATATGTAGATGTCATTTTATATGTGGGAGACGACCATGACATAGTAGTGGCATCACTGACATCAAAACCAGAGTATACTTACTCGTTACTCGGATTACGCGGACGAACAGTGCCGCGAAGTTTGTGCATAAGCACCATCATCATCCTCAACACGGTCCGTGAGAGGCAGGCTTCCCTGAACTCTGGCAGCTCGGTGATGCATTGCGGACTTGGCTCGCCTTCCGAAATGTAGGCCAAGCACCCGGAATTTTCACGGCAGCAGCAGTTCTCCTCCTCAGTTGGCATTAGCTCGCACCGATTGCACGTGCACCAGGTGGAGACGCCGTCCATGCGACATGGTCCAGGCTCTTCATCCGTTGACTGGTCCTCCCAACTGCCGTCCGAATCCCCATCGTTTTCGCGTGCTTGCCTTTCCAGTCGTTCTTGCTCGGTGTACTCGGGCTCGTACATATACGGCATTATTGTAGCCATTGTGTGGTAAAGAAAGTAAAATAATTTACAGAGATGGTACAGGTGTTCACAAGGCCTAGAAGCGGCGAAGGTAGCTGACCAGAGCACAGAAACGAGTCACAGAATACTCAAAGTAACACAGAGAGAGTAATGGAATCGAAAATCTGCTGCTGTGTGTTGTGAAATGGTGTGTTTATACTTATTGAGGAAAGAGGCGTCCTGCCATTTCCATGGCGACACTTCATTAGCTGAGGCGCAGCGATTGTTGACACGAAACGTGCTTTGGCGTTGGGAAATGGGCGGTATGTGTCTGCTGATGTCAGGCTCAGGGGCGGGGGATTTGATTTAGTGCCGCAAAAGCAGGTGAGCCAGGGCGATGGGGGGAAATGATAGGATTATCAGAAAATGGCGGCTGATTTCGAGTGCGTTAATGGACGAAAAGTCGGGTAAGGTCCATAGGAAAGTTTTCTACGATCTACCGAGTTATGCTTAACACATGGCCGAACCGTAGGGACAATAAAAAAAAAGTCCCGGAACTATCCTTTAAGAATGTCTGCAAATACAATTGGAAGGCATGCGATGTTACCATAATCAGTGAACTCAAATTAAAGTCTGGGAACGGGGATTGGTACAAGGTATTGAAGTGGTCACACCATTTATCATTGGTTACAGCAGATGTAAGTATGGCTGCTTGCGATTTGAAGGTAGCAATGTTCAAACAATTCCAGACACCACTAGTTGATTTGGTGAGTATCCGTTTCAGCATTTCTTCTCCGTTCTTTTGATAGTGAAGGGCTCTCTCACTTTAACCAGCACCTGTAAATTGCTTTTAATTGTCTTTTAAGCGCAGATCTATTGGCCAGAGGTTCAAACTTTAGATTGCGTATATCTTGTCTAAGTTTTTTTTTTTTTGCTGAAGAACTGGGTTATATGTGTGTTGATGCTTATATCTGATAGTGTGATCTGACAAGACAATCTGATCTGCTTAAAGAGCTGCACCATGCTAACATAGGACTTGGGGGAGTTATCAGTTGGAGAATTGAAACAACTAGTCAAAACACGATTATAGTGGACTAATTTCTCAGGGTTCTGTTGTAAGCGAGAGCCACTATTATTCACGTATAAGGAGGATAAATGGATGGATTTGTAGATGGAACGCTGGACAGATGGTAATTTGAGCAGCATGATAAGTTTATGATGGTCGCTGCCAGGAGAGGGTACTACATGTAGAGATTCCACTTGGGGGGGGGGGGCAGGGGGGGGGGGGGGGGGGAGTAATTTTTGCTGATATAAATGTAGTCTACAGTGGCCTGATGCGACAGGTACGCCCAGGTCGAGCAGCCAGGTACATCGCCAGGCACAGAGTTGTTAACCATGATGAGCCCTCTTTCTCGCATGGTGTTAGACCACATTAATTCTTCAGGCATATAGTTGCTATCAAATGGCAGGATGTGTAAATTTAAATCACCAAGAATAATGGAGCATGTGATGCTGGCATCGGCAGCTATAATGTCAAGATGAGCGGAAAGGCAGGTAAAGAAGGAATCGACTGATTGTCTACTCCAATATATATTTACAATGGCTAAATTCAACTCCCCTCGAGTCAGTTTCACGCTCTGAAAGTAAGGAGATAGGGAGGGATATTGTGTAATGCTGAAGCCACAATCATGCTTAATGGCTTTAAGTAGGCCGCCAAAGGGGCACCCCATTGACTTCTTAAGTGCAGGTGTTGAAACAATTGCATGTGAGGCCCAACATGGGGTCTCTGTATGCCATGTTTCTTGTAGGATCAGTAGGTCATATTGGTCCATATTGCCATCTATTGAATTTATGAAGTGAGCATGACCTCTAGTGTTCCAGCAGAGAAAGGCAATTGTGCCCATGTCATTTTCTAGTTATGAATGTATACTGTGGTCTTGTGCACTTGGAATTCTTGAGACCTGGGAAAAAGATGCGATTTTAGTTGCATCATTTTGTCGGGACTGATAGATGGGAATTTGCGATTTCTCAATTTTATGAGCACTCGGTTTGGATTCCTGAGATAAAATGAAACCCATATCGAAGAAGGCCATCCTTGCTTGCCAGAGTAGATCAAACACTAGACCCGAGCGGACATAATTCTAACTTCTGCTAGGTCGTGTAAATTCATGAATTCCACTAAATTCATGTCAGTAGTAGAGAGTTCTTTCAGCTGTGGTACATCAGAACAAATGTTCAAAAAGCTTGTCCTGTTGAGAACATAGCTGGGACATGGTGATGCGCGACACTTTAAATTAAGGGAGTAAAGTCGCAGTTTACCTGGAGCACGCAAATCTTGCGAGTTTGTCATTCCTTTGCGGGCTTGTGGGTCACTAGTCCTATTTAGATTTTGCTGGTGGACCTGTTGTTTGTTTGTAATATTAAATTCTTGTGGTACAATGCACATTTTGGGCAAGTTAGCCACTAAGGGGACTCTACAGTCTCTATCACAGGATTTAAGTTTGTTCATATATTTTGGTCGATGGATGATTTAATATAATCTTGTACCTCTTGTGGCGAGGCTGTAAACATAGGATTCGGTTAATTGTGGATGTGGGCGACGCCATTAAAAACCGCCTCAGAGGTTACTTGCGCCTGTGGCTGGTCTAATGAAGTGGCCAGAACAGACTTGTTCCCGGCCTTTTTGGAGGTCAAGTCAATAGGTAGCAACTCACTCAAGTCCTTAGGGGGGCATGTAACTAGAGATGATGCCTTCAGTTAGTCCACCGTTTGAGGTGGCAAAATAACTTGAGGAATTGGTAGCGAGTGAAGAGTGTAAGCATGAATTGAGGCTCTTATTTCATCTCGCAATTGGGACATGATAGATTCGGTTTCTTGCTGCAGGCTAGTATTAGATGTTATAGGTGTGGGTATGGCGGTGCTAATAAGAGCACACTGCTTAGTCATTGCGGTGGAAACATTAGCAGCTGGAGTTGGAAACCTAGTGAGTGGGATAGGGTTCGGAAAAATGGTCTGTTTCGCAAGAGTCACTAGATCATCAAGTGGCTTATATGCGGCTGCTGTTGGGACGCAGAAACGACAACAGGAGGTATATTTATAGGCGGCTCTAGCCGAGTAGGAATTTTGACATATTTACGTGCAGTGTCTTTGGATTTTGGACAGTTTTTTTTTTTTTTTGACTTGATCTCTTCGTCCTTTTCCAATCTTTTCTTGAACGTCGAGCTCCTATTACTTTATTTGGTAAGGTTGCCGATGATTGTGTGAAAAGATCAAATATGTTTGTTGACTTTTCGGTGGTTAATTTGGGGGTCTGTGATGGATCCAGCTCAGGCACTGTTAGGTTTTCTTCAAGGTCTAGCTGGGATTGAGTGAAATTATAGTTGTTGGGCAAATCATGTACTACAGATCGTAATTGTGCAATTTCGATAAGTGACTGTTGCGTCACGGTGTCAGACCCTGCTATGTTTGATTCACTAGGAGGTGATGTTAATAATTGCATTTCCTCATTATTAATACTAGCCACAGGCCCAGAACATGAGGTTTTGGCGCAGAATTGTTCAATAAGTTTAGTCTGGTAAGAAACCTTATGATCTAACAGTTCGTATAATTTTGCAATAGTTAATAAAGCAGTATTCATAGCAGTCAGTGTGTTATTGAGCGCCGTGGCCTCAGGAAATGAAAAGCGTTTATCTTGAGATTTGTGTATAAACAAATCTGATGGGCGACCCTCTTCATGAAATCTGGTACGCCGTGGAGTAGGCGTAATGAAAGATGGAGATTCGTTGATTGTTTGATTATGAGTTTTGTCTAATACTGGGGACGAAACAGAATTCAAATGATTGAAATGTGAAGGGGGGCCAGGGAGAGCAGGTACTACTGTGTTGTTATGTGACTGATCCTCTTGCAATTGGATTAGGTCGCCTGTATTCGAGCATATGTATAGCACATCAGTGCTAAGACAGGTTGAATTGTGAGATAGGTTCATGGATTCCATAGTGTCTTCGCCTACTTCTCCTAATACTCGTAATTGCTCATACGCTTGCCGTAGATTGACCTGTGCAGCTACAGAGCACTGGATAGGTGCCAAGGGCAATATTGAAGTTACTTGTACCTGAGGTAAATCAATGTTTTGTGCACTGTTTATCGCCTGAGCTTTGTGAACAGGAGAGCAATATTTCTGCTTATTTGAATTGGGAAGAAAGGTATCATGTATGTCTCCTGCTAAACATGCAGACTCTAATGTGGCATCTGTAACTTCCACATGACTGCTTGTGGACGGAACGCATTCAGCAGAAAGGCACAGGGTTGAGAGGGTATTAGGAGGATCAATAGACATGGAACAGGTGAGTGGGATGTATGCTTGCTGTGCAGGCTGAAGCATTACTGGAAGTAAGGTCTCTGTGACACTGGAGGCTTGTGAAGACGCAATGCCAATTTCTGTTGAACTCACCATAGCCACGACAGGGTGAGGCAACGTTCTATCCGTTGATCTTTCATGAATTGTTTGGGAATGGACAGTAGCAGCTCGCATTACTTGACTTTGGGAATTTGGGGGCGGGGTGCGGGGGGTGGGAGTGACAAATGGCAAAATCGACTTTTTTAAGGAATGGCAAGAGACAGCAGTAAGAGGGCCCGGAACCAAGTTCGGCATGCCTGTTTTCGAAGTATTTTTCACAATGACCATGGTGTTCTTCTGTACAAGAACACAAACTTAAAAACACACAATTACGGTGTATACTAAAATGAATGATGGTAAAAATCGTATATTAAATAACAAATTTTCTTAACTTAAAAATATATCAACTATAATTGTATCGCCTTGGGAACGCCCGATGGCTTGAGGAGCAGCCTTAGTCCGTCTCTCCTCCCCACAGTTCAACTAATAAACGGTGATCAGCACGGTTTACCTTTTTAGTCTCTTGTGCCACCCGAGCCAAACAGCAGCAAAACAGTTCTTCACATATAAAATGCAGTGCCCTTTACACCGCAGTCGGGCTACACACCGCTCGGGCGGCTGGGGTGGATTTTGTGGTCGAGGTAGTGTCACATGACAGCTCACATGACCGACGCTAGGCCCCTCCTCCTCCAGGAGGGGGTGACACGCTGGCAAGAGTTTCACAACACTCACAGTGCCAGCAACAGATAAAAACAAGGAGCGAGCGTTTTAGGCAAAGTTCCTTTCGTCAGCAAACACATTCATGTAGCTAACCTTTTCAATTTACAGACACTCATCGCACTAATATATTACTTGAGAGGTACATTGAAATGCTATATTGTTGCAAATTTTTTGTCTTGGGTACAAGTAACTTCCGGTGACATTTTAAATATTAGAAAATTGCTAATCAAAGTTGGTTTACTAATGAAGAACATTTTAAATAGAAACTTCTGATTATCAATTTTTGAATGCCAATTTATGCCTTGGTCAATGACAATTCAATCCTTGAACCAGGATGAATAAATATCTTGTAAAGAGAGATTTTAGAGTCCCTATACCATTCATTGTTTGAGCTCTCTGCAATGACTACCTGCATTTTATTGTCCAAACTCATTAAACCCATCGGCTCTCGGGGAATGAACATGCATCATAGAAGGTTTTTCTCTATACTCATTCAACCTTTGGCCTCTGTGGTGGGTAAGAAGGAGACAAGAATAGATTTTCCCATTCTGAGCTTGATTTTATTTAAATATTATGACAACTGCCTCACTTTCCCTAAAATGGATTTCCCTAACTAACACAACTAACTGGGGTGACCATACCACTAATACAAAACAACTAAAGTCAAAGGACAATGACTCTTCTCAGCAAGTTTCCATCAATATAGAATCTTTAGATAGTTCTATCACTTGTATCAGTTGTTTAATTCTCTTAAAGGATTTTTCCAATTCTCTTGATCCCTTTCCTCTTGACCTTTCAAAATTCTCTTTAAAAAGGTGTTCCTTTTCCTTGAGGTTCCTTCAATTTGGCTTCATCACAAAGTGTTTCCCCATTTTATCCTTGCTCGTCAGGTCTGGATGTTCCTTTCCAGAGACCTGCACTTGTGCGCTCGGCTCTCCAGAGCCTTTCCACTTCCTCGTGAGACTGAAGTTCCACTGTGTCTGTAACGCTCACCTGATTCCCACAGAGGCGCCGATCTGTTCTGGACTGCTATGACCTCTTCTAAGGTGATGCGCAGGACTCGGAAGATGGACTGGACCGGACCCCCAAACCTCGCCTGTCTGGCCCGTAGAAGAATCCTTCTGTAGATGGAAAAGGGGATTAACCGTCTGCTGGATAATGTGTCGGATTCCCCCCTTCCCCCTCTCACACTCCTCGAACCCCCTCCGCGATTCCCCGTAGAGTCTCACCTTAGAGTCTGAAAGGACGAGCTCTCCATCCTGCATCCGATGCAGGGGCGCGTTGATTTCCAGTTGCTTCACTGGATCTCGGGTTTGGTGAGTATTCAACTCCGCTTGACTTTTCCGATATGAGGCCATAAGTATTCAGTTGCAAAAGTTCAAGCCTTAATTGTCTGTTGTCCTTTTCTCTATTTCAGATGTAGGATGAAGAATCCGCGTAGAGGAATGGATTCGCCGAAGGCAACTCTGGTGAGTCTTTTTGATGGATGGTTCCCTTAGTGATCTTGCTTTCAACCACTAATGCTGGTGTCTTTTTCCCCCTTAGGGGCCGGGGTACGGAAGTGCCAAAGAAGCGGCGCCGACCCGAGGTGTGGAAAGATTGTCCCAACAAAAATCAGGTAAATCTTAAGGTGGAAGAATCAGGCCTTCCTCAATCTGTTCCTTCGCTCACCTTTGTTTTGTCTCTTTTTCTCTTTAGGCGCTGAAAGGCGACGGATGGTGCCAATGGTGGCTGAAGAGCCCGAGGGCGCCTCGTGAAGGCGAGTGGAATGCGGCGCTGCAGCGAGCGATGCGATGCGCTTCTAAAAATAATGTCTTTTCTCAGGATCGTCGGAGTGATGGTTCCGGACTCCGGATGGAGGTAGGTAAAGTTCTATTATTCACCTTTCTCTCCTTTCCTTCCTTTTCAGGTGTTCCAGGTTGCAGGCGGGCGTGGCTGGAGCCAGGATGCAGAAGCAGACACGGCGAGCGTCCAGCTGCTAGATGCAGAACAACGCGAAGCGTGAGCTGCTGTCTGGGCGTGGTTTAAATAGCCACCAAAGTAGTTCCAGGTAAGTATTCTTCCTCAGCCACGCCCGAGTGGTAAAATAGTCCCATAGGTAAAATAGTCCCTTTCAGACCTCAAGGAGGTCTGGATCCGGCAGCATGGTCTGCATCAGGTAAGTCCATCCAAGCACTCCCATAATGAGCCTGGCGCCTATGGTGCCAGGACTGATGCCTTCTATGAGCCTGGCGCCAAAGGCGCCAGGACAATGTCCAAAGAGCCCCTATAAGGGGTTGCTGGGTACCTCCCTGGGGACATGATGTCTGCTTTCGGGGACGCTGGCCCTGAACTGGCATCCCGGGAGTAGGCATCATGACAGTGTACAGGTTTCCTCCCTGCATAGGAAACAGCACCTTCTTTACCTCTCCTCTTGCTTCGCTACCACAGCAGCTTTGAACTTCCTGGGTTTCTCTGTCATTGTTGTCACCTCCTCCAATATGCATAATGTTTTAGTCCACTTTTCGTGTTGGACTAGTGCTCATTATTGTTCCATTGGTTTTCTCCATCACAGTACCAGAAAGGTATTTTTCCCAACAGGTGGAATCTAACAGGAGCACATGTGTAGCGATCGGTCTGTTATCAGGATTTACTAGCTTTTATTGTTGAGCGATTTGAATAGGGAGTTCCTCATTGGAACGGGGGTCCTTGTCCCTTATGCAGGTAAGGCCCCACTTACCTGTACTCCTAGCAGAGTTACCGTGTAGCGGCTACCCTCTGGGGAGAAGTGACAAAATGCTGCGATTCGTGCCACCTCCCTGGAAAGTTTGTGCGTGTGTAATAATGAAGATCAGTCTGTATAAAACCTCGTTGTTGCGACCTTGCCCTTTACATTTACAAAGGAAGGCCTATGGGGCACTTTCAATGTTGTGTTGTAGCTCAACCAGTTAACACACTGTATACTCAAATCAAGTGTTTTCGTCAGAGCAACTAATAAACACACAAAACAAACCGAACGTAATTCACTGCATGTAATTTGTTCATATACATTGTATATGAAGTTTTGGCTTCCTAAAAGACAGAGAATTGTAGCCCATCACTCGTAGTTTGCATTAGTAAACAGTGGCATGATTGCCAAACCGCTTAGAGCAGGGCCGATAGAGGTTAATCAGGTTTTCTCAGGTTTTTTTGTTCTGCTAAGATATAATCATTTAGTAGCCATCTGAGGCAAAGCATCAATTCACAAAGTTCACGCGGCCTGAATCCGAGCAGGACATGGTGTTGTGGAAAACAGTGTAAATACAGCAATGCATCCATTTTCCAAAGATACCACAGTACAAAATGTTTTCACAATATACTCCAACACAAAACATGTTCTTTTAAAGAAAAAATAAAATTAAGAATGCACATGACGAGGTATACCATTTGCTTCTGATTCGTAAGTACATTTTGCAGATATTTCAAGCATTCATTAACAGTAGTCCGAGAGGACGCTCCTCTCTCACGGACTGACCACAAGTGCAAACGAAACTAGTCCAATTATTAAAGACGCATTCTCTTTCTGACATGACTGTCAGAGATTACAAAAATGCTTGCCAACGACAACTCAAGGGCGACGATGCCACTAGCTCAAGGAAGAAGAAATCATACCTACACAATAGCCCATCTGTGGAACTCTTCAAGATTTACCATGAAACGAGCTCCTCCTCTGAGTGTGCTGCCTCTCAAGCAACGTCCGCCTCTTTATCCTCATTTCTTTGCAAAAAAGTGCTCGCTAGCAAGACTTTTTTTTTTTAAACCACAGCAGATCTTCAAGATATCGAGTGAAAAAGTCATTTTATTGTCCTCGAAAAATAAAAAGACCGATTTATAAAGACTTCTCCGAAAGGTCTTTCTAAACGTAACTGTCACGCCCCTGCCTCATTGGGGTGCATGCAGGGGCGGACAGGTGCATCCAATAGAGGCAGGGGAAGATGGCAGTGGGCTGTTTGTGTGTCTGTGTTATGCTTGTAGCGTGGAGGTGAGTGGCTGTGGAGAAAGTTTATGTACAGTGCTTTAACTGGGCCGGGACCCGGTAGTCTCCAAAAAGTGGGGCTGAGCCAGGGCCCTACAGAGGCCCCCTCCCCCCCCGTCCCACCACAACATTGGCAAGACACATTATACCTGATGCGCCCGCCTTTAAGTCAGGCGCTTCTGTCAGTCTCTGTAAATTCCTCTGGGAAGTTACTGTTCCTTTCTTTCCCCCTCCCCTGGTCACTGAGCCGTCTTTAACCCTCGGCGAACCTGGGAATTCCTTGACATATTTCGAGGTTTATAAAAGATGGCTTGAAAAGTACACAATTCAAGCCATCTTTTATAAAGCTTTGCCGACAGACAAAGACGCCTTGGGCTTTGTCAGTCGTCAAAGATTTATAAAAGAAGGATTGAATTGTGTACTTTGAGTCATATTTTATAAACCTTGAATGAGGGCCCCCCTCAATGTCTTACCCCACTTAAAGCACTGTTTGTGTGTCTATTTATATAAGTGGGGGTAGGGATGGTTATGGTGGGGAGAAGGCGCTGGACTAAAGGGGTGAGGGGCTTTGGGAGAGTTAACCCTCCCCGATTTCAGGAGTCAGGACGGGGGCAGGTGAAAAGAGATATTTTCCGAATATTAAAAGGCTCCACCAAATCGGCTAGAAAAAAAAAGTATATATTTTTTTTCTTTGCGTTTTTAAAACGGTCTTGTGCGTTAATATTCGAGAAGATCACATAGGATCATCTTCAGCTGCTGCACCTCTTCTAGACATAAAAACAACCCTTTTTCTCCAACTTCCAGCCCATCTCCATCAGACACTGCTGCGCTGAAGGAAAAATGAAAGCCTCCCCCGAGGAGATATTTCCAAGTCCCGAGAAGACTAGCACCAGAGGCGTTGCTAGGCGGGGCTAAGGGGCCTATAGCCCCTGGTCTTTTGGTTGTAGCCCCGGATAGAATCTCAGGAGCTACAGCCAAAAGGCTAGCTAGCCCCCAGTCCCGACAGTTCCGACATCAGCTTAGCCCCGGGTCTTTTCCAGACCTAGCAACACCCCCGACTAGCACACATTATTTCCTCTCCGTCACCAGCAATAACTCACCTCGTCAATAAGTCACTTTAAACTGACCCCTCATCCCCCAAGAAAACCTGGATAAATAGGATCCTAATATTCCATCAAACTACAGGTCCATCTCAAACAATCAGTTCTTAGGAAAGGATCACGGAAAAGGTGACAACTCCAAAGAATCTCACCTGTCTCAAACATCACTCTGGTTTCCAACCAGCAGGAAGAACAGAAACAGCACTCTTGTATGTATATGAGGGCTGCAGTCTTTAAACACTAATTCTCCTGCCATCTTCATCAGCTCAAAACCTCTCGCTAACTTGGGACAGAGTCAATCATTCTATCCTGCTGGACCCCATCCACACTTCCTCCAGCATTGAGGGCACAGTTCTTAAATGGATTTCCTCCATCAGTGATAGGGAACTCAAGTCAGGTCTGGTCCTCAAGTGGCACCTCGCACCACTCGCACGGTCAGTGTTCCCCAAGGATCTAGCCTATCCCCTTTGTTATTCAAAACATCCCGCAAACCTGTATCTGTTGTCATCACCCCCTTCTTAACCACCTTTCAAACATACACAGATGACACGTGGATTGCCTTCAGCCTCTCCAACCACACTTTCAACCAACATCCCATGACACTCGGCCTCTTACATAAGCAAGACTGGATGACTGATAATTGCCTTTTGTTTCAATGGGTCAAAAATAGAATTCATCACCTGATTCTACACCATAAACCCTCTCCATTTTCCTGTCTTGCCAACGGGGAGTCCCTCCTGGTTTGAACTACTCTACAAAAACCTTGGGAGTATTGTTTAATAGCATATTGACATTGGCCCTGCAAATTCAGCCCTTTTCCTGGTAAATGTCCTCAAACACATCCTACGGTTTCTGAATCTACCACAAAGACTACAAGTGACATAGTATTATCCACACTAATCTACTGCAAAAGCTTTGCTCTAGGGGTTTTGCCAAATTACTTTGCATCTCACACCTAGACATAACATCGCACCAGCCTTGACCACCCTAATTTTCTACACTGCTAAAACTTTTGCTTGCCTATGTTCTAGCTGGTGTTTTGCACTTGCCTTACTTCTGATGCTACTCCCGTCTGTTGCTCTTATTCCCCATTTACACTTCTCCCCTACTCTGTTTGATGAGCTACTTCCCATTACACTTGTCCACTTACCCCTCTATGATCTCATGTGCTTCCAAGGTCTGTGAAAGATCAACTTTCTGTATTCCCACACACTGATCTTAGTTGCTGCCAAGGCCTAAGAAAGATCAGCTGTCTGTAACCCTTTCCTTACCTTGGGGGCACCATATAGTGACTATGACTGCAGTTGGCACCTTACAAATCACCTATAAATAAGAACGCACGGGTAGGAGAGAAGAGCACACAGGGAGGGAATGAGTGGGCACATAAAGGAAAAAGGGTAAAGTGCAAAGAAAAACCAACATTGGCAGTGCCAATAGGTTGGAATTTTGCGCAGTCATCGGGTAGCGATATGTCAGGCACTGCCCTAATGGAACTAACTGGCCATTAATGGTACCACCTGCAAAATTGTTCCAGTATCTAGGCAAACACAAGCCAAACCTGTTGCGATTGCCAATGTTTGTTTTTAACGCTACTTTAGTGAAGGGCACACTTACTGTTCAGAAAGTCAAGCGGCTGAAGGCACACTTGATTAAGGCAGTATTATTACACCATTAGGACATTTATAACTCCAATTAAGCCAATAACTCTCAGAACATCGCTTTGAAGTAACAATGGCTGCCAGTTTGAGCACGAAGTTAGATAAAACTACATCAAAAAGATCCCAGGGAGGTTTGTTTTGGGTGGTGGAAATGAACATAAGGATTAGCATGGTCAGTCAAAAGCAGTGTGCATACTCATATCACATCTCAACCGTGTCCCCCACTCCCTAGCCCCAATATTCGTGCTCAGTGTCTGTCACTTTCTGGCTGTCCGTTATGTGTTTTTGGTGTTTGCTGTTGGCGCTTTTATCTGTGCGGTCACAGGCGGCCCGCCTCATGCAGCCCGACTGTGCCGTGTCTGCGTCTGCTGTCAAAGCTCAGCATCTGCTGCCAAGAGCAGAGTTCCTGCTGCCAACACAGATCTCAAGCGCCCCGCGTCTGCTTCTCCGGACCTCAGAGTGCTAATCATAATGCTCAAAGTTCCCCGCTGTGATCATTTAAATTACCCATCTAGTAAAGCATTTCAATGAAAAGTTCACGTTACATCAGCATCTTCAATGTCATGGGATTTATATTCCAACTTGAACAAGCTGAAAGCTATTAGGCAGATTTTAGTTCCTCTTGTCAGAGCTTTCTACCCTCCAATATCAGTTCCACTTCTGCTGTCATTTAGTAGTACGGGCTGCTTCCCATGTCCCTCCCCCAGGTGGTGCTCTGGGTACCTGGTGGACTTTGCCTCCTCCTCTTAGGGCTTTTGGGTGGCCCATCCTCGCTCGCCAGTTCATAAAAGCCCAGTGTCTCAGTGTGGAGCGGCCCTTGGCGTGTCTCCTCCTCCGCTGCTTCCTCCTTGCCATCTCCCTTTGGCAGATCACTACTACCTCCCGCCGTGGCCATCTTGCTACAGTAATGTTTGGTTCCCATCCGAGAAACGGACCATAACTACGCCCCGCCCACTCTTCCTCACGTGACTTTGGGAACGCCGCGTTCCCTACCCTGCACGTAGCTCCAGCGCAGGGTTGCCATGCCCGCTTATTATGAAGCACCGGGTTTGTTTTTGCCCAACGTGGCTTATATTATTTTCAAATCGCTCGTTGCGGTTTTGTACGCGTTTTCCCGTAATGGTGCGGTTATTGTTCCGCTTGTCTGCCAGTCCCTGTCCGACTTGGCTCCATTCCCAAAAAATAAAAAAAAATGTATATCAAAGGCGAACGTCCATGTTCCGCTTGTCTGCCATTCTCTCTCCGACTTGGCTCCATTCCCAAAAAGAAATAAAATGCATATGAAAGGCGGACATCCATATCTAGTTAGGCACACGCGGTGAGTCTCGGGCTAATTGCCACTGTAATGCTAAACCACACGCAGCGTACTGGATGCGTCTGCAGCCCCTTAAGGACTCGTTCGGTTTGAAAGACCCTTTGAATAGTCCTAGCAAAGAGGTAAACACAGGTTATTTAAGTCTACACTTTTTAAGTTTATTCATGATAGCAACAAGAATTGGCAATGCCAATAGTTTGGGCTTTTGTGTAGGCATGGGAAAGGCCCTTGCCAGACACTGCTTTAGTGTATGAACGCTAGAAGTGAAGGTGCAACATGGTGTGAATACCTCGGCATCTAATAGCACTGCCTGGCAAATGCCTAATACGTTTACACAAGCCAAAAACTGTTGGCTTTTCCACTGCTTTTTTTAACAGGACTCCACTGACGGACACGCACAGTGCTTATAACTCAATTGGCTGAAGACAGACCAGTTTAAGACACTTTTATTACACCAGTAGCATTTACAGCTCAAATTAAGTCATTAACTCTCTGCTTTGAAAAAACAAACGACGGCACTTCGAGTGCAAAGTTTGATGATACGGCTTGAATAAAGAGAGCTCAAAGAGTTCCCATGAGAAGGTGTTTTGGGCAGGAACTGGCTGGGGATTAGCATGGCAACGAGAGGTCAATAGGTGGGCTACTGACCAAACCAACCCATGTACTGCACTTTCCCCCTCCCCGCATTATTTATTCATCCCATGTACTGCACTTTCCCCCTCCTCCGCACTTTCCCTCTTCCCCTTCCCATGCACTTGCGCGATCTGAATGACACCTGGTCTAGTAGGATCGTTGTCTGTCCTCCCTCTGTTCCCCCTCCCTTGCCTCGTCGCACCCTTGAAACACCTGTGTATAGGCGCATTACAAATGCCATATCATATCATATCATACAACACCTACAAGCTATGTGATTTCTCCCTATCTGTACTCTAATGCAATAGTTTTGGCTTATAATAAACTAAACTAAAAAGGACAGTCACCTTTTAATCAAGGAGGCTAAATGGCGAGTTGGGAGGGGGGAGGGGGTTTGCAGCTTTACATAGGAATTTTTGGGATGTAGCTACATTATGACAGTACCTAGGCGTATGAAACTTTCACTGGCATGTGAACCAGTACCAGCCAAATGATGGCAAAGCCTGAGCGTGTGACACTTTAACAGGGCATACATAGTAGTACCTGTGCTTATTTATGTAACCATGGGCTACACTTGGACATTTGATGAGAACATCTGACCATACAAGAGCCATATAATAGCTGTATCTCTTCATGTAATGGGTGTGGCTGGACATTTGAAAGTGTCTTGGGTTTAGATCCCAGTACATGGTACAAAAAGACAATGGGCCTCATTACGAGTCCGGCGGTAACCGCTGCGGTAAAACCGCCTGGTTACCGCCGGACTCGTCTTACCATTCCGCCTCCGTGATTCCCAGAATTACCGGGGCATTACAACCCCCGTTTTTCCGGGAATCACGGAGGCGGAATGGTGTTAATCCCCATTCCCATCGAGTCCTCTGGGACTCGATGGGAATGGGGATCATGGAAACACGGGCAGCATCTCGTAATGCTGCCGGTGTTTCCTCGTCCGCCTGCAGGCGGGCGGTGTTAAACCTGCCAGGTCAGACCTGGCGGGAACATCACCTCCCGCCTGCAGGAGTCGGGATCAGGTGGTCCGAAAACAACGGTGGCGGCGGGTTAATGCATACAAGTCTACATACGGCATATTATAAAAACAGGACTAATGCATTTGACAATTCTTGTTCTACGGGTCGGGTATGATTCTATATTCTCGCGTGTGCTTTTGTTCATATGTTGTTCTTTTTCCTGTAGGTTTAATTTTCCTTCTTGCTCAGTACATTGACAGGGCAACTCTTTGGTGAACCAGATGACTGAGTCCTTTCACCAGTACTGCCATAGCACCTGGCTAATTCACTTGGAGAGTACAAGCGGACACTTTGTAAACATTCTGCATGGCTATTCCTTTTCTTATTTTGCCAACAATTATCCTTGGTAACCACCCGTTTATTTTATGATTACATCAAAATGTAAGGTGTGATTTACTAGAGGAGCAACTCATGAGGGAGCCAATGACTAGAGGGGTGATGGACCATATGAACCATATGAATCAAGGACCAGAGGAGAGCGATAAGCCAGGTTGCCCAAGAACAGAAGGGGACTGACCAGAGGAGAGTGACTCACAAGGGAGTGAAGGACCAGAGGGTCAACAGAAAAGAGGAGCAACTCTCAAGGTCATTGCTGCCAAGTGTGGGGCCCATGTCACGCGTGATGCTATGAGCCAGGCGTAGATTTTTACTTTGCATGCTGGTCTGTACAGGTCCATACTTTGATGGGGAAAACAAAAATACTAGTCCTAGCATTTAACAGGAAATGCCTGGACTGGCTCAGTGTCACCAAGGACATGGGGCTCCCTAGCAGGTATGCAATGGAGCCACGGTCCAGAGTAGAACGACGAATCAAGGACCAGTTGGACAAAGGGCAAGAGAAGCCAAGGATCCAAAAAGCCAATGATGTGCTTTTATAAGTCGCACATATACAAGAAATTAAAATAGACATTAATTGTTAGGAACATAACAATTTTAATAAATGTTTTTTTTCTAACATATTATGTTTGTGTTCTCTCTATGTATTCTTTGCGTTATTGTTATTTTTCAACTTTTAAGACCTATCCAGAGTGTTTTAGAGGTGCAGTTGTTTTTTCTGCTAATTTGGTTGGGAGTCAGCTTGTTTTGGGCCTGTTTTGAAGGGGCCCTCAGCTTATTTTTTCCTTCTGACCTGGCAACACTGTCTCCAGCGCCATCTTCTCTGCTTTTTGATCGGGAAGCGTAAATGCTCCGACTGCAAGCTCAGCACAGCCGGAATGTGCTCAGCATAAAAACGTTGAGTACCACTGGTCTAGAGAGAGGGATGGGGCATCTTGGTGAGGTCTGGATTAGAGGAAGGGCGACATATTGGTATGTGTCTGGAGGGCCGGATGGGGGCATCTTGCTGTGTGGAGGGAAGATGGAGCTTCATGGTATGGGTCTAGAGAGATGGGGGCAACTCTTGGTCGGGTCTGGAATGGATAGAGGGGGGTACTTTGGTGTGTGTCTGGAGGGCAGAATGGGCATATCTTAGTGGGTGGGCATTATAGTATGGGTCTACCGGGAGGTTTGGGGCATCTTGGGGTCTGGAGGGCAGGTTTGGGGCATCTTGTGTGTGGAGGGGCATCACTGTATGGGTCTAAGGATGCAACATCTTGGTGGGGTCTGGATCGAAAGGAGAGGGGCATATTGGTGGGATCTGGAATGGAGGGATGGGGACATCTCGGTGTGGTTCTGGAGGGCAGGCTTGGGGCATCTTGGTGTGTGGAGGGAGGTGGGCATCTTGGTGGCGTCTGGATCTGGGTGAAGGCGGGGCATCTTGGTGGAATCTGGAATGAGGGTTAGGGCATCTTGGTGTGGGTCTGGATGGCAGGCTTGGGGCATCTTGGTGTGTGGAGGAAGGGGGCCTCATTGTATGGGTCTAGGGATGGAGAATCTTGGAGGGATATGGAGCGGTGGGAGGGGGGCATCTTGGGATCTAGAATGGAGGGATGGGGCACATTGGTCTGGAGGGAGGGATTGGGGCACATTGGTGTGGCCCTGGAGGGAGGGATTGGGACACATTGGTCTGGCGGAAGTGATGGGTGTCTGAAGGGTGGCATGGGGCATCTTGCTGTGTGGAGAGAGATAGGGCATTTTGGTGTGTGTGGAGGGCAACATGGGGGCATCTTGCGGTGTGGAGGGAGGACGGGGAATCATGGTATGGGTCTAGAGAAATGGATGGGGCATCTTGGTGTGGTCGTGCCCAGAGGGTGGGCATCTTGGGATCTGTAATGGCGGGATGGGGCATCTTGGTGTGGGTATGGAGGGCAGGATGGGGGCATCTTGTTGTGTGTAGGGAGGGGCATTATAGTATGGGTCTAAAGGAAGGGATGGGACATCTTGGTGGGACCTGGATCGGAGGGAGGGCGGCATCTTGCTGTGGGTCTGCAGGGCAGGATGGGTGCATCTTGGTGTATGGAGGGAGGATGGGGTATCATAGTATGGGTCTAGAGGAAGGATATGATATGGTATGGCATTTATAACGTACCTATACACAAGTGTTTCATGGAGGTATCTTGGTGGGGTCTGGATCGGAAGGTTGGGGGCATCTTGGTAGGGTATGGAGTGGAGGGGGGGTCATCTTGGGATGTGGAATGGAGCGATGGGGAATCATTGTTTGGGTCTGGAGGGCGGGATGGGGCATCTTGGTGGGGTCTGAAATGGAGAGATGAGGGAATCTTGCTGAGTGGAGGGGGAGCATTATTGTATGGGTCTAGAGGGAGGGATGGTGCATCTTGGTGGAGTCTGGATTGGAGAGAGAGGGCATCTTGCTGGCGTCTGGAATTGTGGGAGGGGGCATCTTGGTGGCTTCTAATGGAGGGATGGGGTCATTTGTGTGTTGGTCTGGAGGGTGGGATGGGTCATCTAGGTGTGTTTCGGGAGGGTGGAATAGGGCATCTTGGAGTGGGTGGGATGGGGGCATCTGTGTGTGGGTCGGGAGGGTGAGATGGGGCATCTTTGTGTGGATCTGAAGGGTGTGGAAGGGGGTATCTTGGTGTGCCAGAGGGAGGACCAGGCATCATGGTGTGGGTCTATAGGGAGGGATGGGGGCATCGAGGTGGGGGTTGGCTTGGATGGTTGGTGTCATCTATCTTGGATCAGAGTGTGAGGCGTCTGTGGGTCTGGAATGGAGGGATATGTCATCTAGGTGTGGGTCTGGAGGGCAGGATGGTGGCATCTGGGTGTGTGGAAGGAGGGATGGGGCATCATGGTCTGGGTCTAGAGGGATGATGGGGCATCTTGGTGTGTGGAGGGAGGGATGGAGCATTAAGGTCTGGGTCTAGAGTGATGATGGGCAATTTGGTATGGTCTGGATTGGAGAGTTGGTGGCATCTTGGTGGGTTCTGTTATGGATTGATGAGGCACATTGGTGCCAGTCTGGAACAGAGGGATGGGGCATCTGTTGGTCTGGAGGGTGACATGGGGCACATGAGCTGGTCTGGGTGGTCGTATGGGTCATCTAGGTGTGGGTGGGATGGGGCATATGTGTGCATCTGGGGTGTGTGGCATCTGTGTGGGGCTGGAGGGTGGGATGGGGCATCTAAGTGGGGGTATGGGGAGGTTTAGGGCCACATTGGCCTTGGGCTGGATGGGGGAATGGGGCATCTTGGTGTGGGTCTGGAGGGAGGGAAGGGGGCACATTGGTGTGGGTCTGGAGGGAGGGATGGGGTATCTTGATGTGGGTCTGAGGGGTGGCATGAGGCATCTTGGTGTAGAGAGGAATGGGGACATCTTGGCGTCGTCTGGAGGGCAGGATGGGTGCATCTTGGTGTGGGACTGGAGAGCAGGATGAGATCATCTTGCTGTGTGGAGGGAGGATGGAGCATCATGGTATGGGTCTGGGGGATGGATGGAACATCTCGATGGGGCCTGGATTGGAGGGTTGATGGCATCTTGGTGGGGGCCGCAATGGAGGGACGAGGGCATCTTGGTGTGGGTCTGGAGGGAAGGATGAGGGCATCTTCCACGGGGTCTAGAATGGAGGGAGGGGGGCATCTTGGTGGTGTCTGTAATGGACGGATGGCGTCATCTGTGTTGGTCTAGATGCCGAAAGGGGGCGTCTGGGTCTGGAGGGTGGATGGGTCATCTAGGTGTGGGTCGGGGGGGTGGTATGGGGCATCTTGGTGTGGGTGGGATGGGGCATCTGTGTGGGTCTGGAGGGTGCAATGGGGCATCTGTATGTGGGTCGGGTGGTGGGATTGGGTATCTGCATGTGGGTCTAGAAGAGGCAAAGTGGGCATATTGGTGTGCCAGAGGGAGGATGGGGCATCATGGTATGGGTCTGGAGGGAGGCATCTTAGTGTGGTCTGGTTTGGAGGGTTGGTGGCATCTTGTATCAGAGGGTGGAGGCATCTTGGTGGAGTCTGGAATGGAGGCAAGGTTCATCTAGGTGTGAGTGGAGGGCTGCATGGTGTGTAGAGGGAAGGGTGGGGAATCATGATGTGGGTCTGGAGGGTGGGATGGGATGTGACATCTTGGGATCTGGAACTGAGGGATGGGGAACATTGGCTTTTGTCTGGAGGGAGGAATGGGGGCACATTGGTCTGGAGGGAGGATGGGGGCATCTTAGTGCGGATCTGAAGGATGTCATGGGGCATCTTGGTGTGTGGAGAGGGATGAGGCATCTTGGTGTGGGTCTGGAGGGCAGGATGGGGCATTATGCAGTGTGGAGGTAGGATGGGCATCATGGCATAGGCTCTAAAAGGAGGCTGGGGCATCTTGGTCGGGTCTGGATAGGATGGAGGGGGCATTCTTGGTGGAATCTGGAATTGATGTTTGGGGGAAGGGGCATCATAGTAAGGGTCTAGAGAGAGGGATGGGGAATCTTGAAGCCTTGATCGGAGAGGGGTCATCTTGGTGGGTTCTGGAATGGAGAGATGTGGCATTATTGTGTAGGTCTAAAGAGAGGGATGGGAAAAACTTGGTTTGGGTCTGAAGGGAGAGATGGTTGCATCTTGGTGGGGTCTGGATCAGAGGAAGGGGGCATTTTGGTGGGGTCTGGAATAGAGGGAGGGAACATCTTGGTGGGGTCTAGAGGGAGGGATGGGGGCATCTTAGTGGGATCTGGCTTGGAGGTTTGGTAGCATCTTGATGGGGTCTAGAATGGAGGGAGGGGGGCACATTGGTGTGGGTCTGGAGTGAGGGATGGGGTAATATTGGTGTGGGTTTGGAGGGAGGGTTGGGGCACATTGGTTTGGGGCTGGAGGGAGGCATGGGGGCACATTGGTCTGGCTCTTGGTCGTGACTATCAGGATGGAGAAAGAAATCTAGTTTGTCATTTAAGACCCAAATGTAAAAAGATATGTGCACTGCCCCCCCCTATTTTGTTATGTCATTCCATGGTACTACCATGGCTATTTTCTAAAGAAAGCATACGCTTTACGTGTTTGAACCAAGGAAGAGATTTACCAACATTAGAGTGAAGGACATCCTGTAGACTTTCTATAAACAAATAGCGCATTAGAATTCAAAATTTTAATCTAATATGCCAGTGGTTTTAACATGATATATTAGCTTTGGATACTTTTGTGGCAAATGGCACCACCGTGTCTGGCAGCAGTAATATTACTCTTGTCAATCTGACTAGCCCATCCCGTGTTAGCAGAGAAAGTAAATCCTAGGCATTTGAAGGGGTCAACAACATCCAATACAAGGTTGTCTTGATAGAATTTTGGATAGGCATGTCGGCCAGAGCCCCGGGTAACATATCATCATTTTAGATTTAGAGATGTTAATAGTTAAACCATTCTGCCTGCATGTGGTTGAGAAGGCTCTAAGCTGATGCTACAGGCCCGCCAGGCTTTTGTCTGTGAGTGCGGCATCATCTGCAAAAAAAAAGAAGACTCAATGTTTGCTGCCGTAGGGCTGGGAGGTCCACCATTAGGATGTTAATCCTAGAATCTATGGCATTAATGTACAATGAAAACAGCAGAGGGCTAATAAACACCCCAGCCTAATTTCGACATTGATGTTTACTAGTTTTGTTCATTCGTCCTTTGGGCCCCATCTTATTCGTACATGATTGCTCTAATTCAGTGATTTAATAGTGCAGCAAAGGTTATAGGGTTATAGGGTACCCGGAGCTCTTCCAAAGTCTGCCACAGTAGCTTTCTTGGGACTTTGTTAAAAACCGTCTGTAAATCTATACAAGCTTGGGACTTCAAGTGCACAAACTCCAGCAGAATTAGATATAATCGGAAGGACTGGTCTATTGTAGAGAACCCTTTGGGAAACCCTGCCTGGGATATTGAGAGTATATTAAAAGTCTCTGTCCATTCTTCAAGTCGATGCAACTGAATTTTAGAATATATTTTAGCCAGAGAGTCAATTAAAGGAATAGATCTATAGTTCGAAGGCAGTATGCTGTCACCCTTTTTGTATATCGTCATTATAGTTGCGCCCCTCCCAACTGTGTGGGGGAGGGGGTGACTGACAGAACCCCCATTAAAAAACATTGTTAAAAGGACACCCACATTTCCACATTGCTCTTAAACGGGTGCAATGGAATAAAATCGGTTCCTGGGGCTTTACTAGAACGTTGTGAGCCGATTGCCCTAACAACTTCAGGTAGAGAAAACTAGGCTATAGTTTGTCTTAGTTAAATACCTCTGTGTCTCCAGGCTATGTTTCTCAAGTGCTTCCAGTTGAGATGTGGAGGGGAATTCTTCCGTATAATACAAAGACTGGAAGTAGTCATGCCAGACATGTTAAACAATCACTGGTCTCACGCCGGACCTTACAATATGGCAACATTCTTTGCCTTTATGTGTCTTAGCTGCATGTAAAAGGGAAACCAAGAGAACCTCTTTAAACTCAGATTTCATCCTAGCTATTAGAGTCCTGTACTCTATTCTTTAATTTGCAACGCTTTCTCGGTTCTCGGTCTGATGTCATCACACTTTCCTGGCAGTAGTCTCTTCCCATGTGGCCAGGACACGGCAGCTGCTACCAGATCTTGACCCTGGGGACGGTTACATGAGGGAGAACCATATTGGGAAAGGCGATCCTCAAGGGATGATACATCATTAGATGAGACATGGTATCCACTTTACCTTTTAGAGATACCCCCTTCCCTTCAACCATCCACAAGACCTACAGGTAACACATTCCAATACTCCACACATACACTTACATCTAGAAATACTGGGACGAGGAGGCTGAATGGAGTAATGCAGATTACCACGAACAAGAAGCACCAGATATACTCCAGTGGTTGTAAAACATGTGATAGCTGCTGGGACATTTAAAAGCTTTACCAAGCATAAAGTGAGAGAATGATACCTGGGAAAGCCGAGCCCTCCTGATGTGCGCCGAGGCAACGTAAGGACACCAAGATGACCATGGATCCGGCAGGCTCAGGAGGAAGGCAAGAGACAGAGGACTGCAGAGGCCGGTTTACCATGAGACGAATGGGAGAGGGAAGGAAGAAGAAACTTCCTAGCAACCTCGGAACCTAGAAACAGATTCATGTCCACCTGCACACAGAGCCCAGAGGAAAGCTGGATCCACAAAGGGCATGGGAGCTGTTTGGTGAAGCCTGCTAGCTGGAGGTGGGATATCGGAGTGCTGTCTGCAGCAAGGGAAAAGAAGGATGCCACAAAAAACAGGTGTGTCCTAGAGAGAGAGATAATGGGACCCGGGGCGCTTCGGCAATGCTGCCAAAAAAAGACAACATTGTGTGGAGCAAATGAGAAGGAATTTGAAATTCAATATTACCCAAAAGGGGTTTACAGATGAATGCGAGAGAAAAGCAAGTTTTGCAATTGTATAAAGTAAATCAAATGAAAAGCCCTAGCAAGAGTGGAAACCAGGCAAAAGCAAGTAAAGTAAAATCAGATGTAAAGCCCTGCCAGGAGAGTAAACCACGCGAAAGCAAGTTTGCAATTGTATGAAGTAAATCAGGTGAAAAGCCCTGGCAGGAGATTAAACCATACAAAAGCAAGTCTGCAAGTGTGTGGAGTAAATCACATTAGTACCCGGCGAGGGACAATGAGCTTGTAAAAAGCAAGCTCATTGGCGCTCGCCAGGGCCTTACCAGAATGACAAGGCTCTGAAACACTGCCGCAGCTACGGGTTCCTTCGCCAATGGCCGTCATGTAAGGGGAGAAGGGACTACCTGTAGTCCCTTCTCCCTTTCCATGGTGGCCATTTTGTTTGTTTATTTTTTTTTTAATTAAGGTTCCTTGGCCGCCATGGAAAGGGAGAAGGGACCACATCTGGTCCCTTCTCCTGATCCCCAGTGGCCATTTTCTTTTTCTGGTGCTGGGGCACTAATGGCAATATGACCCTCGAAGGGTGGGCATTACTGGTTGGGTAATGCCCCTGGAGCTCTGTTAAAGCCTGTGCTTTGCTCAGGCTTCTAACTATGGCCCGGGGGCATTACGCGGCCGGTAATGCACTCCCCCCCCTCGCTGCGGTTCATATTGCCTAATGAAAAACCCTTACAGGAAAGTATACCAGGCAAAGTCAACTCTGCAAGTCTGCAAAGTAAATCATATGAAAACCCCTCGCAGGTATGTACACCAGGCCACGATCAAGTTTTCAAGTGTGCAAAACCAATCATTTAAAGAAGTCCTGGCAGGGGAATAAACCAGGCAAAGTCAAGTCTGAAAGCAAAGTTAAACAAAGTGAAAAAGATCCTGGCAGCGGAGTATCCCAGGTATCCTATGAGGCTGGAACTTACACCCACGTTGTTTTTTGTATAGAAGTGTTTTGTTGAACAAAGAGCCCTAAGGAGCACACATGTCCTTGGGAGTTTTGAGGTGTCTTGAAGAGAAACCTGGGGAAAGGAGTTGTACCCTGGAACTTTGAACGTTATCTTTAAGAGAAACTGTGACGTTTATCCATTAGGAACATTTGTGTTGGAGTTATACATTTCATTTGAACTTGAATGTTTGGGCACTTACACGGCCAAAGACCTTTCACATATTAGAGTTGTTTTGTAGAATGTGAGGGCAAGGATATGATTTTGGACACAGGACATTTCGCTTTGGACATCTTGACTTTGGACAGACCTTTAGTTTTGGTTTAGGTCAGGAAACCCCTCTTAAAATAGGGATAGTGAGACCTTTTTCCAATGCCCTTTCATTTTGAATAAAGGTTTATAGCCAAAACTATGAGCTCAGTGTGCCCGTGTCTCATTGCTGGCTCCTCACAGTTTCTTCTTTTGGTTGGGTTCAGTGCTTGCAAGAAGGCCAATTTGACTTTTTTGCACTGCAGTGTGTATATCTAAATAGAGCTCCTCTTTAGTTTTAAGCACTTACCCCCTTAGGTTAATCTACTTTTGTAAGCCACCTGTTTTCGTATGTATAACCATTTGTTATGTTTGTTTTGTGTTGTCCCTGGTATTTGTCCCATTATTGTTACACCCTCCTAAACTGGCTTGCAACTTGTTCTCATCTTTATTCTATTGTACAGCATCCTTGTGGGAATGCCTCTGCCATCTGTTAATGTGTTATTGTAAGTAATTTCTAATCTAAATTGACATCCCTGTCTTCAAATAAATACAATTTAAAGAGACATGGTCAGTGGTATATTTTAAAGTTTGGCGTGTTTTGATGTTTAAGATTACATAATTGTTTTGCTGTTTATGTTCTGCATTTGCTGGCATCCTTACACCATTTCTTTACTCCTTCGGTAGCAGTGGCCCACGCATTGACATAATATACTTCCCAGATCATTTTTTTTTTATTTAGTTAGGTCTTGACTAAAGTGATTTGCCTAGGGCAGGGATTTGCAACCTGTCCTGTCCTCTTTCCTTCACTCTCTTTGGACGTCCACAGAACAGGGATGGCACCAGAGCCTGTTTTTTCACAGCCCATACTGAGAATAATCTGGTAGTACCAGCCCAGACGTAGCCTGACTACAACCCTGCATGGCACCTCCCTTGCACACTGCACCCATCCACCAGTCTCTTTCTCTACGTTGGACGGGACAGGCCAACCACTACAGCTCTGCCAAGTTGCGCATGCATTCTTTTTTTCTTGTTCCCTGTGTCACATGCCAAACACATGCCCGCATTGCATGTTGTCCATGGAACATCTATTCTGCCAACCCTCACATTTAGGGTGGTCAGATGCCTGGCACTCCTGTGATGTCTGTGCTCCACACTCATGACGCACTGTCATTCAGAAGCTTTCAGGGTGGGAGGAGTGGGTGAGCCTTCTCTGTGAGACGTTGAACACTTTCACATCAAAAACCAAGGAAATGTCTTGGGTAAGAAAACCTATTCTCAAGGGTACCTCATGTGGGTAAACACACTGCCAGGGTTTCACCTTCGTGGGAGGTGCCGTATAGAGCCTATGGCCAGCACCAGTATACCAGACTATCGTCCTGGAAGAGGCGTGCATCATATCCTTGCTCGGTGCACTCGTGAGTCACCAAGAAGGGAAGAAGAAACCACCTGACTGTGCAGGCAGACACCCACGCCAGGCCCATGCGGAAGAGTACATGCACGGTGGGAGACCGCTCCACTCCACATGGGCCCAACATTCTGACCCCGAACTAAGCAGCACAGGCACAGGAGGAAGGACACTGCTAGCTGTTACCAGCATGACAGCCACCGTGCCTACTGCCACTAGCAGAACAACCATCTATTATCTTCCACAAGGAAAAGGTGGTTCTCAGAACGCAAACCAATTAACGACCAAAGGTGGTTTCTGCCTTCCACATCAATAAAGAAATAGCACTACCAATTTCTACACATTCTCAGTGTCTGCTGCATAGCAACAGGCTCCGGTGAAAGGGAACTTTGGAGTAAAGGTGTCACTATGGTGAAAAATCATATTCCTCCCCATTCGTTAAAGCTGGTTAGGTCCGATGGGAGTTGTAGTCCTAAACATTTGAAGAGCCTAAGGTTGCAAGCCCTTGGCCCAGGTTGAGTTGTCAAAGAGTTAGGCTTTGTTTCTGAGTTCCTTGTACTCTGATCACATTTTTAATTTTAGGCAGTGTGAGTTGATTTTCCTGTTATTTTGACTGTTAGATAAATCCATATTTAGAGTGAAATTTTTAACATGGAAATGTTCTTTCCAAGTTCTTTAGTTGTCTATAGTTTACCCATACTTGCTCACGATACAGCACCATTATTCAAAGCAAATAATGTATAGATCAGTCATTTATTCACAAACTTCAGGCACTGTGTATCAGCATGGCCCTGGTGAAGGTTTAAAGTCAAGATGATTGTCAACATTTGCAATAATAACGTTGACTTTTTCCGTTATCAATTCTTGCATGTAAAGCAGGTGCACACCATATGGCTCCACCAATTCCATCTTTCGTTTAAAGAAAGCAATTGCCAAATGTACTGTGTAATGTAAGGTATGTATCCAGTCTACACATGTATGTACCATTGCTTTATAGTGTAAGCACTTGTCATAATAAAAACACTTCCAATACTTAATTGTCTAATTATTTCATTGTTATTAAGTTACTGTGGCTTTCATGCCTGCTCAGGAAGTCGGACCCTGCCTTAGCTCGGGCTGTCGGCCGTTACCGGCCATATCCACCCTGTTGAGGGTGCATTAAAGCCAAGCGCACCCCGTGTTTCATCCGGGGTGTGGATGGCTTTCATTATTTTTCCTCAGTAGATTAGTGCTGCGCGCACAGCCAATCTCCTGCGGATAAATGAAAAAAATGAAAAAAGATGTCTGCCACCGTATGGCAAAGGGACTGAGTGCCTTTTCCATGTCTATGGCAGTGACTAGGAGACGGGAGGAGTGCCAGAACCTGAGCACAGAGCTCTGGTCCCGCAGGTAAGTGAGGATGGAGGGAGGGAATGAGAAAGGGGATCAGGGGATTTTGGGGGAGGGTGGTGTGGAGAATCCGATGGGATTCCCCCGGAACTTGTTCTGTGACCCTTCTCATGTGGCCAGGGGAAGGCAGGCACACACTCTGATCCTGACCCTGGGGGTGCTATACTGCCGGAGGATCACATGGGGGGGTTGTCAGACCAGGACGACTGTGAGGAACCCCTTTTTAACTTTCCAAGTAACGCCGCCCTTTTGATGGCCTTTTGCCATCCTAAAGAAGTAAGAAAACTGAATTTGTTATAAATGGACTACATGTCCCAGAGTCCCTCAGGGACTGTGAAGAAGAAAGCACCCCTTTAAGTGGATGATTGTCATTAAAACTAAATTTCTACAGCGAAACCTGCCGTTGTAACGTTCGGAGCAATTATATTTTAAGTCATAGAAGTTGGTAAAGTCATGAAGCCCGCGGAAGCCAGAGGAGAATGGGATGCCGAGACACTGAAGGATGGCCTAGTGAGAGAAGCTGTCATTGCCTGGCGAGGGAGCCGTGTCTCCAAGGAGCCGGAGAAGGCGGGAGAAGGGTTCCGAGGAAGGTACTGGTCTCTTTGCTGCGGCCAAGAACTGCTCCTTCACCGGAATGGCAGTAATCATCTATGGGTATCTGAAGGGCCGGCGGTAAGACCCTGACCTCAAATCCCAGAAAGCATCTTACTAAAGAAACCGAAGAAAAGTATTTTGCAGACAGTGAGTTGTAAGAGAATGCAAGGAAACCCGATGCGCATATGAAAGCGAAGGAATTACATAGTAGTGGAATCGGCATGTTCTCGAAAGCCTATGAGTGAAGTAAAAGAACAAATTAAGACAAATTTAATAAAGAGCAACCCAAGGGGAGCCAGTGATGTTTGAGCAAAATGCCAATCAGGCAAAATAAAGCTGTAAATGGAGAGTTTTTTTGTGGGGATGTATGTTGGTACAACCTCTTCTGTTGGCCACCTTAAATTAATTATTAAGGCTTTTCAGCCGTGTCGCATCCATGTGGCCAAAGTTAGAGGAACCAATCCCCTACATCCTTGGTTAGAAAACAGATCAAAGTGGTCTGCCACTCAAGGATTGCGCCACACATACGTTTTTTCCAAGTCACAAAACCCTTTATTCCTGGTTCCAAAGTCACAAAGCCCTTTATTCCTGGTTTACACGTGTTTCGGCTGCTCAAGAGCCTTTCTCAAAACAAATAGGGCAATAGCAAAACAGTCATATTCAATGTATAATGTTTTAAGCACATTCATACGTTTGGCCACAAAGGAGAACAGAAAAAATGGAGGGTTTGGTTTCGGAAATGTTTCAAAAGTTCAAAGAAATAAACATAAATTAATAATTAAAATCAAGAAATTTGTACCCAAAAAAAAATATATAAATGGAAATATTTGTCAATCAGTGAGAACAAACATAAAACAAAAACAGGAGAAAAGAATAAAAATAAAAAACAGAGAAATAAAGAAAAAACGTTTTAGCATGATTTGTCATATGTTAAAAAATGAGATCATCTTTTTATATTATTTGTTCCTATAGTTCATAAAAGATTACCTCTTTTCTACTTCCCATTCTGCCATGTCACATAAGCTATACTATTTGCATTTGATAGCCACTACATTATTTGTTGTAGGTTTATAGCATCTCACATTTGACACACTCTCCGATAATGCTATACTAAGAGTGAATGAAATAATCTTACCCGTCTTATTGCAATAGTGCCAGGTAAATCCCTGTAATTAAGGCAATATATGAAAGATATTCAATCCGATTGCACATTTACACAGTGTTCTTTTTCAAATATTAATTTTAACATCCTTTGTTCGTGCGCTGTTAGTATGCCCCTCCTAACGTAAATAGTAACAGGTCCCGTTTATTTATGTACATAGGCTTATTTTTTGAGTAAACAGATAACGTGGCAGCCCCTCACATAAATGCTCCCTTAGTTATTCAGGTTTGTTGTCCGCGATACGAGCTCCACATTATTTCAAAGAACTGTAGAAAGTCTGTGCAACCCTCCAGGTCGAATTTGGTGCCGGAATGCAGGCGTAGAAAAACGTCTCCTTTCCCCAGCCCAGAGACCCAAAGTGTCTGCTTAACTTGAGTGCTTCTGATTCAGATTCCTCGCGTCGGCTTTACACAATAGTGGACCGTCGCGCAGGTTTTCCATGTATTCTATAGTGTTACCATGGTTACTTACACAATCCCTTCTTGGTTTCTACTCAGTTTTGCATGGCGGCCATATTGGAATGGTACGAAGTTCAGGACCATGTATTACAGTCACATTAGTATTTCCTATTTAGTAGTAATGTATACACATGCCCGACCCAGCAATTTGATATTTTGAATATCTTACTTAAATTTGGATTTCATTTTAAATTTAATTTTCGTACAAACCGTATTCTTTACATACCTAAATTCTATAATGGTCCACGACCATATATCTTTCTTTCATTCATGAACAATCATTTTTGCAATGTGGCCATATTAGAGCGATGCAAATTACGAGACCACACATTACAATCACATTGTTGATTCCTGGTGCAGGCAGTGTATATTTGATGTAAGAGTCATATAAAATTCCCCTTCACGGATAATATTTAAGTATGTGTTGGTGCCAAATGTAGCATACTAAAACCTCCATCCTGTTTATGATATGACCAGTTCATGGGCATGTTGCCCCCCCCCAAGCATTTTTTTACATTATCACTTTCGTAGACTCAGCTTTCAGATTACCAATCATACTTATTTTTACACATGTTGAATTAGACCATGGGTCATTACTTAATAGAGATTCATCAATATACAATCAGCCCTTTCCACTTTCCACCAGAATAACATAAATACCATGTTGCACATTTTGCTTTTCATTCATCAATATGTAGTTAACCTTTCCCACTTTTCACTGAAAAATCATAAATATAATGATACACATTTTGCTTTACATTCATTGGTTCATAGGAAATTTCCCATTTCATTATCATGATTCAAACCAAATTCTATTGTCCTGAATTTACAAATCAATCTTGCTTCCATCTGCCTGAGTTTTTCCTCCAGATTTCCCCCTCTTCTTCCTAGTTTTGCTTTCTGTAGTCCAATAAACCTCAGAGCCTTTTTATCGTCCAACTGATGTTTAAGCTGCCAATGTTGGGCCAGTGGTAATGATGCATCCTGGCTTCTAATTGTTGAAAAAATGCTCCCATATACGGATTCTTGTTTCCCTGATCGTGCTCCCAATGTAAATCTTTTAACAAAGACATATTATCGCATAGACAATAATGTTCTCTCTAATTTTCATACTTGTTCCTCTTGAATCCACGAATTCAGTTGTCACCTCATGTGCAAAATGGCACATAGTACATGTGCCACATTTACGAAAACCTGACACCCTTGTATCCAGCCAAGTTCTAGTGGGTTCAGGATTCACATCTGGGAGAAGTGAAGGGCTCAGAGTCATTTTCAATGTTTTAGCCTTCCGATATGTCATTTTTGGTTTGTCGCCGATGTATCCCTTTAGGTGAGGATCTAGTTGTAAAAGATGTCAATTTTTATTTAAAGTTTGCCTCAGTACTGAAATATTAGAACTGTATGCAGTGATGAAATGTATTTCGTTAGATTGACGGGTCGATTCATGGAATTAATCTGCGCCGAAAATTCCCGCGCAGAGGTGCCAAAACGTGCATATTCGCAGTAAAAGTGCGAAAATCGCAGTGCAAGTGCGAAAATCGCAGGGAAACCCGTTCACGCCGGCGCACAGGTCATCCAACAGCGTGCGCCACGGCCACTGCGAAATCGCACATAGCGTGGCGCACATCACAAAAGTAGGCGGAACACGGGGCGTAACACTCGCAATGGGGAACAACGCGTGAAAATATGGGCGTCACGGGGGAAGTACAGGAGAAAAGTGCGCGGAACGCCCACACGCTCGCCTACAACCCGTATTCATGGAATCGAATAGGGCAAACAGCGCACAGTCAAAGACGCGCACAGGGCCAAACAAGTACGCCACAAGAAAGCAGGCGGTAGCGTGCTTGCGCCTGAAAAAAAGTGTGCCAAAATGTGCGCTAACAAAAAGCACCCATGTACAGCCATGATGAATGGTCCATACAGTGGCCCTCTAGGACAAATGAGGTGCAAAGGGGTACCGACAAACATGGACACCCGCTGTGTGAAAAATAGCGTGTGCGTGTGTTCCTGGGTGTGCGGGAAGTTCCACACGCGATTGGCCTGGGAACGTGTACTTCGGGGTGCGCGGGAAGTTCCACCTGCGATTGGCCTGGGTACGTGTACTTTGGGGTGCGTGGGAAGTTCCACATGCAATTAGCTTGGGTACGTGTACTACGGGGTGCGTGGGAAGTTCCACACGCGATTAGCCTGGGTACGTGTGTTTCGGGGTGCGTGGAAAGTTCCACACGCGATTGGCCTGGGTACGTGTACTTCGGGATTCGTGGGAAGTTCCACACGTGATTAGCCTGGGTACGTGCACTACGGGGTGCGCGGGAAGTTCCACACGCGATTAGCCTGGGTATGTGTGTTTCGGGGTGCACGGGAAGTTCCACGCGCGATTGGCCCAGGTACGTGTACTTCGGGATGCGTGGGAAGTTCCACACGCGATTGGCCTGGGTACGTGTACTTTGGGTGCGCGGGAAGTTCCACACGCGATTGGCCTGGGTACGTGTATTCCGAGGTGCGCGGGAAGATTCACACGCGATTTCAGCAGGGTACGTGTATTTCGGTGGTGCCGGGGAATGCAACACGTGATTTGGCTGTGTGGGTCCTCCCAGGTGTTCCCTCTACACCCTCCACGGCCCCTGCAGGCAGCCTACACCACAGGGGACTACCCTGCACCCCTGCTCATGTCCCACAGGCAACCCATCCACCATGGCCATGCCCCCCAGCCATCCCACATGTCACCTTGCACTACTGATCACCAACACATGTCTCCCAGCACCCCCACCCCCCAGCATCCAGGGGCAACCTCCACCAGGCCCCCACACATGTCTCCCACCACCCCCACCCCCCAGCAGTGCAGGGGCAGCCTCCACCAGGCCCCCACTCATGTCTCCCGTCACCCCCACCCCCAGCAGTGCAGGGGCAGCCTCCACCAGGCCCCCACTCATGTCTCCCACCACCCCCACCCCGCAGCATCCAGGGGCACCCTCCACCAGGCCCCCACACATGTCTCCCACCACCCCCACCCCCCAGCAGTGCAGGGCAGCCTCCACCAGGCCCCCAATCATGTCTCCCATCACCCCCACCCCCCAGCAGTGCAGGGGCAGCCTCCACCAGGCCCCCACTCATGTCTCCCACCACCCCCACCCCCCAGCATCCAGGGGCACCCTCCACCAGGCCCCCACTCATGTCCAACTCATGTCCCCTGCACCTCCACCCCCCTGCATCCAGGGGCACCCTCCACCAGGCCCACACTCATGTCCAACTCATGTCTCCCACCACCCCCACACCCCAGCAGTGCAGGGCACCCTCCACCAGGCCCCCACGCATGTCTCCCACCACCCCCACCCCCAAGCAGTGCAGGGCACCCTCCACCAGGCCCCCACACATGTCTCCCACCACCCCCACCCCCAGCAGTGAATGGGCAGCCTCCACCATGCCCCCACTCATGTCTCCCATCACCCCACCCCCCAGCAGTGCAAGGGCAGCCTCCACCAGGCCCCCACACATGTCTCCCACCACCCCCACCCCCCAGCATCCAGGGGCACCCTCCACCAGGCCCCCACACATGTCCCCCTGCACCCCCACCCCCAGCTGTGCGATTTGCCTGGGTACGTGTATTCCTGGGGTGCGCGGGTAGTCTCCCATGCAATACCATCAGGGTACATGTGTTATGGGTCCGTGTGAACTTCCACACGCGATACCAGAAGGCTACGTGTATTACGGGGTTCGCGGGAAGTTCCACACGCGATAGCCCTGGGTACGTGTATTTCGGGGTGCGCATGAACTTCCACACGCGACTGGGCCTGTGAGAGTGGGGTACGTGTATTCCAGGGGTGGGCGGGAATATTTACTCACGACTGGGCCTGGGAGAGCGTGTTATGTGTATTCCTGGGGTGGGCGGGAAGATTCACACGTTCTCCTACAACGCGCCGAAAAATAAATTGTCCAATCCTGAAACACGTACACCAGCATGAAGCAGGCATACGTCGACCTGCGCAGCATAAAAGTGCGTGCAAACAACAAACAAGCTCAGACGCCAGGATGAATATACCGTTCCTAGCAGCAGTGGCCGTGGGTTACCAAAGGAGGAGGAGGAGGATAGTGAGGGCCTGAATTTTCACTCCCAGAACCAGCCTTTTTGGGATGCCTGATGACCAGGTGTATGGGAGGTACAGGTTTCCACCACACATAATACTGGACCTGGTCAGTGAGTGGGAGGATGACCTCACATCACCCACCCTGTGCTCCCAAGCACTCAGCCCCCTGGAGAAGGTCCTCAATGTACTGCACTTCTTGGCCACAGGATCATTTCAGCGGACAAGTGCCATAGTGGGTGGGGTGTCACAGGCCACGCAGTCACGCTGCCTACACCAGGTCTTGAACATCATCACTGCACGCCCATCAGTCCATAGGCACATATACCTGCCCAGGATACCTGCAGAAAGGCAGGCTGCCGCCCTCAATTTCTACGGTGTGGCACAATTCCCCAAAGTGCCAGGTGCCATTGACTGCACCCATGTGGCACTACGTCCCCCCAGGGCATCTGAGCACATCTATAGGAACCGCAAGCACTGGCATTCCATCAACGTGCAGGTAGTATGTAATGCCAAGGGAATCATCACCTCAGTATATGCCAACTACCCAGGGCCCACCCACGACAGCTTCATTTACCGAATGTCTACCCTAAGCCGGGACCTAGAAGCTGGGCGGCATGGCGATACATGGCTGCTTGGTGAGTATGAATGCCACTGCACATGCATGCATGTCAGATGCAGAGTTATGTCACTACCCCACTAATGATACCCATCACCTCCTCACCAGGGGACAGTGCCTACCATCTGAGCACCCACATGATGACGCCAATTCGGAACCCCATCACGCCTCCCGAGGTAAGATACAACACAGCCCTGTCACTTGGGCACACCCTTTGCAAGCCCATGGAAACGGGAAACAGGAGGGGTGTGTGTCACACAAACCCAAGCATCTGAACCAAATTCATGACAAGCCTGCATGTGCCCAGCCACAATCCAGCGTATGCCCACGGGAGCCACACAAGGCAACACACTGTCCAAAAAAAAAAAAAAAAAAATGGCCATTAATGGGCCTGGGGGGGGGGGCGGAGGCCACCCAGGAGGTCCAAGGACAGGGTGCACATCAAAACCCACCTCTGTGGATCTTAAGAAAAAAAAACACCTCCATGGGCTCATGGCCTACACGGCTACCCTATTGTGGGAGAATCACTGCTATCGCTCTCCTCACCCTCTGCTGCTGCATTAGGAGGTGGTGGCACTATGGGAGGCAGCCCATGCAAAGCCCTAGTCTGTTCCTCCATGGCAGCAAACATGCGGGTGTGGTAGGTCTCGTTCCGGAGGATAATTGTGCGTAGGTCCCCATGCAACAACTCACAGAATGCCCGGACCTCCGCCCTAGTTGCCTGCATCTCAGCTGAGAGCGTACGTGTGAGACGCTCCAGCTGCTGTTCTGTCCTTCTGTTTGTTGAAGCCTCAAGCTCAACAAGAGTGGTCCTGAGGTGAAGGAGTTCCACCCTCAAGGCTTCCCTGGAAATGGCTTCCCGCAGAGTCGCCAGTGCCGCCCGCCTGTTCCTGTTGGACGCCAACATGTCCTCCCTGTGTGACTGGCAGATGGAGTCTGTTGCCTGCTGTAGTCGCTCCATCAGCCTTTCGGGGGGGACAATGGAAGTGGCCACCCTATCCATGGCCTGAGCCATCATCTCTAATGATGCTGCCTGTTGGGTTGCCATACCATATATGGATTGCTCCCATGCGGTATTGCCAGGTGGCGTACGGCCACCACGTCGGCGGGCACCACACCTGTCTGGGGCAAGGCGAACTGCGCCTTGCTGTGCCGGCACTGCCTGAGGCTGCAGGACTGCATTCCCCCTCTGCTGGCCCAGGAACAGGATCAGATGTTGCGGAGTGTGACCCTGCATCCGTAACCACCAAAGGCGTACCTGCCAACACTGACATCCCCATTGAGGGTTCTAACCCTGGTGCAGGTGGGTCGGACAGAACAGAATCCCTCCCAGGAACACTCACCTGTGACGGCACATAGGTCTCATCATCCGAATCGACACCTGAATACAGCTCGGGGGAGGTGCAGCCAGAGACACCCCTTGAGAGCACGACCTGCAGCAGTTGTGGGTTCTCACCCACCACCACACCACGTCCCTCACTGGTGGTCGGTCGGGCCTCAGACCCCTCCTGGGTCTGCACCATCTCCACAACCCCAGCAGTATCAAGTGCGTCATCCCCTGCAAAGACATAAAAGAAAACAAATGGAAACAGGCATTAGCACTATGGCACACAATTAGGGCTGAGAGGCTACAGAAACAGTACTTGATTCACACATGTCCCACATGACTAAAACCCTCCCATGCATGCACCGTCACTGCGTGTGAAGGGTAGGCAGATGGCACACATTGATGACACCAAGATGGAAGATGAACACATTTGCTGCATGCTGCCTAGCAGTGGCATCACACATTGGCCAGTGATTGGCAGGTCAAATACACATGCCATCACACAGATGGCATGTACCCTAGCCATAAAGTGAAGAGGGAGAGGAGGGCACCAATTGTTCATTCAGTCCAGTTTGCTCATGAAATTGATTTTTTCATTGAAATGGGTCAAATGTTTAACCTGGAGCTGCCAGTCCAAAATGGTCCTATAGCACAGGGACATGTCTAAACAAATCATGTCCAAGAAACAAAGCCAGTCCACTGCACCATAGCCATGTCAGACATGTGACAATAGGACTGAGAAATGCTGAGTAAAAGTGGTGGTATGCAAACAATCTGCCTGAATAAACAGAGGAAAATAAGCAACAATGTTGTGGCAAGATGACACTTCAAGGGCAACTGACGTGGTGTTGGGCTGGATGTCTAATGTTGGCAGAAGGGATACTGCTATACCCAAATGCTGGTGCGCAGAATGTATTGGATGAGGCACATGGGTGACCCAAACCACTCAGGCACACACACCCTCACCTGGCACCCAAACAGAAGCCCTCCCACACACACCATGCACATGGATGACACACACATGCATGTGCACTCACCGGACAATGCCTCGTAATCTGCCAGTTCTCCCACGCCTTGGATCTGTTCCTCCGTGACGTAGGTCCCAGCAACCTGCTCATGTGGAGTGAGTTCTATGTCCTCTGCTGGAGACCCACCTCCAGTCACTAGAGTTGCGGCATGACTTGAGGCCAGCTTATTCTTTGCCATGCGCTTCAGATCATTCCAGCACTTGTAGCATTCAGTAGCTGTGCGCCTCATGATTCCAAGGGTACTTATGATGTCCGCGATGGTCTGCCAGTGTGCCTGACGTTGTGCAGGTGTGGTCTTGGATCCTGCAACAATCACCATTTCACGGTCATGTGCGGACACATACTCTACAAGTGCATTCAGTTCGGCCTTATTGAAGCTGGGCTTCCTTGACGGGCCGGACTGTGCAGCCGTGTCTGGGGCATTAGCCTCTACTGGACGAGCACTCTTCCTCTTCCGCTTGGAAGGTGGTGTGGATCCTGAGTGTCCTATGCCGCTCTGGACACTAGGGGCAGGAGCCCCAGTGGACTCTGTACTAGGAGTGTGGGATTGCACACTCAGCATGGGAGTTGGTGCAGGCATTAGCTCAAGTGTGATGGTGTCAGGGGGAATGTCAGCATGATGGACTTGGACCGACACTGTCCTGGCGGGGTGTGTGAGAGGTGGGGTGGATGGAGCCGCAGCTGCCCCTGCAGCCTCCCCAGCCTCCCTACGCGGGGCAGCAGATGACCTAGCTGCCCCTGATCCACGTGGCCTGATGACACCAACGTGCACCGGCGCACGTGGCCTAGACCTGCTGACCTGGAAGTCAGCCATGGAGTCACCCTATGCCAGGTCTGGTTCCACAGTGGGCTGGTCCAACAAGGGCTGTGCATGGATGGTGTCAGCCACATTACCCTCAACCAGGGGGGGGGGAGGCATGGGTGTCCCTGACTGCACCGCCACACATGGGGGGCTATTGGCACCCTGCAAGTCACGGCCACGTCCCCTACCGGATCCACCACGGCCACCACTTGGGGCTCGGCCACCTTTGCCACCCTTACGGCTTGTTCGCCTCCCAGCCATGGCACTGATGTTATTGTGCGTATGGGAGTCGATGTGAACTATTGTCCTGGGCAATTGGGGGTCAAAGGGGTTGGGTACCAGATGGTAATCGTACCCTAGTGCTCTAGCAAGGCTGTATTTCACCCTTGGGGAAAGATGACGGGTCACGCAACGTACAGGCACCCCAAAAAAGGGAAGTAAGGTGCATGAAACCCCTCCTAGACCACGTGTGTGGAAAAATAAACCTGCACTATGCTGTGGCACCCAGAAACACAAGAGTGAACGTATGCGTGTCACACGCAGCCTAGAATGACCTCTGAAGGGTTGTGCGACACACGGGGCAAGCACAGATGTTAAATACGTGCGCGACTCACTGTCTGCCAGGAACAAAAGCGTGAAAAATATGCACGTGTGCGCATTGGCAACAACCCCGCCAAAAGAAGAATTGTACGCTGTCTGAGGAGACAGGACAACAGTAGAAGGGAACGCTGTTTGAGGAAACAGGCCCAGGAAAAAGAGGAAAAGAGAAAAAGCTGTCAGAGGTAACAGGGAGTACGAACTTGAAACGCCGTGAAGTAAATCGCGTGTGAACTGGCAAGAAGTACAGATTTCACCCACTCGCTCTCCATGAAAAGCACGTACAAGGAAATGGCGTTCTACACGTACCTTTTATACACACGTCACAGACGCGCATACGCGATGAGGCCATTTCCACCAATTACACGCTTTGACACTCGGACGTGTATCTTTTTTTTTACACGCGCCATTCTCTACGGCCATACGCGTGACGTCATAGCTGCGCATGGGGGCCTTTGGGCCAATGAAATCGCGTATGCGTGCAGACGCGCTTATGCGCTAATGGCCTTTCCTTGAATTACACGCAGACGTGCAGGATTTTCACGTGCCAAATCACTCCGTATCAAGCTGGCCACGCGTAAGCACACGGAAGACCACGCTCCTGCCCAGAAAGCCGATTTACTGCCCCCCAGAGCCCCGAGAACGCTCCCACCTGCCATCTGCTGCTGCCTGACTGCCTGCTGTCCACGTGCCCTGCCATTTGCTGCCTGCACATCAGCCAGGGGTGCTGTTGCTGTGACCACCCCTGCTGGAACCGAAGACTCCCAACTGGGATTCCATCGCTCCACAGCCCAGCCCCAGGACCCAGTTGCTCACCCACTCCTGCCTCTGGGGTTGTCATGTCGGGCACTGCAACATCTGGCACCACTGACAACCCCCGGCCAGAGAGGCAGAGGGGCACCAGCTTCAGTGCCAGGGAAGTTGGTGTAACGCTCACCTAAATCCCACGGGGGTGCTGGTCTAGTCTGGGTTGCTGTGGCCTCTTCGAGCGTGAATCCTTCCTCCGAAATCCCCGGTTGAAGCTCACCTTATGGTTTGAAAGGATGAACTCTCCATCCTGCTTCTGGTGCAGGTGCGCGTGTTTGTCCAGTTACTTCACTGGTTTTCAGAATGGCGCTGGCAAAATCCACTTGACTTTTCCGAGCGGAACGCCGTAAGTATGAAGATTACAAAAGTACAAGTGTTGAGCCTCCTTTTCTGTTGCCTTCCTAACCTGTGATCTGTCCTTTATTTCAGGTGCAGAATGAAGGCAATGCGTTGAGGGATTGATTTGCAGATGGTAAACTCAGGTGAGTTAGCGATGGGGGCGATCCCTCTTAATGTCTATACAGTCGCGGTGGAACCAGAAGAACTCCCGAGGACCGGTGAGTGAAGCGCGGCGCTGCAGCGAGCAACGCAGTGCTTTTAAATGAAAGTCTTTTCTCAGGAACGCTGGCGTGAAGGTTCCGGATGCAGGTAAGAAGTTTGATAAAATTCTTGGTGTTCACCTTTCTCTTCTCTTCTTTCCTTACAGGTGTTCCAGGATCGAGGCGGGCGTGGCTGGAGACCAGATGCAGGAGCAGACACGGTGAGCGTTCAGCTGCTTGGATGCAGAACAACGCGAAGCGTGAGCTACTGTCTGGGCGTGGCTTAAATAGCCCCCAAAGTAGTTCCAGGTAAGTATCCTTCCCTGGCCATGCCCGAGTGGCAAAATAGTCCCAATGAAAAAATAGGCCCTTTCAGGTCTCAGGGAGGCCTGAATCTTGCAGCATGGTCTGCATCAGGTAAGTGCACAAAACACCTTCCTTTATGAGCCTGGCACCTATGGCGCCAGGACTGATGTCCAACATGAGCCTGGCGCCAAAGGCGCCAGGACAGAGTCCAAAGAGCCCCTATAAGGGGCCGCTGGGCTTTTACCCGGGGGCATGATGCCTGCTCCCGGGTGTGCTGGGCCTGGCCTGGTGCTCCGGGGGTAGGCATCATGACAGCACTGCCCCCCAAGGCCCCTCCCAAGGTCGTTCCCTCTGGAGGTTTCGGTTTGTTTGGGAAATTCCGATGGAACCTTTTTACCAGCCGAGGTGCATGTACGTGGTCGCTGGGTTCCCAAGACCTTTCCTGAGGCCCGTACCCTTTCCAATCAATTAGATAGAAAAGTTTTGATTTTGAGATCTTAGAATCCAAAATGTTCTTCACCTCAAATTCAGGCTCCCCATCTATCTGGATTGGTTCTGGTGGCTTTATTAATCTGGTTCCTGGTTGCACTGGTTTCAAAAGTGACACGTGAAAAACGGGGTGAATCTGCATGTTAGCTGGTAGATCAAGCTTGACTGCCACTGGGTTAATTATAGCTTTGATCGAGTAAGGGCCCAAATACCTTGGATTAAAAGTTCGAGGTCCCTTGAGCAATAAGTGTTTAGTAGCCAACCATACTTGATCCCCTATTTGGTATGGAGGAGCCTCACTCCGATGCAGATCCGCATTCTTTTTGTATTTCCCTTTCGCTTGTTGCAAATGTGCAGTTGCATCCTTGAAGGCTTGAGTTATAGTGGAATGCAAATGGTCCACTGCGGGCATTTCAAGGCTCAGAGGTGAGTCCAGGTCTGAAGTACGAGGGTGATGTCCATATAGGGTATAAAAGGGGCTTTGTCCAGTTCCAGAGTGTACAGAGTTATTGTATGCATATTCGGCCACCCATAAAATATCCTTCCAATTACCCTCCGATTGGTGCAACATACATCGTAGGTATTGTTCAAGGGTCTGGTTCGTTCTCTCCGTCTGACCATCGGTCTGTGGGTGGTGGCTGGTTGAGAGTCTTACGTCGATTTGTGCCAGTTGACAACACTTTCTCCAAATATGAGAAATAAACTGGCTTCCCCGGTCGGAGACAAATATAGACGGGATTCCATGCAAACAGATAATATTTTCGAGGAATTCCTTGGCTAGGACAGAAGCTGAAGGTAATCCTTTCAACGGAATAAAATAGGCCATCTTGGAAAATAAATCCACCACAACCAGAATAGTATTGTATCCATTACAAGGGGGAAGGTCCGTGATAAAATCTAGTGACAAGGTGTGCCAAGGTGCTGGTGGAATGTCTAAAGGCTGAAGAAGACCGGCGGGTTTTGTCTTTTGGCCTTTGTTTTGGGAGCAAACTCCACAGGACATCACAAAAGATTTAATATCCTTTCGCCAGGAAGGCCACCAGAATTGTCGTTTAATTTTTTCCTCAGTTTTGGCAATGCCAGGATGTCCTTCCATCAGGGTATCATGATGACGGGAAATAACCAGTTCTTGCAACTCCTTTTCTGGCAGAAATAAGCGTCCTTGGAAGTAAGGTAGGCCATCGTTGACCGAAAAGTAAGACCCCCTTTGGATCCAATCCTGCAAGGCTGTAGAGTCCAGGAGTTGTTTTACCAGTGCTTGAATGTCTTCAAGGGTTTGTAAAGAGGTTATCCCCAAAATTCTTTGTTCGGGAATTATCGGCACAGGTTCTGAGTTTGTGTCTATTTCTCCCATTCCTATTCGAGATAGCGCGTCCGCTTTGCCATTCTTACAGCCGGGGCAGTAAGTGATTACAAAATCGAACAAAGCCCATCGGAGCTGACGTGACGATTGAGCCTTGGCAGTTTTTAAATATTGTAAGTTTCGGTGATCAGTGATCACGGTGATGGTATGCCTGGCGCCAAGAAGATAATGCCGCCAAGCCTTAACAGCGGACTTAATGGCTAATAATTCCTTGTCGGTGATTGCATAATTTACCTCAGGCGGCAAGAACTTTCTGGACCAAAATGGTACGGGGTGCAGTTGGTTGGTTTCAGGGTCTCTCTGAGACAGGACAGCTCCCATGACTAAGCTGGACACGTCGGTTTCGACTATATAAGGGAGATCGGGACGCGGGTCCCTCAAAATAGGTCCGGACGTGAATTTAGCTTTCAATTCCTGAAAGGCCTGTTCGGCTTCCTCAGTCCATTCGAAGCGTTTATTTTTCCGCAAGAGTGCAGTGATGGGTTGTACCACACGTGAAAATTCCGGGATAAATCTGCGATAAAAATTGGCAAACCCAAGCATGCTTTGGACACCTTTCACCGAACTAGGTGATGGCCATTTGAGGATGGCATCCACTTTCCGTGAGTCCATTCGGACCCCTTTAGGTGTCAGGATGAATCCAAGAAACTCAACCTCGGTGGTATGGAAAACGCACTTTTCCAGCTTTGCAAAAAGTTTGTGCTGGCGCAATTTCTCAAGGACGGCCCTGACATGCTTTCTGTGATCAGATTCCAAAGAGGAGTTCACAAGAATGTCATCGATATTTACGACAACACAAACATCGATGAGTTCCCGAAGGACATCGTTCAGGAAGAATTGGAAGGCAGCAGGCGCGTTGCACAACCCGAAAGGCATCACCTGGTATTCGAATAATCCATATCTTGTACGGAAGGCCGTTTTCCATTTGTCGCCTTCTTTTACTCGCACCAGATGATAAGCCCCCCGGAGATCTAACTTGGTGTATACGCAAGCGTCCTTTACCTGGTCAAGGAGTTCAGGGATCAGAGGCAGAGGGTAACGGTTTTTAACAGTTATCTGGTTCAATGCGCGATAGTTGATAAAAGTTCTAAGGTCGCCTTCTTTTTTGGGCACGAAGAACAAAGCCGAGGATGCCGGAGACTTTGACGGGCGAATGAAACCATTGCCTAGGTATTGATCTAAATATTGTCTCAAATGCAGATTCTCAGGTTCAGTAAGGGCATAAATCCTGCTACAAGGGGGTTGTGCACCGGGCACCAGATCGATTTGGCAATCGTACGATCTGTGGGGAGGTAACGTGTTGGCCTGTTCCTTTTGGAAGACGTCCTGAAAGTCTTGGTATTCCGGAGGTAGTTGCATGGAGACAGAGGTTACAGACGCTAGACTAATCTTCAGATTTTCTGGGTAGCAGGTTTGTGCACAATCCGGGAAGGTTATTCTCTTCGCTCGCCAATCAATTCGAGGATTATGTGTCTCTAACCAAGGGATTCCGAGAATAACCTGAAACTGTGGAGCCTTGATTAAATCAAACACAACTGCCTCCCGATGGCCGTCCGGACCTATAAGCGTCACCTTAGCAGTGGAATGTGTTACCGGTCCAGAGGCAATTTCGGTTCCATCGACTGTGGTGATGACATCTTTGCTGGTTTTAGGACGCAGAGGGAGGTTAATCCTAGAGACCAATTCACGATCCACATAATTTCCTATAGCCCCACTATCGATGTATGCCTTTATTGCATGCAACCGCTTAGGCTGTTCCGGATCTACGAGGACCATTGGCACAATGAAATGCGAGGTCTGAGAGTTAGTTTTCAAGCTCGGCAAGCGGACCCCTATGCTTGTCGGGCGTGGTCGTTTCCTGAAACAGAGTCTTCATGGTTTTTATCAGCGGCTCCTACCACCTTCTTGGGCGGTTTTGCAGGGCAATCTCGTAGAAAGTGTCCAGAGGACCCACAATAAAGACATAATTGCATCTGCTGTCTTCTTTCACGTTCTTTTTGAGTTAAAGGCCCTTTAACCCCTCCGATTTGCATAGGCTCAGAGATATCAGCACCCTTGGGGTTAGCGTGGGTCTTGACCAACACCCGGGTCTCAAACTTGCACCGATCTGCTTTTCTGTTTTGAAGTCTGTGATCCAATTGGACCACTAAGTCTATATATTCTGTGCATTCTTGGGGCGGATTTACAAATTGGGCCAACACATCTTTAAGTTCTCCGCATAGACCTCGATTAAATAACGTGATTCTTTTATCCTCTGGCCACCCAGTTTCCACAATTAGTCTATTAAAGGTTGCAATGTAGGATAGGAGGTCCTGATTGCCCTGTCGCAGGAATAGGAGTTCGTCATCCAGAGCCTGCCCCTGAGAGTGTCGAGCAAATAACCTTTCCATGCTTGCTTGAAATCCTTGAAAATCACGGAGAATCGGGTCATCTTGAGTAACCAGTGGAACTGACCAATCGGCAGCACAGCCGCTGAGATATGACAATACAAAGGCTACCTTGGTCTGGTCATTAGGGAAGGCCCCAGGTCTGCATAGGAAGTGCAAACGACACTGATTCATCAATACGGCGAATCGTTTGGGGTCCCCAGCAAAGCGTTCGGGTGGGGCCAGCGGCATGTTTCCAGGTAGATTAATCTGCACAGAGTTACTGGGAACCACAGGAGCGGGGTTCCCCCCGGAACCGGGTAGAGGAGTGTGTCCAGCTTGACCTTGCAAAAACTGTCTAGCCAGGTCATCAGTCCTTTCCTTTGATACAATCACTTCCCTCCTGAGAGCATTAGTCTCTTGACGAGCGGCGTGTACTTCGGCCCATAATTCCCCCAGTAGTTGGGCCAACTGATCAGTCTCAGAAGTTTCCATAGCGCCTGGGTGGGAATTTGTAGGAAGGCTTTGCATACTGTAACGCTCACCTAACTCCCACGGGGGCGCTGGTCTAGTCTGGGTTGCTATGGCCTCTTCATGGCTGATGCGCAGAACTCGGAACACCGACTGAACAGGACCCTCAAATCTTGCTTGTCTGGCCCGTAGGGATATCCTTCTGCAGATGAGAAAGGGGATTAACAGTCTGCAGAATAGTGTGCTTGCTCCCCCCTTACCCCCTTCGTTCTTCTCTAACTTCCTCCGAAATCCCCGGTTGAAGCTCACCTTATGGTTTGAAAGGATGAACTCTCCATCCTGCTTCTGGTGCAGGTGCGCGTGTTTGTCCAGTTACTTCACTGGTTTTCAGAATGGCGCTGGCAAAATCCACTTGACTTTTCCGAGCGGAACGCCGTAAGTATGAAGATTACAAAAGTACAAGTGTTGAGCCTCCTTTTCTGTTGCCTTCCTAACCTGTGATCTGTCCTTTATTTCAGGTGCAGAATGAAGGCAATGCGTTGAGGGATTGATTTGCAGATGGTAAACTCAGGTGAGTTAGCGATGGGGGCGATCCCTCTTAATGTCTTTATATTCCTCCAGTAATGTCTTTTGTCCTTTCCCCATAGGGGCCGGGGTGCGGTACCTGCCAACGAAGCGGCACCGACCTGAAATGAGGAATGGTCCACCAACAGAAGACCGGTAAGTGTTATGGCGGAAAATTAGGCTTTCCTCATATGTTCCTTCTGCTCACCTTTTGTCTCTTCTTCTCTCCCCTAGGCGCAGAGATGTGGCGACCGGTGCAGACAGTCGCGGTGGAGCCAGAAGAACTCCCGAGGACCGGTGAGTGAAGCGCAGCGCTGCAGCGAGCAACGCGGTGCTTTTAAATGAAAGTCTTTTCTCAGGAACGCTGGCGTGAAGGTTCCGGATGCAGGTAAGAAGTTTGATAAAATTCTTGGTTTTCACCTTTCTCTTCTCTTCTTTCCTTACAGGTGTTCCAGGATCGAGGTGGGCGTGGCTGGAGACCAGATGGAGGAGCAGACACGGTGAGCGTTCAGCTGTTTGGATGCAGAACAATGCGAAGTGTGAGCTACTGTCTGGGCGTGGCTTAAATAGCCCCCAAAGTAGTTCCAGGTAAGTATCCTTACCTGGCCACGCCCGAGTGGCAAAATAGTCCCAATGAAAAAATAGTCCCTTTCAGGTCTCAGGGAGGCCTGAATCTTGCAGCATGGTCTGCATCAGGTAAGTGCACAAAACACCTTCCTTTATGAGCCTGGCGCCTATGGCGCCAGGACTGATATCCAACATGAGCCTGGCATCAAAGGCGCCAGGACAGAGTCCAAAGAGCTCCTATAAGGGGCCGCTGGGATTTTACCCGGGGGCATGATGCCTGCTCCCGGGGGTGCTGGGCCTGGCCTGGTGCTCCGGGGGTAGGCATCATGACAGTTGGTGTCCTGGTGGAGCAAATCCTGGAGCAGTATGATGCCCTCTTTGGAAGTGTGCGCGCTGACAAGGAAGGACAGACTCGGATCTGGACGGACATCGTGACTGCCATCGACGCGTAGGGGGTGGCATTCCGCGACTTCCAACATGTCAAGAAGCGCTGGGAGGACTTCAGGTCCAGGACCCTGAACAAGGCCCGGCGCCTCTTGAAGGCAGCGGATGCTAAGGGGCACCGGGGCCACTTGTCAGAAGATCAGATGAGGGTCCTGGAACGCATATCCCCAGCGCTCCACGTCCAGGTCCTTGAGAGGCAGACCCGTCTGGAGTCGAGCGGTAAGTGTACATGCATCATGATTGTAAGCTGTGCGTGTGGTGATGTGCCAGTAGTGTGCCGGTTGCACATCTGTTTGTATGGAGCCGAGCATGGGTGGGGGTGTACAGGGCCATGAGGCTAACACATGCGAGGGCTGTCATGTGTGAGACATGGATGGTGCTTGTGTGTGTAGGCTTGCATGCCAAATGCAGTTGTGTGGGCACACATGTTTGGATGAATGTGTATGTAAGTAGGCATGTTCGTGATGTCACGCATGTATGTTGTTTTCAGCTGCATGTATCAGCACTGTGTACATGTGCATGTGTGTGTATTTGATAAGGGTGCAACAGTGATGCAACATGGATGCATGTGACAGCGGGATGTGGAAGCCTGATTGGCAGATGTGACATGGATGCCCATCGGAACACTGTGATGTCTGGCTCACCTTTGCCTGCTCATGCTGTTGTATGTGTATGGATGGTGCTGGCAGTTGCGATGTGGCTGTGGTATGGCTCATGTGTGCAAGTTGAAATGACATGTGTGTTGCCAATTGTGATGCCATGTCTGAGGTTTGCCAATGCCACTCATGTGCAACTGTCATGTGTGTATGTGTCCATTGTACAGTGCCCTGATGCCTGTGTTTTATTTCTCCCTGTCTGCAGCGTCAACTGATGAAGAGGGCGGAGAAGGTGCTGTGGAGCACAGCGGCGGGGATCGCACCGCCAGCCGGAGACGCAAGGCCCGGCTCCCCTCCCAGGTTGTGATCTCGTCGGGGAGTGAGGAGTCCGGTGCCGCGTCCCAGGCCGCAGCTGCCGGGGGGTGGTCCAAGAGGCGGAGGTCGGAGTTGGACTCCTCGGCAGCAGAAGGGGCAGCTGGGACCCCACAGGGCCCAACGGGGGAAGATGGCACGGAGTCATCGAGGTTGGTGGGGGGTTTGGTGGAGGAGGAGGCCGTGCAAGCAACAGAGACGGGGTCTAGAGGTGGGGATTCCACTGGTGCTAGTGGTGCAGTGCAGGACCAGGGACAGGAGGCAGCACAGGTCACCGCGGAGGTGCCTGTGTGCAATCCTGTCCCTGATCCTGTCACTGCATCATCTTGCACCAGCAGGGATGCCTACGTCGAGACCCGTTTTCAGGCAGGGGATGAGCTCACGACAACTGGCCTTGCTCTGCCTGCGGACGTGGCTATCCGGGTCCGGGTTGAGCCTGTCCTGACTGGTGTGGCGTTGCGTCAACGGGCCATGCGAGGTGACCTGCAGTCTTTTCATGAGGAGACTGCACGTCATCTCGAATGGCTCGTTGACCACGTCGGCCTATTGGGACAGGTCACCCAGGCCAGATTCCTCCGTTTGATGGGGCTTGCTCAGACCCCCTCCTCAACTGAACCGCCTATGCGCCAGTCGTCCTCCATGCCATCTTCCCACCCATCAGTCACCTGTGTGCCCTGTGGAGCCTCTGACGGTGCGGCCAGGCTGGTAGAGGAGGCATCCCTGCCACAGTTGGGAGTCAGACGTCCTGCAGGGGTGGCCACATCAACGACTGCACCCCAGCCAGCGGAGGATGTGCAGGCAGCAGGAGGCAGTGCACGGGCAGAGGCGCAGCAGCAGCAGCAACGTGGTGGGAGCCATGATGGCTCGGAGCCTTCGACATCGGAGGGGCAGGCATCAGCCGGAGGGCAGGAGGACCCAGGGCGGGAAGTGTCTTCCGTGTGGCAGCAGTTGGGCCACGCCATAGATGTGGAGTGGCAGCCGGCGGAAGAGCCATGGCTCACGTTGGTCAGGGCGGAGAACTCCATGCGGAGGGCCCTGAGGCGGGCCGAGTGCCTCGAGTCAATCCGCAGGGAGTTTGGGGTGAACATGTGGACGGCCCTGCGGACCCTCGGGGCCATGGAGGAGGACCGCCTCTGGTACATTGAGCAGGAGTTCGATGATGCCCTGGCCCGGAACATCCCGAAGTGAGCCGTCAGACTAGCCCGCTGCCCTTGTATATAGTTCTGTAGTTAGTGTTAGGTTTCCTTTGGTTTTGCATTTTCTTTGGACCTTTTGGACAATGGGCTACATTTTTGTATATAGTTTTTTTTTTAGGTAGTGTTATTAGATAGGTTTCATTTCTTCGGTTGGGATCATGGACCCTGGATTGTTTATCTGTATATAGTTGACTTTTGGATTTTCAATTTTTTTTATGATTTCCCCATGGAGCAATGGTGTTCGATTTTAATTTTCCATTGGATTTACTTTTGTGGACTGTGACTCTGGACACCTTTCCTTTGCATTATGATTTGTGGTTTTGCATTATTTCACGGACCTGCTGTTTTTTTAAAAAAAAAATTCCATTATTGTTTGTTTATTTTTGATTCAATTTATGTTGCTTTTAATACATATTTTTTCTTCAAAGTTCAATGTGTAGTATCATCTCATTGGTTTCATGCATATCATGATATGAGTTTTGACATTCACTGACACCCATTGGGTGTATGTGAGGGACATGTGTTCATTTCCAAACTTGCAATTGGGGTTCTATCATGTTTTTGCCATTTATAAGTGGGTGGATGCAATACTCAGGTGGGTGTTTGGCATTTGGAGGCTGACCATAAGGGCCAGGGATCTACACTGTGGTGACATGTTGGCTGGGGGACATGAGTGGGGGCCTGGTGGAGGCTGCCCCTGCACTGCTGGGGGGTGGGGGTGATGAGAGACATGAGTGGGGGCCTGGTGGAGGGTGCCCCTGGATGCTGGGGGGTGGGCGTTCAGGGGGACATGAGTGGGGGCCTGGTGGAGGCTGCCCCTGCACTGCTGGGGAGTGGGGGTGATGGGAGACATGAGTGGGGGCCTAGTGGAGGGTGCCCCTGGATGCTGGGGGGTGGGGGTGGTGGTAGACATGAGTGGGGGCCTGGTGGAGGCTGCCCCTGCACTGCTGGGGGGTGGGGGTGGTGGGAGACATGTGTGGGGGCCTGGTGGAGGGTTCCCTGCACTGCTGGGGGGTGGGGGTGATTTGAGACATGAGTTGGACATGAGTGGGGGCCTGGTGGAGGGTTCCCTGCACTGCTGGGGGGTGGGGGCGCAGGGAGACATGAGTTGGACATGAGTGGGGGCCTGGTGGAGGGTGACCCTGGATGCTGGGGGGTGGGGGTGATGGGAGACATGAGTGGGGGCCTGGTGGAGGGTGCCCCTGGATGCTGGGGGGTGGGGGTGGTGGTAGACATGTGTGGGGGCCTGGTGGAGGCTGCCCCTGCACTGCTGGGGGGTGGGGGTGCAGGGGGACATGAGTGGGTGTGATGGGAGACATGAGTGGGGGCCTGGTGGAGGATGCCTCTGGATGCTGGAGGGTGGGGTGCAGGGGGACATGAGTGGGGGCCTGGTGGAGGCTGCCCCTGCACTGCTGGGGGGTGGGGGTGATGGGAGACATGAGTGGGGGCCTGGTGGAGGGTGCCCCTGGATGCTGGGGGTGGGTGTGGTGGTAGACATGAGTGGGGGCCTGGTGGAGGCTGCCCCTGCACTGCTGGGGGGTGGGGTTGGTGGGAGACATGTGTGGGGGCCTGGTGGAGGGTGCCCTGCACTGCTGGGGGGTGGGGGTGATGGGAGACATGAGTGGGGGCCTGATGGAGGCTGCCCCTGCACTGCTGGGGAGTGGGGGTGCAGGGAGACATGATTTGGACATGAGTAGGGGCCTGGTGGAGGGTGCCCCTGGATGCTGGGGGGTGGGGGTGATTTGAGACATGAGTGGGGGCCTGGTGGAGGGTGCCCCTGGATGCTGGGGGGCGGGGGTGCAGGGAGACATGAGTTGGACATGAGTGGGGGCCTGGTGGAGGGTGCCCCTGGATGCTGGGGGGTGGGGGTGCAGGGAGACATGAGTTGGACATGAGTGGGGGCCTGGTGGAGGGGGCCCCTGGATGCTGGGGGGTGGGGGTGATGGGAGACATGAGTGGGGACCTGGTGGAGGGTGCCCCTGGATGCTGGGGGGTGGGGGCGATGGGAGACATAAGTGGGTGCCTGGTGGAGGCTGCCCCTGCACTGCTGGGGGGTGGGGGTGCAGGGAGACATGAGTGGGGGCCTGGTGGAGGGTGCCCCTGGATGCTGGGGGGTGGGCGTTCAGGGGGACATGAGTGGGGGCCTGGTGGAGGCTGCCCCTGCACTGCTGGGGAGTGGGGGTGATGGGAGACATGAGTGAGGGTCTGGTGGAGGGTGCCCCTGGATGCTGGGGGGTGGGGGTGGTGGTAGACATGAGTGGGGGCCTGGTGGAGGCTGCCCCTACACTGCTGGGGGGTGGGGTGATGGGAGACATGTGTGGGGGCCTGGTGGAGGGTTCCCTGCACTGCTGGGGGGTGGGGGTGCAGGGAGACATGAGTTGGACATGAGTGGGGGCCTGGTGGAGGGTGCCCCTGCACTGCTGGGGGGTGGGGGTGCAGGGAGACATGAGTTGGACATGAGTGGGGGCCTGGTGGAGGGTTCCCCTGGATGCTGGGGGGTGGGGGTGATGGGAGACATGAGTGGGGGCCTGGTGGAGGGAGCCCCTGGATGCTGGGGGGTGGGGGTGGTGGTAGACATGTGGGGGGCCTGGTGGAGGCTGCCCCTGCACTGCTGGGGGTTGGGGGTGCAGGGGGACATGAGTGGGGGTGATGGGAGACATGAGTGGGGGCCTGGTGGAGGGTGCCCCTGGATGCTGGGGGGTGGGGGTGCAGGGGGACATGAGTGGGGGCCTGGTGGAGGCTGCCCCTGCACTGCTGGGGGGTGGGGGTGATGGGAGACATGAGTGGGGGCCTGGTGGAGGGTGCCCCTGGATGCTGGGGGGTGGGTGTGGTGGTAGACATGAGTGGGGGCCTGGTGGAGGCTGCCCCTGCACTGCCAGGGGGTGGGGGTGGTGGGAGACATGTGTGGGGGCCTGGTGGAGGGTGCCCTGCACTGCTGGGGGGTGGGGGTGATGGGAGACATGAGTGGGGGCCTGATGGAGGCTGCCCCTGCACTGCTGGGGGTGGGGGTGCAGGGAGACATGATTTGGACATGAGTGGGGGCCTGGTGGAGGGTGACCCTGGATGCTGGGGGGTGGGGGTGATTTGTGACATGAGTGGGGGCCTGGTGGAGGGTGCCCCTGGATGCTGGGGGGCGGGGGTGCAGGGAGACATGAGTTGGACATGAGTGGGGGCCTGGTGGAGGGTGCCCCTGGATGCTGGGGGGTGGGGGTGCAGGGAGACATGAGTTGGACATGAGTGGGGGCATGGTGGAGGGTGCCCCTGGATGCTGGGGGGTGGGGGTGATGGGAGACATGAGTGGGGGCCTGGTGGAGGGTGCCCCTGGATGCTGGGGGGTGGGGGTGATGGGAGACATAAGTGGGGGCCTGGTGGAGGCTGCCCCTGCACTGCTGGGGTGTGGGGGTGCAGGGGGACATGAGTTGGACATGAGTGGGGGCCTGGTGGAGGGTGCCCCTGCACTGCTGGGGGGTGTGGGTGCAGGGAGACATGAGTTGGACATGAGTGGGGGCCTGGTGGAGGGTGCCCCTGGATGCTGGGGGGTGGGGGTGATGGGAGCCATGAGTGGGGGCCTGGTGGAGGGTGCCCATGCACTGCTGGGGGGTGGGGGTGCAGGGAGACATGAGTTGGACATGAGTGAGGGCCTGGTGGAGGGTGCCCCTGGATGCTGGGGGGTGGGGATGGTGGGAGATATGAGTGGGGGCCTGGTGGAGGCTGCCCCTGGATGCTGTGGGGTGGGGTTGCAGGGGGACATGTGTGGGGGCCTGGTGGAGGGTGCCCCTGGATGCTGGGGTGTGGGGTTGCAGGGGGACATGAGTGGGGGCCTGGCGGAGGCTGCCCCTGCACTGCTGGGGGGTGGGGGTGGTGGGAGACATGTGTGGGGGCCTGGTGGAGGGTGCCCCTGGATGCTGGGGGGTGGGGGTGGTGGTAGACATGAGTGGGGGCCTGGTGGAGGCTGCCCCTGCACTGCTGGGGGGTGGGGCTGGTGGGAGACATGGGTGGGGGCCTGGTGGAGGCTGCCATGAGTGGGGGCCTGGTGGAGGCTGCCCCCGCACTGCTGGCGGGTGGGGGTGCAGGGAGACATGAGTTGGACATGAGTGGGGGCCTGGTGGAGGGTGCCCCTGGATGCTGGGGGATGGGGGTGGTGGGAGACATGAGTGGGGGGCCTGGTGGAGGCTGACCCTGGATGCTGTGGGGTGGGGGTGCAGGGGGACATGAGTGGGGGCCTGGTGGAGGCTGCCCCTGCACTGCTGGGGGGTGGGGGTGATGGGAGACATGAGTGGGGGCCTGGTGGAGGGTGCCCCTGGATGCTGGGGGTGGGTGTGGTGGTAGACATGAGTGGGGGCCTGGTGGAGGCTGCCCCTGCACTGCTGGGGGGTGGGGTTGGTGGGAGACATGTGTGGGGGCCTGGTGGAGGGTGCCCTGCACTGCTGGGGGGTGGGGGTGATGGGAGACATGAGTGGGGGCCTGATGGAGGCTGCCCCTGCACTGCTGGGGAGTGGGGGTGCAGGGAGACATGATTTGGACATGAGTAGGGGCCTGGTGGAGGGTGCCCCTGGATGCTGGGGGGTGGGGGTGATTTGAGACATGAGTGGGGGCCTGGTGGAGGGTGCCCCTGGATGCTGGGGGGCGGGGGTGCAGGGAGACATGAGTTGGACATGAGTGGGGGCCTGGTGGAGGGTGCCCCTGGATGCTGGGGGGTGGGGGTGCAGGGAGACATGAGTTGGACATGAGTGGGGGCCTGGTGGAGGGTGCCCCTGGATGCTGGGGGGTGGGGGTGATGGGAGACATGAGTGGGGGCCTGGTGGAGGGTGCCCCTGGATGCTGGGGGGTGGGGGCGATGGGAGACATAAGTGGGTGCCTGGTGGAGGCTGCCCCTGCACTGCTGGGGGGTGGGGGTGCAGGGAGACATGAGTGGGGGCCTGGTGGAGGGTGCCCCTGGATGCTGGGGGGTGGGCGTTCAGGGGGACATGAGTGGGGGCCTGGTGGAGGCTGCCCCTGCACTGCTGGGGAGTGGGGGTGATGGGAGACATGAGTGAGGGTCTGGTGGAGGGTGCCCCTGGATGCTGGGGGGTGGGGGTGGTGGTAGACATGAGTGGGAGCCTGGTGGAGGCTGCCCCTGCACTGCTGGGGGATGGGGGTGATGGGAGACATGAGTGGGGGCCTGGTGGAGGCTGCCCCTGCACTGCTGGGGGGTGAGGGTGATGGTAGACATGAGTGGGGGCCTGGTGGAGGGTGCCCCTGGATGCTGGGGGGTGGGGGTGGTGGTAGACATGAGTGGGGGCCTGGTGGAGGCTGCCCCTGCACTGCTGGGGGGTGGGGTGGTGGTAGACATGAGTGGGGGCCTGGTGGAGGCTGCCCCTGCACTGCTGGGGTGTGGGGGTGCAGGGAGACATGAGTTGGAGATGAGTGGGGGCCTGGTGGAGGATGCCCCTGGATGCTGGGGGGTGGGGGTGGTGGGAGACATGAGTGGGGGCCTGGTGGAGGCTGCCCCTGAATGCTGTGTGGTGGGGGTGCAGAGGGACATGTGTGGGGGCCTGGTGGAGGGTGCCCCTAGATGCTGGGGTGTGTGGGTGCAGGGGGACATGAGCGGGGGCCTGGTGGAGGCTGCCCCTGCACTGCTGGGGGGTGGGGGTGGTGGGAGACATGAGTGCGGGCCTGGTGGAGGCTGCCCCTGGATGCTGGTGGGTGGGGGTGGTGGGAGACATGAGTGGGGGCCTGGTGGAGGCTGCCCCTGCACTGCTTGGGGGTGGGGGTGATGGGAGACATGAGTGGGGGCCTGGTGGAGGGTGCCCCTGGAAGCTGGGGGGTGGGGGTGGTGGTAGACATGAGTGGGGGCCTGGTGAAGGGTGCCCCTGGTGGCTGGGGGTGCAGGGGGACATGCGTTGGTGGGCAGTAGTGCAAGGTGACATGTGGGTTGGCTGGGGGGCATGGCCATGGTGGATGGGGTGCCTGCGGGACATGTGCAGGGTAGGCCCCTGTGGTGTGGGCCACCTGCAGGGGCCATGGAGGGTGTAGAGGGAACACCTGGGAGGACCCACACGTGCAATTCATGTATGGTGCTCCCCGCGCACCCCTGGAATACACGTACCCTGATGGAATCGCGTGTGATACTTCCTGCGCACCCCTGAAATACACGTACCCTGCTGCTTTTGTGTGTGATACTTCCCACGCACCCCTGGAATACACATACCCTGCTGCTTTTGCGTGTGATACTTCCCGCGCACCCCTGAAATACACGTACCCTGCTGCTTTTGCGTGTGATACTTCCCGCGCACCCCTGGAATACACGTACCCTGCTGTTTTTGCGTGTGATAGTTCCCGCGCAATCCTGGAATACACGTGCCCTGATGGAATCGCGTGTGTTACTTCCCACGCACCCCTGATGTACACGTACCCAGGACAATCGCGTGTGAAACTTCCCGCGAACCACTGAAATACATGTTCCCCACTTGGCGTTTGCTGTTTGGCACCCCTGTGAACTGGTCCAGGTTTAGCGCAGCCCTTTGCGATGATTTGGGTATTTCGAAGGCTTTTCCTTGCGCGAGGGCGTTCTTGGGGGCGTAACTGGCGCTGCTGCAGGGTCGCTGCGCCACTCTGCGCCACGGCTGGTTTTGGAGGCTAAAATCCATGAATACGCTGTGCGATGATAAGGATTTTTTCGCACACGGCTGACGCAGTGTATCGCACGGGGAGACTGTGCGCCAGCCGCGTGCGCCACTTTTGTGCGAATTTCTATGAATTACCCTGTTAGTCCTGTCCATTTTATCTTTCGGCATCAGAGTCTGCTCCCATGTCACATTGGCCACCTTCTGTTTAGCTGCTTGAATGCACTGTCTCGAGTATCCCCTCCGTTTAAAATGATCCTGCAATAGTTCACATTCTGCCTTGAAATCATTATTATTCTTGCGATTTCTCCTTGCTCTGGTAAATTCTCCTTTAGGAACATTCCATTTTATGGGTTTGTGATGGCAACTCTCTGCATGAAGGGTTGAGTTAACCTCAGTTTCTTTTCTAAATGTCCGTGTTGCCAATTTGTTGTTCAGTACAAAAATAGTCAGATCCAAAAAGTGAATAGACTTCTCGTCATGACCCACAAATTCAATACCGAGATCATTCTCGTTCAATCTCATTCTGAATTCATTCAAATCCATACTTGCTCCATCCCAAACTATCAAGACATCATCGATGAAACGGACCCACAAAATGACATGTTCATTGAATGCTTCGTCCATGTATACAGTTTTCTCTTCAAACATTCCCATAAAAAGGTTTGCCAATGCCGGTGCGTACTTTGTGCCCAAATCATGCTAAAACATTTTTTCTTTATTTCTCTGTTTTTTATTTTTATTCTTTTCTCCTCTTTTTGTTTTATGTTTGTTCTCACTGATTGACAAATATTTCCATTTATATATATTTTTTTGGGTACAAATTTCTTGATTTTAATTATTAATTTATGTTTATTTCTTTGAACTTTTGAAACATTTCCGAAACCAAACCCTCCATTTTTTCTGTTCTCCTTTGTGGCCAAACGTATGAATGTGCTTAAAACATTATACATAGAATATGACTGTTTTGCTATTGCCCTATTTGTTTTGAGAAAGGCTCTTGAGCAGCCAAAACACGTGTAAACCAGGAATAAAGGGCTTTGTGACGTTCAAACCAGGAATAAAGGGTTTTGTGACTTGGAAAAAACATATGTGTGGCACAATCCTTGAGTGGCAGACCACTTTGATCTGTAGAGCTGTAAATGAGATTCAAGCAAGTACAATATATAATGGAGAACAAATAAGTTCCAAGAAAGGCAAAACCTGAATCTAAGAACTGGTGAAATCTGGTAATTTGTCAAAGTGTTAGAAAGCTGGGTAAGGGCAACTGGTTGCGTGAACTATAATGGGTGGGCCGTGCGACCTGTTAACTGCGCCTAGACAAGGACGCCCAAACAAGGAGAAGTGTGAAAGCAACTTTGAAATACTGTAAAGCTGAACATTGGTTGTTTGGAGCATCAGTATTGGAGTGAAAGCAACTTTGAAATACAATAAATCTGAACATTGATGTTTAGAGAATCAGTATTTTAAAGCTCGGGGAAGGAAACTCCTGAGCTCCTTTTGAACATTGTTATTTTTGGAAATCAATCCTTGAAGCTTGGGGAAGGGAATCCCTGAGCACCTTTGGAACATTGTTGTTTTGGAAATCAATTCTTAAAGCTTGGGTAAGGGAACCCCCTGTGCTCCTTTGAAACATTGTTGTTTTGGTGAAACACTGCTTAAGCTTGGGGAAGGGAACCCTAAGCCCCGTTTTGAACTTTGTAGTTGGAACAGTATCCTGAATGTGTGAAGAGGGATAGAGACTGCACCAGACTTTATGTTGAACACTATTTAAGTTAGAACATCCCCACACTACATTTCTATATTAGACGAGAGAGCAAGCATATGTTTTGACACAGACAGACTTTTGAGTTGAACTTACGGACTTAGACTTTTCCTTAGTTTCTTTAGGTAGGGCTATTCCCACCACAGATGTAGGTCACGTTAGGTCAAGCCGCAGCCTGACATAATGGGGCGTCATGGAGAGTTAAGGATATTCTTGTGAATTTTAGGAATAGCGTAGAAGAGCAGGATACGCTCTTCTGACTGGTTGATGAAATTGAATTCTTTTTGGGATCAGTGCCCTTCTTGAACTGCCTTCTCACTTAACACCAGGATTTTATTCTTTATTTCCGCTTTTGGATTACGGGAGATCTTCTGATAATGTCCTGGGATGTTTGACAGTCTATTGGTTTCTTAGTCATACATGTTTGCATCCAGTACAACAATGCCGCCACCCTTATCTGCCACCTTAATCACAATCAAGTGATCCTGTGCCAATGTTTTAATGGCCTCAAATTCAACTAATTCAAGATTTTGGATGAAAGCATGATAGCGATCATTAAAGATGTTATCATGATTACTTCATGATTATACCATGATTATAATGATTATACCATTCCTGTCTCACAGTGCCTTGCCAACCTGTAGAGGTTGAAGACTCTTGTTTAAGTTGCCTAAAATACTTTATAAGTAGCAAGTAGTAGCAGAATCAGTAGAACCGTGGTTGTCTATAATTGTGTCAGAACATTATTTGAATGTAGTAGAAGCAGCAGCAGACTGTGAGGCAACAGAGCCTGTTCACACAGTGTCATTGGCAGAAAGGAGTTGCTAAGAAGAGAGAAATCCCTAAGAAGAAGCATCCCAAAAATGTTTATTCAAGACGCTTCAGAGATTACAAGAAGAAGCCTGGTTATCAAACAAAAGTGGTACTTTGTTCTGAAATCTAACCATTCTTTCCTGGAATGAGTTATCCAGGAATACCGTTGGTGCTGTTTATTTTGTGGAACTTGGAATGGGAATCTTTTTATCAAACACAGGAGGAACTGTTGCAATTGATTTCTTCTTTGAGAGAACTATTGTTTCTTTGGAACTTTTCAAGAACTGATTTCAGACTTTCTTTTTCCTTGGAAGAAAATGACTTTGGACATTCCTGGGGGAACAAGATTTACCCAGGACAAATAGAAGTCATCCAAAGAACCTGGTTATGTGGTAATCTTTTATTTATGTTGTTTATATTTTGTTTTGACTGCTCTGTTGTTTTATGTGAGGGATGGTTTATGCATGCTAGGAGATTTTCCCTTAGATCCTAGACTAAGTAGGGAATTCCCTGGTAGAGTAGGCTTAGCTAGGTTCTGTTACCATTTCTCTGTTACAATAAAATGTCAAATATTGATAAAACTACAAGCAGTTGTCCACCTCGCATTACTGACCCCTCATATAGGGCTGGGGAGGCAACAGAGAGAGGGCTTCCTGTTGCCTCCCCACACTAACAACAACAAAAGATGGTGCCACCCGGGGAAGGGCCTCAGGTGGCTGGGACAGCGGGTGAAGAATGTCTATTCTCGCCCACTGTTCCAGCAACCTGATTGGCTGATAGCCCTTCCCCAGGTGCAAATGTTTGTTATACTTTTTTAAAGTTAAATAGATTTCTATTAATGATATTATTGAACATAACACCAGTTAACACTATAATTATGTGTTTATGTATTTAGCTCGAACCCCCAACTGGTCAAATTTATTTTCCACTTAAAATATGTTACTGTATTGTACAAAAAAGGTAGGTGGTGAGTTGGGGCCAGGCAATATTGTTTTGGGTAAGGGGTGAGGATGATGGTGGAGAGGCGACATAACCTGCATTCTGGCATTAAAATAGTAGGTACACAGAATTTGGAAAATAAATCGACTATTTCAGGTTCAATTATTTGTATTTTGTATTTATTGTGTTTCATATAGCGCTTTTAACCAAAGCGCTTTACAGAGAACAATATGCAATACATGAGGCAATGTGAGTCAATATTTGGAATCAAGTAACAAAGAACAATTTGTAGAACACTTTACAAAGAACAGTCAGTAATACAGAACATATGCAGTGAGGATCGATGTTCAGAATCAGCCGTTGACAGTCAGGCAGGTGACTGGAGTAAGTGTGTTTTTAAAGAAGAATGGAAGGAGGAATAGGAGGTAATAGAGCCGAGAGAGAGAGGGAGAAGGTTGCAGTGAAGAGGAGCAAGGAGTTGGAAGGATCGAAAACGGAATTGTGCACAAGGGGCGCGTGGTACAGTAAGTAGGAAGTGATCAGCTGAGCGGAGAGAACGAGAGGAAGAATAGAAGGATAGGAGGGATACAAGATAGGAGGGGGCGAGACCATAGAGAGATATGAAGACAAGACGAAGGAAGTTGTACTTGAGTTGAGAGTGAAAGGAGAGCGGTCCCAGTGAGGTAAGGGATGAAGAGAATGTGTTCCGATGGGAACGAAGACAGAGAGAACGGATGAAAGAGTGGTAGATTGATTTGCGAGGAGCTAGACGTGAGGAAGGAATGCCAAAGAAGAGAACAGAGCAATAGAAAATTCGAGAGAAGATTAAGGAAGATATTAGAAGTTTTGTGGCGTGGAAAGTAAGGAAAGGGCAAATTTTGCGTATGTTATACAGATGGAATAGACAGGCTCGGAAAGTAAGAGAGATGTGGTGAGCAAAGGAGAGATTAGTGTCAAAGTGGAGACCAAGATTACGGGCAGAAAGGGGGATAGGGAGAAGGGAGGGAGGAAAGGGAATGGAAGGAGGAGGAGAAGGGGGAGGGAGGACATTAGCGGGGGAAAAATAGAACTTCTGTTTTCCCCGCGTTCAGGGTAAGAAAGTGGGAGGTCATCCAGGATTTGATGGCAGTGAGACATAATGAGAGTTTGTGATGAATGTCGGTGGTGAAGGATGAGAAAGAGAGAAAAAGCTGAATGTCGTCAGCATAGAAGTGGTGAGAGACTCCAAAGGAAGAGATGATAGGAGCGAGAAGGGAGGTGTGCAAGCAGAACAGAAAAGGGCCAAGTATGGAGCCTTGGGGGACGCCGTGGGTGAGAGGAAAGGAAGAGGAAGTGGTGCCGCCCCAAGAAACGGCAAAGGTACGGTTTGATAGATAGGATGTGAACCAGGTCAAGGACAGGACCACTGATGCCAAAGGAGGAGAGAGAGTCAAGTAGTAAAGAGTGATCTACTGTGTCAAAGGCAGCAGATAGGTCGAGAAAGATAAGGACAGAAGAGTGTTTGGAGTAGCGGGCAGTGAGGAGGGAGTTAAGAATGGAGGTAGGAGCTGTTTCAGTGGAGTGGCGGGGTGGGGGCGAAACCCTGATTGAGTAGAAGGGAGAAGAGAGAGATTAGAGACGTGTGCTGAGAGTTGGGAGTAGACAAGGCGTTCAAGGAGCTTGGATAGAAAGGGTAAGTGAGAAATGGGGTGAAAGTTTGATACCAGAAGGGGGTATGCAGTGGGTTTTTTCAAGATGGGAATGATGATTGCATGCTTGAAGGCAGAGGGAAAGGTAGAGGTAGCAAGACAGATGTTGAAAAAGGAGGTAAGGAAAGGTACCAAGAGTGGGTAAACTTTGGGAATGAGAGAGGTGGGAAGAGGATCGCCAGCGGTAGGGTGAGTTTAGACAAGAGAAAGGAGACTTTAGAGTCTGAAACTGGAGCGAAGTTAAGAACGGTGGTGGAGGGGGTTGGGAAAGATGGAGAGGAGGGGATATATGTGGGGGATTGCAGAATATCTTGATGTAGAGTATGTACCTTGGAGGAGAAAATGTTAGCGAGATCGGTAGCTGAGAGAGGTGAGGCAATAGAAGGGTCAGGAGTGGGATGAGAGAGAAGGCGAGTCAGAGTTTGAAAGATGCGTTGAGGGTGAGTATACTGAGTGTGGAGAAGATCTGAAAAGTAAGTTTGTTTGGCAGATTTGATGCAGTTGTCGTAGAGAGTGTGGTAGGAGAAGTAGGTTGTCTGGTTGGCTGGAGAGTGGTGCTTGTGCCTGCGTCTTTCCAGGCGGTGAAGGAGGCAGCGCATAGATAGGAGATGAGGGGAGAGCCAGGGTTGAGCGAGTTTGCAGGTGGGATGGAAGGTGGTGAGAGGGTAGAGTTGGTCAAGACTAGAAGTGAGGGATGAAGAAATAGTGGATGTAGTCTCATTCACAGAGAGAGTGGAAAAATGAGTGAGAGGGAGAAGGGAGGTGGTGCAGGTGTCATAGAAAAGTGAAGAATCAAAATTGCATAGGTCGCGTCTGGAGAAGGAGGTGGTGGGAGGGTGGGAATTGGAGGGGGAGAGGGAGGCGAAAGAGAGACTGAGAGTAAGGAATGGTCTGCCAAGTAGTTAGGGAGATCAGATACAGAGTAAGCAGTGAAAGAAGAAACAAAGATTAGATCGAGAGTGGAGCCGGAAGTGTGAGTGGTTGGAGTAGGGAGAGGTGTGAGTAGATAGGAGTCGAGTATTGAGAGGAAGGGGGAAGTTAGGTGAGTGGTGGAGAGATGGAGATTAAAGTCGCCGAGCATGATCAGTGGAGTGGGGCTAGGTGAGATGTGACCTAGAAGGTGGTCAATGTCCTCACAGAAACACCATAGTGGGCCAGGTGGACGGTAGATGATGAGAAAAGATATAGCGTGTGGTGAGGTGAAGATTTTGTACATGTATTCGAAGGAGGGAAAGTCTGGTAGAGGTACCAGACAGGGAGCAGATAGGTACTGTGGGTGATATAGAAGTCCAATGCCGCCGTCACGTCCGGAGGTACGGGGAACGTGGGCGAATGAAGAGAAGGAGGAAGTGAGTCAAGCAGGAATTGTTGAATTGTGGTGAGGAATCCATGTTTCGGTAATGCAGAGGAAGTGAAGATTTAGTCATAGGAATATGTCCAAGACAGCCGCAGTCTTGTTGCATAAAGATCTTGCGTTCCATAAGGAAAGGCCAATGATGTTGGAAGTGTCAACAAGCTGGGGATAGATGAGGTTGGTGTAACGAGTTGATGCGGTGGAGCGGTGCACTGCGTGGGGTTTGGAGGGTGAAGGACTGTTGTGTATGGAGACGGTCATAGTGATTAAGCACAGTACCTTGAAGGAAATCTAGCAGTGGGACGGGCTAACATGGAGGATAAAGGAAGGAGCAGGCGGGTGGGTTGCGGCATGCCTGGGAACCCTTAGGCATGGAACTGCCGCAGACAGCTGCAGACAGCTATGTCACACTTTGCCTCACTTCGCCTGGAGGCGGAACTTACAAGCTGCGGCGAGCGGGATGACAGCGAGGCAGGTGGACGTCGCCTCCAGCTTTCAGGCATTGCCTGGTAATCAAAAGCTGCTCCTGGTGGTGGGCCGGCAGAAGGAAGTCAAGTGGTGTAGGGGCCTTGATAGAATGGCCCATGGCCAGATAGGGAGTAGCTGGAATCACTCCCCAGCTGCGGGCAGGTAGATCCACTCTTGTTCCCCCTTCGCCGCGGCTGCACCTGGAGGCGGATCTTACAAGCTGCAGCGAGCGGGATGACAACGAAGTAGGTGGGCATGGCCTCCAGCTGTCAGGCGTTGCCTGGTAATAAAATTCTGCTTCTGGTGGTGGGCCGGCAGAAGGAAGTCAGGTGGTGTAGGGACCTTCATTGATTGGCCCAAGGTCAGCTATGTAGATTGGTTTTCAGCAGATCGTAATAAGTGCTGTGGAGTGTGCGCACACCACATGCAGAAATCTCTGGGTTTTTAATTTTCAAAAGTTGGCAGGTCTGCTGTGGTGACAGGTCCCAATTCTTGGTGCCCTAGACAGCTGCATACAGACACAGACACGGAAGGAAGTCAGGTAGTGTAGGGGCCTTGATTGAATGGCCCAAGGGCAGCTAGGTAGGAGGGTTCTTCAGCAGATCGTAATAAGTGCTCTGGAGTGTGCACACACCGCGTGCCACAGAAGTCTCTGGGATTTAAATGTTCAAATGTAGGCAGGCCTGCTGTGGTAACCGTTCTCAATTCTCAGTGCCCTAGACAGCTGCATACATGCATACATACAGCAAGAAGTAATAAGGGAGCAGTCCACTCGTCGGCCTCTGGTGGTGGTGTAGCACTACTCTGCTTCAGCTGTTGCACCTTCCCAGGGGCTCTCCTGTCCTTCCGCCTGGGCGATTTTCCAAAAACAAGAATTATTCAGGCCCCCTGGGGGAGGGTCTTATCCTGGTTGGGGCCCTGGGGTGTGAGCAGGCGGGGGGATCCTCCCCGAGGGACACACTGTCTCGGGGCGAAGGTCGCCTTTCCCAAGTGCCTTCTGTCCCTCTTCCCCCTCTTCACTTGCTGCGTGACTTTAATTAATGCAGATGATTGCAGCCACACACTGCACCAGCAAACTTGCCGGGGTGTTATGGGCTGAGGGGAACATGTCACTCACCCCTTAAACGGGTGCTGCCGGTCCCGAATTATGGAGCTCTCTGCTGCTCCCACCAGTGCCTGCTGCTGCGGGGTGCCCTGACGATGTGCTGTGTAATTAGAATGCATAGATCGATAATTCTGGCAATGGATAAATTATAACCTTACACTTCGATCCAAATAAAATGGTTACATATGATAACACTTGAATATATTCATACTTAAGAACTATGAACTGATAACCCAAGTAATATAACAATATAAATACTTTCATGGAATATGAATGACTGAAAATAAGAAAGTCAATAAAAAGAATTACATATTGAGTACAACAATGAACTGAGTGAAAGCATAAAAAGGAGAGAACTGTGACAATGTTTATAGACGGACACATGGGAATGGGGCTAGGGAGCCTGCGGGATGTGAAGAACCCTGTGGAACCCTCACTGAAAGCCTGCCTAAAGTCTCCTCCCAGGTTGACAAGGAAAAGCAGATGCTTTCTGATCCTGACCGTGGGGGTGGTGTAATGCGGGAGGATCACCTGGGAAGAAACAAGGCCCAGGATGACGAGGAGACCCCATTGGATGAGTATTTGTCCTTTCAAAGGAAGTGCCTTTCTGGCTTACCAAAACAGATAATGGCATATTTTACTTATAATGTCCCTGACCCACATATAAGATATATGACTCTAGGTACAAGTCCTGTAAAATTGGAGCAAACCTTGTCATCAGAAAGATCTTGTAAGAATAAACGTCCTCCTTACTCCAAAAAGGTATATTGTGGAAGTATCTAGAAAAAGTGTGTTAAATCAAATGTCTTCCTATATAACAACTAATTCTGACGGTTGATGTTTTAGGGAGTTTAAGTGAAATAAATCTACCCTTAAAATTTGCTCAATTCTTAAAAGAAACAACTTTGTTGAAGGGGACTACACGTCCCATAATAGCAGGAGTACTGGGACGAGGAAGAGGGCTGAAGAGGCATGCATTTGCAGTAGTCAGGCAATTAAGCCTCACACCCCACACCTGAAAGAACCTTGGCGGCATAAAAGGCCCCCTCAAGTGCAGTGAATTGGAAGGAGCTGGAACTGTGACTGGAATCAGTGCTGTAACAGAGAGAAGAAAGCACAAGATTGGCAAATCAAACACAAGTGGGAGAACAAGAGGGACGCAGATTTCACTTGCTTGCTCTGAGAGGCCCTATTACCCAAAAATCTGAAGTGTGGAGCTTTGTTTCCCCATGCGAGCCTGATTGCCGTAGTTGCCGTGCAGAGAATGTGTTTGAGAAGCAAGGACCAGTCGTCAACCCGTGAGTCTCAGGAGCAAGAGGGACTCCAGAAACATGTGGCCGGATCGGAGACACCTTCAGAGAGAAAGAGTGTGGATCCCTAAGAAGCCAGAAGCAGTAGAAGTTGTGGCAAAAGTCGTGGAAGCAGTGCGTCCCACAGAGCAAGTTTTAAAGAAGCCGGTGAGTGAAGCCTAGCGTTCTAATTCTTTGTGCAAGCATTGCCGGCAACAGTATCCAGTTCCCTATTCATTTGCATGTGGTTTAAAGTGAGCTGAAGTTTTTTGCTGAAGTTGTAATACATGAACAATAGAAAATGTAGCATTGGCATATATTAGGAAAGTCCTTTCACTAGCGTGAAAAGCAAAAGCTGCTTAAACCCATTATTAAACCCTAAAGAGACTGTAGCTATCTGAAGGAGTGGTTGCGTGTCACTAATTAAGAAGAGTGAATGTTACGAAGGCCATTACCAAATACCTAACCTTGAAAAAACAATTGTTGAAACCTTCATTTTGGACTTACCCCAAAAAAATGAACTATTGCCATGCAAGTGCACATAATCCTATTCATGCATCGGCATGAGTGCAAGTCTAAGAACAAGAACAGCAAAAGAGTTTATGCAACAAATTAAATTAATGTAACTCAAAAAAGCAATACTTTATGCCCAAGGAACAGCGACATGCGGTCAGGGAAGTTCCTGGACTGTAGCACTATTTGTTCCGCAATGGCAAGAAGACTTTATTTCTTTTATTGCCAAACCTTATCTGTTGTCCCCTCTGGGCTCAGCTCCTTTGCTGCAGCACCTCAATACGTTCTTTCAAGGTTTAGTGGTCTATGGCAAACTGGGGATTGGGCCTCCCATTGTGGGGAGGGGGCATGTCCCAAAGAGCCATTGCACTTATTTTATTCCCATCAAAAGGATCCTTCCCTGGCAGTGAAGGTCACAATCTGTGAGCACTGAGGGTCATCAACTGCGTCTGCACCAGGCTCGCAATGCCAGCCCTCACCTGCCTGGTGGGAGTATGAGGAGTTCATGAGTATTGGGGCAAGAGCTGACAAAAGAGATCAAGGAGATGCGAGATCTCTGTGGCCGAGGAAGGGTGCTCACCAGCAAGACCGCCACTATGAAATGTACATATGAAACACACGAGGAAAGATGACCTGCACAAGGCTAATGCATCGCCCAGTAGATGTCCCATCCTCTATGAAGTACTCACAATTGTTTGCCGGTGGCAGCTTGGCCCACTAGTCAGTCAAAATTAAAAACAGTAATTAAAATAGAAACCTCCACTATCAGCTGCAAATTTGGAAGATATGATGTTTGCCCTGTATCCCCCAAAACATATGTATGTAATAAAGAGAATTACAGTTCACATGGAATATTGAAGGATAAGGATATGGAAAAGCGACATGGCTGACTTCAAATAAAACCACAGTTGTCAATTCCTGTTAAAGTTCTCTCCAACCTCTCCACACACACACACACACACACAATTCCAATGAATCCCAGTGACTGGCTCGGGAGGTTGAGGTTTCTTCCATCTGTTTCTGCCTTGTTGTTATTTGTTAATTAGAACGTTGTAAGCATACAATTATACAGTTACACTCTTAGACACAGCACATTATATTTTTCAAAAACACAACCGCACTCCATCAATATCAACGTGCCGAATTAAAGATAAAACTTAAAATACATGAAGTACTCATCCCTGCAATGGTAGAGAACCCATCATCTGAAAGAGCGAGCTGCTTTTACTGTATACGCAAGTGTTTCTCGTGTACTAAGAAGCTGTATTAACTGTGCCAATACTTTCGTTATGGTCTGCTTACCATGGCCGCTGTGCCAGGCATGGTCAGACCTGGCGGGCACAGCAACTCTGGCAGGCAGACCCTTATTGTGCCAGTCGGGTAACAACGGTGCCGGTGGGCTTACCAGCACCGTAGTTACCGGCACACTTGTAATGAGGCCCACTGGCTTCTGTTTTCCTCCTTCCTCTTGCCGCAGGGCTTGAACTGCTTCAGGCCTTGTCTTGACACACACCCTTCCTTAGTGAAGGGGTCTTTGGTCCTTCCACGCAGTCAAGGAGATCCTCTCGCTCCTGGGACCCTCAGCTGCACAACACTCTCCAGCCACGTTCTTCGGCAAGCTTCCTGCTGCGCAATCTCTGCAATTAAGTTCACATGTGGAAAAGCAGTCTTCCTTCACGCCTTCCACGGCACAACCTCTGCACTTCAGATTTTGGGGAAACAGGACCCTCTCAGGATAGGCAACTGAAATCTGCATAATCAAAATCCCGGCGTTCCTTCGTCTCACTCTCTTCTGCTTAGATTGCCAACACTGTGCTTCTGCTACTACTGTGACTACTCCTACTACAGCTCCATCTGCTTCTCTTGGCCTGCACCTGAGGGGGCCTTTTAAGTCTCTCTGCTTCCCTCAGGTGTGGGTCATTAGGTTCAACAGGCTGACTGCTCCTGAAGCATTGCTCTTAAGCCCTCTTCCTTTTCCCAGTACTCGTAGTCCCAACTACTCGAATTAGTTTTTCTTGTCAGGTTTTTAATTTTAAAGTCAGATTTATTTATTTTGAATACTTTTAAAGAAACATCTTAGGAGTTTAATTTAAAAGGACAAGGCCGCTCACTCAAGCTATTTGATATACGTTTCCTTTCATATTACTTCTGGGAGAAAGGGGGATTTTTAACCTTATTAGGCTCAAATGATCTTTCCTTCCTTGCGGCATTTAAAAATATCACACCAGATTTACTCACATCAAAAGACTTACGATGGGGTTTAGCCACATCATAACGACAATAAGCCATCAAATTTATTGGCACATTTAAAAGGTGTTCCCTTCCAAGGATGACTACTGTGTCTCATCTCCTGGGCTCACCTCACCACCCTGGGCCCGATCTCTTCCCAGGTGATCCTGCTGCAGTAACCTCCCCAAGGTAAGGATCAGAAAGCGTCTGCCTTTCCACGGCCACCTGGGAGGAGACTTTAGTCAAGGATTTAGTGAGGGATTTGTAGTATTCATCACATAGCCTTCCCCTAATGACCTGACCTACCGGTCAAGGATCCTGTTCCTTTTCTCCTCCACCTGCCTCCATCGCATTCATCGTGGGTTTACGTGTTTCTCAGTCCCAGACTGGATCATCTGTAAGATGGAGTTCATGAATTAAGAGGGGAGTACAAATAATCTTCCCTCTTTACATGAGTATTGGGATTTTGTCTAGTTTTCAATTTTGTCTTAGACACTTGAAAAATCCATTAATCAAAATAGAGAATTTTGCTACCCAAGATTAAAGATCTAGGAAGATCAGGCATTACTGCCACTAATACCAACACATTCTTCCCTAGAATGGTAACATCAATTATAGTCAAGGGATGTCTCTCCTTTTGACCATTGACACAATTTATTTCTTTTCCACCAATGGGTTTCCAATTGGGTGGAAGAATGTTAGCTTGTACAGCAAAACCTTTACTTCCAGTATTCAACTGATCCCAAACTGTTTTCCCTTGAAATAATACAGGTACACCATAGCTATTCTTTTCTCCACAACATTAAATCTGGTTTAGTTTCAGCCTTCTCTTTAAAATGGTAAATGGGTGGTATACTTGCCTATGAATTTTCTTGTTTCTCCTCTTCCCATTCATCCCTTTTTATATTATGGGAATGCTCTGTCGCACATCTGCACAGGATGTTCAAAACTCCCACATCTTAAGCAACCTGACTCCGGGTGTGCATCTTCTATGAAAAATCTAAATCTCTGAAATAGGAGGTGTTTCTCTGGGGAGTACCTACAATGGACTTCTTATATGTATTCAATACTGGAGATAATACTTTATAATAATCATCAGGTGGAAAAAATGTCTGTCCAGAGAAGAGGATTTGAAGTTCTTTTCGGGTTACCAGACCTTCTAAGTCTCCTATCAGGATGCATATCTTGCTCTTCTTCTAAACTATCCATATCATCTAGATGGTTTTTGATAAGGGGTTCAAAATTGGGACAGGTAAAATGTTCATAACATTAAAGCATATTGTCCTTGTTCCCATCCTCTTTCATTTTTCTACAAGGGGTATCACTGAGTTTTCCGGCCAAGATTATTTTTGCACTCAAGTAGAGTGTTTGTAGATTTAACTTTCTCCATATTCTAGGATCCCAAAGCTACGTCATACATCAATCTCCAGACTCTATCTACTCTATGGATTTCACTGGGAGTGGGTAAGTGACAACCATGAACTTCAATTCCTTGCAACTAGCAATAATTGGGATATATTTTAAATCTAGGGGCCTCATTACGATCCTGGCGGAATGGGTTAACGGGTGCCGCAAATGGATGCAGACCCATTACACCCATTCCGCCTGATTACGAGGTCCCCTCGCGGGACCCGTTAAGGACGCCTGGTAAACCAGGCGTCGTTAACGGGTGCCGCGAGGGGACCAGGGAGCTAACAACGGGCCAGTCATAATCTGCCCGTTGTTAGCTCCCTACACCCATTCCCATTGAGCCCTATGGGGGCTCGAATGGGAATGGGAAAGGTCCGGGCCCTGCTTCCCTGATGGAGGAATTACCGGGCCCTCCAAACTCGGAATGGCCCAGTAATTTCCCATTCAGGGAACCCGGACCCAGTTTTGGAGGTAGTCATGCCCTAGGACTTTAGTCTGGCATGATATTGGCAGATATGTATATAGGGAACTCCACCTCCATCATTAAAAACATCAGAAGTTTATCTTTCCGAGGTATGGTATGATTCTGGGGAAAATACAGATGGTATATATTCCCTTCTACTGATTGTCTTTTGGGAATAAAAGCTTGTCCCAAGATTTAAAAATGTTTTATTCTAACATTCATCTGAAGAGGCCACTGATTACAGAGGATCTCTCGTATCCTCCCAGTTCCTTTGACGGATAAAGACCCAGAGCTCATTTCCGCCCCAGTAAGGGAGGTGTCAGAGCCAGGTGTAACGGGAAGTTTAAGCTTCAAGAGAAGGAGGAATATGACTATGCAAATCCTTCAGTGCAGCCAGAGGCACGGAAACTGCTCTCCTAAATACCCGTGTAGATCTGCTCTTTAATCTTGACTCCAGCCTTCCTTCTGTCCTCATTCTCCTTGACCTTTCCTCTGCTTTTGAATATAGCTTTTAATCGCCCTTTGAGTGCTTTTACTTGGATACATTTGCCAGCCTTCGTTCGTGCAAGCGATGAGAACGCTCTGTAGCACTCACTGGCTTCTGTTTTCCTCCCATTGCATGGTGTAGGGCTTGCAATGCTTCACGCCTTGTCTGGACACACACCCTTCCTCAGTGAAGGTTTGTTCGGTCCTGCAACACAGTCAAGGAGATCCTCTCACTCCTGGGACCCTCGGCTGCACAACACTCTCCAGCCACAGTCTCTGGCACGCTTCCTGTTGCGCAATCTCTGCAGTTAGGTTCCCATATGGAAAAACAGTCTTCCTTCATGCCTTGCACTGCACAACCTCTGCACTTCAGACTTTGGGGACACAGGATCCTCTCAGGATAGGCAGCTGAATCTGCTTAATCAAGGTGTTCTTGGTGTACCTTTATCTCACCCACTTCTGCTTAGATTGCCAACACCATGCTCTGATTCAGCTCCTTTTATGCCTCTCTGCTTGCCTCAGGTGTGAGTCATTAGGATTAACAGGCTGACGACTCCTGCAACATTGCTCTTCAACCCTCTTCCACGTCCCAGTATTTAGGGGATTATGGGACTTGTAGTCCCAACTACTACAATTAGGCTTTTTTGTCAGATGTTTAATTTTAAAGGCAGATTTAGTTCTTTTTTGTTGTTGAAAATAGTATTTTATTGTAAAAATAGGTCTGTGATTACATTATCTACACAAATGTGTACATAGAAGGACCTTGTCAAAGAAAAAAGAAAGATGCGGGTGAAACAGCAAGTCAGTATTACAGTGCTTGCTTTGAGGGGTCACTTTGTTTCCTCTTGGCAACCAAACCACAAACTCGGCGGAGAAGTCTCTGTCATCATCTTTAACAAACTAAACCTACCTTTACATTTTTTCTCCTCTTCCCTCCCTCCCGCCTTCTCTCTCTTCCCTACCCCTTTCCAATAACCACTTTAGAGAGGACAAGATAATTCAGCAGGGTAAGCGCTTGTCTGGTGTCCGACTTGTGGCATTTGGGTCTCTGGTGGTCTAGACGGCTAACTCAGTTGCCTTAAGTGTGGCCATTATTGGGTGGTGTATTGAGGTCATAGCTTATTCCTTTTGCAAAAGTCCTGAAAGGGAAGCCACATGGCATCTATGTGTGAGTGCAATTCCAAGAGTGCTGCCGTAAGGCTTTCCATGTTATATATCTCTTTTGCTTTGCGCAGCCAATCTGTTTTTGTTGGTAATGAGCTTCCTTTCCACTGAATCGTTAGGCATACCCGAGCTGCTAAGAGTAGGTTTCTGGGCATATGTGCCAACACTATATACTGGTTTTCTATTGGCTCAATGCCAAACATGACCAAGAGTGGGGTTACTGCCTTTTTAATACCTTCTATGTCGTGGATCCAGCCCAGGATTTCTTTCCAATAGGTTTGGACATTGGGTCATACCCACCATTGGTGCCATTAGTTACTTACGAAGGAGCAGCCCCGCCAACAGTATGGTCTTATCCCCGGGTACATTTTAGCTAGGTGTGAGGTGCCACTGCATGTGCAATCTACCATTGTGCACTTTGTATTGGACCGAGATTGTGGAGCTCCAGACTGCTCTATAGACAGCGGCCCATCCTTCTAGGTTGCTTTCCATCCCAGGTCCTTCTCCCATCGAGCCTGTGTGGGTGGCACTGTCAAATGTCCCCTTGTTAGTAAAGAACTGTATAGTTTTGCTATCAACCTTCTAGATCCCTGATGGGTGTTTAGTACATTTTCAAACGGGGTTAGTTGTCGTTGGGGTTGTTTGTTCCACCATGGGTCATTTATTGTGCTTTTTAGTTGCAGGTATAGTAGTAGGTGGATTGACAGGCCTTGCGGTTTCCAACTCTGCTTTGGTCAGAAAGACCCGTCTTTCCACAGTTGCCCCACTCTGACCAACCCCTGCTCATGCTGCGGTTGAAAGCATATGGGATCGACTATAAGTCTCTAACAGAAGGTGCCCATATGCAGCTAAAGGTGAATGGCCATGTGATGACACTGTTCATGTCTGATTGGCTTTTCCAGAGGGACCACAGGACTGTCATGATTGGGTGCTCATGTATTCTTCTCGCTAGTAGTTTTTGGGGGACCTACAACTATTCTCCTTGTGTAACTGGTGAAAGGTGTCAGTTTTCCAAATTAACCCATTACTTCTCCCCTGATTCCCTTAAATGGTCTAAAAGGAGGGTTTTACTTCAACGAGGTAAAAGTCTGGAAGCGCTACTGGTAGTGATTGAAACAGGAAAAGAAGCTGTGGGAGAACATTAATTTTGATTGTTGTAAACCTTCCCGGCCCAGGAAAATTTCAACTGTGTCCATTTATGCATATCTTTTTTAATGGAGGTCCACAGAGGGGTGAAGTTGGCCTTTTATAGTTCCCCTAATCATTTTGTCATGGTTCCCCCTAAATATTGGATGTCATTATGTTTTTGCCTTATGTCCCAGCTATCAGAGGTAGGTGCACCGTCTTGCAACTGTAGGATATCTGTTTTACTTAGGTTGACACCAAAACCTGATTGGGACCCATACTCTGTGACTGTGGCAAGGAGAGCTGGAATGGGCTGGGTTGGGTGGGTCAGATACACCAAGACATTGTCTGCAAATAACGTCAGTTTATATTCCTTCCCAAATTTGGCGAACCTGCTAATTGCAGTGTTCGCCGGGATACTTTGGGCTAGTGGCCCCATTACCAATGCAAAAGATTAAGGGTGATAGTGGACAGGCCTGTCTGGTTCCTCGACTAAGGGTGAAAGGGCGAGACGCTACTCCATTGACCACTGCCTTTGCTTTTGTGTTGCGGTAAAGGGCTTGAGCGCCCCTTATCCAGCGTATTCCTAGGCCTGCCTTTTTTGCAACACTGCTACCATGAATGGCCATTCAACCCTGTCGAACGCTTTTTGGCCGTCGACAGAGACTAGGGTGGGGTCTGTGTCTTGAGTGTTTAATGATGCTATTAGATCTAGTGTCTTACGGATATTGTCAGATCCTTGCCACCCACTCACATAACATACCTGGTCATTGTGTATGAGCCCCGGCAGTACTATGCTTAACCTGTTGGCTAGGACACTGGCATAGATGTTTGCATCAACTTTAATCAGGAAGATCGACCTGTAGGAGCCCCAATCTTGTTTGTCCCTCCCTTCCTTTGGTAATACAATTATGCGTGCCTCTGTGAAGGACTCAGGGGCTAGGCCAGTCTCCATGATGTCCTTGAAAAGACGCGTCAGAAAGGGTGATATGGCCCTGCTGTAAGATTTATAAAAAGCTGGGGTAAAGCCATCTTGCCCTGCCGCTGATCCCAGCTTCAATTTTGAGATAGCAGCACTCCCTTCCTCCAGTTCTATGGGGCTGCATAGCTGATCTGTGTCCAGGCTCTGTAAGGTTTTGTGAGTAGTTTTCTCTAAGTATTCCTCTGCACTTTTGCTATTTGATTTGTTGCACAAGGTGTATAATTGCTCGTAAAACTGAGCACACCAAGCTGTGATCTCAACGGGCTCATTCAGCATTTTCTCTTTTAGGGCGCTAATTTTGTATACTGCCCTCTCAGCTCTTTGCCCTCTTAATCTGGCTGCTAATACTGTGTGGGCATTGTCTCCTTTTTCCTAAAACCTTTACTTTGTTTATCTGAGCTGTGTCAGCGCTTTCCCTCTCCATAGTTCTTTTAGTTCTTGTCTAAGCTCTCTTATATCTGCTAATGCTCCCTTTTAGGCAGGTCAGCTCTTTGCTTCTGATTTCTTCTTTGAGGGAGGACTCTGTTGCGTTCTCATATTTTTCATGAAGGTTCCCTATGCTATCAATAGCCCCCTGACCGTAGATTTCGCTGCTTCCCATACTGTTGTTCGGGGAGGTCGCTTGTGTCGTTTTGCTGAAAGAAATCCCTGATTTCGAAATCAAGTGAGTTTCTAAAGAATTGGTCTTTGTATAGGGTGTTATTGCAAATCCACCTTCTGTCGAATTGCAGTGCTTGGTCCTAGGTCTAAGACTACAGTGGTCATGTCGTGGTCTGACCATCCCACCAGCTCAATACCCACTTTCACCTTGTTGTTCTCTTGTGCCGCGTCTATGAAGATATAATCTATTTGGGTAAATGTATTGTGGGGGGGGAATAATATGTGTATGCTCTGGTCTGTGGGTGATGAGTTCTCCAAGTGTCTATTAGAAAATGTTCTTGTAGGAGGGGTTGTAAACGCTCCTTCACTAGCGGTGGTGTGGCTCCTTCCCTGTATGAAATCCAATCTAATGTGGGGTCCATCACCATTCTAAAGACCCACCGCAATTTAGCGCTCCTGTTCCACCCATCCAAGAAGGCAAAGAGCTCTCTGCTGAAGGGTATCTGCTGGCTATTGGGTGCATAGGCCAAGCACAGTGTGACTGCTTTTGATCTAATGACACCATTGATCTCTAGGTAACTCCCATCAACACTCTTATGGGTTTGTATGTTCTGTATCCCCAGTGATGCCCAGTATATCATGCCCACTCCACCTTTCTTTTTGGGTCCCGATGCCCATATGGATCCCCCCAGTTACCTTCCTTTAACAATAAACTTCTCTCCTTTCTGGAATGTTGTCTCTTGTACAAATAAAACACCTAGTCCAGATCGGTTGAATGCCCTAACCAGCAAGGATAATTTCTGGGGCGAGTTAAGGCCTTTCATGTGTAATGACCCGAACCGGACTAAGTTAGCCGCCATCGTTATAGCTTTCAGGTATTGTAATGCTTTCCCACTTCTCGGGTTCTAATAGTCGCCTTCCAACCTCTAAAGCCGTTGCCGACTTACCAGCCTTGCTTCTCTTCAGTTGTGTCATCTTTGTAGGTGTTTTCCTTGCTATTGTCTCTAGGTGTGTACAGTGCTGAAATTCCCTGTACCCTGTCCCTTTACTCTCTTCCCCTCTTGAATTTTCCCACCTTCCCTCCCCCGCACCCACTAAACTGAGAAAGGAGAAACGGGTGAGTTTCTCCTGATGGAGGAAATGCCCTAAAAGGTAACATAGGGCCCCACTGTGGGGATCTCCTTGGAACTCACAACAGGATTAATTTATTTTTAGCTTGCTCCTTAATGGCGCTTACAACTTACTAACCACAATTGAGTGCCCAGTTTGTGAGGTGCAGACTGGTGCCCCCTGTGGATGGCTCACACCTGCCAGAACTCATTAGGAGGAGTGGCTCACCATTGCTTCAGCGGCTCGCCCCAGCATGTAGATGACTGGCACCGGGGAGCTGAGGTATGGTGAACCATTAGGCTGTTGATAACCAGAAGTGCTGGAGCGGATCTCACGGGCGCCTCTGACAGTATGGGGAGGTTGCACTGGTGCACTCGTCAGCAAACTGCTGCCAGTAAGAACACACCATTATAAAAGAAGCAGCTTGGACACATTCCCTCTGAAGAACGTTCCTCGGATTCTGTGTACTTGCGCACCCTGCAACCATGGCTGAACAGGCTGCTAAATCCAGACCAAAAAAAAACCCACATTTAAAAAAAACAAAAAAACAAATCTGTATTTGTTGCCACTAAATCGGTAGGCAGTAAGACTGCTTAAAAAGCGGTATCCTACTGCCTAAATCGGTAGGGTTGGCAAGTATGCTTGGTATCTGGGCCCTGTGATAGCTGGTTCAGGTCCTTGCCTTGGTGTCTGGATCTCTGTGCTTGGGTGTCCTCTGCGGCTTGGAGCAGCTATAGTGTAATCGTGCGGTGCTTGGGTTTTGGTGTTATCCCCAAGTATGTCACATTGGGTGCTTGGGAGATTTCAGCAGGCTTGCCCTGCGTTGAGCACGCTGCTTGCCTCCCTCCTCACTTGTTGCGGTCTGCGGCAAGCCCTGAGCTTCTTAGTAGCTTCGCTGGGAGGATTGCTGTGTGGGCTCTGGACCCGCCGCTGGGCTTTTACTGCACCAACTGTGCGTTGCTCCTTGTGCGCGTGTTGTGCCTGACTTTTAATTGATAAAGCGTCAGGGGGCACTGACCTTTAGCGGGTTATTCTCTGTGTTGTAGTTGTAAATCTCGCCACCTCTTCTGCTCCTTATGCTGGCAAATGTGACAAGTCCCAGCGGCGAGATCACAGTCGCTGTTTCTTTTATTTTAAATGGGGAAGTGAGAGAATTCGCCAGAGATTTCGATGCTGCTTAGCTGTTTTGCATGCAGTGGCCATCCTCCAGTGATTCGCTGTGCCTCGTGCTGAGTGGGAGTTGCCTGTTGATTTAATATGTCCCTGTTACGCCTGTTGCTGCCCTCCTCACTTGCCATGGTCTGCAGCGAGCCCTGAGCTCACGGGTAGCTTGGCGGGGAGGATTACTGTGTGGGTTTTGGCCGCTGTTGGGCTTTCACTGCACCGACTGTGCATTGCTCTATGTGCGCGTGTTGTGCCTGCCTTTTACCTCATCAAGCATCAGAGGGAACTGATCTTTAGTGGGGTGTTCTTTGTGTTATATCTGCGGGTCGTGGCACCTCTCATACTCATTGTGCGGGAAAATGAGACAGGTCCTGGCGGCAAAGTCTCAATCATTGTTTTTTTATCTTCAATGGGGGATGTGAGAGGATTTGCAAGAGATTTCGCTGCTGCTTAGCTAATTTGCATGCAGCGGTTGTCCTCCAGTGATTCGTTGTGGCTTGCACCGAGGGGGAGTCGCTTGCTTATTTAATATGTCCCGGTTGCTGCCCCCTCACTTGTCGTGGTCTGCAGCGATCCTTGAGCTCCCGTGTAGCTTGGCTGGGAGAATTACTGTGTGGGCTTTGGACCAGTGCTGGGCTTTCACTGCACTGACTGAGTGTTGCTCTGTGTGTGCGTGTTGAGCCTTAAATACCCCCCGATGATGCTCTATGCGCAGGCCAGCTCATTTAACTCATAAAGCTCAGAGGCCACTAACCTTTAGCAGGGTGCTGTTTGTCTCATAGTTTTGGGTCGTGGCACCTCTTCAGCTCTTTATGCCGGCAAATAAGACAAGTCCTGGTGGCGAAATCACAATCGCTGTTTCTTTATCTTAAATGGGATACATGAGAGGATTCGCAAGAGATTTCGCTGCTGCTTAGCTGCTTTGCATGCAACGGCTGTCCTCTAGGGATTCACTATGCCTCACGCCAAGCGGGAGTTTCCTGCTCATTTAACATATCCTGGATGCTGCCTAGAGGCCTCCCGGGGGGTGTTTCTGTTCGGGTGGCGTTCGCAGCCTTTGACCATTTCGGCAGGGGTTTGGCTAGCTGGTTGTCTGCCGCTTCCCCCCTGTTCTTTCACTTTCTTCTCATGCTGGGCTGGGGTATTATATGAGCGCCGTCATTCCTGTGTGGGTTTCAAGGAAGACGAAGGCTCAGGCTGCCATGGCGTCTGCGCCCCCTTGTGGTCTCCCAGATTTATTTATTTTATATACCTTTAAGGAAACATCACAGGAGTTTAATCTAAAAGGACAAGGCAGCTCACTCATGCTATTAGATATATATTTCCTGTCATAGTACCTATTGGAGAAAGGGGGATTTTTAACCTTAGAAGGCTCAAATGATCTTTCCTTCCTTGGGGCATTTAAAAATGTCACACCCGATTTAACTACATCAAACTTAATGTGGGCTTTAGCCACATTATAACAACAATAAGCCATTACATGTCTTGGCAACTTTAAAAGATTCTTCCCTTCCTAGGATAAATCCTGTGTCTCATCTGTGAGAAACCTGAAGGTGTCTCACCCGCTAGTCCCCGGGGATCTGTCATCCAGGTTGCCAGGACACAGCCATAACTTTTGGATCCAGTTCCTGGAGGTGGACCAGTGTGGGAGGATCACCTGGATGAGCAGTCTTCCTGGGTGGGGGTGTCACACCAGATGGAGAGATCCGGTATCCCCTTCCCTGTAACACCTTTTCCCCAGGATATTTAGGAACTCAAACCCCGCCCCTTCCTTCCCGACACAAATATGGACTAACACACGAGCCGTATGCCTGACATGTCCCAACACAAGGGTCAGGCAGAGTCAGGCAATAACTGATCATTACACACACATGACTTCCATCACACTACCCCACAAAGATAAAAGGCAGAGCACGAAAGCACACTCTGGGCAAGGCAAAGCACACAAGGAAGCAGCAGTTCCAAGATGGCAGTTTAATACGAGGAGAAAGATGGCAAGAACAGAGAGGGGTTCAAGGTGGGAAGTGCCCTTGACCTCTACAGAGAAAAAACGTTACTTTCACAAACCTTTGAGAATAAGAAACATAAGACCTAGAATTAAAGCTGACGAAACCTTCAATGTGTGTCAGAGGTACCCGGAGGTTCTCCAACGTCGATAGCCAAGGCTGGGAGGAGTGTTTGCCGCTGTGGTACTTTCCTTGGCTCCTAAAACAAAGCAGCGCCAGTAAAGTCAGCACAGCCGGTGAGTGGGGGAGACTGACAGCAGACAGGTCTTTGTCAGAACCAAGGTTGTAAGCAGCAACATTGTATGGAGAAATGTAAAAGAGCACAGTGTGTGAAACGTATGAGACAATCGACGCAAATATAATTGAGCAGCAAAGGGGTGACTGAACTTTTGATACCAAGTTAGATACCGTATACAGAGCGGTACGCCTTCGCGTGGGTGTACATTCGAAGGTCTCTGTTAGGTATCCAACTGGGAGGTGGCAAATGTAAAAAGAAATTAGGAAATTGAATTGGTCATGCAAAGTGTCAAGCTAAACCCTGTGCACATTTGAAGGACTTCGATAGTTAATACAAATTGAAATTGGTCCGAGCCCGGCTGAGGGAACTAATGGTGTAAAAGGGATCTGAGCCCGGCTGAGGGTCATCTGGGGTGAACCGTGAGGCACTCGAGAAAGAATATTCTCTAAACATTGGAAAAGACGATCTGAGCCTGGAAGAGAGGGTTCCAAAGTAATAATTGTTGTATAAAAGGGATCTGAGACTGCCTGATGGGATCCAGGGTGAGTAAGAATCACCTGAATTGAGTACTTGTAAGAGAAAGGGAACTTTTCATTTGTTTTGGTACATCAAGCCCTCTGAACCAAGAGACTTTGATGAGTAAAGAGACTTGGGCACCGAATACCCTGATACTGGTAATTGAACTGTAACCTCGTACCGAAGAAGCCAGGGAGTGTGCTAAGCTCGAGTGAACCGCCTTGTCCCACACTGAAAACGTGGGAAAGGGAGGCCATCAGCCTGAACATCCTGACATATCATTTTTGTGAACACTTCTTTCTTTTTCATAAACACTACCCCACACTATTTGTATTTAGAGGTAAGGATTGGCATTAGATGCTTTAGTATAGGCCCTTTATTTTGACAAGACTCCACTAGGACTGCATTATTAATATTTGATGAATGTAGCTTACTCCCATGTGTAGATTTAGGATTAGACAGGCGTTTATCACACCCTTGTTGAAGTTCAATAAACACCCTTTGACTGTGGTCACTTGTGTCTGTCTTACTGTTGATACCATGCCTTCCTTACACATCCCACGGGATCTCCTCACCACCCTGGGCCCGCTCTCCTCCCAGGTGATCCTCCTGCAGTACATGACCCCCAAGGTCAGGATCAGGAAGCAGCTGCCTGTCCCTGGCACCCTGGGAGGAGACTTTAGGCAGGGGTTTACTGAAAGATCCATAGGATTCATCAGAGCACCGAGCGAGAGCAATTTACCCGGTGTGTCCTTCACTTGGTAACGGAGCGATCGTGTGCTGCTTGTGTGCGCCTGGGCAGACGCGCTGCTCATGTTTGTATGACAGATACGCCAATATTGAATACCAAACTGTTAGAAAATCACGGAGGTGGCAGTTAATGAAACAAATTAGATGTGATGTACCTTTTGTGAGTTTTTGGAGAGCTGACAACCCGGTGAGAATCCAGTATTAAGAACTAAGGCATGCAATGGCAAAGCCAAAAGAGAGGTAAAGCTGGGCCATTTGAGAACACCAAGCATTGCCAAAGCCAGAAGATAGCTAAAGCTGGGCCAAGTGAGAACACCAAGCATTGCCAAAAGCCAGAGGGGAGCAATAAGAACTTCAAGGGTTGTAGGAAGTGCTAATCCTATATTGAGACGAATGTGCTTAATCTAAACTCACATTGCCAAAACAAAGGTAGCCACAAAGAAAGACTGTATCCTAGCTACTGTTTAATCACTGGTACAGAAGGGATAGAAAGTTGTCAAACAAGCAGCCCTTCTGGAAGAAGTTATCCAGAGGGAGATGAGCATTGTTTGTAAAGTGAATGTTCTATTCGCTGAAAGCTGCATTTTGATACAAAGCAAAACTATTGAAGTTGTGGTTATTCTAAAATTGAAAGTTACCATTGAAGCACTTTTCTCTTTTGTTGAAGAAGTAGATAGACAGGCGAGTTTACCCATAGGGCAAGAAGTGATCGCCCAGAAGGAACATGTTGAAAGGATAAACCAGGTGGTAGAAGGTTCAAGTGCTTAAGAGTGGTACTAATAGAAACAACATTTTGAGTTGTGACAGCTGCAGAAGAGTTGGCTCAAGAAAAGCTACAATTCTTTCTGCAGTTAAAAGTGTGGCAAACCATCCCGACCAGACTATTTGTTGCTACTACAAATGTGGAACAGTTCTTATTGCAGGAGGAATGAGAATTTATGACTTTCTCAAGAATTGTGGTAAACCATTCTGACCAAATTACTTGTTGCTTGTACAAATGTGGAACAGTTCTTATTTCAGGAGGAGTGAGGGTTTATGACTTTTTTCAAGGTACTTTATTTAGGCAATAGAACCCGAGGGGGCGATAGAAGCCCTTTGTACGGGGTACTAATAGCAGTTCTTCTCGGGTCGAGAAATAGCAGTGCAACCGTTTCTTGACTATAGAATAAAAAAGATAAGAAAATAGCCGCCAGGGATTAGAGACAAGGGACTACACGTAGTCCCTTCTCCCTTTTCATGGTGGCCTGAGGGAGAAAGAAAAGGAACTGCGATGGACGCAGCCCCATCTGGCAATTCTCGGTGGCATCCTGGCCTTCGGGCTGCCGTATATGGTAAGTAGTGCCTGGTGGTCCGTGATGATGGTGAACTCCTTGCCAAACAGGAAGAGATGAAAGTATTCACAAGCCCAGTGTAACGCTCACCTGGTTCCCACGGAGGCGCGGCGTCGAAGGCGCAGAACTCTGAAGATGGACAGGAAGGGCCCCTCTATTCTGGCTTCCCTGGCTCGTTGGATACCCTCCTGTGCGTGAAAAGGGAGTATTACCAACTGTGGAACAATGCTCAAGCCTCCCACTCCCTTCCAACCCTCCACGATACCTCCTCCACGATTCCCCGTGAAGCCTCACCTTAGGGTTTGGAAGGATGAGCTCTCCATCCTGCTTCTGATGCAGGGGCGCGTTGAAATCCAGTTACTTCACTGGATTGAGGATTGATGGGAGTTCAGGTAGGCTTGACTGTTCAGGTAAGGCGCTGTAAAAGTTCTGTTCAAAAGTTCAAGCTTAATAATAATGTTCGTTGTCTAATTGCAGCAAGCGCTAATGCTTATGTCTTTTTCCCCTTAGGGGCCGGGGTTCGGAGTGCCGGAGATATGGCGCCGACCCAAAGTGAAACAGTTCTGGATGAGCGCTCTGGTAATGTCTTTGCATTCGCTCATTCAATGTCTTTGTCTTTTTTCCCCATAGGGGTCGGGGTCCGGAGATGCCAGGAAGCGGCAGGACCCGAAATGCAGTGGGAATAATCCAACAGGTAAGACTTAAAAGGAAACTGAGCTTTCCTTATTCCTTTTCTCCCTCTCACCTTTGTTCTTGTCTTTTTTCCTCTAGGCGCCGGGGCGTAGCTGAATCCGGAAGATCGCTGCTGAAGATGGAAGCGCCTTGCAAAGGTGAGTAAAATGCAGCGCTGCAGCGATCGAAACGAAATGCCTTTAAAATGATGTCTTCCTTTTCAGGGCCGTTGGAGAAATGACTCCGGGATGCAGATTTAGCAGGTAAGGGCTTTTCTTCTCCTATTCTCTTCCTTTCTCCCCTTGCAGGTGTTCCAGGGTGCTGGCAGGCGTGGCTGAAGTCAGGATGCAGGAGCTGACACGGTGAGCGTCCAGCTGCTAGGTGCAGAACAACGCGAAGCATGTGTGGCTGTTCGGGTGGGGTTTAAATAGCCTTGGAAGAAGTTCCTGGTATGTATCCTTCCACCAATCAGGTATGTAACCTTCCCCGACCACACCCGGGTGGTGAAGTAGTCCTACAGGTTAAGTAGTCCCATTCAGGCCTCAAGAGGGCCTGGATGAAGCAGCAAGGTCTGCATCAGGTAAGTGTGCACCCAAGCACTTAAACACATATCCTCTTCTATGAGCCTGGCGCCTAAGGCGCCAGGACTGGGGTCCGCTATGAGCCTGGCGCCTAAGGCGCCAGGACTGAGTCCAAAGGGCCCCGACTTGGGCCCGCTGAGACTTCCCTGGGGAAAATGATGTCTGTCTCTGGGGTTGCTGGGCCCGGCCTGGCTCCTTAGAGGTAGGCATCATGACACCCAGACGACCGCGAGGCTCTCTTTTTCGGCCTGTGAGTATGCCTGTTCCGTGGTCGTCAGGCTCCGGCTGGCGTATGCCACCACGTGTGTGATGTGTGGCTCCCTGGGATCTTTCTGGGTCAATATGGCGCCGAGTCCCACCGGGCTGGCATCCACTATTAGTGTCGCGGCTGGCGTCAAAGTATGCCATGTCTTCTGCCTGTGCGATGGCCTTCCTTATCGCTTCGAACGCTGCTTGACACTCCTTCGACCATGTGAATGGCGTGTCCTTCCGGGAGAGTAGGCGCAGGGGATTACTGACTGTGGCGTAGTCTTTCAGGTATCTGGAGCAATAGCTGGCCAATCCTAGAAACGACCTGAGGTCGGTGGTGTTCACGGGGGGCGTGGCTGAGTTAAGGGCCTCTACTTTTTCCGGGTCGGGCCTCATGCCTTTATCCGAGAAGATGTGCCCGAAAAACCTCAGAGATCCTTTCGAGAACTCGCACTTGGATTTGTTCAAGGTTATCCCTGCGTCGTCCAGTGCTTGGCATACCCTGTGTAGTGCTAGGTCATGTTCTTCCTGTGATTTGCCATAGACTAGGACGTCGTCCGAATAGTTCAGACAGTTGGGGACGTGTCTGATGACCTTGTGAATCTCCTCCTGAAAGATCTCGGCGGCCGAGGATATGCCGAAACTGAGTCTTTTGTATTGAAACAGGCCGAGATGAGTGACGAATGTGGTGATGTAACGGGATTCCGGTGCAATTTCAATTTGGTGGTATCCTTTTGTAAGGTCTAACTTGGAGAAGACTCTCGCCCCATGAAGAAGGTGAATCATGTCTGTGATCCTGGGCGCTTGATGCCTTTCCCTTTCGATGGCTGTGTTGGCTCTGCGCATATCTACGCATAAACGTATGGATCCTTCTGGTGACTTCTTGGGGACGGGGACGATGGGCGATACCCATGGCGTCGGGCCCGATACAGGTTCTATAACGTTCATTTTGATGAGTTTGTCCAACTCCTCTTCCACCTGTCTCTGGATATTAAACGGAATGCCTCGATAGTGTTGGGCCACTGGTTTGACCTGAGGGTTAATGTGGAGGTGTACTTTCCGGTTTCGCAGCTTGCCTAGGCCGGTGAAGAGTTTTGGGAATGATTGTTCGATTGAGTCCAGTTTTGTAAAGTACTTGTGGGCCATCAGCTGGTACAAGATGTGTACTAGTCCCATGTCTACTGCTGTCCGGAAGCTCAGTATACATCCGCTGTTAGCTTCTGTGTCTAGGATGTACAGCGGGATCTTTGCAGAGTGCCCTTTATGTGTGCATCTGACTGTGATCATGCCTTTGCATGGCAGGGGTGTCGTGGAGCGATAGGCGTATATGTCTACCGTGGCCTTTCTGATCTTTGGCTGTGTGGTCAAGGACTGATATGCGCTTTCACTAATAATGTTGACCGTCGCTCCGGTATCCACGAGAAACTTCAGTGGGGTGTCATTCACTTGAAGTGTCAAAATGGGGCTGTGTTGTCCTGTAGGGCCCACACGTAACCTTTCCTCCTCTGATCCTCTTCTGACGAAGGGGTGTCAGTACTGGTGGGGGATCTGGTCTCAACGTATCTTACAAAACGCCGCCTGTGTGATCGTCTCGTGTCCTCTGACGAGCGTTTATCTTCGCGTGTGTATCGGCTTCTGCAGTCGCTGTCTTCTTTCCTGGCGCGCCATCTTTCGCTGTCCACTGCAGGTCTGGGCGGGCTCTGGGGGGTGGGCCGACGCCTTTCTTGGTAGCGATGTTTGGAAGTTGTGTGGGTTGGGGCGTTCTTACACATGGCCCTGTAGTGGTCCATTCCCCCACATGCGGCGCACTTTTGCCCTACAGCCGGGCATGTCCCTGTGTGTGGGTATTCATAACCACATTTAAAACATGTGGCATCGGGGTGTTTGTTGCCTTGATTAGGGTGGGTATACAGTTTGTTAATCGACTCGGTGTTGTCACTGTGTTGGTGTATGGACACTTTTCCTAGGCTGTCCAATTGCGAGTCCACCGCTGCTTCCATGTGGGCCAGCGCCAGGATTTCTTCTAGCGATCATTGTTTCTGTAGGAGCTGCTTACGAAAAGGCTGTGAGAGGCATCCGGCTATTACTTGGGACCTGAGCGCCTCTTCATTGGAGTATCTATGGAATTCGCAATGTTTCAGTTTGATGCAGAGGCGCATCACAAAATTGTCTATTGATTCCCCTTTTTCCTGTCTTGTTGTGTGGAACATGTGGCGCTCATAATCCACGTTTGTATGTGGTGCAAAGTATTCGGACAGCTTGGCGTGTAGCTCCCCGTATGTGACTGTTTCTACATTCAGCAGCTCCCCCGCAATGTCTCTTACCGCAGGTCCCACTGCCATGAACAGTGTATTTTTCAGCCTTGTGTCGTCCGTCAATCCTATGGCACCTGTGTAGAACTTGAAGTCCTGTAGCCATATGTTCCATCTGGGCCCCAGATTAGAGGTATCTCTGATTTCGAATGGGTTGGGCATGTGCATGAATTTGGCTGCTCCCTCCTGGTGCGCGTGCTGGCTGTTGTCCTGTGCTGTGTCAGCATTTCCAGGCGCCGATCCTACCGCTCCCGAGGAGGATGCTGGCGTGGTCGCCGTGTCCGACATGACTGCGTTGCAGTGAAGAGTTCGTGTGTCGATATGCTGTGGCACCTGGGACTGTGCTTGGGCAGCTGCAGCAGCCCTTCTGCTGTGTGTGGTGAGTTACCTTCCCCACCTCACTGCTTCCTTGTGGTGTGGCCTTATGTCTTGGCCTGCGCAGCCTCACGCTGCACGTGGGAGGGAGGTCGTGATTGGCGCGAGAGGAGGTTTCCTCTGGCGCCACTCTCCCATTTCTTGCTGTCACTGGGCGCGCTGGCACGCCTTCGCGCGGGCACCCGTGTGAAGAGTTGGGGACTTTGTCACGTGGGAGGCGGGGCCGCCCGTAGTCAGTGCTCCCGTAATTCTGGGGCGCCGTGTGCTGAATCCAGGCCTTTGTCATGCGGGAGGCGGGGCCGTGTAGAGTCGGCCGTCGTGCCTGAGGCGCGCCGACGCGCTGAACTGCTCGACCGCAGACCTCGGCACGGTGCCAGCGGGAGTCCGTGCCCGCTCGTCACCAGTGTTGAGGTGCCGCTTCTTCCCGAAGCGTCCCCTTGGAGAAGGCCCTGCTTGCGCAGGAATGATACGCGGGAGCCGGGGTGTGATGCAACCTCTTTTATTAAACGCATCGGCGGAACTGCCGAACCTGCCCTCGTCCCTCCCCTTCCCCTGACGTCACGTCCGGGACGTCATGTCCTGTGGGACCCAACGGGGGTCCGCCCACACAACGATGTGGGCAACCTGACAATGAGGGCCACCCATGGAGGAAGATTTTGGGAGAGGTGCCGAGGAAGAAAAGGGAGGTGGGGGAAGGAAGAAGTGCAGAAAGTGGACCCTGAAAATACGGCAAATACTGTCAGAGAAGGTTCAGGGCCTGTGTCAGTTCAGAAGCATGCTAGCTGGTGCTCGGTTGAACATCTTAACCTAATAACTAGCCCATAGGATAAGCCAAGAGTAGAGAGAGGAAGTAGAAAGAAGAGGAAGACCCTGAGTATACCAACTTGATCGTAGTTTCACTCACAACACCAAGGTGAGTAGTGCCTCTCTTCAGTTTCTGGCTGTGCTGATGCATCTCATTTTCAGTTTCGGCCACTGAAAGGGCCTATCTTTGCCTTCAATCTCAGGAGGGACAAAGGTCTTTCCGTCCAAGAGAGCAAACCAATCTTCATGCTTAGTAGGGCCAATGCGTCATCAGTCCCAGGAGGGCCAACCCGTGTTCAAACACAAGAGAGACAAAAGGGGCCAAGAAAAGTGTGTCCCTGAGCACTCTTAACCACCATAGAGGAGGAGTAACAGCAATTTGCACTGGGAAATACAAACCGAGATGAGTATTATTAGAATACAAAAAGTGGACACAGGAATAAAGTCTTCTAGAAGAAAGGGCGTTTCCTCATGAGTGTAAGGAATGTTAGCAGAGGGAATGTTGTGGGTGCAGAATGAGAGTGGAGAACATTACAAGAGAACATAAGGCAAGTAATACGGTGGTTGGTGTGAGGGTGAGAACAGAGAGAGTTGTTGCCGCATAAAGATGTAATACAAGCAAATAAAGAAAGAAGTCACACATACTGGCTGTGTCCTGTTTTACTTCATTAAGAAATGTTGATGTGTGGCGGGCAATGACAAAGAGCCTGCACCTGCATGTGCCATGGATTTTGGCCACACTGTGAAGGAGATGTTGCCCTGACTGAGCAGGTACAGGGTTAGTTGCGAAGTCGAAGGGTGGCTGATTGGGACTCTCCAGACCAGTGTTGGGCAGGATCAGGGCTGTGCGTGAGCCAATGAGGACACAGGAAGTCCCCTAGCAGTGTAGCTGTGCATGTACGGGACAGAGTGTATGATCCAAGGACGCGTTGTCCTTTGTTGGCAATTGTTACTTGGCAATATGAGATGCGATAAGGATTTGACACGTCTTTTGTTTAGCTACATAACACGCTGCAGGATTTCACTGTGCCCCTCCCACACGCAGTGTAGCGACCAAAAGGGACACTCGCACACACAAAGGAGGGAAAATGCTGTAGCACAATTGGCCGATACTCTGAGAGGATTTCTTTTATTAGACCTTACAATGAACCAGCTATTTTCCATCCAAGAAACTGACCTCCAACATGGGGAGACCAAAAGGTCCTCTCGTCTAATGTGAATTAGCCTGTTCACAATGTAGCAGCTATTTCCCATTCAAGGAATGGACCCGTAACCCAAGGAGGCCTAGAGGTTCTCTCGTCTAATGGGAACTAGCCAGTTCACAGTGAAGCAGCTATTTCTCATTCGGGAAGCGGACCTCCAACCTTGGAAAACCGAAAGGTTCTATCACCTAATGGGAGATAACCTATTCACAATGAAACTGCTATATTCCATTTGAGAAACAGACCTCCAACTTGGGGAAACAGAAAAGTCCTCACGTCTGCTGGGAACTAGCCCTTTCACAAAGAATCATCTATTTCGAATTCCAGAAATGGACCTCCAACTTGGGGAAACAGAAAGGTCCTTTTGTCTAATGGGAACAAGCCTATTCCCAACAAAGCATCTATTTCCCATTTGAGAAACGGATCTCCAACTTGGGGAAACAGAAAGGTCCTCACGTCTAATGGAAACTAGCATTCTCAGTGAGAATACTCTAAAACCCATTATAACGTAGGACCTGGCCTCAAGGAGAGCAAAATGGGCCCTTTCTCTCATGGGAACTAGCATTCTCAGTGAGTATAATCTAAAACCCATTCTAACGCAGGACCTGACCACTAGTGTGCTGAAAGGGCAATTCATCTAATGAAAACTAGCCTTCTCACAATGAAGCAACTATTTCAAGAAACTGACCTCCAACATTGGAGACCGAAAGGTCCTCTCGTCTAATGTGAACTAGCCTGTTCACAATGTAGCAGCTATTTCCCATTCAAGGAATAGACCCGTAACCCAAGGCGACCTGGAGGCCCTCTCATCTAATGGGAACTAGCCTGTTCACAGTGAAGCAGGTATTTGCCATTCGAGAGCAACAGACCTCTAACCTGTGAAACATAAAGGTCCTCTCATCTAATGGTAACTAGCCTGTTCGTAATGAAGCAGCTGTTTCCCATTGGAGAAAGAAACCTCCAACCTGGGACAACCACAAATTCTTGTTGTCTAATGGGAACTAGTCTGTTCTGAAAAAAGAAATCGGCCACATTTTTTTTACAGCACAGACGCATCCTTGTCTGCAGCAGGGAGTGGTCTATATCTGTAAAAGTGTTTTGTTTCTGGTGCACATTATCAGTCTGTGTGCTCTACACACTGTTGACCTGTTTGTGTTGCTGTGTGTTCTTGTATTCACTTAATACCTGACTGGTCCAAGTTAGTTGGAGGTCAGTGGCTGTATGGCTCCATAGAGACTGATATTCACCTGTCGGCCTATTATGTGGGTTAAGTAAGAAAAGAGGGTTTCCTATGTGAGCCTATGTGCATTCAAATTAGCAGTCCTCACAGGTTCCCAATCCTGTAATGATTGTGAGGGAACACACTTGTTGGTGTTTATACAATGTTATGTTTTAATTAAATTAATTTCATATTCATCATGAGAAAGAGAAATTCTTCACTTAGTGTCATTCATTATTGAACTTGTGCCCACAATGACTTTTCAGGTGAAATTGTGTCATTGTTAAATACAATTGTGCCAATCTGAAGGTTGTTGTAGTCTGGGTCGATTCTCGGTGCAAAGGATAATCCTTTGTTCAGCCCGCTTATCTCTATTTCATTCAGTTTTTGGTTGACAAATTCGTTCGTCGTTGTTCTCTTGTCTCCTTCCTGAAGAGGAGTAAAGAATAAGAGGAGACAGACAAGGAATAAACACCCGATCAGAGTACAGGTAGGAGACAAGAGAACAATGACGAACATAGTAATGAATTTGTCAACCAAAAACTTGAATGAAATAGAGATAAGCAGGATGAACAAAGGATTATCCTTTGCACCGAGAATCGACCCAGACTACACCAACCTTCAGATTGGCACAAGTTTATTTAAGAATGACACCATTTCACACAACCTTGCACGCAGGTGCCTGTCTATTGCGTCATCAACAGGGGGCCAGATGGACTGGTTGTCCAGCGAAACAAGGGGTGCCTGGCCGAGCTGCTAAAGGAAACTGCTGAACACAAAGTGCCATGATGGGAGAGGTGCTGCCCTCAATCATTGTAGATGGAAATTGCCAACAAATGGATAAAAGCGCCTTATTCATCCCGATTTTTTTATTTTGATTTCTCGTACAAACCTTTTAATCTTTTGCAGAAATTACAAATCATAAGCAGCATTCGAAATCTGTTGCTAATAAAGTGTTCAAATTCAAACAGTGATGATCGAATTATAGAATATATCATTTGTTTTTATTGTTCTAATTATGTTCATTTAATAAACTGCACCGTTTGGCGTTCTCAAAGGCGCTTCCAAGTGAAAGGAGTGAACTGGCCAAGCTGAGTTTCTGAATCTGACCCTCGCCTGGTCCAGGGTGCCACAGATCACCACTGCTGGGAACTGCTCCTGTCGCTGTGGACACTCACTCACTCATGGATAGATCGCTATTGTTGGGGAATCTGATGCTGCCATATGGTGAAAAAAACATTCTAGATTCAGGGCTATCTTTCTTAAGGCATTTTGTGGCCAGGGGGCACAAATACATTTGTGGTGTCATGCAAACTATGCAAACATATATGCCAACTTAGTTTGTATAGCTTCGCCCACCTCGCTAAAAGGACATGTAACGTCACAATCATACTCAAAAGGCCACCTGGGATGTTCCAATCGTATCGTTTTTTCCAGAGTTTGCCTCTGTTCACTGTGTCGAATGCGACCGAATAATCTATATAGAACACATGCAGAGGTAGTGCCCTCCTGACCCACGTAAATACTATAATCCTTTTAAGGGACAGAATGTTATCAATGGTACCCATTTTCTTACGAAACAAATGGCAAAATGCTAGCACTCTCACTCCGTCCATAAGTTGTGCAAGCAGGATCCTGGCAAAAAATGTTGAGCATCGCGAGCATCCTGTAATTGGCAGGATGATCGTTTTACTGTCCCTTCTTAAACACTGGCAGAATTATACTATCTTTCCATGCTTTTGTGATTTTTCCGGTTTTACTAATTGCCGCCAATACTCCAACTAATGTGCAGGCCCATAAAAGAGGGTCTAGTTTCACTAAAGCATTGCATGTTCCATCTGGGCCCATAGCTCTAGAGACCTTGAGTTCGCTAATTAATTTAGCAAGGGCATCAGTAGCCAGTTTAAAGGAACATTCATTACCATATATGCTTTGCTCCATCCGAATGCCCACATCAACCATCCCCAATGTTGAGGTGATATAATCCTCCCACTCTTTGCTCGATACCCCATTAATTCGAATCCACAGAGTATTATTTCTGTTAATGCATTGCCAAAACTGCCTGTAGGCATTGTCATTCAATGCTTTCGCAATGCCCAACCACACCTCCTTGTTTTTGTTTCTAAAATGAGTATGAACCCATTTCTTGAATTAGGATTTTCTGATCTTCAGGTTCTCACTTAGGCTTTTATTCGAGGTTACCACCCCAGGCTATAGTTTTGTATTATTTCTTCAAGGTCCCTTTTGAGCCGTTTTGTTTCTAATTGTACCACTCCATCATGATCTTTCCTTTTAGAGTTCGGTATTTTCTCATATTGCCCTTGTAACTGTTTCTTGGTACCAATCTGGACTACCAGATCCCGGATATTGGTCCCCACCTTCTCAAACAACTCGATGTCCCATTAAGCACTGGTTTCTATTTCCCTGTATTCCATTCTATTCAAATGACCATTCAGCTCTTTCTGCACTATTCCTCTAGCCCTCTCTAATTTATTGAAACTCCATTGCATCCTGTTCTTGCCACCATTCACACTTAATTCTCCCACCTCTGTCACATCATGCCCCTCTTGAGCTACTCGCAAGAGTGCGCACTGAGGCATGTGAGCAATCTACTCTCTTACGACAATGGCCATTTCCAGTATCTTATCTACATGAGATATATTAACAAATAAGTAATCAATCATAGAAAATAATTTCAAGCTAGATCTAGTACAGCCCCTTTGTTGATCACTTACACAGTTTCCATTCATCATGGAAAATCCATTAAGCAACATAAAGTTAGCCCACAAATGGCCCTTCTTTCTATAATTCGATTTGCCAGAGGTGGACTGTTCCTCCATTTCAAGATGATCTGCTGATACCCACGGCATGTTCGCGTTAAAGTCAACCCCAATAATGGTCACTGTGTTTGCCTCTGTTTTCAACAGCACCTTGTTAATAGATTCCAGGATGCCATCATCTGTTGCCTCGATGGTTGTATCCATTAATCAGGGCAATTCTCTCCTTGGTTTTTCCCGCTCTGCGCTCAAGCAGGCCACCCAGCACAAACTCCATACTTTCTGGAAGATTCTCAATCTGCTACTTATTATCCACCGAAATATGGAGTCCTCCCTTGGGCCTACCTCTATCACCATTTGTTGCAATGATATTAATAGACTGCCTCCCCGCTAGTTCAAGCACATCCACCACCCATGTCTCTTGGAGTAGGATTATGAAAAATAAGTTACACGCTTCATTCAACCCTCCCTTATCCCACAAATGAGAATGGCCTTTTGTATTCCATGTATACAATAAAGACCAACTATCAGGACTGATTATTATGATATCTCTGGAAGGCTATAGGGATCGATTGCAAAAAACCCTCCAGAGCCAAATTATCATCATGCCTATTATGTGAGAGAGCTTTCGGGTGCTGTTTCACTTGCACTTGCTCTGGCATCTTATCAACAAGAGAAAAACCACAAAAGATTCCAGGACTCAGCGCCACTAGTAAGGGTTGTTTATTAGCATAAGCCCTCTACTTGATAACGCGTTTCGGCTCCCACGAGCCTTTGACAAATCAGGGCCAACGTAATTCTGAAAAGATCCGTAGGACTATTGTCCGATATACAGTAATAGGGACAAATCCCAAAGACAGAAACTCAGAAAGAGGGAGGCTCTGCGGTGCTCAGCAGACCTTATCAACAAGGCCTTGGTTGACCAGGAAATTATTAACCCTTTTCCTTTTTTTTCTTTCGAAATAGAAACCAATTTACATTTATTGCCACACTTAAATAGATCTTCTTCATACTGCAGACGAAAGTGTACTATGTCATTAGTTCTGAAAACAATATTAGAAACCGACTACACCCTGTCCCCTACTTGGTCAACCAACAATTTGTCATCCCCCGTAATAACTCTTAAAGGAATGATAGCATCTTCATATGTCGATTTATTGATGAACGCACTTTATCCCTCACAATCCAACTGACTTGTAGGGGTCATATAGTTACCCACCAAAACCTCTGCTGGGTGACCATTTGCTTTTACTCCATCCATCATACTTACGTTTTTTTTCTCCCAATTCCGAGCCCATTATATGAGACTTTTGCGTCTCTACTTTTTTCAGACATGCTCTAATATCCTCCTTTCGTTCCTCACTTCTATTCAGCACTCGACCTGAAACTACAGGTTGTCAATCTTCCTCAATCAACTCTAAGGGGGTCATTCTGACCCTGGCGGTAGGGGGTTAACGGCACTGGTAGAGCTGCCGATGCCGTTGACCCCTAACCGCCTCATTACGAGTTCTGCTCGAGCCCGATGTTAGCACCCTCCCCATTCCCATTGAGCCCTATGGGGGATCAAATGGGAAAGGGGATGGGTTCCTTGAGTGGGGAAATACCGGTCCCTCCAAGGTCGGAATGGCCCGGTATTTCCCCATTCAGGAACCCAGACCCGGTATCCGGTATGGGGGTAGCCAGGCGCTAATGGCTGTATGGCTACCTCCATACTTGTAATGACCTCCTAAGTCTGGCATATTATGTTTCTCAGAAGTCAAATTGCTTCTGTGGACTACAGCTGGCTGGTCATGGTCGTATGCTTTTGTCCAAACCCCAGTAGCCGCCTCTTCACTGATTACCGGAGTATTCTCTTTATCTCCAATATCACCTCCAATAGAGGCCACCTCTACCACCTCATAGTTGCCATCAGCATTCTCCACCAGGGCCCACTTCTCAGAGTTAAGAGCACAACCCTGCCTTTTCTTCTTTCCACATCTCTTGTTAGCATACATATGAGCTTGGTGGATGGGACTCTGTTTTTTCTTATTTCTTTATTTCCTATTCGCCAGGCCGGGACTCACAATTTCCACATGTCCATCTTGCCCAAGTACATAGTGGTGGTTATCAGATAAATCCTTTATCTCCTTTGCCTCCTGCGATTGACCATTCACAACCCTTCTTTCAGCCCAAGTCACCAATTTAGTTGTACCTCCTTTTATGCCCACACACAATGTTAACTCTTCCATTGACACAATGTGACTATCTAATTTGTTTTTTAGAAATACACATTTCTCTTTTTATTCAGTGCAAGTACTAATTTGCTTATTTCCCTGAGTTCTTCCAGGGTCAAATATTGGGTCGTTGATGACTCACTCTCCCGGTCACTGTCCAGAGAGCCATTTGCATTGTGTCCCTGCAAGTCTGAAATACTCTCTCCCACAGTCTCCCCGATATCCTCGATTGGGGCGCTCTGCCAGCTAGAGGTGCATTACACAGATTCTCTAGATATTAATGGTCTTTCCGAGCTATGTAACTGCACATCAAAACTCTTGTTCACCATTAGCTCATATTGTGCAGCACTCAATATCTTATTATTAGCAACCTCTCATAGCTCCGCATCTTGGGGATTGTGGATGTCATTTAGGAGCGTGGTTGAGCTTGTCATGATCAGCTCACCCAGGTCCAGGATGATCTCAGGTTCTTTCACAGAGACTAACGCTGTATTCATCCTATCCAGGTGAACTACTTACACCTCTCAACCCCGCTCTGGGGGATCCTTCGCTAACCTGTCCACTGTAGCCAACACTCTTTCCAAACTTTCTGTGAGTTTACTGCCAAGACATGGTAGTGATGTGGCTAATGAGACGTCCTTTCTGGGCGTCCTCCGTTCCACCTCTGCTATAGAAATATTAGTAATTTTATTCACTTGAGTCCCAGATCCACGAGCCATAATTCTCTTAGGTGGGGCTTCAATGATTTGTGGGGGGGCATATTCGTTAGTGGCGTAGCAGATAATTACAGCCTGCCAATGAGCGCTGAAAACCGCCAGATCTCCTCCTAACAAAGCCTCCTCGGCGACTCCCTCAGAGCCATCGAAACCATCCATTGTTTTCTTATCCCGGCCACACACTTTTTGTGCTTTGCCTCTCTTATCCTCTTCGCCTCTTTCTTTCTTTCTTCCAACAAAATAGTTAATAAAACTAATAAAAAAAAAAAAACCCTAAGAAATCTGGGTTCTGTTTTGCTCTGGACTGCATATGGCAGAACTCCAATGAATGTTGGGGAAGGGACCGAGAATGTGCTTGTAAGTTTGAGAGCTGGGGATTCTCTGTGCTGTTCTGGATGCAATCCAAATTTGGTTTCTTTCAAAGCAATGTGTGTATGTGCCATTGAAATAACGTGGGTGGTGTGAGGAAGGAGTGTTTGAATGGCAAATCATTGTTCTCATAAAAATCCATCTCCCTGTATTTCATTGCAAATTTACAAATACATGCATTGTATTGCACTATGTGAGGTCTGGCAAAAGCAAGATTTGCTCGTTGCCAGAGCTAATGGAGATACATATTAGAGAAGGGCACTGCTGCCCCTTAGCTGTGTCATGCATAGCAGAGCCTTGCAGAGAAAGCTCTGTTACAGCAGTGACAATTTTATAGGTGAGATTGGCGCTTTTGCACTTTGTAAGAGATTTGCTGATTTTTGCTTTAAAGAGCTTGATTTGTGCTCATGCTGCTGGGCCCATTGATGTGTTTTCCTTATATTAAGTAGCATTATATTTTGCTTGTTAACTCTAGGCAGGGTGAACCTTGCCAGCTCCTAGAGCTACCAGTCAGCTGCCCTGTTATGCAGAAGGCGTGCATCCTGGAGAGAGCTCTGTTACAGCAAGCGCCACAGTGTAGCATCAAGAGGAGCTGGTTAAGCTGGGGGGAGATTTAGTTATATCCTGCTTTTTTACACTGCTGTGTTTTACTTCTTTTGAGCTGTTTTACATCGTGTGTTTTTCTCCCAAATATCCTTAGAGGGGGGATAGAGTAGGCTTTCCAAGAAAAAATCTCTTTGCCTTTACAAAATCTCCTGTGCATGATGAGAAGAGACCAAACACCAATCTTTTGATTCTCAACGTCTCCTAGAAGATAGGGGCTCATTACAAGAATGGCGCTGCGGGAAGAAATTAGCGGTAACATAATTACCGTCACTTTTCCCGCACCACCATACTACGAGTATGGCCCTGGACTGGGGGATTTACCTCCAGCATCACGTACTTTCCACCGAAAAACGGTGGAATTACTGCTCCAGTAATTCTGCCGAAAATGCCCCATAGAGTCCAATGGACTCTAAAAGTATGGAGATTAACTATGTCACCACCACTTGTAATCAGGCAGTAATTTTGCCAGACCAAGTGGCGGTAACAGTAATTACGTTGGGCATTATTCTGGCAGATTTACCGGCGTAATACCGCCCAATTCGCAATGAGGCCCATAGAGAGAGAAAGAGCAAGAGTAGTTTGTGGAAAAAGCTATGTTATCCTTGCTGTCATGATTCCTGCCCCTCATGCCCCCAGCCCTCCAAGATGTCAGGCTGGAGACAGGCCACGATTACCTACATGGCCCTCAAGAGCCTCTCCATCCTTCCAAAGACCCACTTGGAGTCAGATTTGGCGCTGGTGGCACCAGACTCACTCACTCCCATAGGATAACATTGGGGATTGGACTTGTAGTGCATTGATGGGGACAAGATGGATGCCCCCACATATTTCGGTTCACAGAACTGCATGTGCAGTCTAGTCTTTTGGGCGTGGTTCAGCCCAGAGACACCTGGGATACCCAGAGACTATTTAAGCCATACCCAGGCTGAGAAACATGCTTTGCGTTTTCTGCACCTGCAGCGTGACACTCACCATGTTCGGATCGGTCTTCAGTAGGCCTGCATCTTTCTTCTGTGCTCAGCTCCTGCAAGACCAAGAACACTGTTAGGAACAGCCTTACCTTGCAGTGCTTCTGCCCATCATTCATCGCTCCTTCTGTTCTGCGGGCATCTTCGGCGTGTCATTCCCATCCCGGCACGCCGCCATTCCCAACCCCGGCACGCCGCTTCATAAGGAAAAGGGAAAAGAATAGAAAAAAGACATGAGTAAGCATTCTGCAAATCTTCGCTTATTTCTAAATACTGTACTAGCTCCAAACGCTTAACTGAATCCCAGCCGCTCTGGGGGAGCTCTGTCTCCAGAACTTCTCATCCATCTGCAAGAGGGAAAAGACACTCCAGGTTAGCATGGAAACATCTAGAGGCGCCGCATACCACGTTTTCCACCGCATTTGTTCTTCATAACCGGCATCCACGCTGAAAACATTGCGGCACCTAAAAGACACAGAAAAAGAACTCAGTTCAATACAAATACGAAAGGGGTGCATCGCACATCGCGCTCTCACTCACCCTCAGCGCTACTCATCTCAGCAGCACGTCGCCATCCCCGGACGTCGGCCATCATCTAAGGAAGGAAAGGAACGAAGTTAGAGAACTGTTCAAAAGACTCATTATACTTACCTGTCGGAGTCTTGCCAGTGAAGTAACTAGGCAGCAACGAGCCCGCATCAATCAACGCGCCCCTGGGCTGAAAGCAGGACGGATAGCACACTATCCAAGAAAACAAGGTGAGCTGTGGATCAAAGGGAAGGGTTGGACCCCGACGAAGAAGGGGTTCAAGCACACAGAGACAAAAGGGAGTTAAACTCTAACAATCCTGTGGTTCAGGCCCAGTCTCCAGTCGAAGAGCCTCCAGGGAAGGGTTTGAGGTCGTAAGAAGTCAGAACAGGCTTAGTGACGTCCCTGTGGATACCAGGTGAGTGTTACACTTGCCTAGCAACGTGTTGTTCTAGGTCAATGCTGATTGAGGGCATATCTGAAAGAGAGGGATGGATAACCTTATACCGAGTGTCTGTGTCTCATGTAATTCACATCCATTGGAAAACATATTTTCAAGGCCCTCGCAGGAAGAAGCCAGCGGTGTTGAGCAATGTAGGTGCGCAGGAGATGCTGCCCAACGAAACGTAGGATATTTGCTACGTCCACTCATCCACACCTCTAAGAACTGAGGCACGGACCCTCTGCAGCAAAGCCCTCGCAGGACAAGGACGGGGCGTTGAGCGACGCATGTGTTTGGCAGGGAACCGGATGTGGCGTAGACACTGAGCGTGGATGACTCACCCTCCTATCTGCGGCTGCCATGTAAGAAGATGTGGGGAGAGCTTAGCTTGATTACTCCAGGTAACCCCCTGACCTGCTGCCTTCTTCTCACCCATGCACTTGCGCTGTTGTTCCTCCGTGACCCGTACCCTTGCAGTGTTGTTCCTCCATGACCTGTACCCCTGTGCTTTTGTTCCTCCTTAACATGTACCTGGCTCACCGCTGCCTAGGCCATGTGCGTTCCTGCGCATTCCTTGATCGCATGCCCCCCTTGCATCCTTGGCTGCGTCCTGATCACGCATGCTCCTTGCGCTTAGGACACGTCTGTCCCCGCACATTCCTTGATCGTGTGTGCTCCTCGCGCTTAGTCCACATGTGTTCCCTCACATTCTTTGATCGCGTGTGCTCCTCATGTTCCTTGGCCATGTGTGATCCTGCGCATTCCTTGATCGCGTGTGCTCCTCGCGCTTAGGCCACGTGTGTTCCCATGGATTCCTTTATCGTGTGTGCTCCTCGCGCTTAGGCCGCTTGTGTTCCCTCGCATTCATTGATCGAGTGTGCTCCTCTCATTCCTTGGCCGCGTGTGTTCCCGGTCATTCCCGGATTGCATGTGCTCCCTCGTGCTTATGCCGCGTGCGTTCCCTCCCAACTCTAGGCCTTCTTATCCACCTGCTGCGCATCCTCCACTTTCCCTGTGAGTCCTTCCACCCTTCCTAACCCCCTTCAGTTGACCTACTGTTTACTCTGTGATATTGTTCTCCTTTGTTGCCTGTTTTCTTTCCCGCTAGGTTCCCTTGGCAGTTCTCCTGCATTGGGTTGTGTACTATTCAGGATTGCTTGCCTACATCGTACTGCCAGCATCCTTGCTGTTCTTTCTTTTCTAGGTTCCACGGTTTACTGCTCTGTCGGTGCATTCTGTAGCTCCTTGTTGTTTGTATCACTGTTTCCCTGCTGTTCATTCTTTTTCAGGTTCCCCAGTTGATTGCTCTGTCTTTGTGCATCTTTAGGTCCTGGTTGTTTGCGTCATTGTATCCCTGCTGTTCTTTCCTTCCAGGTTCCCTGGTTGAGTGCTCTTCTTGGTGTTTTTTTTCCCCTGGGTGTTTACATCAGTTTATTGCCTACATCTTGCTGTTCCTTCCTTTCTTCAGGTTCCCTGTTTGATTGTTCTGTTTTCTAGCTGCGTATTTGGTCTTGTTTGCTTGTCTATATTTCTATCTGAGCTTGGTCACTCTTCTGTCTGCTTGTGCCCCACCTCCTTCTGTGCCCTCCCCTCAATCTAGTGTTTCTCCCCATCCTAGTGTTTCTCCCCTCCTCCTACCTGCCCCCAACTCCAACTCCCACCCACCCCTCTCTCCACTCTCCCTCCAACGCCACTCTGTCAATCTTCTCTAACTGTTTCTCTATCAACTATCCTATCCTTCTCACTAAGTCTGGTAGGAAGAGGTTCAAAAGGGACACCCTGGTCTCCAACCCAGGCCGCCTCATGGCTGATACCTACACCAGCGCTTTCTCCAAACAGACCCTTACCAACATCCTCTTTGTTGTTCCCGCTCCATGCCTAGGGAGCCTCCAGATGGTCTCTGTTCTTTCTCCTTTTTCCTCTTCACCCATTAATGGTCGCACCCGATGGAAGGTCCTCCTGGCCCACCCACTCCTCCAAGACCATCATTAATGTTTATCTAAATGGCACCGTCTTGGTCCAATGCCCTAAGGCCAACCTCCTCCTTTTTGATACATTCTTCCTGCACCTTATCAACTTTCTTTCTTCTCCTGCTATCCCTTCTCTCCCCTCTTTGGCTCCTCTACCTCCCTTCTCCTTGGTCACCTTTACAACTGACCCTGCTGCTTCTCGGGCCACCCTGTTGCCTCTTCCTTCTGCCACACCTCTGGCACCCACTTCCTCTCTCTTGGCCCCTCTCCTACTTCCTCCTCTGCCCACCCTTGGGCTCCTCCAACACTTCCTCAGGGTGTACCTCTGACCTGTACCCCTCCATGGAAGTCTTTCAAAGGTGGTATACTGCTCCACATTGCCACTCTCAACACTCTCTCAGCTGTCAAACACTCCTCTGACATCTGCTGTCTCCAGGAAGAACTCAATCTAGATGTCCTCGGTCTGACCGAGACGTGGTTCACGGCCGGCTCTGTCACAAGCTTTGCAATCTCCTCCCTGATGGCTACAAGATCCTCTCCATGCCCAGAGCTAACCATCCTGGTGGAGATGTAGCCTTGATCTTCCCGGAGTGGAACCCTGCTTCTATCATTGCTATGTAGGACTACTCCTCCTTTGAATGCCTGGTCTGCAGACTCTCTCTCTCTCCTGGCCTTTCTCTCACTGTGGCCACTTTCTGTCGGCTGCCCAGCCAGGTAGCCACCTTCCTCTCTGAGTGGGTGGATCTCTCCTCCTCCCTCCTCACCTCTCAGCTTCTCCTCCTCTGAGATCTTAACATCCACCTGGATACTGCTTGTCCTTCTGCAGGACTCTTTCGCAACCTCTGTGTCTCCCTCTGTCTCTCTATTCTTCCCTCTGGCCCGACTCACTCCGCAGGGCATATTCTGGATGATCTGATCTCCTCAGACCTCCCCCTCTCCAACCCTCTCACCACTGCTCTCTCCTGGAGTGACCACTTTCTCCTTTCCTCCTATCTCTTTCTCTCTACCCCCAAGGCCAAGCCGACCTCAGCACTGCCACCTACCTTCACAGTCATTTGACTCATGAAGCATGTGTCAGTTGAGGCTTTCACCGTTACTTTCTCTCCTTCTTCTTTAGCTTTGGCTTACTCACAGCCTGACACAGCCCTCTCTAACCTCCATCTTTCTATCTCTGACACTCTTGATGTACTTGCCCCTGTCATGAGGATCCGCTTGACGCCTAAATCCAAGTGCAACTCTTGGTATGACTCATACCTCGTCACCCTGAAGTGCAAGTGAGAGGTGGCTGAGAGGAAGTGGAATGCTACTGGCGCGCCATCTGACAAACTGTCCTGCCGTCTGCGCCAAAGGCAGTACAGACTCTGCCCGTGCAAAGAAGAGAGCACACATCCAATCCTGCATCTCCGCAGCATCTAACAACTTGGCCGAACTCTTTAAAATCTGCAAGGAGCTGGCCAACCCTGCTGCAGTCTCTACCTCTCCTGTCTCTTCCCAGGCCCTCTGCACAGCCTTGGCGTCTCATTTCATCACTAAAACCCAGGACATCCTGTCAACCCTTTCTCCCTCCACCTCCTCTTCCTCCTCCTCCTCTTCCTCCTCCTCCCCCTCTCCCATGCCTAGCCCTCCTGTGGCCTCCTATCCTCCTACCTTTTCTTCCTTTCCCTTGTTCACCTCAGACAATGTCTCTAGACAAGTCCGATCTATGAAAGTCTCGTCAAAACAGGTTCTCCCCTGTTCTTTCAAAACCATCAAGGACCACATCGACACTCTTGCTCTGGCCCTGGCTGACTTCTGCAATCACACTTTTACCACCTGAACTTTCCCTTCCCCTCTGAAGCACAAGCTTGTGCCCCCCTCCCATAAGCCCTCAGCTGATCCTTCCTCTCCGGCTAACTATCGCCGATCTATGTCATTCCTTTCTTGGGAAAACACTTGGGAAATCTGGCCATCTCCCAGCTTAACCTTCACACTGAATCTGTTGGTTGTCTCCATGACCATCAACCTGACTTCAGATCAGCTAGAGACACGGAAACTGCTCTCCTGAACATCAATGAAGACCCGCTCTCCAACCTTGACTCTAACCATCCTTCTGTCCTCATCCTCCTTGATCTTTCTTCTGCCGTTGAGACGGTCAACCATTCCATCCTGCTCAAGCGCCTCTGTGATAACCTGGACATCACTGATCAGCCCCTGGCCGGGATGACCTCCTTTCTCACTGACCGACTCCCTGAGGTCCAACTGGGGTTCTCCTCTCTTCTATCTCTCTTTCTACCTGTGGTGTTCCCCAGGGGTCTAACCTCTCTCCCTGGCTGTTCAACCGATACCTGGCTCCTCTCGCCCACTGCATAGCTGCTCTCTGCTCCATCTTTCAGTGCTATGCAGATGATAATCAGCTCTCTTTCAGGCTCCCTTCGGCCACCTCCACTCCTTCCCTCATTCCTGACTGTCTCTCTGCAATTCAGGAGTGGTGTGCCGCTAATGATCTCTGCCTCAATGCAAGTAAGATGGAGATCCTCCTCATCGGTACACCAGCTCCCTCCTTCCCGCTCTCTCTCTAGCCACCCACTGTGGGGCCTCTTCCTTCTCATACCTGTGAGGCTAAGAACCTTGGGGTCATCTTTGACTCCACCCTCTCCTCTTCTCAAATTTTTGAAGTCTCTAAGAAGTCAAACTATCAGCTGCTCCTCCTCAGAGGTATTCTTCCCTTCCTCACTTTCCCCCAGAAGCTCACTGTCTCCAGTGATCTGGTCCTTTCAAGGCTGGACTACTGCAACAGCCTCTTTCAAAATCTTCCTGCATCTACTCTCCGTCCTCTACAAGGCATCCAGAACAGGACTGCAAGACTTGCCCTTGGCCTCAAGCCCAGGGATTGTATCGCTCCAGCTCTGAAATCTCTTCATTGGCTCCCAGAGGTGGCAAGGATCAAGTTCAAAACCTTCTGCATTGACCACAGGCTTTCTGGTGCCTGGGTCCGCACTACCTCCAACTCTCTCTTCCCAAGTATCTCCCTTCTTGAGCTCCTCGCTCATCCACCTCCAACTCTCTGAAGGCCAGATGATTTTCCAAACAGAGAGTTGGGGTTAGATCTCTTTCTTCAGCTGGGGCCTACCTCTGGAACAGCCTCCCTGCCTCCCTCAAGCTTTAGCAGAACCATCTTTGGTTCCGGAAGCAACTCAAGGCCTTCCTCTTCCTCTCCCATGCTGATGACATGTCTGTTCCACGCACCTGCTTACCTGGCCAACCTCTTTGTTTATTGATTATTTGATTAATGCACACAAAACCCTTGGGAACCAGGTCCCTGCCAGTGCAGTTGAACCTCATACTGCTTCTTGGCCCTCCTAGCACTTGTGGTCTGTAGCTGTAACCCTACAGTCCACCCACTCTCTGCACTTATTAGCCACCCGCTGGCAGCACTCTCTGATTACCGGCACTTAGCCACCTGTTGGCTGCACTTTGTTACCTGCACTTCTCCCTCGCCCTCCCTTTTTACTTTTCCACTCTGCCCTATCTGCGCTTGCGCAATCTGAATGACACAAGGTCTAGTAAGATCATTGTTTTGTCCTCCCTTGTTTCCCCCTCCTTGCTTTGGTTGTGCTTAGAAACACTGGTGTACAGGCGCGTTTTAAATGCCATATCATATCATATCATATCATATTAACCACTTTTATATAAAGTGAAGTACAATACCCTGCTCTGTATAATATCACAGGCAACCTTCAGGTCTCCTAATATTACTTTATTTTACGCTGTCATTATGCATGTAATGATTAATCCTAGACCACAGAACTGTTACTTAGTCTACTTGCTGAATATGTATTCAATTTAACCATTTTAAGTGACCACATTATGCTGAAGCTTAGTTTTGATATTGATCTACGGTATTACCGAATTGACCGATCACAATTGACCTTTTTACACAATTGACCGAATTTCAGTGGTCCTAATTGACCTTCTGTACAATTGGCCATTTAGTTATTATTATATATATAGTGGATTGGTTTGGGTTTATAATAATTTAAGGGGATTGGGTGGGGGTTGCACAGGGGTTTGGATTGCGTGGGGGTTATAGGGGTTTCCCACGCATATATATCCTAATTGACCTTTTGAATTTGGTCACTTGTACAGAAGGTAAATTTTGAATCGGTCAATTGTAATACGATCAATTCGTATACAACGTTACCTACACACCCAACACCTTCCTTTAATGAGTAGGGCGACGCCTTCAATACAAGGCAATATAATTAATTGGTCCAAGGCAAACATCCAAACAATTAGTGAGATTGTAAACAAATTGACATGGAAGCCGCAACAGCTCTATGCAAGGTGTAATGGTCAATTGCGGGGTATCAGGTAATAATATCCCTATATATATGGTTGCCGTATATAATGTCGCCAGGAAAAGGTTGTGACATTATGTAGGTGACATATATGTAGCGACAGGGTGAGCGGGGCTGCAGGGGTGTCCCCGGTCGCCTTGGGAAAAAAAAAGGGTTTGAGGTTCCAGGGGTGTCCCCCACATGTTCCATGTAATAATGTCCCCCACAAAAAACTGCCATTTTTCAGCGATTCTTTTGCTTGGGGCTATTACGGTTGCTCTGGCCACATATCAAAAGGCCTGGTTGTGTATTGTTATTGAAGGTTGTGGGGGTGAAGCCTTTTGATGCACTGATAAATGGAAAGAAAAAAGCCAGAAGACACAAGTTAGCTAATATCAAACGTAATGCAGTCGGCAGGCAAAGGAGATTACTGCTGTGAATACCAGGTTTAAGAATTGGCTGAAACAATATGAAAATAGTGTTTACTCCATCAGCTGTAACATAGCTTTTAAACCAATCAAAAGCATTGACTCTCAAAAAAATTCTGGTCCCTCTGTCTCACCAAATGGGTGGTAAATCCCCCAACCCGCTGTGTGGGGTTAATGAACACTCCTGGGCGTAATTTCTAGTTACAACGTATTGAGTGAGGAGGGCCTTGAACCAAATGGTTAGCAAGCCTACAAAATTGAGGGCAACTCAAGGGATAGCATGAATGGCACTAATATCGCTGACACCATCAAAGGACTAAAATCGTCCCAGGACCCTGGCCCTGAAGGTCTGCCAAAAGTGTAATTAAAGGCAAACCCCCAGTTTTGAGCAGAGGTTTTACATCTAATGTTTAAAGACATATTGGATGGTTGTAAAATTCCTGAAAGCTGGCGAGTGTCAATTCTAATCCCTGTACACAAATAAGGTCCTTATAACGATACACTGAACTTTCGATTACTAGCCATGCGTGACTCCAGCAATAAAGTATTTGCCACCTTACTGTTAAAACTGCTGGTTGAGTGGGTAGACAAGCAACATTTCCTATAGCCTCAACAACTTGGCTTTATGAGAGGGTACTCCACACTGCTAGCTATGTGGGCCTTGCAGCCGGGTTTTGCTAACGCCTACTAAGGCACACAGAGGGCCCTTTATATGTGTTTTGTCAACTATAGAGCAGAATTTGATACTGTGGATCGAGATCGCCTGTGGAAGAAACTAGCTTTTTGGCGAATTAATCTGCAACTGCTGTATCTTATACGTCTTGTGTACACCAATACTTGGTGACAGTCCGAACCTCCCAGGAGTGTGCGATTACTGCGTTGGTTGCCACTAATAGAAGATTGAAGCAGGTGTGCATATTAGCACCCCTGATGTTCAACCTCTATATGGCAGTTGTGGGGAGGTGCTTGGCCCAATATGGTAATCATCTGCTGCGCCTGGGGCACGTACCCATCTCATAGATGGGTTATGCGGATGACATCGTTTTACTTGATCACATACCATAGGGCTGGCAAAACTCCCTAATGTACTGGCACAGTATTCAAAGGAAAACTGTATGATGATAAACCTACAAAAGACCAAGATCCTACGAGTACACCAAATGGGAAAAAGGGGGTGAGTCATAGCTGGTGGCTAGATGGCATCAAGCTTCAGCGAGACAAAAGCTACATTTATTTGGCCTGCTCATTCTGTTCTGGGAATCCCTTTCCAGACCACGGTTGGGGGGCGTGGTCAACAAGCTGATGTGTAAGTGGCAGGTGTTCAGGAACTGTGTTGGAACTAAGGGGGTGACTCTATCGAGGGTCTTATTGATGTATATAACACATCTGCCATCCCCACCTTGTTATATGGCATTGAATCTATGTTGGGTGTCAACATTAAATGGCTGAACCCCATAGAGGGAAAGCGCTTGAGGTCAATTGTAGGTGTACAACAATCAGTGTTGGCTGACGCCCTGAGAATGAGCTGGGTTGACCTCGAATGCTACTCATTGGAAGATGAGGTGCACTCGACTATACATGAAGATCTTGGAAGGAGAGTCTGGAGTCAGCTCAAACCCTTCCTTGCAGATATTGGGGGCACATGGCAAATTTAGACTGGTTAATCTAGTGCACTGCAGCCTGAAGAATATAGTTATCAGTCATTGAAGAGACATTGGCCGCCATGTGGGGGACATGTCGGACCCTGGGGCATTTTTGTGTGAACTAAGGAAGCATTCGTTGTTGTGGGATGGGGTTGCAACCATCGACATACTGACACTTCGCAAATGCAACATAGAGTTCCGAGGCCAGTAGCTACTTGACTAAATATTGTAGCTTATCTGTACGTCGCTTTGTTCTTTATTTAAGGTTGAATGTATTGCCAGTATGGGAGGTAAGGGGGCTTGTATCAAGGAACCCAGAGAGTTGATATTATGTCAAATTTGCGGGGTACAGTTAGAAACCAGTAGGCACATCATGACTTGCTGTGCCGGATTTGAAAAGTTGTATGTAAGGGGCTATGATAATTTTACAGCAAAGTCTGGGGGCCACACATCTGATCAGTTTGGGTCCATGCTTTATTCTGCAGAACCATTGACGCTGGCCGCAGCCTATCACATATGGACACTGGTTATAACGAGACTGACCGTAGATGGGGCAAGACCCTGAATGTTGGCTGCTCAGCAAACCCTATGAAGGCTGAATGAATTATCTGTTTTATTATTTGTTTTAAACCGGTTACGAGGTTTTGTATTTTTAAGGGTGGTTTTCTGTGATGAATAATGTGTATTGATTGCATTGATTTGAATGTTTTGTGATGCGAAAGGCTTGTATTAGCTAAAAGCATAAAGAACAATAACAAAAAATCCTAGACATTAAAAACAAAAGGACAAAACATGATTTTTAGCTCAAAATGTAAAGGCATATTTGCCATTGCAGGATGGATGTTCTATTCACACGAGTCTCCATGCCATCAAACTGCTTCATCAAGGAGTGCTTTGGATTGCTGATTGCACTATATTTCTTGTCTTTGCAATGTTTCTTTGCTGGTTCTTTTGGGCGGCTTCCTGCATTTACAGAAACACTTACCACACCTCCCACCAGTCCAAAACCCTCCTCCCAGATATCATTTACAGGACATTTCAGACAAGCATCAAGACATTTTCAGAAAGTAGGACTTTGCACATTTTAATCAAATACATGTCGGGACTCACTGTCTGAAACATCATTAGTAAGTACCCTTTATGTAATATGTACCCTAGCTAGATGACAGTTCTAGTAATAGCTGTCACTTGGAAGACGGCATATTGGGATTTTGTACAAGGTCACAGTTATAGGTAGAATTCATCATGGTACCCAAGTGACTGCAATGCTTTTGTGGAACATTTGTGGCTGCTCCAATGCTCCAGGTTGCAAGGGGACAGGTACCTGTTAAGCTCTGCGTATACCTCCGAATTTACTGTAAAGAGAAGCAGACTGTAATCTCATACTGAAGGTTTCTGCCTGCTCACTGCATCATCAGGGTCTGGGGACACAACAAGCATACAATTAGCCCATGCTTTAATGCATTTGCAGCACTATCTGAAATAAAGCTGTATGATGCAAACCACATAAAATATACACAATTTATTGACTTGAAGCTCATTAGAAATAACCCTTACCAGGGCAGGCAGAACTCCACTCCCAACGCCTATGGATTCTCTCTCTAGAACAAATTTACCTCAAAGGTGAGGTGCTCACATTCCACATGGTACCTATATACACTCAAGGTTGCCAGAACAAGATATAACACACCTTCCTTCCTCACATGTTAACCCTTACATATTTGGAGTCCTTCGCCGTTGACACCCGTTTCACATTTGTCCACCTTTGATCCTCACAGCGCCTCTCATCACTTTAGCTACTTGTAATGGCTCACTGTTCAAGGCATCACCTTTCCTCAGCACGAGCCCCTTCTTTATTCTTTCCCAATCACCAAAATATGTATCTGTAGTTTTACACCCTTTCCTTTATTGGTGTGCCCCAAGGAATCCTATTTCATCCGATCCACTCTCCTCCTTAAATCCTCCACATCGACCTCAGCTGCTCGCTCCAGCCATGAAGTATATATTCTTGTTTTTCCCTGCCTCTGCCTCATAATCTCAGATGGGCTCACCCCGGTCGCTGCATGAGGTGTCATCCATCCTCTCCTTCACCCTTCCTATTTACTCCACACACACTGGCCAACCTTATTTTATCCATGATACATATTTTTAAACTTTCAACAGCTCCATTCCTTTCTGGATGATACAGCACTGTCCTTTTGTATACAATTCCATACCTTTTTAAGTACTATTTCCTAGCTTTCCCCACAAATTGACTCCCATTATCGGTAATGATGCTTCCCGGGTATCCTTCCCTCTTATAAATCTCTTCCAAAAAACCGGTCACCACCATCCCTCACAATTTTAAACTTGATCTACCATGACAATAAATCCATGGAAACCACAATGAACTTGCCATGGCTACATCCAACATCCACTGGACCCAAAATGTCAATTTCCAACTCACCCCACATGCCTTTTGTCAAGAGTTGGACAACTGCCTTCATGTCCTTCCCTACCTTCTCACACACCACACAACTGTCTAACCTCTTCTCTATTTCTCTGTCAAAATCCATCCACCGATAGTCTTCTCTCAATACAGCTTTGGTCCTAGTAATCCCTATATGACACGCTTGGGCAACATCCTCTAGTTTTTGCCTACACCTTCTTGGTACTATGACTTTACCCCAGCAGTATAAGTGTCCTCTCTCAACACTTAGCTCATCTCTCACCTCATGGTATGCTATCTCTTCTCTATTTAATCTCAATTTTGTGCCCCATCCTGACCCCATGCCATGTACTTCACACATCAATTCCATACTTTCCCTCATTGCATGTTCCCACTCAATTCGACTATTCTCACCATCCTGCGTCATATACACCTGCTCTCTCATCTCCTCTCTCTCACCATCTTCTCTACCACCTAATCATGATAAGTGGTCTGCCAAGACATTTTCCTCACCGGTATCACTTCCATTTTAAATGCATGGCTTTGCATCCTTGCCACTGTGGTAGGTCAGAAGAAGGAAACAGACTCTGATTAAACATCCTACTCATGATTGTATTAAAGAATATACATAAGGCCTATTTTTCCCTATTCTACAAGACTTCCCTATCTAACAAAACAAAGGTGCGTGTCAGTCGTCATTGAATGTCAGTAAATGAAGAACAGCCCACTGCCCAACTCTATCCTATCTGACCCTACCACTATTCTTAACTTAAATATAAGAGAGGCCTCCCTTCTCTTGAGGCTTCTTGGCTTGTCTTTGGGCCACCCTTCAATAGATGATCTTCAGATATTCTCTAGTAATCACTTTTATCAGTTCATACAGTTATTTAATGTGGTCTTGACTTTGGGTTTCTTCTCCTGATTTTATTTATAATGATTGATCCTCCTCTCTTTCTCTGGGCTGGTTTTCCAACAATTATTTTTCCACTCTGGGATCGTTCTTATATTCCTGAACAGTCCATTTCCCTGGAATCTTTCACTCTCAGCTTTTTAAGGTATTCTCACAAAGTTTGATTTATTATTACATTCCTGGAATTATTTATGACAGCCTCTTCTCTGTTTCTTGGATCTTCTGCATATGCTTTATAATCTGTTGGATAATGTCCAATACATTTCTCTTGTATGTTTCTTTTTAGTACTCTTCTTGTATTTTCTCTCTACAGACTGTGATGAATAGGTCCTTTATAATGACTCTCAGTTTATCTTATCGCAAGCTCTTCGCTCCTCCACCTCCAACTCCCTCAGGGTCAGTCACTTCCCCAAGTGAGTTGGTGGTAAATCTCTTTCTTTGGCTGGGGCCTCCCTCTGGAACAGCCTCCTTGCCTCTCTGACACTTGAGGAGAATCATCTCCGGTTTCAGAAGCACCTCAAGACCTTACTCTTTGCTTCTGCCTTCTCTCTTGCTCTCCCCTGATGATTTCCTGTCTGATACTGCACTGGTCACCTGGATACTCTGTTACGCTCACCTAGTATCCATGTGGGCACCATACGATGCTGGATAGGCGACTGCACGCTATTTCGGCTTTCTCTGCTTCGTTATTTGCCTGGTGCGGGTAGCGCCTATGACAGGGGAATAGAGTAATTAAGTTTAGATCTGCGGTGGGTGAAACTCCCACCTCCCTCTGACCCCGAATTCCCTTCCCCGGGGTTCTTTCTCACCATGGGTTTATATGCGTAGAGCTCTCCGTGCTGCTTCTCTGTGCAGAGGCATGTTGTGAATGCGGGTGTTCCGTTGGACCTAGTTTCTTCACTGGTCCGTGGGCCCATGCATCGGGTCCAGACCGGCTGTGACTCCGACTCTTCTTGCTGTCTTCAGGTGAGTTATTATTTTCAGATTCTATTCTGTCCCTTTCCCCTCCCTTCGTTTTGTCCTTCTTTTCGATGTTGTCTTTTCCGACTAAGCAGTCTCTCTAATAATGTCTTTTGTCTCTGCAGAGATGGTTGCGGTTAAAGTTCTTGACAAGGTGCCGGATAAAAATGAACTTGCAGCGCCGAGTGGTAAAGATTACAGGTTAGTGTTGATGCACGAAGCGCAGCGCTGTATTGGATTTATTGCAAGTTTGCTAACCTGTATTCTCTCTCCTCTTTCTCACCCGTACAGGTTCATGTGATGTTCCGGAGTGGTGAGCGAGCGAAGAACAGAATGCTTCTAGGATCCGCTGCCTAACCACATAAGTGTTGTCAGTAATGCTGTCCTTGTTTCTACCTCCTTTGCAGGTTGCGGTGAGGTTCCAGGGTGGCGCGCAAGTGAAGTGCAGTATGGTTTCTGGATCCGCTGCACACTCAGGTAAGTGTTGTTAGTAATGCTGTTCTTGTTTATTCCAGGTCAGAGATGGAATCCAGATCGCTGGCTTCAGGATCGGGCCAGAGATAAACAGGTAAGCAGGAGCTGGACACGGTGAGGGTTACGCTGCAGGAGTGCATTGGGGCCACTTTTAAGGGCTGTAGTCCAACTGTTGCCAGGGGGCTGTTATGCTTGAGGGGGTCAGGGGCATGAACCGTGACAGCACTGCCCCCTAAGGCCCCTTTCACAGTGATCCTTCCGTCTGGACCTGGCTTGGTTGGATAGTTTCAATGGAAACATTTTACCAAACGTGGTGCATGGATGTGATCGCTAGGTTCCCATTTCCTGTCTTGAGGGCAGTTTCTCTTCCAGTCTACTAAATAAAATAACTTGGATCTGGTAATTTTTGAGTCCAGGATATCTCTGCCTTCGGATTCGGGTTCTCTGTTAACCAACAATAGATTTGGTGGTGACTTGACCCGAGTTCCGGGTTGAACAGGTTTTAGGAGTGATACATGGAATACTGGATGGATTTGCATGTTTGACGGTAAGGATAGTTTTACAGCCACAGGGTTTATTATGGCTTTGATGATATACGGTCCTAGGTACCTGGGACAAAATGTTCGAGTTCCTTTTATGGGCACATGCCGGGATGCCAATCAGACTACGCCTCCAGCTTGGTATTCTGGAGACTTCCTTCGATGTTGGTCAGAGAACCTTTTCTGTCTTTTTTTTTTAGCTCGAACCAGCTGTTCTGCTGCTCTTTTAAAGGCCTGAGTGATGGTTGTATGTAGGTTTTTACCGCAGGCATTTCCAAGACCATGGGGGGTGGGATCCAATTTGGAAGTACGTGGATGGCTTCCATACATGGTATAAAATGGACTCTGTCCAGTGCTGGTGTGTAGCGAATTGTTGTAGCCATATTCGGCTATCCATATCACATCTTTCCAATTCCCTTCAATCTGATGTAGCATGCACCTTAGGTATTGGACTCATGGTTCACCCCGGATCCCGCTCTGCCGGGCTCAGATCCTTCCCCTTTTCAATTAGTCTCCCTCAGCCGGGCTTGGACCATTTGTATAGCACCTTGGTTTATCAAAGACTTCCGAAAGTGCACAGGATTTGGCTTGACCCATTGCAGGACCACTTTCATACAAACTCCAGTTTTACAATACAGTCACCATTCAGTTGGATACCTAACAGAGACCTTAGAATGAGTACTCATGTGGCTCCGGACCACTCTGTATACGGTATCTCACTTGGCCTCCCAAAGTTCATTCACTTCTTTGGTTTCCAATTATATTTGCGTTGCTCATCCCATGCGTTTCACATACTGTCCTCTTTGGATTTCTTCATACAATGTTGCTGATTACAACCTTGGTTCAACCACAAGCTGGTTTGGTATCAGCCTCTCTGACTCACCGGCTGTGCTGTCTTTACTGGCGCTGCTTTGTTGTAGGAGCCAAGGACAATACCACAGCGGCAATTGCTCCTCCCTGCCATGGTTTTCGACATTGGAGAGCCTCGGGGACCTTCGATGGACAGTGTAGGTTTGTCCAGCTTTAGTTCCCGTTCTAAGGCTTCTCACTTTCCAAGGTTCACGAAAGTAATGGTCTTTAGAGGTCAAGGGCACTTCCCTTCTTGAAATCCTCTCTGGTCTTGCAGTATTTCTCCTTTTATTAAACTGCCATCTTGGAACTGCTGTTTCCTCGTGTACTTTTCCTCGCTCACTGTGTGCTTCCGTGCAGCGCCTTTTATCCCATCTCCTCTTCTTCCATTCAGTTACTTGACGTTGCCCCGCTTTGTTTTCTTATTATTTCTCTTTCTAAAATGCCACACGTTTGAAAAAAGGCCATACGGGAAATGGTACATAAAAGATGGACGATCAGGGCACCAGCCCAATGCACGTTCTTGTCTGGCCACTTGCAAGCATGGTGGCCATTTTGAACCTGGTGTTGTCAAAGTGTGGTACCTGACTCTGCCTGATCTCATTAGCAGGACAAGTTTGCAGGAAAAGGCCAGATGTATTTCTTTTAGCTTTGTCTCTGGGTTTTGTATCTGGGCTGTGGAATGAATACGGGGATTATGGGGATTGTAGTGTTTTATAAAAGCAGACTGGGAGTTCGGAAAATAATAGTGAGAGGGACGGGAAGAAGAATGATTGGGGTGGTAGATGTCATATTTCAAAGAAGGACATGGTTGGGATGAGATTGAGATAGTGTGACAGCGTCTTACAATAGCTGAGCAGACATTGGGTGCGGGCATTAGAATAGAGGAGAAGGAACACCCACTTTTGGCTAATGGTGTTCTTCTCTTTTGGCATTCTTCCATGAGTTTTCTACCCAGCTTGACAGGGGGAAAAGACCTTTGGGTTTTTAACAATACCCACTCAGTCCTACACCTCCTTTGATTGCCTTGTCTGCAGGCTTGGTGTCTCTCCCGTTGTCTCGCTGACTCTTGCCACCGTCTACAGGCCCCTTGGTCTGGTCTCCTCTTCCTCTCAGAGTGGTCTGAAATCACCTCTTCTCTCTTGGCCTCCACCACCAAGCTTCTCCTGCTCTAAGACTTCAGTATTCAACTTGACTCAACACTGATGCAGCCTCTGGACTCTGTTGCAACTTCTGTGACTCTCTTCCTTCTCCATTCTTCCTTCTGGTCCGACTCACTCAGCCGGACACACCTTGGATGCTCTCATCTCAGCAGACATCCCATCTCCAGCCCTCTCACTACACCTCCCTCCTGGTCTGATCATGCTCTCCTGTCCTTTCACCTGGACCTCCTGGGTCCCCGGGTATAGACCTCATCCACACTGCCAGTCTCCTTCGTCTTTCAACCAATGAAGCGAGTGTCAGTTGCTGATTTTGCCACCCCTTTCATTCCCCCCCACTCCTGCCACTAACTCTCACACTGACACAGCCTTTAATAACCTTCAACTCACCATCTCCAGCACTTTGGACATCCTTGCCCCTGTCATGAGGATGCACATGAAGCATGCCTGCAAGCGCATCTCCTGGTCTGACTCCAGCCTAACCTCTCTGAAACACAAGTGCTGAGCTGCTGAGCAGAAGTGACAGGCTTCAAGCACATCCTCTGACAGACTGGCCTGCCATCTGCTCCAAAGGCAATACAGATTATCCATCCACTAGAGAAGAGAGCATATATCCATGTCTGCATCTCTGGGACCACCAACAACATGGCTGAGCTGTTCAAAATCTGCAAGGAACTCGCCAATCCTACTACAGTCTCCATTTCTCCTCTGTCTTCCCTGCCCCTCTGCACTGTACTGGCCTCTCATTTCATTACTAAAAATCAGGGGATCCTGTCCTCACTCTCCTCTACACCAACCTCTTCTCCTTCACACGCTACCAGGCCTCCCTTGGCCCCCCTCTTCCCTTCCCTCCAACTCTCCTCTTTCTCTCCCACATGACCTGATGAGTTCTCTAGACAAGTCCGCTCTATAAAAGTCTCATCCAAACAGATGCTGCTCTGCTCCTCCAGAACTATCAAGGACAACATTGCCTCCCTTGCTCCAGCCTTGGCTGATTTCTGCAATCACTCCTTTGCCACTGGCTCCTTCCTGCTACTCTTCAAGCACTCCCTTGTGCACGCTCTCCTCAAAAAGCCTTCTGTCGAACCGTCCTGTCCAGCAAACTACTGCTCTATCTCCATTACCCCCTTTCTGGTCAAGCTCTTGGAGAAACTGGCCATCTCCCAGCTTATCCACCACAAATAATCTGTTGGCTGTCTCCACGACCACCAGTCTGGCTTCAGAGCTGCCAGAGGCATGGAAACTGCAGGCCTGAACACCCGTGAAGACTTGCTCTGGTGGCGTGGCCAATCAGCCATGTAGCAAAACGTGCACCCGAATGAGCACCCGAGGATCCTGAATTGATCCTTCAAGTTAACTGGCACGAAGAGACTCTGGACGGAGGAAAAACTAGGAAACCGCTCATAATATGCTAGAACACAATCGCTGATATTTTGGTGCAGCTCATTGGTGAGGACCGAGAGGAAGTGGCTGCAGAAACTCTAAAGTGGACCGAGAGCCACAATCCCAAAATGGCAGACGGTGCTGAACAAAGGGGCTGCTTGAGTGACAAAGCCTGACCGGCAGCAGTGTTGAATACAAATGGAAGCAAGCGTGCCTAGATGAACAGGGTCTACAGAACACGTCGGATAATTTTACCAGGAAGTCAACTGCAGAGCGTATGGACACGTGTAGACTGGGAGCCAAGGTGAATGAGGCACAGAGGACACACCAGGCGATCGAGCAATGAGGCAACCTGCACAGCCTCAATGATCAAGGGCCACGGAAGAATGGATGAGGAGATCGGGATGCATAACGATGGCAGACAAGCAGCACCCTGCCTGAAACAGAGGATGTGATCACCCGAAAGCCATCCACAACAAAGTACGGGGCGCAACACTAACGGAACAAATGGAACCTGAAAGAGCATGACAAACCGCCAGTGAGCATTATCAGCAGAGGCACAGTGTGAGCACGGACTGACTGAGGAGGAGACACTCGCGGGGCCAAGTACAGACTGGCCTCACGAAGTTGCGAAGGATGGGCCGACATCTAAGAACAAAGACGCGAATAACACGCGTGGCGCTGGATCTGCACACGGGGACTGCAAACATATGCGGAACAGCCGAACAGCAAAACGGACAAGGCAAAGTGTGAACACAGGCAGGCAACGGAGAGGAGACGCTTGCCACAATAGGGGGCGGCTCATCCACATGTTACTATGGGAAGAAGGGCCAGAACAATAAGGTATGGGCACAACACGTGGGAGCCAATGGGCACTGCGAGAATTAACAAATCGGTGTCATAAACATACGAGCTAGAATACTGCACAAGATCATTCCACGGTACACAATGATAATTTCGATAACCCTTACTACCCCAATGCAGCATCTACTAAGCATATGAACATGTGAGGTGAAGAGCCAGGCTCCATGTCAGCTGTCGGGTAGTTGGCTGTACAAAATGGCTGATACATAGTGGCACTGGAGAATTCCAGAACCCAGACAAGCCACTGGCAGGAGGTGAATAAGTGGTAATTGGAAGCACTGTGCAAGCACAGAACGCTGCCCGGGGAGGAGTATCACCAACACCCCCTCAGGAAGTAGCTAGTCATCAAAGAGAGTCAGGATCCTTGATAAACCCACAGGGGGAGCAATGGCATATCCATTGTGCCAGGGAGCCTGAGGGATCACCCAAATCATCAGAAATGAGCCTATGGAAACGGCCGAAACAGGAGGGAATGCGCGACAGGCATAGTTTCACTCCAGACAGCACGTAAGCGCATAAGGAAATGAGCTGGGGGACATGACTAGACCCAGAGACCGAGAGAAACTCCAGGAGAAGGAGCCTACTCGGAATTCCTACCCGAGAGACACCACGACCAGAGAGAAGGAAATCAAGTCATACAGGGACCACAGTACATCGTGAAGCAAGCTATTAAGGTCGGTGGAACGACTGATGGGATGGCGCTAAAAAGCAGCAAAGCCAAAGGGAAACAGCCTACGATGGACATGTTCACCAAAACAATACACTCATAGTCACACATGCGAAGAGTGACACACGGGGAAGAACCACCCCGCCGCATATTGATCACTTGATCCCGGACGCCATTGCAGAGCTGAAGTCCTCATGGGGGAACAAGATCGATGCAGCCATGGCGGAACTTAAACAGGGCTGGAACAAAAATTGAATCAGTCAGTGTGGATGTCATTGACTTGAGAAAAGAAATTGTAGAATACTTCGAAAATAACACTGGAAGCGTAAAATCGTCTGGCACTCTATGGGAGGCATTTAAGGTTGTGGGAAGGGGAGCAGCTATATTCAAATCCAAAGGCCTGCAAGGAGGTATAACACAAGAGTTGCAAAAGGCAGAGGCAAAACTAGAGGCAATTATGAGTAGAGGAGAGAACTCCCTTGAGGATGCCGAAGCCATAAGTCAATTGCAGCAGGAGGGTGGAGGGCACTGGAAGAGATTATGCAACCTGAACTATACCAAATACATAGAGAGGCAGCATGCTGGAGGGGACAAGCCAGGGAGGTTGCTAGCATGGTTGTATAAAAATGAGACACCCAGACCAACCATCAGAGCAATAAAGGGGAAAAATTGACAAATTCCCTGAAAAATCCGATTCTGTCTATTGTGTTGAACTATCTCACTTCTTGGTATACTGCTAAACATGTCAAGACATTGTACCATTTACCTTATCCTACTACCTGCTGCCCTACAATTCCTTGCCGGCATCTTCACAGTCCCTACTATTGGAAGTATACCAATAGGTGTATAGCCCACACCTTCTCAACCTGCCAACCATGGCTCCTAACCATAGTAGCCCCCAGCGCCCCAAACATATCCGGTGTAAAACTATAGGGGATTACACCACACTCCCATGTACTACGACCAACAGAAACCTCAAACTGCGTGCCAGACTTCCTAAACTATATGAGCCTCTAACCAGATCTCTACCATTCACCAATAAGAAAACGATCTTTCACTGTAGCACGACGCCCAAATTCGTTATCACCCCACCAGTTCATCGCCCAACGCAAGTCACAACAGACAATCAGCCTCTCAAAGGAGCCCTCCTCAACACAAGGTCTTTGGTGGCTCATGTGATTGACATAGCAGACTTAATTACAGAAGACAACCTGGACTTCTTAGCCATAACGGAAACTTGGCTACACGACGCCGCAGGTCCCGCTCTTAATCTAGCCATCCCAGATGGATACACCATCTCCAGACAAGATAGAGACGGCTCCCGAGGCGGCGGTATAGCTATCATCTCCAGCAAAAGCCTATCTATGAGAATAGTGTCCCCTCAAACTTTGCAATCCTGCAAATCCATCTCCATCAAACTCCCTCTTAATCACTCCCAATCACTCACCATGCACATAATTTACAGACCTCCTGGGCTCATTGGAACATTTGAGGAGGACCTGCAAAACAGTACTACTCCTGGGTGATTTTAACCTAGGATTTAATGACCCTTTGGATAAACAGGCCCTACAAATTGCCAACTCACTCAATGCATTAGGAATAAAGCAAAAAGTCAATGTAGCCACTCATATAAAGGGTAGAACTCTGGACTGGGTAGCTGAGTATAACTGTACAGCTACCATACCATCCATTACCCCTCTATCCTGGACAGACCACCACCTGGTCTCCATGACCCTATCCACCATCTGGCCAATTATCCCTGCCCTACAAATAGCTCCATCATGTCTGACCTGAACGAAAAAGAACATCACAATCAACAGCGTTATTCCAAATATCCTACCCACGCTAAATTCTCTGCCGGATAACCTTGACCCTAGAACATTGGTGCAGAAATATAACAAGATCATGCTGTCCACTTTGGACAAAATTGCCCCCCTAAAACTAAGGCTAAGCAAACCCAAAGCACACCTCAACAAATGGTTCAACCCACAACTAAAGGACTTGCGGCTATTAAAGAGAAAATGTGAAACAGCCTGGCGACTCTGTCCTTCCAGTGAGAACAAAATAAAATTATCATCATCGGCAGCACATTACAAAAAGGAAATTGGTCTGGCAAAACATAACTCGTATAACAAACGTATTGCTAATTCCAACTCCAGCATGAAAGAATTATTTACAATATTAAGAGGACTTGAGTCCCCTATCTCCATACCTGATATCTGTATTAAAAACAAGACTTGGTGCTCAGAAATCCAACAAGCCTTAACCAACAAAATAAACACCTTACAAACTAAAATACAGAATAAGAAAGACTCCGGGGGGGCGTGGCCAACTGCGAGATGCAGTAGACGTGTGCCTCGTGAGCTCCCGCGGCCATGGCTAACATCCTGAGTCAAACGCCTGCATACCAGCACCTACTGACTTCCAGAGTACACCTACCGGTGCATGACGACCTCAGGCACATTTGTGTCCAGAATTGGCCCGTAGCGCGCCTGGATGGCGGAAATAGAAGCATCTGATGATCGTGCCGAAACAAAACATCAGGCACTCAACATGGCTGCCGTGGTCCTGGGCGCGAACTAACTGCAATCGGAGCGGCCCCGACATCAGCAGCCCGACCCTGTCAAGAGGCGCCGAGGCATCGGAGGCGAGTGAGCACCTGGCCGACCCACGCCGGTGGTGGAGACCCGAGCGCCCTTCGCCGGGGGAGTGGCGGGGTGGTGAGCAGAGGCGGTGCCCGGCAGTGTCCCGGACCGGAGGAGTCATAGACCCTAGGTCGCCCATCCGGGCGAGAAGGGAAAGGGAGAGACCCGGCCATCCACCGCCGCAACGGTCCATGAGCGGCGGAATCTGTTCCCACCGGTGAGTGCTAGCGCTGGAGTTTCCCCGAGCCCGCCCCAGCCGCTCCTCCATCCTGTTGCGCCGCACACAGAGCTGGGCTTCCCCCGCCCCAGGCGACGAGCGCCCAGCCTACACCAGCCCTCGGCTGCTGGGCCCACATGAGCCGGAGGCACGGCCCACCCGTGGACACACCCACCGCCAGTCAACAAACTACTGGCAGCTCCTAACCGTCTGACCCCCACAAAAGGTAACCGCATTGTCACTGGGTGGACGCTGGCAACGGGGGGAGAGCGAGGACATAGCAGGGAACATCTCCCTCCAGGCTGAACTACCGCCACTGATCCATGCAGCAGACGGTGGGGTGACCTAACCTGCTGGGAGACTTGCTGCCGGGAACTGGCCAGGGTACTCTCTAGCATGATAGAACTGGACCCGAAAGTGTTAATCCTGGGTACACCGAGAGAGGATGATTTCAACAAGTGGGAAGAACTCCTATTGAACACGGCAACCGCCCTGATGAAGCGCAACATTGCACAAAAATGGGGTGTCCCCGAGTCTCCGACGCTGGAGCAATGGGTACTGGACATGGACACATGTGCTATGATCGAACGACGAATTTATAATGCAAGAGGCTGCCCCAGAAAAGCTTCAAAAATATGGGGGGCCTGGCAGGAGAGAGGGCCCTAAAGTAAATGGACACGGGTGATGTATCTCTCTACACATGCCAAATGGGTCAAGGTCAAGCTATACGTGAATGGTTATATATGACCTAATGCTAATGTACGTCTGGTCGAGATGATCCCAACTGCTGCAATTGCCTTTTTTCCTTTGTTTTTGGTTGTTTTGCTTATGCTATAAATACCTAATAAAAATGTTTTATTAAAAAAAAAAAAGAAAGACTCCCTGAAACTATCACAGCCAACTAACCCACTCCTACCCAAATCTAAAATCATTGGTCATAATAATAGATTCCACTTCACTAAAACTACTGTCCTAGAAGTTGAAAAAACTATCCTATCACTAAAACCGTCTAACTGTAAAGTAGATGTCTTCCCTGCTCACATCATAAAAGATGCTGCGAGAGACCTCTCTCCATTCATCTCAAAATTGATCAACGCCTCATTTGCCTCAGGTACAGTCCCAGACAACCTTAAACAATCTTGGGTCCTCCCTCTCTTGAAGAAGCAAACTCTAAACCCTCTCATCGCCACAAACTACCGCCCCATCACGACGGTACCATTTCTTCTTAAAATCTTGGACAAAGTTGCCTACTCACAGATCCAGAAACACCTTGAGCTACACAATCTCCTAGGTGTTAGACAATCAGGTTTCTGCCCGCTGCATGGGACGGAAACTGCACTGATAGGCTTGAAAACACAGATCGATGAGGTGAGAGACAAAGGGAAAGCAGTACTTCTACTATTACTTGACCTCTCAGCTGCATTCGACCTGGTGGACCACAAGGTCCTTTGTAGACACCTTGACACAGCAGCCCACTTCTCCAGAGATGCATTCAACTGGATAGAATCCTTCCTGAGTGACAGAACCATCAGAGTATTCTCCCCCTCAGCAGCGGCCGACCCTACCCCAATCATGTGCGGAGTCCCCCAGGACTCTTGTGTGTCCCCTACCTTGTACAACATATTCACCAAGCCATTGTTCGATGATCTGGACCTTCTGGGTGTCACCTACACTAACTATGCAGATGACACACATATTCTCCTCCCACTTTCCGGGGATCATGGCAAGGACTTGGCCCTGGTGAATAGGATCTACCTCATCATTCAGGCATGGATGGCCACACACGGCCTATGCCTGAATGATGACAAGACAGAGTTGATCATTCTTTGCACCCCTTCCAGCATATCCAAATTAGGCCACGAATATTCATCCTTCATCATTGATGGCAACAATATTATAGTCTCTAAAGAGGTAAAAACTCTAGGTTTTTACCTGGACGCTACCATGTCATTTAACAAGCAACTGAAATCCTTAGCCTCCTCCACGGCTTACACTTGCAAGCTTATTAGAGCTGGTAAGCCCTTCCTCTCCAATGACAGCTGCATTATACTAGCCAGAGCTCTGATCCTCTCCAGACTGGATTATTGCAATGTCTTATATAGTAGGGCTAACAAAGCCAGTATCCAAAAACTCCAAATTCTACAAAATAACGCTCTTAGAGCCGCACTAGGTATTAACAAAAGAGCACATATAACTGCAACTAGACGCCAGTTTTGCTGGTTATCTACCCACAACAAAATCCAACTAAAAATAGCCTCTCTGACACACAAAGCATTACACAATGCCGCCCCCAGCTACCTAATCAATAAACTGTCCAGAAAAACTTCCAGTAGACCCACTAGAGCTGTCAACTCAAACTGCCTGGTGGTACCAAGGTTTAAGTCTTCTAAGATCGGCGGCAACAGTTTCCCTGTGAAGGGCGCCAAACTTTGGAACTCACTACCAACCGAGCTGCAAGCCAATCTACCCTATCCTCTCTTCAGAAAGAACCTTATCACCCACCTTAATCTATCTGAAGACTAATTCCCTTTCCTTAAACTGTTGTACCATATGGCACCCCACCTTGAGTATAACCCTCTGTATATTAATATGTAAATACATTTCCTGTACATTCACCTTATAGGCATGCCAATATATACTTGTGCATATTACAAATGTAATAACCTTGCCATAATCTGTTGTGGCCCTTTTTTAGCTTTACTTATTATGTAATCTGTGTATCTCCTTTGTATACTGTTTATCATTATGTGACTTTGTAAGCTTTGCATATCCTTGCTGCACCCTGCTACCTTCGGGTCCGGTGCACTCTACAAATTCAATAAACAAACAAACAAACAAACAAACAAACAAACAAACAAATATGTGATACCCAAGACGGTGTGAACGGTGGGTTTCTGGAGTTTTACCAACAACTGTATGGAGACGTTTAAGGGGTTGAACTGAGTGACATGTTTGAAACACTGGAGGATATTGGCTTACCTAAACTGGGGACAGAAGAGAGGGAGAACCTAGAGGCCCCGATCATGTTGGAGGTACTAGAAGCGGTGATAAAGCTATTACCTACTAGCAAGGCCCCTGGAGCGGACAGACTCCCCAGAGAGTTCTACAAAACATATAAAACGGAAGTGCTCCCCCGTTACTGGCAATGTTGAATGAACATTGGAAATAGGGATACTGCCAGAATCCCTGAGAGAGGCAATTGTTATCCCGCTCCTCAAACCTAACAAGCCGAGTATGGACTGTGGGTCTTATAGACCACTATCCATGTTGAACCAGGATAGCAAGATACTTACAGCAGTGTTGGCTAATAGGTTGAGACAGGTCATCAACAAATTTATACATCCTGACCAAACTAGATTTGTTCCGCACAGAAGCATATCCGACAATCTCAGAAGGCTCCACCAGGTCATAGAACAAACAGAGAGTGACTCGAACGAAGTCGCCATTATTTCATTAGATGCAGTGAAGGCCTTCGATTCTGCCTTGGCTGATGGCAGCCCTAAAAGAATATGGAATTGGGCCTGTTTACCTGAAGTGGTTGAAACTACTGTACAGTACGCCATTAGCTAGAGTCAAGACGGGAGCAACCATTTCAGAGAGGTGGCAACTCAGTAGGGGCACTAGACTGGGATGCCCCTGGTCCCTGATGCTCTTTTTCCTAGCACTGGGACCCTTAGCGATATATTTAAGGCAACTACGAGGAGGTGGGGATTAACACAAAAGGAGGACCACATCTAATATCAATGTATGCTGATGAGCTGTTATACTTGAGGTATCCTGAGGAAAACCTGCAATATATCTTAGAAGTAATGGAGCGATATGCGCTGCTCTCTGGCATAACAGTTAATCCTAAGAAATCATGTATATTCCCCTTGGGGAGATATAGGGGGATTCCGCGAGAGAACCTATCAGTATTACATATACTTTGGGAGACTAGAACTTTCAGATACCTGGGGATTGATATTTATCACACGGTAGAGACCGAATATAAACATAATATGGAGAAGGCAGTGGCAAATATTGAGAATAGCATGAGATTCTGGGCTAAGCTCCCTTTGGCCAAGGTAGATAGGATGGCGCTGTTGAAGATGGTTGTATTACCTAGGTTGATACACTTTTATGGGAATATACCATACATGATACCCAAGCGATTCTTTGTTAAAATCCAGAGCATATGTAGAGGGTTCATATGGCAGAATACCAGGAACAGAATAGCCCTGTGGAAACTGCAGAACATGTATGATCAAGGGGGCATAGCATTGCCCACCTTTGAGCTTTACTATGTGGCCAGTCAACTACAATATGTGGCTAAGTGGTTAACGGAAGATTCAACATCGGAGTCCAGATTGTTGAGGTCTGAATGTGTTCCCTTGTTTTAGAAAGAATGGATATGGCTGCCAAAATCAGAGCTAAAAGGGTGCATGAGGTTGTTAGAACTGGGATGGACGATGTGGTGCAGGGCTTGTCAGGTCATGGAGAACCTGACCCCGTGTTCTCCACAAGTGCCGTTAGTGGCATTGACCGGAGTGGACGAGCAACTGAGGAAGATAATCCGTAAGCACTGGGAACCGATAGGCATTGGAACACTGGGAGATGTGTGGCAAGATGGGAAAATAATTGAATTTAATGCACTGGCTGAAGAAATTGGTTTACACGCAGGACAGTATATTACTTACACCAGATTGGTGCAGCGGGTGAAAGAGACGTGGTCAGAAACAGTGCTAGAAGGCCAACCCGACATGGCCATAGAAACAATTTACGATATCTCAGAGGGGGGGCACAAGGTATCTCGAGTTTATGAACTGTTGATGTCCAGGGTGGGAAAGGAGGTGACCCAGCTGAGACGGAACTGGAAAGGGGACGCTGGGGAACCTATGAATGATGGGTTGTGGTGAGGCTTCAGAGATACCACAAAAAAGTATCCAGGAATGCAAGGCTGCAACAGAACCAGCTATATATTACTCACAGGGCCCCAGAGGGTTGCTCGATTGAAGAACGCAGGAATGCAAACATGTTCCAAATGTGGGGAAGTGAACGCAGAGATGATACATATCTTCTGGGCATTCCCGGAAATTGGGAAATTCTGGGGAGAAGTAGCCCATCGTTTAACCGAGAAAGGGATCAAATTAGATGTGGAATCTGTGTGGGCATGCATGGTAGGGGTGTTTCCTAGACCGTGCAAACTGAAACATGTGAGTAAACTCGAGGATTTGGCCTATATACTCGCCAAGCGCAGAATTGCTATGGGTTGGAAAGCAAACAATAGACCAAAGATGGAGGTTTGGTGGCACGACTTCCTGAAATGGGCAGAAACAGCGGTATGGAGCGAAGCGGTCACTAGAGAGGGAGATGAGGTAACGGAAACTTTGATGGCCTGGAGACACTTAGCAGCCACACTGTCTGGGTCCACCCAGGCCTGCCTAAGTGACCATGATTCCTCCGGGAGTACAGAGGAGGAGGTACGCCTAGATGAAACAACGGCAGATGGTGAGGTGGAGTAGGCTCGAGTTAGGGGGAGGGTAAAGGGGAGACAGTGGACATTGCATGATATTGTATATGATGCTTGAACTTATCTGAAGTGCACTGTTGGGTTTGTTTTTATGTTGATTGGTTGTTATTAAAGTTAATAAAAATTGTTTAAAAAAAAGACTTGCTCTCTAATCTCGATTCCAACTCTCCTTCCGTTCTCATCCTTCTTGACCTTTCCTCTGCCTTTGATATGGTCAATCTTGCCACCTTTATAAATCGGCTCTGTGATACCCTTGGCTTCGCGGACCTGGCTCTGGACTGGTTGACCTCCTTCCTCTCTGACGACCTTCCCAGGTTCAAAAGAGCCCTTTTCTCTGCACAATCACACCCTCCACCTGTGGTGTCCCTCAGGGCTCTAGCCTCTTGCCTTGACTCTTCAACATCTACCTTGCCCCTCGAGCCCAATTGCTCTCTGCCTTCTCGCCTAACTTTCAGTGTTATACAGAAGACATGCATCTCTCCTTCAAGCTTCCCTCCACTGCCCCCTCTTCTTCCTCTCTTATTTTTGACTGTCTGTTTGCTTTTCAGACATGGTGCACTGCTAACGATCTCTGCCTTAATGCAGGTAAGACTGAGGTCCTTCTCATTGGTATCCCAGCTCCCTCCTTCCATCCTACTTTCTGGCTGTCCTCTATGGGCCCCCTCCCCTTACCCTCATTTGAGGTAAAAAACCTTTGTTTCATCTTTGACTCCTCTCTCTCTTTCTCTCCTCACATCACAGACCTTGCCATGAAGGCCCACTTTCCGCTGCACCACCTCAGTGGCATTCTCCCTTTCCTGACCTTCCCCAATAAACTCAATGTCTCCAGAGCTCTGATCTGCTCCAGGCTGGACTACTGCAACAGCCTCTTCCTCAATCTGCCTGATTCCTCCCTTCCCCCACTTCCACTAATCCAGAATAGGACTACAAAACGTATCCTTGGCCTCAAGCCCAGGGACTGCATCTCTCCAGCCCTAAAATCTCTCCACTGGATCCCGGTTGCAGCGAGGATCAAATTCAAGACCCTCTGCATCATCCACAAGGCTTTCTGGGTCATGGGACCCTGTTGCATCCATCTCTCTCTCCCTAAAAAACTCCCTCCTAGAGCCCTTCTGTGTTCTTGCTCCAACTCTCAACAGGTCACATGCTTTTCCAAGCAGAGAGTGTGGGTGTGGGTAGATCTCTCTCTTCCTCAGGTGTCTCCCTCTGGAATGGCCTCTCTGCCCCTCTCAGGCTTGAGCCAGATATTCTTAAGTTCCAGAAGCTTCTCAAGACCCTCCTTTTCTCTTCCTCCTTCCCTCTACCCCTCCCCTGCTAATGTTCTCCTCTGACGCTTCACTGGCTGCCTGGTTCCTTCTGATCCGTACTGGGCACTGGGCCCTCCTCATCCAGTCTACCCCTGCACTTGGTCTCCTTTGCCCCGCCAACCTGCACCTGCCTGTCAGGGCTCCCTCAACCTGCACTAGCCTGGCTACGCCTGCACCCCATTGAGCACTATCTAGCCCCGCCCCTCGCACTTAGCACATGGACCTTCTTTCCCTGCACTCTCTGCATTCCCCTGGCATTTGTACACCTTGCCTCCCCCTTGCACTCGCCTAACTCCCTGGGCCCTTTTTCCGCTCTGACCAGCACTTGCCCACTCTCCTCTTCCTCACACTTCTTCTTATGCTGCACTTGCACGACCTGAATGACACAAAGCCTAGAAGGACCGTTTTTGTTTTTCTTCATCCCTTTTCCCCCAACACCTTTGTCTTGTTGCGCCTTGAAACGCCTTTTTGCTGTATAGGCACATTATAAATACCCAACAAATAAATCAAATACATCTCTAAAAATCTGCATCAACATTGCTCCAATGCCATCTCACTTGCATCTACTGTTATTACTGACCTCCTACTCATTTCAAACGGTTCTAATGCCTTTGCCACATTGAAACTCCTGACATACCGCAACATCTCTGCCATTACAGCGACAACCAACAAAAAGAAATTTGGTCTAGCTGGGCACACATCGAATTTTCAGCAATAACACTCTATCCTAAACCACTAACAGTGCCCAGCCACGTCCCTGAACTCTGGGCTGATTACGGGAGTTAATGCTATCAACCATTTATTCCTTACCTCTCACTACGTCCACAGCAATTACATGGCTTAACTATTCCATTGACTCCTTTCAGAAGATGCACTTTTCTTTCTTTAAGGTCATTCCCCTTTCCACTAGTATGTCCAATACCCTCCCTAATATAATTTCGTGCTCCTCCAAAATCTCTCCACATATCAAAATGTCGTCTCGGAAACAGTGTACACCTCTGCCCCCATTAAACAATTTATACATAACTTTTTGGAGTACAGAAGACCTGGAAGCTAAACCAAAGGGCATCCTTCAAAACTGAAATATTCCTTCATGTGACACAAAAGCTGTTTCTGTGACGGCAGTTCCAGCTCCACTGAGTGGTACACTGAAGCTCTAGCCTTGTCAAAGAGTTTCCTTTTCCTATCATAGACGACACTTCAGACATATTTTGGCAGGGGATGTCTCTCGACTACAACACATTTATAAAGTTGATTGAGATCTGCAAAAAGACGCAACTTGCCACTCTGTTTTTTTTTTACAAGGACCAAAGGCGACACCAATTCTAAACTACTGACCCTCTCCATTATTCCCATCCTACATAGTTTATTCAACTGTTCCTTCATTTCTTCGCGTCCCACATGTAGTATCTGATCACTCGTGTTTGGATCTAAGCGTATTGTAACGCTCACCTGATTCTCGCAGAGGCGCCGGTCTTGACTGGGCGACTACCGTATCTTCAAAGGTGATGTGTAGCACCCGGTTGGCTCTTTGGGCTGGACCTCTGTGCACTGTATGCCTGACGTGTAGAGTAAAATGTCTGCAGATAGAAAATATGGGGTTAATGAACTGGGGTTATTGGGGTGTCCCTATCTCTTTCCTCTTCTCCTCTCCTGTAGACCCCAAAGGTTAACGCTCTCACCTTAGGTAAGTGAATGCCGAGCTCTCCATCTGCCTCGGGGCGGGTGCTGTAGCCAGTTTCTTCACTGGATAGGTAGCGCAGGCCTCTTGACTTCAGAGGACTGCTGTCCGTCGTTTACTGCACGAACGGTAAGTTTCGAGTCATTCAAATGTCTTTTTAAAGTCTTTAGTAATGATGTCTCTTGTTTTGCAGGGTTCCGGCGATGGCGGATGACGGGCTGAAGTGAGTTGAAGATGGAGCCCGTGTGCTGAATAGAAGCGCCTGGAAGCACGTGAGTAAGCGCTTGTTGCCTGCTTCACGATGCGCTCTAACTGTCTTTTTATTTTGCAGGTACGAGTTCGGAGCGGCTGCAGGGTGCCGGAATACCCATTGGATTAGATGTGGAAAGGAGTAATGGCATGTGAGTATTAAAGTTCCCCAATGTCTTTAAACGCACCTTGTTTTGTCTTTCAGATGCGGATGCAGCGCCGAAGGCCTCCGGAGCGTGCGAAGAGTTGGTAAGCTTTTGTCTTTCAGATGCCGGAATGCAGTATGAAGACCTCCGGAGCGCACGAAGAGTAGGTAAGCCTTTGCCTTTCCGATGCCGGAATGCTAACCTGTTCTTTCTTGTCTTTATAGGTGTTGCTGAAGACTGGATTCAGGATGGTAAGCCTTTGCCTTTCAGATGCCGGAATGCTAACCTGTTCTTTCTTGTCTTTATAGGTGTTGCTGAAGACTGGATTCAGGATGGTAAGCCTTTTTCCTTAGGCCCAGGACTGGATGCAGAAGACACGATGAGCGTCCTGCTGCAGAGGGTGCAGAATAACGCAAAGCAAGATTCATCCACCGGGTGTGGTTTAAATAGCCTCCTGTAGTGCTTAGGTGTCTCCTTCCACAGCCACGCCTAAGTAAGAAAAGAGTTCCTGGTAAGAAAAGAGTTCCTGCCTTCCAGAAGAGTTCCAGTGTTCTAAATCTAGGGAGTGGCTCCAGCCCCACCCAACAGGAAAAGTAGTTCCAAACAGAAGAGGATCAGAGGCTCAACTGGCAGGCAAGTAAACAGCATGGTCTGCTGCAGGTAAGTCCACCCAAGCATTATGAGCCCGGCGCTTCCAGCGCTGGGACTGGGCATATTTATGAGCCTGGTGCCACTGGCGCCAGGACTGGGTCCAAAAGGTCCCAATTGGGACTGGTTGGCACTCGGAACCTGGGTTATGGATCTGCTTCCTAGGGAGTTGGGAAAACCCTGACCTTTTGGAAGCAGAGATCATGACAGTACCCCCCCTCAAGGCCCCTCCCAAACCGGGCTTCTCCGGGGGTTTTGGCTTGTCAGGAAATGTTCGGTGAAATCTTTTGATTAGGCGAGGAGCGTGGACATATTCAGCAGGTTCCCAGGATCTCTCTTGGGGGGCGTAGCCTTTCCAGTCAATTAGGTAGAATAGTTTAGATTTGGAGATCTTGGAGTCCAGAATGCTTTTGACTTCAAACTCGAGTTCTCCATCCACTAGGATAGGTTTTGGAGATTTGGTTAGTCGGGTTTGAGGTTGCACGGGTTTTAATAGAGAGACGTGGAAGACCGGATGTATCTTCATGTGCGGGGGCAAGTCCAACTTGACCGCTACTGGGTTTACTATGGTAGTGATGGAATAGGGACCAAGGTATCTTGGGTTGAATGTGCGTGGCCCTTTTAGAGATAGATATTTGGTGGATAACCAGACTTGATCCCCTACTTGATAGTGAGGGGCTTCCTTCCGATGTTGATCTGCTCCTTTCTTGTATTGTTCTTTAGCCCTTTGAAGGTGAGAAACAGCTTCCTTAAAGGCTTGGGTGATTGTAGAATGCAGGTAGTCTACTGCTGGTGTTTCAAGATCTTGGAGGGGATCCAACTCCGAGGTTCGAGGGTGACTGCCGTACAAAAGAAAAAACAGGGTTTTCCCAGTTCCCGAGTGGACAGAGTTATTGTAGGCATACTCGGCTATCCAAAGGATATCTTTCCAAGTTTTTTCAGTTTGTTGCAGCATGCAGCGTAAATACTGTTCCAGAGTTTGATTGGTCCTCTCGGTTTGTCCGTCGGTCTGAGGGTGGTGACTGGTCGATAGTCTCACATCAATTTGAGCCGACCGACAGCAACTTCGCCAAAAATGAGAAATAAATTGACTACCTCGATCCGAAATTAGAACCGAAGGAAAACCGTGCAGTCGGACGATGTTTTCGAGAAATTCTCGGGCCAGAGTTGCTGCTGTTGGCAAGCCTTTGAGCGGAATGAAATGCGCCATCTTGGAGAATAAGTCCACGATTACTAGAATCGTATTGTATCCGGAGCATGGAGGTAGATCGGTGATGAAGTCCATAGAAAGCGTATGCCAAGGGCGAGGTGGGATGTCAATAGGGCGTAAGAGGCCTGCTGGTCTTTCCTTTTGACTCTTGTTTTGGGCGCATACTCCACAGGACATTATAAAGTCTCTGATATCTTTTTTCCAAGACGGCCACCAGAAGTAGCGCTTGATCTTTTCTGAGGTCTTGGCTATACCGGGATGACCTTCCATTAAAGAGTCGTGATAACAAGAGATTACTTTTTTCTGTAAATCTGTGCTGGGTAGGTATAATCGTTCTTGGAAATACAATAAGTTGTCCTTTACTGCAAAGTCCTTTCCCTGCAGATGCCAATTCTGTATATCTGCTGGAGTTACAAGTTGCCTGGCTTTATCCTTAACTTCCTCTATGGATTCTGTGGCGATTACACCCAGAATTCTTTGTTCGGGAATGATTGGTACAGGTTTAGGGTTGATCAAGTGTTCTTCCACTCCCATCCGAGAAAGGGCATCGGCTTTACCGTTCTTTGTACCTGGTCGATAGGTAATTATGAAGTCAAACTCGGCAAAGAATAATGCCCAATGGAGTTGTCTAGAGGATTGGGCTTTTGCGGTTTTCAAATATTGCAGGTTTCGGTGATCCGTAATCACAGTAACGGTGTGTCGGGCCCCAAGCAGATAATGCCGCCAAGCCTTAAAGGCAGACTTGATAGCCAGAAGTTCCTTGTCAGTAATCGTGAAATTGACTTCAGGAGGTGAGAATTTGCGGGACCAAAATGCCACGGGATGCAACTGATTGGTTACCGGGTCCTTTTGTGATAGAACTGCCCCCATGGCAAGGCTTGAAGCATCAGTTTCCACGATGTAGGGGAGTTCGGGGCGAGGGTGTTTTAAGATTGGTGCAGAGATAAATTTAGTCTTCAAATCCTGGAAAGCTTGTTCCGCCTCGGTAGACCATTCAAAACGTTTGTTTTTCTTTAACAAGGCAGTGATGGGCTGGACTATTCGAGAGAACTCGGGGATAAACCTGCGGTAAAAGTTAGCGAAGCCTAACATGCTTTGCACACCTTTTACGGAGGATGGTGATGGCCATTTGAGAACTGCATCGACGTTCTTTGAATCCATACGCACCCCGCCAGGTGATAATATGAATCCCAAGAATTCAACTTCAGTCACGTTGAAAACACATTTTTCCAACTTAGCGAAAAGTTTGTGTTGACGCAATCTTTCGAGGACCATTTTCACGTGTTTCCGATGTTCAGATTCCGATGAAGAATAAACGAGGATTTCGTCAATGTAAACAACAACACATACATCTATGAGCTCTCTGAGGACATCGTTCATAAAATATTGAAAGGCGGCCGGGGCATTGCAAAGTCCGAAGGGCATGACCTGATATTCAAATAGCCCATACTTGGTGCGGAAGGCCGTCTTCCATTCATCGCCCTCTTTTACTCGTACCAAGTGGTAAGCTCCTCTAAGATCCAGCTTTGTATATATGCATGCTTTTCTGACTTGGTCCAGGAGTTCAGGGATCAAAGGTAACGGATATCTATTCTTAACGGTGATCTGGTTCAGGGAGCGATAATCGATACAAGTTCTAAGGTCTCCTTCCTTTTTTGGAACGAAGAACAAAGCTGAAGAAGCAGGGGACTTGGAAGGACGAATAAACCCATTTGCCAGGTATTGATCCAGGTATTGTCGAAGGTGAAGGCTCTCAGGCTCGGTGAGGGCATAAATTCTACTACAAGAAGGAGTAGATCCAGGTATCAGGTCTATCTGGCAGTCATAAGACCTATGAGGAGGTAGAGAGTTAGCCTGATCCTTCCGGAAAACATCTTGGTATTCTAGGTATTCGGGAGGTAACTGGGGAGTCTCTGAAGAAATTGCGGCCAGTGCAACACCAGGTGGAGGGTGACAAGTAGAGACACATTCTGGAAACTGGACCGTTCTTGCTCGCCAATCGATCAGAGGATTGTGTTTCTCTAACCAAGGTATTCCTAGAATAATCTGAAACTGAGGGGCCTTGATCACATCGAACACGATCTTCTCATGGTGTCCATCTTGACTTACTAGCGTCACTTCTTGAGTGGTATGCGTTACTGGCCCGGAGGCTATCTCCGTACCATCCACTGTAGTAATGACGTCCTTTACAGCCTTGAGACAAAGAGTTAGATTCATCCTCAAAACCATTTCATGATCCACATAATTGCCGATGGCACCGCTGTCGACGTAAGCTTCAATTGCATGTAATCGATCCGGATTATCAGGGCTAATGAGGACCATAGGTATCACGAAATGCGAGGTCACGGAACTGGTTTTTACGCTCGGCAAGAGGACCTCTATTCTTGTCGGGCGAGGTCGTTTCCCTGCTCAGAGTTTGTAACTTTGGTAACTGCAGCTCCTACTGCCTTCTTGGCAGGTTTCACCGGACAGTCTCGAAGAAAGTGCCCTGAGTTTCCGCAATATAGGCATAATTGCAACTGTTTCCTCCTTTCCCGCTCCCGTTGTGTTAGAGGACCTTTCAGACCCCCTATTTGCATGGATTCCCCGGAGTCTACTCCTTTGGAAGGAGTTGGCGGTTTGGAAAATACTCGAGCATCAAACTTGGAACGATCGGCCTTCCTGTTCTGCAGCCTGTGATCTATTTGAACGACCAAGTCTATGTAATCCGAACAGTCTTGTGGGGGATTCACTACTTGGGCTAAAACATCTTTGAGCTCTCCACGTAGACCTCTATAAAACAGCGTAATCCTTTTGTCCTCAGGCCATTGAGTTTCCACTATTAGTCTATTGAAAGATGCAATATAAGCCAAAAGGTCTTGATTACCCTGTCGCAACGAAAGAAGCTCATTGTCCAAGGCCTGTCCCTGTGAATGTCTTGCGAACAGTTTTTCCATACTAAGCTGAAAGGCTTGAAAATCATGGAGAACCGGATCATCTTGATGAACTAGAGGGATCGACCAGTCTGCCGCATTGCCACTAAGGTACGAAAGTACAAAAGCTACTTTAGCTTGATCAGTTGGAAAGGCTGCTGGCCGGCATAAGAAGTGCAACCGGCACTGATTGATAAATACTGCAAACCTCTTTGGGTCACCAGAAAATCGCTCGGGCGGAGCCAGAGGTACATTCCCAGGTAGGTTGATCTGCACTGGATTCATAGAGGATGTTGAAGGAAGATTTGCCCCTGATGCGGGTAACGGGGTCTGTCCGGCTTGTGACTGTAGCACTTGTCTAGCAAGATTGTCTGTTCTCTCCTTGGAAATAATAAGTTCCCTTCTTAGAGCATTCGTTTCCTGACGAGTTGCATGCACTTCTGCCCTTAGTTCCCCAAGTAACCGGGCTAGGGGGTCAGTATCCGAGGTTTCCATAGCGCCTGGGCGAGAGTTTTGCGGTAGGCTTTGCGTTCTGTAACGCTCACCTGATTCTCGCAGAGGCGCCGGTCTTGACTGGGCGACTACCGTATCTTCAAAGGTGATGTGTAGCACCCGGTTGGCTCTTTGGGCTGGACCTCTGTGCACTGTATGCCTGACGTGTAGAGTAAAATGTCTGCAGATAGAAAATATGGGGTTAATGAACTGGGGTTATTGGGGTGTCCCTATCTCTTTCCTCTTCTCCTCTCCTGTAGACCCCAAAGGTTAACGCTCTCACCTTAGGTAAGTGAATGCCGAGCTCTCCATCTGCCTCGGGGCGGGTGCTGTAGCCAGTTTCTTCACTGGATAGGTAGCGCAGGCCTCTTGACTTCAGAGGACTGCTGTCCGTCGTTTACTGCACGAACGGTAAGTTTCGAGTCATTCAAATGTCTTTTTAAAGTCTTTAGTAATGATGTCTCTTGTTTTGCAGGGTTCCGGCGATGGCGGATGACGGGCTGAAGTGAGTTGAAGATGGAGCCCGTGTGCTGAATAGAAGCGCCTGGAAGCACGTGAGTAAGCGCTTGTTGCCTGCTTCACGATGCGCTCTAACTGTCTTTTTATTTTGCAGGTACGAGTTCGGAGCGGCTGCAGGGTGCCGGAATACCCATTGGATTAGATGTGGAAAGGAGTAATGGCATGTGAGTATTAAAGTTCCCCAATGTCTTTAAACGCACCTTGTTTTGTCTTTCAGATGCGGATGCAGCGCCAAAGGCCTCCGGAGCGTGCGAAGAGTTGGTAAGCTTTTGTCTTTCAGATGCCGGAATGCAGTATGAAGACCTCCGGAGCGCACGAAGAGTAGGTAAGCCTTTGCCTTTCCGATGCCGGAATGCTAACCTGTTCTTTCTTGTCTTTATAGGTGTTGCTGAAGACTGGATTCAGGATGGTAAGCCTTTGCCTTTCAGATGCCGGAATGCTAACCTGTTCTTTCTTGTCTTTATAGGTGTTGCTGAAGACTGGATTCAGGATGGTAAGCCTTTTTCCTTAGGCCCAGGACTGGATGCAGAAGACACGATGAGCGTCCTGCTGCAGAGGGTGCAGAATAACGCAAAGCAAGATTCATCCACCGGGTGTGGTTTAAATAGCCTCCTGTAGTGCTTAGGTGTCTCCTTCCACAGCCACGCCTAAGTAAGAAAAGAGTTCCTGGTAAGAAAAGAGTTCCTGCCTTCCAGAAGAGTTCCAGTGTTCTAAATCTAGGGAGTGGCTCCAGCCCCACCCAACAGGAAAAGTAGTTCCAAACAGAAGAGGATCAGAGGCTCAACTGGCAGGCAAGTAAACAGCATGGTCTGCTGCAGGTAAGTCCACCCAAGCATTATGAGCCCGGCGCTTCCAGCGCTGGGACTGGGCATATTTATGAGCCTGGTGCCACTGGCGCCAGGACTGGGTCCAAAAGGTCCCAATTGGGACTGGTTGGCACTCGGAACCTGGGTTATGGATCTGCTTCCTAGGGAGTTGGGAAAACCCTGACCTTTTGGAAGCAGAGATCATGACAGTACCCCCCCTCAAGGCCCCTCCCAAACCGGGCTTCTCCGGGGGTTTTGGCTTGTCAGGAAATGTTCGGTGAAATCTTTTGATTAGGCGAGGAGCGTGGACATATTCAGCAGGTTCCCAGGATCTCTCTTGGGGGCCGTAGCCTTTCCAGTCAATTAGGTAGAATAGTTTAGATTTGGAGATCTTGGAGTCCAGAATGCTTTTGACTTCAAACTCGAGTTCTCCATCCACTAGGATAGGTTTTGGAGATTTGGTTAGTCGGGTTTGAGGTTGCACAGGTTTTAATAGAGAGACGTGGAAGACCGGATGTATCTTCATGTGCGGGGGCAAGTCCAACTTGACCGCTACTGGGTTTACTATGGTAGTGATGGAATAGGGACCAAGGTATCTTGGGTTGAATGTGCGTGGCCCTTTTAGAGATAGATATTTGGTGGATAACCAGACTTGATCCCCTACTTGATAGTGAGGGGCTTCCTTCCGATGTTGATCTGCTCCTTTCTTGTATTGTTCTTTAGCCCTTTGAAGGTGAGAAACAGCTTCCTTAAAGGCTTGGGTGATTGTAGAATGCAGGTAGTCTACTGCTGGTGTTTCAAGATCTTGGAGGGGATCCAACTCCGAGGTTCGAGGGTGACTGCCGTACAAAAGAAAAAACGGGGTTTTCCCAGTTCCCGAGTGGACAGAGTTATTGTAGGCATACTCGGCTATCCAAAGGATATCTTTCCAAGTTTTTTCAGTTTGTTGCAGCATGCAGCGTAAATACTGTTCCAGAGTTTGATTGGTCCTCTCGGTTTGTCCGTCGGTCTGAGGGTGGTGACTGGTCGATAGTCTCACATCAATTTGAGCCGACCGACAGCAACTTCGCCAAAAATGAGAAATAAATTGACTACCTCGATCCGAAATTAGAACCGAAGGAAAACCGTGCAGTCGGACGATGTTTTCGAGAAATTCTCGGGCCAGAGTTGCTGCTGTTGGCAAGCCTTTGAGCGGAATGAAATGCGCCATCTTGGAGAATAAGTCCACGATTACTAGAATCGTATTGTATCCGGAGCATGGAGGTAGATCGGTGATGAAGTCCATAGAAAGCGTATGCCAAGGGCGAGGTGGGATGTCAATAGGGCGTAAGAGGCCTGCTGGTCTTTCCTTTTGACTCTTGTTTTGGGCGCATACTCCACAGGACATTATAAAGTCTCTGATATCTTTTTTCCAAGACGGCCACCAGAAGTAGCGCTTGATCTTTTCTGAGGTCTTGGCTATACCGGGATGACCTTCCATTAAAGAGTCGTGATAACAAGAGATTACTTTTTTCTGTAAATCTGTGCTGGGAAGGTATAATCGTTCTTGGAAATACAATAAGTTGTCCTTTACTGCAAAGTCCTTTCCCTGCAGATGCCAATTCTGTATATCTGCTGGAGTTACAAGTTGCCTGGCTTTATCCTTAACTTCCTCTATGGATTCTGTGGCGATTACACCCAGAATTCTTTGCTCGGGAATGATTGGTACAGGTTTAGGGTTGATCAAGTGTTCTTCCACTCCCATCCGAGAAAGGGCATCGGCTTTACCGTTCTTTGTACCTGGTCGATAGGTAATTATGAAGTCAAACTCGGCAAAGAATAATGCCCAACGGAGTTGTCTAGAGGATTGGGCTTTTGCGGTTTTCAAATATTGCAGGTTTCGGTGATCCGTAATCACAGTAACGGTGTGTCGGGCCCCCAGCAGATAATGCCGCCAAGCCTTAAAGGCAGACTTGATAGCCAGAAGTTCCTTGTCAGTAATCGTGAAATTGACTTCAGGAGGTGAGAATTTGCGGGACCAAAATGCCACGGGATGCAACTGATTGGTTACCGGGTCCTTTTGTGATAGAACTGCCCCCATGGCAAGGCTTGAAGCATCAGTTTCCACGATGTAGGGGAGTTCGGGGCGAGGGTGTTTTAAGATTGGTGCAGAGATAAATTTAGTCTTCAAATCCTGGAAAGCTTGTTCCGCCTCGGTAGACCATTCAAAACGTTTGTTTTTCTTTAACAAGGCAGTGATGGGCTGGACTATTCGAGAGAACTCGGGGATAAACCTGCGGTAAAAGTTAGCGAAGCCTAACATGCTTTGCACACCTTTTACGGAGGATGGTGATGGCCATTTGAGAACTGCATCGACGTTCTTTGAATCCATACGCACCCCGCCAGGTGATAATATGAATCCCAAGAATTCAACTTCAGTCACGTTGAAAACACATTTTTCCAACTTAGCGAAAAGTTTGTGTTGACGCAATCTTTCGAGGACCATTTTCACGTGTTTCCGATGTTCAGATTCCGATGAAGAATAAACGAGGATTTCGTCAATGTAAACAACAACACATACATCTATGAGCTCTCTGAGGACATCGTTCATAAAATATTAAAAGGCGGCCGGGGCATTGCAAAGTCCGAAGGGCATGACCTGATATTCAAATAGCCCATACTTGGTGCGGAAGGCCGTCTTCCATTCATCGCCCTCTTTTACTCGTACCAAGTGGTAAGCTCCTCTAAGATCCAGCTTTGTATATATGCATGCTTTTCTGACTTGGTCCAGGAGTTCAGGGATCAAAGGTAACGGATATCTATTCTTAACGGTGATCTGGTTCAGGGAGCGATAATCGATACAAGTTCTAAGGTCTCCTTCCTTTTTTGGAACGAAGAACAAAGCTGAAGAAGCAGGGGACTTGGAAGGACGAATAAACCCATTTGCCAGGTATTGATCCAGGTATTGTCGAAGGTGAAGGTTCTCAGGCTTGGTGAGGGCATAAATTCTACTACAAGAAGGAGTAGATCCAGGTATCAGGTCTATCTGGCAGTCATAAGACCTATGAGGAGGTAGAGAGTTAGCCTGATCCTTCCGGAAAACATCTTGGTATTCTAGGTATTCGGGAGGTAACTGGGGAGTCTCTGAAGAAATTGCGGCCAGTGCAACACCAGGTGGAGGGTGACAAGTAGAGACACATTCTGGAAACTGGACCGTTCTTGCTCGCCAATCGATCAGAGGATTGTGTTTCTCTAACAAAGGTATTCCTAGAATAATCTGAAACTGAGGGGCCTTGATCACATCGAACACGATCTTCTCATGGTGTCCATCTTGACTTACTAGCGTCACTTCTTGAGTGGTATGCGTTACTGGCCCGGAGGCTATCTCCGTAGCATCCACTGTAGTAATGACGTCCTTTACAGCCTTGAGACAAAGAGTTAGATTCATCCTCAAAACCATTTCATGATCCACATAATTGCCGATGGCACCGCTGTCGACGTAAGCTTCAATTGCATGTAATCGATCCGGATTATCAGGGCTAATGAGGACCATAGGTATCACGAAATGCGAGGTCACGGAACTGGTTTTTACGCTCGGCAAGAGGACCTCTATTCTTGTCGGGCGAGGTCGTTTCCCTGCTCAGAGTTTGTAACTTTGGTAACTGCAGCTCCTACTGCCTTCTTGGCAGGTTTCACCGGACAGTCTCGAAGAAAGTGCCCTGAGTTTCCGCAATATAGGCATAATTGCAACTGTTTCCTCCTTTCCCGCTCCCGTTGTGTTAGAGGACCTTTCAGACCCCCTATTTGCATGGATTCCCCGGAGTCTACTCCTTTGGAAGGAGTTGGCGGTTTGGAAAATACTCGAGCATCAAACTTGGAACGATCGGCCTTCCTGTTCTGCAGCCTGTGATCTATTTGAACGACCAAGTCTATGTAATCCGAACAGTCTTGTGGGGGATTCACTACTTGGGCTAAAACATCTTTGAGCTCTCCACGTAGACCTCTATAAAACAGCGTAATCCTTTTGTCCTCAGGCCATTGAGTTTCCACTATTAGTCTATTGAAAGATGCAATATAAGCCAAAAGGTCTTGATTACCCTGTCGCAACGAAAGAAGCTCATTGTCCAAGGCCTGTCCCTGTGAATGTCTTGCGAACAGTTTTTCCATACTAAGCTGAAAGGCTTGAAAATCATGGAGAACCGGATCATCTTGATGAACTAGAGGGATCGACCAGTCTGCCGCATTGCCACTAAGGTACGAAAGTACAAAAGCTACTTTAGCTTGATCAGTTGGAAAGGCTGCTGGCCGGCATAAGAAGTGCAACCGGCACTGATTGATAAATACTGCAAACCTCTTTGGGTCACCAGAAAATCGCTCGGGCGGAGCCAGAGGTACATTCCCAGGTAGGTTGATCTGCACTGGATTCATAGAGGATGTTGAAGGAAGATTTGCCCCTGATGCGGGTAACGGGGTCTGTCCGGCTTGTGACTGTAGCACTTGTCTAGCAAGATTGTCTGTTCTCTCCTTGGAAATAATAAGTTCCCTTCTTAGAGCATTCGTTTCCTGACGAGTTGCATGCACTTCTGCCCTTAGTTCCCCAAGTAACCGGGCTAGGGGGTCAGTATCCGAGGTTTCCATAGCGCCTGGGCGAGAGTTTTGCGGTAGGCTTTGCGTTCTGTAACGCTCACCTGATTCTCGCAGAGGCGCCGGTCTTGACTGGGCGACTACCGTATCTTCAAAGGTGATGTGTAGCACCCGGTTGGCTCTTTGGGCTGGACCTCTGTGCACTGTATGCCTGACGTGTAGAGTAAAATGTCTGCAGATAGAAAATATGGGGTTAATGAACTGGGGTTATTGGGGTGTCCCTATCTCTTTCCTCTTCTCCTCTCCTGTAGACCCCAAAGGTTAACGCTCTCACCTTAGGTAAGTGAATGCCGAGCTCTCCATCTGCCTCGGGGCGGGTGCTGTAGCCAGTTTCTTCACTGGATAGGTAGCGCAGGCCTCTTGACTTCAGAGGACTGCTGTCCGTCGTTTACTGCACGAACGGTAAGTTTCGAGTCATTCAAATGTCTTTTTAAAGTCTTTAGTAATGATGTCTCTTGTTTTGCAGGGTTCCGGCGATGGCGGATGACGGGCTGAAGTGAGTTGAAGATGGAGCCCGTGTGCTGAATAGAAGCGCCTGGAAGCACGTGAGTAAGCGCTTGTTGCCTGCTTCACGATGCGCTCTAACTGTCTTTTTATTTTGCAGGTACGAGTTCGGAGCGGCTGCAGGGTGCCGGAATACCCATTGGATTAGATGTGGAAAGGAGTAATGGCATGTGAGTATTAAAGTTCCCCAATGTCTTTAAACGCACCTTGTTTTGTCTTTCAGATGCGGATGCAGCGCCGAAGGCCTCCGGAGCGTGCGAAGAGTTGGTAAGCTTTTGTCTTTCAGATGCCGGAATGCAGTATGAAGACCTCCGGAGCGCACGAAGAGTAGGTAAGCCTTTGCCTTTCCGATGCCGGAATGCTAACCTGTTCTTTCTTGTCTTTATAGGTGTTGCTGAAGACTGGATTCAGGATGGTAAGCCTTTGCCTTTCAGATGCCGGAATGCTAACCTGTTCTTTCTTGTCTTTATAGGTGTTGCTGAAGACTGGATTCAGGATGGTAAGCCTTTTTCCTTAGGCCCAGGACTGGATGCAGAAGACACGATGAGCGTCCTGCTGCAGAGGGTGCAGAATAACGCAAAGCAAGATTCATCCACCGGGTGTGGTTTAAATAGCCTCCTGTAGTGCTTAGGTGTCTCCTTCCACAGCCACGCCTAAGTAAGAAAAGAGTTCCTGGTAAGAAAAGAGTTCCTGCCTTCCAGAAGAGTTCCAGTGTTCTAAATCTAGGGAGTGGCTCCAGCCCCACCCAACAGGAAAAGTAGTTCCAAACAGAAGAGGATCAGAGGCTCAACTGGCAGGCAAGTAAACAGCATGGTCTGCTGCAGGTAAGTCCACCCAAGCATTATGAGCCCGGCGCTTCCAGCGCTGGGACTGGGCATATTTATGAGCCTGGTGCCACTGGCGCCAGGACTGGGTCCAAAAGGTCCCAATTGGGACTGGTTGGCACTCGGAACCTGGGTTATGGATCTGCTTCCTAGGGAGTTGGGAAAACCCTGACCTTTTGGAAGCAGAGATCATGACAGTACCCCCCCTCAAGGCCCCTCCCAAACCGGGCTTCTCCGGGGGTTTTGGCTTGTCAGGAAATGTTCGGTGAAATCTTTTGATTAGGCGAGGAGCGTGGACATATTCAGCAGGTTCCCAGGATCTCTCTTGGGGGCCGTAGCCTTTCCAGTCAATTAGGTAGAATAGTTTAGATTTGGAGATCTTGGAGTCCAGAATGCTTTTGACTTCAAACTCGAGTTCTCCATCCACTAGGATAGGTTTTGGAGATTTGGTTAGTCGGGTTTGAGGTTGCACGGGTTTTAATAGAGAGACGTGGAAGACCGGATGTATCTTCTTGTGCGGGGGCAATTCCAACTTGACCGCTACTGGGTTTACTATGGTAGTGATGGAATAGGGACCAAGGTATCTTGGGTTGAATGTGCGTGGCCCTTTTAGAGATAGATATTTGGTGGATAACCAGACTTGATCCCCTACTTGATAGTGAGGGGCTTCCTTCCGATGTTGATCTGCTCCTTTCTTGTATTGTTCTTTAGCCCTTTGAAGGTGAGAAACAGCTTCCTTAAAGGCTTGGGTGATTGTAGAATGCAGGTAGTCTACTGCTGGTGTTTCAAGATCTTGGAGGGGATCCAACTCCGAGGTTCGAGGGTGACTGCCGTACAAAAGAAAAAACGGGGTTTTCCCAGTTCCCGAGTGGACAGAGTTATTGTAGGCATACTCGGCTATCCAAAGGATATCTTTCCAAGTTTTTTCAGTTTGTTGCAGCATGCAGCGTAAATACTGTTCCAGAGTTTGATTGGTCCTCTCGGTTTGTCCGTCGGTCTGAGGGTGGTGACTGGTCGATAGTCTCACATCAATTTGAGCCGACCGACAGCAACTTCGCCAAAAATGAGAAATAAATTGACTACCTCGATCCGAAATTAGAACCGAAGGAAAACCGTGCAGTCGGACGATGTTTTCGAGAAATTCTCGGGCCAGAGTTGCTGCTGTTGGCAAGCCTTTGAGCGGAATGAAATGCGCCATCTTGGAGAATAAGTCCACGATTACTAGAATCGTATTGTATCCGGAGCATGGAGGTAGATCGGTGATGAAGTCCATAGAAAGCGTATGCCAAGGGCGAGGTGGGATGTCAATAGGGCGTAAGAGGCCTGCTGGTCTTTCCTTTTGACTCTTGTTTTGGGCGCATACTCCACAGGACATTATAAAGTCTCTGATATCTTTTTTCCAAGACGGCCACCAGAAGTAGCGCTTGATCTTTTCTGAGGTCTTGGCTATACCGGGATGACCTTCCATTAAAGAGTCGTGATAACAAGAGATTACTTTTTTCTGTAGATCTGTGCTGGGTAGGTATAATCGTTCTTGGAAATACAATAAGTTGTCCTTTACTGCAAAGTCCTTTCCCTGCAGATGCCAATTCTGTATATCTGCTGGAGTTACAAGTTGCCTGGCTTTATCCTTAACTTCCTCTATGGATTCTGTGGCGATTACACCCAGAATTCTTTGTTCGGGAATGATTGGTACAGGTTTAGGGTTGATCAAGTGTTCTTCCACTCCCATCCGAGAAAGGGCATCGGCTTTACCGTTCTTTGTACCTGGTCGATAGGTAATTATGAAGTCAAACTCGGCAAAGAATAATGCCCAACGGAGTTGTCTAGAGGATTGGCCTTTTGCGGTTTTCAAATATTGCAGGTTTCGGTGATCCGTAATCACAGTAACGGTGTGTCGGGCCCCCAGCAGATAATGCCGCCAAGCCTTAAAGGCAGACTTGATAGCCAGAAGTTCCTTGTCAGTAATCGTGAAATTGACTTCAGGAGGTGAGAATTTGCGGGACCAAAATGCCACGGGATGCAACTGATTGGTTACCGGGTCCTTTTGTGATAGAACTGCCCCCATGGCAAGGCTTGAAGCATCAGTTTCCACGATGTAGGGGAGTTCGGGGCGAGGGTGTTTTAAGATTGGTGCAGAGATACATTTAGTCTTCAAATCCTGGAAAGCTTGTTCCGCCTCGGTAGACCATTCAAAACGTTTGTTTTTCTTTAACAAGGCAGTGATGGGCTGGACTATTCGAGAGAACTCGGGGATAAACCTGTGGTAAAAGTTAGCGAAGCCTAACATGCTTTGCACACCTTTTACGGAGGATGGTGATGGCCATTTGAGAACTGCATCGACGTTCTTTGAATCCATACGCACCCCGCCAGGTGATAATATGAATCCCAAGAATTCAACTTCAGTCACGTTGAAAACACATTTTTCCAACTTAGCGAAAAGTTTGTGTTGACGCAATCTTTCGAGGACCATTTTCACGTGTTTCCGATGTTCAGATTCCGATGAAGAATAAACGAGGATTTCGTCAATGTAAACAACAACACATACATCTATGAGCTCTCTGAGGACATCGTTCATAAAATATTGAAAGGCGGCCGGGGCATTGCAAAGTCCGAAGGGCATGACCTGATATTCAAATAGCCCATACTTGGTGCGGAAGGCCGTCTTCCATTCATCGCCCTCTTTTACTCGTACCAAGTGGTAAGCTCCTCTAAGATCCAGCTTTGTATATATGCATGCTTTTCTGACTTGGTCCAGGAGTTCAGGGATCAAAGGTAACGGATATCTATTCTTAACGGTGATCTGGTTCAGGGAGCGATAATCGATACAAGTTCTAAGGTCTCCTTCCTTTTTTGGAACGAAGAACAAAGCTGAAGAAGCGGGGGACTTGGAAGGACGAATAAACCCATTTGCCAGGTATTGATCCAGGTATTGTCGAAGGTGAAGGTTCTCAGGCTCGGTGAGGGCATAAATTCTACTACAAGAAGGAGTAGATCCAGGTATCAGGTCTATCTGGCAGTCATAAGACCTATGAGGAGGTAGAGAGTTAGCCTGATCCTTCCGGAAAACATCTTGGTATTCTAGGTATTCGGGAGGTAACTGGGGAGTCTCTGAAGAAATTGCGGCCAGTGCAACACCAGGTGGAGGGTGACAAGTAGAGACACATTCTGGAAACTGGACCGTTCTTGCTCGCCAATCGATCAGAGGATTGTGTTTCTCTAACCAAGGTATTCCTAGAATAATCTGAAACTGAGGGGCCTTGATCACATCGAACACGATCTTCTCATGGTGTCCATCTTGACTTACTAGCGTCACTTCTTGAGTGGTATGCGTTACTGGCCCGGAGGCTATCTCCGTACCATCCACTGTAGTAATGACGTCCTTTACAGCCTTGAGACAAAGAGTTAGATTCATCCTCAAAACCATTTCATGATCCACATAATTGCCGATGGCACCGCTGTCGACGTAAGCTTCAATTGCATGTAATCGATCCGGATTATCAGGGCTAATGAGGACCATAGGTATCACGAAATGCGAGGTCACGGAACTGGTTTTTACGCTCGGCAAGAGGACCTCTATTCTTGTCGGGCGAGGTGGTTTCCCTGCTCAGAGTTTGTAACTTTGGTAACTGCAGCTCCTACTGCCTTCTTGGCAGGTTTCACCGGACAGTCTCGAAGAAAGTGCCCTGAGTTTCCGCAATATAGGCATAATTGCAACTGTTTCCTCCTTTCCCGCTCCCGTTGTGTTAGAGGACCTTTCAGACCCCCTATTTGCATGGATTCCCCGGAGTCTACTCCTTTGGAAGGAGTTGGCGGTTTGGAAAATACTCGAGCATCAAACTTGGAACGATCGGCCTTCCTGTTCTGCAGCCTGTGATCTATTTGAACGACCAAGTCTATGTAATCCGAACAGTCTTGTGGGGGATTCACTACTTGGGCTAAAACATCTTTGAGCTCTCCACGTAGACCTCTATAAAACAGCGTAATCCTTTTGTCCCCAGGCCATTGAGTTTCCACTATTAGTCTATTGAAAGATGCAATATAAGCCAAAAGGTCTTGATTACCCTGTCGCAACGAAAGAAGCTCATTGTCCAAGGCCTGTCCCTGTGAATGTCTTGCGAACAGTTTTTCCATACTAAGCTGAAAGGCTTGAAAATCATGGAGAACCGGATCATCTTGATGAACTAGAGGGATCAACCAGTCTGCCGCATTGCCACTAAGGTACGAAAGTACAAAAGCTACTTTAGCTTGATCAGTTGGAAAGGCTGCTGGCCGGCATAAGAAGTGCAACCGGCACTGATTGATAAATACTGCAAACCTCTTTGGGTCACCAGAAAATCGCTCGGGCGGAGCCAGAGGTACATTCCCAGGTAGGTTGATCTGCACTGGATTCATAGAGGATGTTGAAGGAAGATTTGCCCCTGATGCGGGTAACGGGGTCTGTCCGGCTTGTGACTGTAGCACTTGTCTAGCAAGATTGTCTGTTCTCTCCTTGGAAATAATAAGTTCCCTTCTTAGAGCATTCGTTTCCTGACGAGTTGCATGCACTTCTGCCCTTAGTTCCCCAAGTAACCGGGCTAGGGGGTCAGTATCCGAGGTTTCCATAGCGCCTGGGCGAGAGTTTTGCGGTAGGCTTTGCGTTCTGTAACGCTCACCTGATTCTCGCAGAGGCGCCGGTCTTGACTGGGCGACTACCGTATCTTCAAAGGTGATGTGTAGCACCCGGTTGGCTCTTTGGGCTGGACCTCTGTGCACTGTATGCCTGACGTGTAGAGTAAAATGTCTGCAGATAGAAAATATGGGGTTAATGAACTGGGGTTATTGGGGTGTCCCTATCTCTTTCCTCTTCTCCTCTCCTGTAGACCCCAAAGGTTAACGCTCTCACCTTAGGTAAGTGAATGCCGAGCTCTCCATCTGCCTCGGGGCGGGTGCTGTAGCCAGTTTCTTCACTGGATAGGTAGCGCAGGCCTCTTGACTTCAGAGGACTGCTGTCCGTCGTTTACTGCACGAACGGTAAGTTTCGAGTCATTCAAATGTCTTTTTAAAGTCTTTAGTAATGATGTCTCTTGTTTTGCAGGGTTCCGGCGATGGCGGATGACGGGCTGAAGTGAGTTGAAGATGGAGCCCGTGTGCTGAATAGAAGCGCCTGGAAGCACGTGAGTAAGCGCTTGTTGCCTGCTTCACGATGCGCTCTAACTGTCTTTTTATTTTGCAGGTACGAGTTCGGAGCGGCTGCAGGGTGCCGGAATACCCATTGGATTAGATGTGGAAAGGAGTAATGGCATGTGAGTATTAAAGTTCCCCAATGTCTTTAAACGCACCTTGTTTTGTCTTTCAGATGCGGATGCAGCGCCGAAGGCCTCCGGAGCGTGCGAAGAGTTGGTAAGCTTTTGTCTTTCAGATGCCGGAATGCAGTATGAAGACCTCCGGAGCGCACGAAGAGTAGGTAAGCCTTTGCCTTTCCGATGCCGGAATGCTAACCTGTTCTTTCTTGTCTTTATAGGTGTTGCTGAAGACTGGATTCAGGATGGTAAGCCTTTGCCTTTCAGATGCCGGAATGCTAACCTGTTCTTTCTTGTCTTTATAGGTGTTGCTGAAGACTGGATTCAGGATGGTAAGCCTTTTTCCTTAGGCCCAGGACTGGATGCAGAAGACACGATGAGCGTCCTGCTGCAGAGGGTGCAGAATAACGCAAAGCAAGATTCATCCACCGGGTGTGGTTTAAATAGCCTCCTGTAGTGCTTAGGTGTCTCCTTCCACAGCCACGCCTAAGTAAGAAAAGAGTTCCTGGTAAGAAAAGAGTTCCTGCCTTCCAGAAGAGTTCCAGTGTTCTAAATCTAGGGAGTGGCTCCAGCCCCACCCAACAGGAAAAGTAGTTCCAAACAGAAGAGGATCAGAGGCTCAACTGGCAGGCAAGTAAACAGCATGGTCTGCTGCAGGTAAGTCCACCCAAGCATTATGAGCCCGGCGCTTCCAGCGCTGGGACTGGGCATATTTATGAGCCTGGTGCCACTGGCGCCAGGACTGGGTCCAAAAGGTCCCAATTGGGACTGGTTGGCACTCGGAACCTGGGTTATGGATCTGCTTCCTAGGGAGTTGGGAAAACCCTGACCTTTTGGAAGCAGAGATCATGACACGTATATATAACTTTTTCTGTTCACGCCATCCTAACAACATTGCTCCCTTCTTGTTCATGTACACCTTCCTCATTGCTTTCCTTCCCATGAAGCTCCAATACTCCACAAAGTAAACTAACAGCTCTATTGTATCCATGTTATACCCCCATCCTTTTGTACAGCGGTATCAAGTTGTCTTCCATGTCTTGTAACACCTTTTCAAACACTTCCCTCGCTACGAGAGACACTTTTGTACTCGAATCTGCCATCATATTCATCCCTTTTCCAGTCATGCAATTTTCAGCTTCTGGGCTTCTGGGCTTTCACAATCCTCCCCACAACCTTGACCACCTACCATATTTACTGTGATCATGGCGATATTCTTTCACCCATCATCCTCAGAAGCCACATACGCATCACCATTTATAAACTGCACACTTTTTCTAACAGTACTGAAATTGTCTTACAGCAATTTGCAAAGTATCCCCATCTCTTGCACTTGGAGCACATTACTTTCCTTCCAGGACACATAGTGGAAACTGCTAAGTGGTTTTTGCTTCCGCATCTGAAACAGTAACGTTCCTCGTACGTGTTTGCTCTTCCCCCTTTTTGTACAGATATGTCAATCTTGTCCTGCCTGCTCCATTTTAACGAAGATTGCTGCCCTTATTCTTTTTAGGATTGTCATTGACATCAATCTTGAGCACTTATGCGCACTTATGAAATTGCATCCTTGCATCTAATTTGGACAGCTTCACGAGTTATGGAATTAGGTTGCATAGCTTTTAATTATTTGGTATTTCCTCCGTTATTCTTCTATATGTTTCTATTTTATTTTATTTTTTCATTTATACTTCTTTCTTTTTTACTTTAGTATTATGTTTCAATTTTTGGCATATTGACGCTTTCTGTTGAATAGTCTTTGGAGGAGTGGATGTTACAAGCATGAGATTTGGTTATATGTTTTGATGGAATAGACCGTGATGCACAGACTCGTGTTCCTGAAGTGGGTGTTGACTTTTTCACCTTTCATCGGTTTTTCGATTAGGTTTTGTGTATGCTGTTTATAATTGCATGTAATCACTGAAAGGGGTTTCTTTGAATTATTGTAGTGGATGTGGTTTTCTCCATCCTTTTTAGTTGATATTTGATTCAATGCAGAAGACTTTTTTCTTTTCCTGTTTTATTTTATGACTCGGTAGAGGTTCTTTGTGTGGCTGTTTATTAGCTTTCTAGGGAAATTCTAGGGGACACAATTGTCTGTTTCTCTTCTACACAACCTTGCTTGGGAGACATGAGGCAGTAGTTTGCCTAAGGGCCCTATTGGTGCATTTAGATTTTGATCGTGGGATGTATTTCTAGTCGGTTGCTGTTATTCTAATTTGTGGCTTTGGAATTATTTGTTGAATGTTGTTTTCTACCCCCCTGTTTTCTGGTTTCCTTGATTGACTGTGCCTACATCACACACACACACAGGTTATCTTCTGTCTCCTGAATATTCGAGGATTATCAAGTCTCCAGTTTGGGTGATAACTAGGAATGATCTGATGTCTAACTGGTGATTGAAGTAAGTTATGTTTTGTCTGATTAACAGTGTTCTTGTTCTATATGCTATTATGAAGATATTATTTCCGAACTTTACACTATAATAATTGGGTATCTCTTATTATGTTTTGTTCTAGGTATTTGACGGTATTTCCCTGATGATGGGACATAAGGCCACGAAATGCATAGGATTTGCTGTACCAGCTTGGATCCCTAATTTCTATGTTTAAATGAGTTTTTGGATCCACCAATGGACTCACTGTTTATGATAAACTGGAGGCTCATCAACAGGATTTATGCTATTTCTAGTTACTGCTTTCTCTTCACTGATTGTTTGTCACAAATCTAGGCACACATTTGAGTGTCTTGCTTGTTGTTTTGGTACTTTCTGTTTAATTTCACATTTGCTATCTAAATCGGTTTACGATCTTTGTGACAATAGGTATAAGGACCAGTTTTTAAAAACTGAGCTTGCCAAGGTGTTAGCTCTGATTATTTCTGCTTAGGATACTGCAGAGCAGGACGTTACTAGTGAGAATGTGGACAACTGCTCGAGAATAACTATTCAGGACTTGCAAGCTCTTCAAAAATCAAACCCCCTTACCTTGGATAAGGTCAGGCAGCTAGTGTTACAGGTTGGCATGAGTAAGAATGTACCTATTACTTCGAATCTAAGCTCAAACACAGTATTGAATCTGTCCAATAGGAATGATACGACTGCGGCCGGAAGGAAACATAAGCAAAAGAAAAAACATATCTATTTAAATTTAGCCACAGGCAATAATAACAATATAAACGCCACAGTTGCCTCACAGGCGTTAGCTTCAAGTTTCCCAAAAGATATGACGTGTCAAGAGACTTCCAAGAGATTTGAAATAGTGCAAAATAATAATCAGAGAAACAAACCCCAAGTATATATTCCTGGCCTTAAGATAGTGTCACATAAAGACCCCTCGACAGAAATTTTGGGGGAACAAGAGTTGGTCAGAGCTAACCTTTTTGCGTCTCTTCAAAATACCAGTTAACAATGCAAAAGAGAGCTGCTGTGGTAGTGTAGTAACAGGTGTAAATAAGGTATGCTTCTTTGAGAACACCCCGGTTCTCCCGGAGATTAGAGATGAGATCTAATGGCTGGGGAATGCAAATAAATAATCACATTTTTCTGGTGAAACTGATCACTCTAATAACACAATGATAGATCTTGATTCTATTTTTACTAATGTGAATTCTGACAAGATACAGATCGTGGATCTGTATGCTACCTCTGCCAGCCCCTTTTTGAACCGCACCAATGCCGTTGAACTAATACATCGTATTCCAATATTAAGAATGGTTACCACTCACAAGCTCAAGCTAGTCGAGATTCCACACACTTTTTGGGGACCGAATTGGGCAGTCCTCCATTTTGTGTCCCCAATTATCACTGAGCTTATTATGACCCAAGTCTCTGATTTCTTGAGTCTCATATATGAATTTGTTAAAATGACAAAATTGAAGACCATAGACAAAAACGTAATAAATACCGGGGGCTTGGATGCCCAAGTATCAGAGAATTTCATTAAATATATATGACTGGACCTTTTGGTATTTTTCAGAAAAGAAAAATCTCTTTCAATAACTCTTTTGCTCACCTTAGTTTTGAGACTGGAGACTGTGTCATTCCGCCATCAGGTCCTCATGCATACCAGAATGTGAGCAGCTCTCAGAGGACAGTGCACATCTCCACCTGAGGATACAATGAAGAATCCTTACAGGCAATGCCGGCTAAGCCCAAAAAGAGACACCGACCAGGTTATTAGTATAAGATAGGCAATAATAAATGAAAAAACAATAGTCAACCTAACACGCAGCAAGGCCTTAACACTGGTAGAAAGGCAAGATCACCTTACATTTCATGTCAATGTTCATATTTAAGTAGTATGGCGCTCATGTAGGACAATAGTTTGGCCCATAATTCTGCCAGCTGCAAATGAAAATGGCACTCATCTCAGTGGCGGGAAAAATGCCAAAACTCATATTCCTTTATTTTGAGCTACCTCTTCACCAACAATGAGGTTTCTGTAGCCAGAATGTCATCCCACAGAACCTACCTGGCTCTCTTTCTGTACCTATGACTTGGACTAGGGCCTTAGAAAGCCACTATTGAAGCCAACATTGAAGCCGGTGTTGAAGCTAATATTGAAGCCAGTGTTGCAAGTCAGTATTGAAGCCAATATTGAAGCCAGTGTTGCAAGCCTGTGTTGAAGCCGGTGTGGAAGCTATTGTTGTAGATAGTATTGAAGCCAGTGTTGAAACCAGCGTCAAAGCCAGTATTAAAGCCAGTAGTGAAGTCAGTTTTGCAAGCCAGTGTTGAAGCCCGTGTTAAAGCCAAAATTGAAGCCAGTATTGAAACCAGTTTTGCAAATCAGTGTTGAAGCCAGTGTTGAAGCCAGCCAGTGTTGAAGCCAGTGTTGAAGACAGTATTGAAGCCAGTTTTCAAGCCAGTGTTGAAGCCAGTGTTGAAGCCATTATTAAAGCCAGTATTGAAGCCAGTATTTAAAACTAACAGAAAGCAGGTCTCGCTACTACCCGGAAACAGGAAACAACATCTTATATTTTCATAAAAAGATCCAAAGAGATTGTTTGCAAAAACACATTCTTTTTAATTATTCAATGTATGAAAATACATTCACATGTAAACAAACAACATCCATGGAAGACATAGAGCAAAAATAAATGGGCCTAACAAAATTCAAACCAGTCCAAGAGACAACAGGACAATCATCCTAAATGAACGCACGCCTCAATCACACATCATTCATAAACCCACTACCAAATATCCAAACTGTTCAATGACAATGTTTTCAAATACTAGAACATTTAACATCAAGCTTGAATGGCTGAGATCCTGGAAGATGGCTTCAATGGCTCATATTTCCATCTTTTGGCCAAAACAATAATCTTCTACAACATCCAAACAGTTTTGACGTATTTGAATGATTTGGCACGTCTTCAGAAAGATTTCTGGAAAGCAGTGAAGGGATATCATAGATGTCAAAATGAAAGCGACACTGGGGTGTCCCTACAACACAGTCTACACATTGGTAAACTCCACAACTAAAGTAACCACAGCGACCTACGGTAGTTGAAATCAAGATACCTCCAAATTTTGACTAAGAGAAGGGTATTCCTTGGGTCGTGTGTGCTGTGACCCGGGACGCCACAGGCGGCAGTGAGCTGCTACTGCACCATCCATGCTCGGCTAGTAATTCATGTACAGCTTGAAGCACACAGAACACTTGGCTGAATATTTAAGCCAGTGCTTCAAATCAATGGTGAAAGGAGCCCATGGGATGTTCATTATCTGACTCCAAGAGATTCAGTTATGCTTTTTAATGTAGGAAGACCCTGCTCTTCATCGAACACTTCTCTGACAAATGAGGACCATAGACAGACAAGGTGCCCCCTCCACCACTATATTCCACTCCCTTTATTATACAGAGCTTGGTTGCTTATAGGTAGATCCGTGCTGTATGACTCACCCACATACATGCATACATACATGAGCCGCCATGTTTCCCTTTTGTGGGGTAAAATAGCTCTGAATGCCATAGTTAAAGGCCAGAGTCAGTATGAGGGCTCCCCAAAATGAAAGGCCTGCCGTAAATTAAAATGAAAGTAAGGCCCTCCAATTCCAAAGCGAAAAGGAGTGAAATTAAGCATCAAAACATGGAGATGCATAAACATGTTAATTGCCTTACATAAGGGAAAGTCATGAGACAAAATGTGCAAAATGTTTTGGAAAGCGGAAGTCAGATTCTCAGAAACAGCAGTGTCCAGAATGTTAGATGAAAATGCCAAGAGTGTGTGCAATCCTGCACAGCAGAATGGAGCATTTTACTGTGACAGAAACAAATGCATGTAAGATCTGTTTTTCCCTTTCAGTTAAAGATATGCTCCTCAAAATGTGTGCAAGAGATGTAATAAATGAACTGGAGTTCTGAACATCAGGAGCACATCACCTAGGAAACCATAATTCACAGAATCTACAAGGAGATGTCAATTGCAGACGAATGAATGCTTCACAGCGAAAACTTCACAATGTGGCATTGCAATTGTGCCTTTAAGATGCCTTTAAGATGAACACTTTGAGCATTCAGAAGTACAGCTAAAGTCTCTTAATATATATTTATGTTGGCCCTGTTTGCAGGGAATGACTTTTGCAAGGGTTTACATGTTAAAATTTTGTGCATTTCTAAGGGTTAGTTAAAAGTAAAATGCTTTCAGCAGAGGCAGGCCCAAATCTTGAATCTGGTTTGTTTCTCTACTGTGGGTCCTCAAATGTGAAACTAGTTTTCAAAGCCCATAGTCATGGGAATGGAAGTCTGGTTCCCCTTCAAACATGAGGCCATTGTGTTAAAAATACAAACCAAAGGCTGGTAGAGATCATTTTTGTGGTGGGTGCGAGATAAGGAATGGCCCTGTTCCCCAGGTTTTATGACTCAAACCACTTAGGCCACAATAAAACTGGCCGTAGCTGGCTATTAGCCCAGAAAGCCTTGGGCTAAGCTAAACACAGTAACCCCTCTTGATGACACAGCCAGTCACAGATCCATCCCAAAGGTGGGGGCCAAGGTTAAGGGGTGGTTTCACTCCTGTTGTACAAAATGGGAGATATGCTTTTTATGGTCTAACATTAGCAATATTACTTGCACACTATTCATGTTCGGATTTCCGAAAAGCTGTCAGCGAGCCGCTTCTGGTGAACCAAAAATTATTTTGGTGACACCAACATACCAAAGGTTATGAAGAAAAACTTAATGTGGCCCTCTGTACGAATGTGAGAACCACAGAAATGTGAGAAAACATATAAAATATGATCCATATTCCGTCCACCGAGCGCCATATTTTTCATTAATATAGTTCGGGAGTAAATGAGAAAAAACAGTATCTTTGCACCTGTAGGTCGCATAGACACATGACAAAGTTTATGTGATACACCGAAAAATGCTGTCATATGTGTCCAAATATGAAGAGAAAGGAATTCGTCATACAGTGAGATTTCCATGTGCAAAAACCAGACCCAGCCCCTTGTCCAAGTTAGATGATGGATGGTTGTCCTCCCCTGGTTTCCCAAATCACTCCCACATTCTCTGGATCTATCGGCCCACATATGGGAGGGAACCTCTGAAGCCCCCAATCAATTCTGCGAGAACTATGACACATCAGTGATGTCACTTGCCTTATAAATAAGTCACTCCACCCCAAATTAGGACTCTCCCTAATAAATCTTGTGGTGTGTAGCTGACAAAATCTGGAACCATCCTAAAAGAGTGACGCCTAAATCTTAGAGTGGAGCCAGGAGCTGTAGTAGCTGGATTGAGACCCTTTTGGAGGACAGAGAGAATCCTTGACTGATCCCTTGTCCCAGCAGTGATGCTCTGATGCCCCCCAATGTCCATCACACCGTTTCCTGTAATTATAGACATCCCCAGCCATAGATTGAATAAGCCCTATCCTCTTCAGCATTGTCATAGAGATACCCCCATGGAAAAATCCCCTATCTTATTTGTTTGTGTCATTCCGTAAGTTTCCTATTGAAAAATCCTTTACTTGTCTGTGCATTGTAGTCATTTTCCATTTGAAAAATCCTTTCTTTGCCTGTGCATTTCAGTAATTTCCCATTGAAGAATCTCCAGTTGCTTGTGTAGATCCTCAGTATATTTTTCTCAGTAGATCAATTAATTTCCACATTTATTTAACGGGATTGGGATAGTTGGAATTCAAAACCAAATATCTCTTCCTAGTGCATTGTGAGTCGTTATAGTCATAAAGTGTTCCTGAAAGAATTAATTTCATTGTGAGCTGAAAAACAAAATTGTCTCTGTGTTAAATTCTGTCCTACAAAACAAATTTCTATCTGCATCTGTATTTTCTCCTGACTCTGCCATCCTAACCTAAAAACCGAATTTCCTATTGTAAACAATTCCTTTGTCTAGAGCCTACCTGTTATTTGCCTCTGTCATTTTAACTAAAAAACGATTTTCCTATTGTGAATTCCCTATTACCTAGATCTTGCCTGTCACTTGCAGCCTTAGTAAAAACAAATTTCATTTGCATTTTCTTTTCCATTGCAATTGAGCTTAACCTTTTTTTAAAACCGTTTTTCCTAGTCTGTTCCTCTTCCCCTACTGTGTTGTGAAAACAAATTTCCAATTGCATTCCTTTTCCATTTGCCCATGTGTTGCATATTCTAAAATTGATTTACCTCTTGTGTACTGGCTAGTATGTTCTAAAGCCCTACTTGTCTTCTAAGTATAAGCAGCATGAAATACCTTCTGTGCTGTCCCATAGCAATTGTCCTAACTAATTAAAACCCCATCTTTCCTGGTGCCGAAAAACAAATTGTCCCATTCATTGCTGGCTCCCCATATGGTTTCTGAAAGCCCTACTCATAATCCGATTTTAACCTTGGGTTTCCATTCCTTGCCACTGCCTTCCATTCAAACCTGACAAGCCTAGTGGAGGTCGGGGGGCGGGGGGTGAGGGTTGCTGGGACTCCAGAATCCTTTGCGTGGAAGTAAAAATGGAATCCTTGTGCTATACATGTTAGAGTTGTTCCAGTGTGCCGCTTGACCTAGAAGGACTCTGAAATTTGTGTTGTCACACCTTAGTGACTGTTGTAATTTTATTTTTCCATTATATCATGAATTAATAAAATATTCATTGAAAACACATATATATATATTCCTAGTCTACTGTGACACGGGGTGTTTGTGGAGGTTGGGTGCGAGATGGGTTGGATGCCTCCTTAATAAAAGAATCTAGATTGTAAAAATAAAAAGCGGTTTTATTGAGTGCCACATTCATTGTAGGAGAAAGAGATCCCCGACTTGCAGTATAATATATCGATACACTTTAAAGGATAGGTGTTTGAGCTGCTAATTAAGCAACATTACCCAAGTAGGGAGGTGGGCATTACCGGGCCAGCTAATAGCCCCAAGCAAGGGTAATATTTTAATTAGTAAGATGTACCAGATACAAATTGTTTTTTTTAAAGTTCGAGAATGGACACATTAGTTTCTCAATTTAAGAAAAAAATATATATATATTCCCACCATGGATAAGGAGAAGGGTCTACGAAATCCCTTCTTCCTTTCCATGGTGGCCATTCAGCCATTCAGCCATGCCTAGTATATAATATAATGTTGGAGTAACGAAAATTACATTTTATACCTCTGATGTACTTTAGGAAAGGATGTGACAGTGACCTAGTCTTTATGCTTCGGAGTCTAGTCAACTCGACTGAAAAACTTGCTCTTGTGTTTACCAGTGGCTTCTTTGACTACGGTGTTCTATCACGGCTAAAGCGTACTCGTAAATATCATTAAGATCGATTGGAATCGGCATGATTTAGTCATTAATTAAGGTGCTTATTCTTGACCCATTTGTATGGTTATTCCGCAATAGTAGTTTTAACTGCCATGATTTACACTGCTCTTCGAGGTGTGGTCAATTAAACAGAGGTTGGTATAGTTTGTATATTTGGGTAACACGATACGATTTATTTTCTCTCGAAGTGGTACTGATTGTGAGTGCCGACACGCATGGTCCATTTTTTATGTCGGGTTGAGAACTTTGGAATAATATAATGGTCCATTTTCTGTGTTTCGTACAGACCCATAGGTTAAATAGAAAGTCCTTTCTCTATTATTACTCCCACGAACGACGTTGTACGCATGGCGAGGTATGGCAGCAAGTTGTTAACACTGCTAAGTGTACTAAATAGATGCTGTTATGTACCTGATGCAAGCGGTTTTTAAGCTAAGGCTGCATATTAGATGGTTTCTTAATGACTGGACTGTAATGGAATATAACACTCACATATGGCGTATCACGTATAAGCACTGAGAAAAGGGGTTGAGTGTATACATAGACCCACGGAGTTGCTCCATGCCACTTACCTGAGAACAGGTCCTAGATATAGATACATACCGACGGATGTGCCCTAGCGGGAGAAGGGACTATGACATAAAGTTGTAGTGGAGTTACCCAGGCAAGGGATAGCAGTTGTATTTTTGCATACGAGAGGTCAATACCTATGTGTTGACTGACCCTCTGTCTTGTCATGTTGTTGTTTTTAGGGAATCAATTGCCAAAATTATCGGCTGGAGTATCAGACATCAGACGGACCAACAATTTTCGTTTGCTCCCACACAGGAGTGTGTCGAGGGTAAGCTTATATATACAGTGCACACGCATGGTTTCATTAAACATGGTAGGTAGAAACTAGTAGATACATTGGAATTCTACTATTGTTCCCTTAGATTGTGGAGTTTCTGAGGCCAGGGGCCTATTCTTGAGTGTCACAAAAGAGGAATACTGCACACATCTATGAAGTGGAGTATGTAAGTGCACCCTATATACACCAGGTGGTGGCTGATGTGCTTTCCTATGTTTTAGGACTGTATCCTATGTTTTAGGAATATACATAAGAACAGAGAATCAATTGTCTCTGTTTTCCACAGGTTTTCCGCTAGTTCTTGGCTACCAGTGGAGGATTGATTCCGTCTACCTATCCGCTTTCCCTAGAGTTTATATTGGGGGTGAGTAGATTTTTTATGTGTTGATTAACCATTACACATGTGACAATATTAGTCACCGTTAGTAAGAAATAGGGATGACACCATATCCTGATGGCTTTTTTATGTATGTTTTTTATTAGATTTGAATTTGGCCTATACCATTCCAGAAGGGTGGATCAACTATATCCTGCCCTACGTCCTGAAGAAGGTCTTTATAAGAGAGATAATAATCTCTAACTGGACCGAAACACGTGTCGACGACTATCTAAATTGTCTGGAAATTAGAAACCAGATTTGATATGACACCTGATATTAAGGACTGGGTCACTAATATACGATTGTAATCTATGGAAAGTTCTGTGTAAAGAGTATGAAGACACAGTATATGAAATGCCAAATTGGTTTTATTGCTGAAGAGGTTTGAATAAGGAAGTATGGGTTTGAGACTGAATCTCTGAGAGAGTTATTGACTAAATGAATTGATCTTTTTAAACTATACATGAAGTTATTGTTATTATACGAATATTGATTAAAATGGAGATTTTTTGAGTAAATGGTGTCATCCCGTTCTACTGGTCCACCCTTCGTTATATATGCATGTACTTTACCTGAAGGACCAGAGACTGAATCGCAGGTACACCCCTTTAGTTAAATCTGGCCATTCAAAAGTGAAAAAAAATAAACAAACAAGATGGTCGCCATGGAATGTCTCCCTATCCATGGTGGCCATAGTCGGGTCGGTGATGCGCTGGTAACATTAGTGTTCCTGGTGCATGAGAATGGCATGAGAATGGCAGAGATGCGCTGGTAATTAGGGTGGGGGAGAGGGGCTGTGGAAAAGTGGGGTGGAGCTCTCAGCTCTGAGGAGGCTCGGAGTGGGGCTATACCATGTGGTAAAGGCCCCGTTCTGAGCCTGGTCATTGGCTGGGAGGCATAAGCCCCGCCTCTCTGGTTACTAATACAGTTAACGGATTTGTGCAGGAATAACGAGGTCAGCCAATGAGTGTTCACTTTAGCAACATTGGAATGAATAAGACATCCTAGGATTGCAACATATTCAGTGGAGTGCGGCAGTAGGTGTGATCACGGACCCTAACCAGTCTCTTGGTTTGCACAAATACATTGTATCTGAATATGTGGGGTATGTGGAGATATGTGTACACAGATAGGCCTTTGTAGAAATATGCGCATGCTTGCAATTTGGTTTATAAAGTTCCTCCTGGCTGCATGTTTTCCATGTGTACAGTGATTTGGGGCCCGATTCAATGTTTTGCGCGGTTCAAAGTGACTTGTGCTGCAAAAATGACTTTGTACTGATTTTGCACTGCAATAATACACTTTGAACAGTTCCATGAATCAGGGTTTGTGTCGGCAGTGCAAAGCCACTTTTCAGCAGTGCAAACGCTTCCATGAATCGGGTCCTTGATCTCTGCTTCTCGAAGGAAAAAGCAGCAGAGTACTTTTTTTTTCAGATTGAGTAAAACGTCATTTGTCCGGTAGATGGCACTGTGGACTCACAGAGAATACAGATGGTTTACAAGCAGAAATGGTTTGACATTCAACTCTTCCCTTTTTCAATGACTACTGTATGGAATAGCATTAAGGGTCTTGATGTTGCTTATTGTTTGAGTTTTGTATGCTTCTTCCTGTGTTTAAACTTTTAAAATCCTGTGTTTGCAACAGGAAGTTGTTGAAATGGCCGTGAATCTGTACAGTTGGAATGTATTGTTCTAACGAGAGGGAAAATAAGATGTTCACCTCAAAGAACCGATTCCTTTTTTGCGAATCTCGATCAACTAGGTAATTGCGTAAATGTGCAACACAGCTGCCCGCGCAAATAATTCCCTCCTTTGCTCTGAATGTTGCTCCTCTGACACGTGAAGGCGCTAAGGTATGGGAAATCTTGATGTCCAAATCAAATTCCATGTTTAACTTCACTGTAAACGTGCCTTTCCACCCCCTCGGCATCACTATCAGCGTCCTGCAGAAATAGGGATGTGGAGTCCCCCAGAAACTTATCGACACAGGAGATAAAACAGCGTAATCATCACAGTGCCCAAATCAGCCCTGAGAGCCAAGGAAAATGCGTCTTTTACCCCTTCCTTATTCCACTTCACACTGACATGACACAGCTTGGTGTGGCTTTTCTTGCAGTCCCTGTGTATTCTAAGTGGAGCATGCATTGCTCTGGCCAATCTGTGCATGAAATAATGCCTCAAGGAGCTCTCACTGTCCCGGCTCTACCGTGGAGGATTCTGGGAAATGGGTCTCTCAACATTTTGCTCGCCCTTTCAATTTGTGTTCTGGAGGAATTGTTGTTGGCAGTATCTTCTGTGCCCTGCTAAGAGGGCGCAACAAGTGAGGGTGCGTTCCCGTGTCTGACCAGCGGCAATGCTCCTGCAGTGGGGAGGGGCACAGCAGGGGTCACCTTGCTAAGTGTTCAGGTCAGGATGCCTTTAGAGCTAGCAATGTAATGCCTATAGAATCCAGCAGCCTCCATGAGGAAAAAAATATACTTAAGGGCAGCGTTCTCCACTCTCCTAGCAAAACTGTGCAACTCCATCCCTACATTAATTTGGACAACAGAAGACCACTTAGCGTTTAGAAAGCTGCTTAAAACCTGGCTTTTTAATACACCACGATATAGGGCCTCATTACGACCCAGGCACTAATGTGTTAACGGCGCTGTAAAAGGCTGCGGCGCCGTTAACCTATTAGCGCCTAATTACGAGGTCCCTTTGCGGGACCCGACCTTAGTGGCTGGTGTAGACCTATGGGGCAAAAATGGGAATGGGGAAGGGCCATGCAGGAAGGGGGAATTACCGCCACGCCAACCTTGTAATGGGGTGGTAATTCCCCCTTTCTCCATGGCGGAGTCGGTAATTTACCGGCATGGACCATGGTGCTAATAGCACCATGGTCTTCCGCCAGGGTCATAATGAGGCCCATAGTGTAACTCACAACCCAGCAAAACATGAATACACAACAACACAGTGACACAAACATGGATCCCCAGGAGACGAGAGAACACCCTAAAGGTTCTAGCAGAATAAACAAAAGGAAGAAATGCTCAACAAGGAACAAACCTACACAAAAGAATGCAAACTCCATTAACTCTAATAACCATAGTGATTTGGTGTGTTAAGATGGCCTGGGAAACCCACAAAATTACACAGAGAATCAGGAGTCAGAAAGTCTGAACTCGAATAACGGAAGTAGACAGAGTGAAAGGCAAAACCCAGCTTTATTAACAGGGACAGCATACAAGCTAAACAGTTGTCGCTCTCAGAGCTTCCATACAAAACAACATTTTTAAAGCAAACAATCTCCATGAATGACGTCCCTTTACATTCTTAGTTACCAAAATCTATGAGACCTTGTATGGCAACTCGGGTCTGGGAATATGTGTGAGGGGTAAGGCATGTGTCCTATCTGTGTTGCTAAGGAATAGACAGTGTTCTTCAGTTATGGGTCATGTGTGATGAGACCACATTTGGAGTTATTTCAAACTGCATGTATTGGGATTTTAGCTAATATTAGTGCAAGTTTTATTGTTTTCTCTAACACTGGGGACTTTCTTGATCCATTCCCTATGGAGTCTTTGGGAGTATAATTATTAATCACCTGGCTCACAATGGTCGGTTGTTCTTCTCCTAAACTTTAATTAGACGGAAGTATTCTTCTTGTGTTCTGGGAATTATTATCTTATGCCTTTTCTGCAGCATTCGGACCCTCCCTAATTCCTCAGTAACCTTGGCTTGGTCTGCATAGCTACTGTCTGAGCTCTTCGTGAATCTGTATTTCAGCAAATTCAGCATTTTGAGTTCTTGTGAAGCTTTGAGGCCTTTCATTTACATAGAAGAGTGTTGCAGCTACCATTTTGGAAAAAATGACTGGCCATTACCGTTGCGTTTCTGTTAGTGAGCTATATATGTATGTCATTCACGTTGCATTCAGCTTAGATATAGCTTGTTAGTATTCTTCATGTCTTATGGATGCAATCTTAATATTCTTTGTGTATAAATGCGTATTTGACCTAGTGTATGCTTTATTCATGTTGTATGCATGTTTGCTTCGTATCTAATGCATGCACATGTGTTGTTTCATTGTGTGTTTGTTTATTCTCATCATCTTTTGTTTTGATCGTGTTCATATTCTGCTGTACCTGTCTGGGATATGGACGGTATGGCTTCCTTAGTGAGTAACGTTTCTCACCATTGCAGTTTTGGGTAGGGGGCGGGGCAGTAGCTATGGATGACGTATTTATCTGATTCTCAATAGGTGTTTATGTTGTGCTTTTGCTCAAGTGCTGTATATATAACTTATTACATACAATTATCACCCAACGGAATTTGGTACTCATTTATTGAAGTATAAAAAAGACTGAGTTGGCCTTGCCGGGTTTCCAACCTGCAGATCACACATAGATCACAGCAGCAAGCTCTGAATCTACTGAGCCATCCTAATTATATTGAGATGCCATACCATGCCGCTAAAACCCATCTAGCATCACTGCCAAATGTAATTCCAACACACACCCAGCAGGAAAATCCCACCAGGAAGTACACAAGGAACAAACTGACAAAAAGAAACAAACCTTGAGGAATACTGAAATGAAATTACCCAAAACACATTTGGCCTAACACACCACTCACACACAGTCCATTTAAACTAAACTTATCAACCAATATCATTTGAAACATGACCAAGAACCATAACAATGGGAAGAACCTGCAACCTTTTACAAAAATGTCCCTATCACCAAGACCAAATCACTTCAATACTAACGTCGCCTGCAAACAACTCCAAAGAACATAACCCTGTAACAACCTTATGTTTCAAGCAGCTGCACTCACCACTTGCTCACCTACATGCTGACACAAATGGCTAAACAAAACCCTCAACCCACACCAAAACAGTCTAAACTGTATACTTCTCCAATAAACTTGCAACCCCGTCCACATGTCCAAAACACCCAGATCACCCCCAGATGCTAAAGGTCTCCCATCCAGAAACAAAACACTTCTGATGTACAAATCACACCCACTTAGAAAACAAACCCATGCAGATGCTCTTTTCTCCTGGTTGTACATGTACCAACAGTATTGAAACGTTACTTGATAGAGGTGCCGAAACACATGTTGACACCATCACGGTTGAAATGATCAACCAATTGTGTTATGAAAGCAACATGAATACCATCTAGAACCTAGAATACTAAAATATGTTAAACCTTAAGTGAAGTAGTTTAGTCACATGTTACTAACCCCTATGCACAATGCACATTTTTTAGATTGTTAATGTTTATAAAATTGTAATTGGAATTTGTGAATTTTGATTTAGATTTATAAAGTGGTTATGAACCACACCTGTTATTCAAAATAACAAAACAAATGTAAAACCTTTAGGATGAATGTATTGGTTTTTTGATACAAGAAATGTTTCTGTTGGACTCATAGATTAGTGAAAATGCAGCTTTGGATGGTACTACCACTTATGTGATAGATAGGGAGTGGTAACCAGTTTCCATTTAAATTTACAGGTTTCGGACTAATGCATGCACACTCACACAGTAGCTTGATTACATAGAGGTTTTATACCCCAATATGCATCATCTATGACGTCATTCTATTTGGCAAATTATAAAACCTATTGAAGGAAGGGATTGGTTAAGGGAACATTTCTACATATAGAACATATATGAATGAATACATCATTGGCTACCCCTTATGTGTAGGACACGCCTTGAACTACCTCTAAATACGTATAGTCCTGATTATAGCGGACAACATGGCAGTGGATTGGTCTATATGCAACATTGCATGTTAGGTTGCCTCCTAGACCCACTCATTGACTGGCGTGCTATCCCAACCTTAGACCTTTGTTTCTGCAGCAGCACATATGTGAAACAAAACGTAGGTGTTTGAATCCCATTAGACTACTCCCCATGTTCCCAGTTAGTCCATCATCTCTCATCAGTTGGCCATAAACCAAAGTCTTCCATCCGTAGTTGACCTTGCAGCCTGCTCACTGTTCTGGAACATCCAAGGGAGTGTGAGCACACCACTATCTTCGTCAGAGGTTCTAATGAATAGCCCTTGTCTTTGACTTCTGAGTCACATGTGAAGATACCATGCATTTGTCAATTTCAGCCTCTTATTTACTGTTATTTAATTCAATGTGTTGCTCCTCTTGGCCTCCAGAGACTTGCTCACTCTCCCTTGCATAGACTTCATGTACTTTTAATTGTCCATTGCTTCTGCCATTGGAGATGTTTCCTTCTTCTAAGAGAAATGTGTCCTTCATTCATAGCTTATCCTGGTCAACTCCCCTTGTGCCTTGCAATTATTCCTTAAAAATAGCATCCTTGATCGAAGGCCAATATACCCTCCCTGTTGTTCTGCACTCATAGCTTTCCAGACTCTCCTGATTCTGCAACCTTGGTCTGTCTCTAAGGTAGCTTGGATGAATTCGACAAGAGCCAGTACCCATTTTCCCATCATGGCCGTCTTTGCCACATTATATATGCTTATATAGCAAGCCTCTATAAGTTTCCTTTCTACCTTGCTTTACTGCGTATTTACAGTTATTGACCAGTGCGTTACTCCATCTTCTTTGTATTCACGATTACTTTAACGGTAGGTACATATTTCTCTTGATGCTTCAGTTACATCATTACTCTTAAGTACTTTAATATTGTTTCAACATAGGTTCATATATCCTCTTCATGACATCACTCTGCCCTCGGCAGATTTCACTTTAACGTTCCATGAGGTCCATAGGTGTGTGCTAACATCCTTGCATGCAACATCCTTCCACACTTTCAGTGTGAGGGTACATTCTGTGTGGCTGTCTAAGTGCATAACATCGCTCATACACTCGATGTGGTATAAGAAAAATACAGGGGATCCCATTTACTGCTCTTCTTCTACTATTCCAATATGATGTCAGTGAGGGGGTGGGAACTAGTGGGAAAGCATCCACCTGTTCCTCTACATTCCTCCCTCTGGTTGAATTTTCCAAAATATTCTCTTCTTACATTATCTTCATCTTCTCTTCATCATTTATCGCAGATGGGGAGCAGGTGCAAGTGAATCAAGGTCACCTGTCCTAACCCCCGCCCACCTGGTGCCTTCCTGGTTGCCACTCTTTTTCCCCACTTAAGGAGACCTAAGCCCCGCCAACCTGGTGCCTTCCTGGTTGCTGCTCTTTTTCCGCACTTAAGGAGCCCTCCAGCCTCTTTTCCTTTGCAGATGGGGAGCAGGTGCAAGTGGATCTAGGCCCACCTGGCCTAAGCCCTGCCCACCTGGTGCCTCCCTGGGGTACAAAGTCCTTTAATCGCGGGTCATTTTTTTTACAGGTTTTTTTACCTTGAATTGTTTAACGAAAAAAACCCATAGAATTTTTTGGGGGGGTTAGAAAATTATATATATGGCATGCGGGTGTTTGGAAATAGATAAAAAATGTAAAGGAATGGGGGGGTTGGGAGGAATACCCCAAAAATAATGTAAAAAGAATTTGATGGTTTTTTTCATTAAAAAATTTGCGGTAAAACCTCCAACGAAGAAACATCCCGCAATGAAATGACATGGAAGCCTTCCTGGTTGCCACTCTTTTTCCTTACTTAAGGAGCCCTCCAGCCTCTTTTTGTTTGCAGATGGGGAGCAGGTGCAAGTAGATCTAGGTCTCCTGGTCTAAGCCCCGCCCACCTGGTGTCTTCCTGGTTGCCACTCTTTTTCCCCACCTAAGGATGACCTCCAGTCTCTTTCCTTTGCACAAAGCATATGTGTGCGGTTCGCTCGTAGCAGCGCCTCCCTGACTGCGTGGTTCCTAGCAACTCCCTATCGCTTGTGACTCACACCCCCCTACTCCAGCCTCCTGCACCTACGCGCCCCCTTTGCTCTTCCTCATTGACTGTCCTGTTTTGCATTGTATTGCTCTGTGTTCTGTTGTATTCTTCCCTCCTCTAGGTTTACATTTGTTGACTGCTTTGTTGTTTTGTATATTGTTCTGTGTTCTGCGTTCCACCCTCCTCTAGGTTCTCTTTTTAATGACTGCTCTGTTCCTGATGCCCTACTAACCTGATTTGCTTACCAGACTGCCTTGTTTTCTGCCTGCTCATCCATCTGTGCTCCTTGTTTCCTCCCCTAGTGTCTCCCCCCACCTTACCCCTCCAGCCCTCTTCCTCTCTCCTCTTCCCCACCTACTCTATGGTGCTCTCTGTTTCCTCTATCTTTTCAAACTGCCTCTTTATTGATTATCCTGCTCTCCTCACTAAGTCTGGTAGGAATAAGTTCAAAAAGGATATCCTGGTCTCCAACACAGCCCTCCCTATTGCTGACACCTATACCAGTGCTTCCTCCAGACAGACCCTCACCGAAATCCTCTTTGTTGCTCCCTCGCCAGACCTATAGACTCTTCATATGGTCTCTGTGTTCTCTCCTTTCTCTTCTTCTCCCATTAATGGTGGCACCCGGTAGGAGTCCCTGCTGGCCCCCTTCCACTCCTCTAAGGCCAACATTAATGTTTACCTGAATGGCACCATCTTGGTCCAAGGCCCCCAGACCTCCAGGCCAACCTTCTCCTCTTTGATAGATGCTTCCCACGCCTCACCAATTTCCTTTCTTCTCCTGCTGTCCCTCCTCTCCCTTCTTCGGCTTCCTTGCCTACTCCCTCTGCCTCCTCCTTGGTTACCTTGCCCTCTCATCCTTCCTCTTTTGCCCACCTTCGGGCTCCTTCTACACCTCTGCAGGGCGTACATCTGATTTGTACCCCTCACCGGAAGTCTTTCAAGGTTGGCAACCTTCTCCATATTGCCACTCTCAACTCTCGCTCAGCTGTCAAACCCTCCTCTGACATCTGCCGCCTCCTGGAAAAACTTGATCTCAATGTCCTCGGTCGCACCGAGACATAGTTCACGGCCAGCTCTGTCACAAGCTTTGACACTCTCATTCTTGATGGCTACAAGATCCTCTCCATGCCCAGAACAAATCATTCCAGATGGGGTGTAGCCTTGATCTTCCCGGAGTGGATTCCTGCCTCTGTCATTCCTATGCAGGCCTACTCCTTTTTCGAATGCCTTATCTGCAGGCTCCCTCTCTCTTGGCCACTCTCTTACCGTGGCTACTATCTATCGGCCACCTGGTCAGATCACCTCTTTCCTCTCTGAGTGGGTGGACCTCTCCTCCTTGAAACGCTTGTGCCATATCATGTCATATCATATCATATCATATCATATCATATCATATCCACCCTCCTGGCCTCAACCACTCAACTCCTCCTTCGTGGAGACTTTAACATCCAACTGAATGTTTCCTGTTCCTCCTCTGGACTCTTTCATGACCTCTGCGATTCTCTCCCTCTTTCTATTTCTTTCTATTCTCCCCTCTGGCCTGACTCACTCTACAGGGCACACTCTGGATGTTATGATCTCCTTAGACCCCCCTATCCTCCTCACCACTCCTCTCTCCTGGAGTGATCACTTTCTCTTTTCCTCCCATCTCTCCATCTCTATCCCCCAGGCCAAGCCAACTCCAGCACTGCCACCTACCTTCTCTGTCATCCGACCCATGAAGCATGTGTCACTTGAGGCTTTTGCCGCCACTTTCTCTCCTCCTCCTTCTCCTCCTCTGGCTGTCTCTCATCCTGGCACAGCCCTTTCCATGCTACACTCTTCTATCTCTGATACTTTTGATGCTCTTTCCCCTGTCATGGAGCCCAAAGCCAAGTGCAACACCTGGTATGACTCTGACCTCGTCAACCTTGTTTTTTTTTTTTTTAAATTTTATTTTCAATTTTAACAATACAACAATATATTAAAAACATCAAGGTGATACAAAAATAAACTATATGCAAGATTACAAATTACTGAACACAAATTCCACCCCACCCCTCAATCGTAGAATTCATATCCGAACATATTCAATTGTCATTTTCAGTATATTGAAAGAAATCTCCCCCATATCTTATTAAATAGCATTTTCTTGTCTTGTCTTTTAGTCACCCTTAAATGCAAGTGCAGGGTGGCTGAAAGGAAATGGCTAGCTTCTGGCACATCCTCTGACAAACTGATCTGCCGCCTGCACCAACTGCAATACCGGCTCTCTGTCCGCAGTATGAAGAGAGCCCACATCCAAGCCTGCATCTCTGCAGCATCTCACAACTCGACCAAACTCTTTAAAATTTGTGAGGAGCTGGCCAATCCTGCTGCAGTCTCTACATCTCCTGTCCCCTCCAAGGCCCTCTGCATGGCCCAGGCTTCTCATTTCATCTCTAAAACCCAGGACATCCAGTCCACCCTCTCGTCCTCTCCTCCTCCTCTCTCTACTCTCTACTCTACCTCCTCTTTCTCTTCCTTTACTCTGTTCTTCCCTGACGAGGTTTCTAGGCAAGTCCGATCTATGAAAGTCTCATCAAGACAGGTTCTTCCCTGGTCTTCCAAAACTATCAAGGACCACATTGACACCCTCGCTCCTGCCCTGGCTGACTTCTGCAACCACTCATTTGCAACTGGAGCCTTCCCCTCCCTCCTGAAGCACTATCTTGTCTGCTCTCTTCCCAAGAAAACCTCAGCCGACCCCTCCTGCCCGGCTAACTATCGCCGATCTCCTTCACTCCTTTCCTGGGCAAACTCTTGGAAAAGCTGGCCATCTCCCAGCTTAATCTTCAATTTAATTTGTTGGTTGACTCCATGATCATCAGTCTGGCTTCAGAGCAGCCAGAAGCATGGAAACTGCTCCCTTGAACATCCTTGAAGACCTGCTCTCTAACCTTGTTTCTAATCTCCCCTCTGTCTTCATTTTACCCAATCTCTCTTCTGCCTTTGACACGGTCAACCATGTCATCCTGCTCAATCGACTCCGTTATAACCTGAGTATCACCGATCAGCACCCATATCCCATTACCTGCTTCTCTGAACCCATTACCGATTATAGTAGTCCCTTTTCAAGAAACAGAATGGACATGGTTGAGCCTCTAGAAACATCCATCGCTAGGCAACACATATGTCCTTGTAATTGTGGACTATGCAACCCGATATCCCAAAGTATTCCCAATGCAAAATAATACCACACAACAAATCCTTAAAGATTTTCTACCGTATTTCTCCAGGGTCGGCTTTCCCAAAGATATACTAACAGACCAGGGTTCGAATTTTATGAGCAAGCTTATGGCAGAAGTCAAAGAGCTACTCCACATGACCACATTGCAAATTTCTGTATACCATCCTCAAACCGATGGCTTGGTAGAAAGTATCAATAAAACTCTGAAGTTAACTGTACAAATAATTGGTAGATAAAGAAGGGAAAGACTGGGATCGAATGATCCTGTGGGCACTATTTGCAGTAAGGAGCATTCTTCAGGCATCCGCAGGTTTCTCCCCTTTTGAACAGCCCTATGTTGGAGAGCCTAGAGATGTACTGGACATGCTCTGGGAAACCTGGGAAGAACGATAAGATGCTCCCATTCCCATGTCACAAACCACCACCATAATGCAAGAACATATAAAATTGGTTCGAGATCTAGTTTGTACTCATATGAAAAAGGCCCAGAGCCAACAAAAATCTACTTATGACAAGAAGGTGAGCTTAAGATCATTCTGCATACAACAGAAAGTTCTGGTCATCTTGCCCACCTCAGAAAACAAACTCTCCAAGTGGCATGGACCCTATGAGATAGCTGAATGAATGGGAACCTTAATTAAGTAGCCCAACCGGACAGAAAACAGAAGGTCGATTTGTCTCATGTAAATCTCTAGAAAGAGTGGAAAGAGAGCATGTCAGCCACCCATGCCAAAGTATTAGCCTGTCTGGTTCCACAAGAGATAGATAACTTTGAATGAATACCTCCGGAGCTATCTTTCCAACAACATGACAATCTAAAAGATGTAGTTACCTCATTTTCTGATGTGTTTTCAGAAAAACCAGGAGGAGTAAAAGGCACATACCACTATATTAGAACACCTAAGGGTAAAGTGGTTAATTTAAAACCATATAGACTCCCAGAAGCCTGTAAACAGATAGTGATTGAGGAAGTCAACTGAGCATATGGCCCTTTGGGTACCATGCATCTAATGGATGGGGATGCAGAATAACTCTGACACCAAATAATCGTACCAACTCAGGAAGATGGCAAAGGTGCTGTTTTATTTCTTTATTTGATTTATTTATCTAAATCAGGGAGTTACAACATACATCAACTGACATTTTCTCGAGCTCTCAGCACAGTTTGCACAAACATCCCTATATGCAAAAAATACATCAGCAGTGATGTCATACTATGTGGCAAATAAGAAAAACGTATGAGGGATTGTGATACACTTAAGGGAAACATCTAAGTATACTTGCTATGTGGGTTGGGATTATGATTTGCTGCCCACTGTCAGGTGGACAACTTGTACCTACCTCTAAAAACATTTCATCTTCAACACTATTAAGTACATGGTATATCATTGGCTCCCAAACTATAAGATCCTCCATTATATGGCCCTAAATAATTGTTTGGCATGCTTGTGCCATGTCTGGAACATTCGGATCACTTAGCTTATTCACACACTTAACAGCATTTAAGCTCATACCCAGCTTTTGTATTTAAATCAGTTTTGTCACTCACTTCGGTTATTCACATTAACTTCAAGGCTGTGTGCTCCATTAGGTATGGTGCACAATGGCTGAATAACGTTGTAGGTTCATTTACGTTTGGTTCCATAGAAACGGCAGAAATGTTTGTGAGCACGTCCACGTAATGTATGAGAACGTGCTGCTCACCTGTCCAAACAATCACGTGAGCGAATGGCCCACGTTGACTCCTCCCAAGTTTTGGAGCTGCATCACGTGATTAGTCATTTCGCATTCAAACGCACCAACAACTTAGTTGTTCAGATGCGTCACTACGGTCCCCAGAGTGAGCCGGATGAATCCCGAGGTTTTCAATTCCATCGCGGACTTCGGCTTCCATCGTTGCTGCGGTCACCTCGGTGTTAGCGTCCATCCGGGTAAGTGATCCCAAGGATATACTAGCGCCATTGTTGTGCCCTTCCAGCTGAATACATACTTTTCAGCTTAACACTTGTTGAACCTCACATACTAAATTATATATTCTTAGGCTAGCGCCATTGATGCGCCCTTCCAGCTGAATACATACTTTTATAGCTGAACACTTGTGGAACCGCACACATTCAATTATATATCCTTAGGCTGTTGCATTCCGCAACTGCCAATCGCTCACTAACAGGTCATTTACACTGGTTCAAATAACGGTATACAATTACTTATTATTTCTTCTCTCTCTTGTTCGCTCTCGATGTTTCAGACGTGCAAGACTCAGGGTCCATCTCTCCTGAACTACGGGCCTCACCAATAACATCTGGCTGAGGTGTACCACTACTTCCACTTGCCCCCCTGCATTACCCGTCACTCTGGGTAAGAAAACAACCACTTGTCCCTTTCTAATTTAGAGCCCCCCGTGTACCTTTTTCATTTGATATGGTAGCTGATAACATAATTTACCTAAAATCTTTCGATTGGAGCTTTAAGCTGCTCCATCTATCGCGCAGGAACTCTCATCTGGACTCTGCCTACTTTATGACAATGGTTCCAGTACCACACATAAAACGGATTGACTCAAATTGTACCCAGGTCAGTCTGTAGTTCCTAGAAAAGGGACTTTGCACCTTTAAAAAGACCTCACTAGTTAGGCTTCACGTATGGTTGGTGATCTACTTTACTCACAATGGATCTGTTTTCAGCTATGATTCACTTTCTGCCTTGCCTAAGGACACTGATCTTTCCAGGGTCACACTCCCTGCATGACACCCTTCGTTTACCCCAGAGACATATACGTATGGGGCCACAAGCAGGACAAGAGTAGACCTTTCTACACTTTGAAATAGTTAAGTAATACATCCACACTTCCTTTCTTGTTCTTTCTTCTCCTTTTCCTTCTCTTAATGATTCTTTTTGGGAATTTACGGCTTTATGTTTATTTTGCTCATAGAAACCCAATTACTATCTCCTGATGAAGACGTAACCCTAACAAGGTTTATACGTCGAAACCGGTAGAGAAACAAACCTTGGATAAGGACAACTTCAAAGACTTATCAACTTTGGCCTATCCCTACTATTGACCGCTTTTCTAAAATCTACTGTGGCTATGCATCTTGTTATGCACAAAAAATCTTTTTTTATAATAATTGGATTGTTGATGAATTGTCATATGTTTTTATCTTAAATTCATTGTTGGCTTGTTTGAGTGGATTGATGTATGTGGTATGGAAAAGGATGAATGCATTTAATAGTATGAATTTTATGAAATTTTGATGTTTTTAAATGTATTCCTGCTATGTTAAATAAATAATTGTCTGAGGGCGGATTAAATCGTGATTTAACTCACATTAGATTATATGTATTAGGTATAATAAAATCCTCAATACGATATTTTTCAAATTGTATCCTCTGGATTTCCTTTCCGAGATGAACTATTGTACTAAAACCCTAATCTAGAGAGTGGGGTTTCCTGTGCATTTCAGATATACTTCAATACAGCCCTTGGCTGTGCAGGTTTTTTTACTTGTCTGACTATGTATATATCCTACTCAGGGTATTGTCACCATTTATAATTCTTCTTCTTTTCATTTATTGCACTTTGGGTGCCCATTTGGTGTACCTGAGGCTGGTGGCTCTTGACCATGGCAGAAACAGATACCATTTCGTTCACGGAAGCCCAAATTTCAGAACTTATTGAAGGCCCCTCATTTTTTGAGAATTTACAGCTACCACAACAAAACCAAAGGTCAACATGGGAAGCACTTTTTAGACTTAAAAAGAAACAGTTTCGTACGGAAATGCATGGCCATATATTAAAAGAATATTTAAGATCTAGCATTATCCCACAAGGATTGCAAGAAAAAAATTATCCCCTGCCTCTTTTTAGATGATAAGGACTATAAAGTGGCGTTTAGTAAGGTTGCCACTAAATGCAGCCGTGATTTCCTAGTTCTAACTATTACGACTGCTCAAAGTGTTAGTTCTACAATTCTTGAGACACTATCTGAACAAGAAAAAACTTTTTTGACCAATACTCTAATTACAGAGGCGAAATAAAAATTGGAACAAATTGAAAATTCTTTTCAAGATTTTAAGACCTTAACTATTGAAAAAAAGACCACAAAATTAAAGAAAGATATCTCCCTTTTTAAAAAAGAACAGGCCTATCCATATCTGGTGGATGACTTTAATCCTCAAACTGTTTGGAGGAATAATGCTAATTGGAATATGGGAAATTGGAATGCAAACAATTCGGAAAAAAGATGGGTTACATTTTCGGATACATCATCTAATAACTCAAGCAATGATGATTCCAACAATCAATCCCTGGGTCACAACCCTTTTCGAGGAAGGGGCGGCTGAAGAGGCCGCAGAAATGCCCCCCAAGGGCGAATGACCCACAATATGCCCTTACAGAATTCCCCAGGACAGGGCGTGATGCACCACAATTTCCAGACTCGCAACCGGGCTTACAGATGGTGAATGTACCTATGATTGCATCCAATGAGGCATTACCCATCTTCAATTTCTCATCACATATTTTAACACTGGCAGAAACTTCCATTTTGAAACGCAGCCTTTCCTTTGTCCCCACTCAAAATCCCAGTGCTATGTCCATAATGACTGAAATAAAAGGTTTTTTGAGAAAACTGAGACTACGTTTCTATTTTCTTAATTATACGATACCAAGAGAATCCAACATTTCTGGGTTGTCTAGAGTGTCCACATTCACTCTAAATTCCAATGTCCTTCCTTTGGAAGTTATCATCTTCAAAAAATTGGTCCTGAAAGAAATTGAACAAGCAATTCGATATCCGAGGACACAATCGGGAATCAATTTGAAACTACAGGAATTTCAGGCTATTCAAACTTTAGCTCGGGACCGCTCGATAGTGATTAAAGCTGCAGATAAGGGTGGAGGGATAGTGGTCTGGGAGGCCTCCAAATACGACCAAGAAGTCTTGAGACTGTTGTCCATCCCTGGCCACTATACCAGAATTGCTAATGATCCATCTAAGTTGATTAAAGACAATATTCTGGCACTCACAGATGAAGGTAACCAAGCAGGGTTCCTCTCTACAAAAGAAACTGAATACATTAACTTTTCAGTGGAACGGACGCCCCTTTTCTATATCATGCCAAAAATACATAAAAACATGGAAAATCCCCCAGGCCGGCCTATTGTTTCCGGCTGTGGTTCTATACTTGAGCCAATTTCCAAATATATTGATTTTTTTTATAAAACCTTTGGCTATGGCAAACCCTACCTTCCTATTAGACTCACGTGATGTAATTAATCTTGTCGAATTAAAACCTTTTGACTCATCCACACAAATACTGGTATCCTTAGACATTGAGGCTTTATACACAAATATACCTCAAGATAGAGCTATTCTCAGTTTAAGAACAATTCTAGAGAGGCGTACGCCTCCACACACTGTACCAACAGAATTCCTATGTAAAGCAGCCCAATTGGTCCTGACGAACAGTTTCTTTAAATTCAAGGAACAGTTTTTCCTACAAAGAAAAGGCACGGCAATGGGCTGTAACTTTGCCCCCAATTTGGCAATAATATTTATGGCCTTACTGGAGGAAGAAAAAATCCTGCATTGCTCTAACCCTTATAGAGCACAGATCAAGATATATCGACGTTATATCGACGACATATTTATGATCTGGGATGGATCCTTGGAAACACTGCTACTGTTTATGTAATGGTTGAATAAAGTGGATGTGGATATTCACTTCACTTTTGAGCACTCCACTTCCAGAATTGTTTTTTTGGACTTATCAATTTTTTCAGAAGAGGGGTTCCTCCATACTGAAATGCACAGAAAGGCTACGGAAAGAAACACCACATTAAAATATGAGAGTCAACATCCAGTTAGCCTTCTGTGTAATTTACCATATGGTATGTTTTTGCGACTTTGCCGCAACTGTACAGATATTAACAACTTTACAAAACATGCACTCATACTGAAAAAAAGACTCTTTGAAAGTGGTTATCCAAGAAAGCTCATAAAATAATCCAGAAAGAGAGATCGCTATAAAAATAGAGAGGCACAACTGCAACCCAAAACTACGACAGAGAAAAGAGAAGAACTTGTCTGTGTGTCAACTTTTTGCCAACACAGCGAAGCCATTAAGGGTATTATACTTAAGAACTGGCTCATTCTCAATGCATCAGGCACCACTCTGTCTAAACCTCTTTTTGCATTTAAAAAGAGTAAGAATCTGAAACAACAAATCACTCGTTCTAGTAGAAGTTGCTCTATGCCTCCTTTGGTTCGGGACCTCAATAAAAATCCTGTCATTGGACACTATCCTTGTACTAGTTGCGTGGCTTGTACATTTTCCAAAAAAACTACTTCCGTTTTCATGCAAAACAAAAATTGGGATCTTCGCACTTTCGCGACTTGCAAAAGTAAAAATGTCATTTATGCAATCATGTGCACCTGCCAAAAGATGTATATAGGTAAAACTACTCGGGAAGTGAGCACTCGCATTAATGAACATCGCTCCAAGATAAAAACCTGCAATTTAAATGCCCCTATGGTGATCCATTATGTAGAGATGGGTCACAAAGCAGAACAAATGGAGTGGTTCTGTGTGGAAAAGGTTTCTGGCCCTAATTCCACTCAGCTTCTAAATAATCTAGCGTACAAAGAAGAACTATGGATTTTCAATTTAAAGACATTGACCCAGGGCCTTAATACTCTGGAACCCTGGCATTCAGGGACATGACATCCTATCATCCCATGGATTGATTCGCAGGCTATGGGATACAGAAAAACTTACATATTGGGCCTAGTAATTGCCTGTCACAATTACTTTACTAGTCATGTGATGATCATTACTTGATGTCTCCACTGCTTTTGTTACATGTTGGCCTTTCATTCCCACTGTTTGCCAGGAGTCAATATTTCACTTATCTACCATACATAGTAGGGCTATATACTATCATAGCTGATTTTAGGGTTAATAATACAAGTGTAATCCATTCGGCAAAAATTGTTTCATCATGTCTATATTTGGAACTATCAAGACACACAATAAAACATAGACACACTTTTCTGATGTATTTAAATCAGTTTCGTCACTCACTTCGGTTATTCACATTAACTTCAAGGCTGTGTGCTCCATTACGTATGGTGCACAATGGCTGAATAACGTTGTAGGTTCATTTACGTTTGGTTCCATAGAAACGACAGAAACGTTCGTGAGCATGTCCACGTAATGTATGAGAACGTGCTGCTCACCTGTCCAAACAATCACGTGAGCGAATGGCCCACGTTGACTCCTCCCAAGTTTTGGAGCTGCATCACGTGATTAGTCATTTCACATTTAAACGCACCAACAACTTAGTTGTTCAGATGCGTCACTACGGTCCCCAGAGTGAGCCGGATGAATCCTGAGGTTTTCAATTCCATCGCGGACTTCGGGTTCCATCGTTGCTGCGGTCACCTCGGTGTTAGCGTCCATCCGGGTAACTGATCCCAAGGATATACTAGCGCCATTGTTGTGCCCTTCCAGCTGAATACATACTTTTTCAGGTTAACACTTGTTGAACCACACATACTAAATTATATATTCTTAGGCTAGCACCATTGATGCGCCCTTCCAGCTGAATACATACTTTTCTAGCTGAACACTTGTGGAACCGCACACATTCAATTATATATCCTAAGGCTGTTGCATTCCGCAACTGCCAATCGCTCACTAACAGGTCATTTACACTGGTTCAAATAACGATATACAATTACTTATTAGTTCTTCTCTCTCTTGTTCGTTCTTGATGTTTCAGACGTGCAAGACTCAGGGTCCATCTCTTCTGAACTACGGGCCTCACCAATAACATCTTGCTGAGGTGTACCACTACTTCCACTTGCCCCCCTGCATTACCTGTCACTCTGGGTAAGAAAACAAACACTTGTCTCTTTCTAATTTACAGCCCCCGTGTACCTTTTTCATTTGATATGGTAGCTGATAACATCATTTATCTAAAATCCTTAGATTGGAGCTTTAAGCTGATCCAACTATCGCGCAGGAGCTCTCATCTGGACTCTGCCTACTTTATGAGAGTGGTTCCAGCACCACACATGCAACGGATTGACTCCAATTGTATCCAGGTCAGTCTGTAGTTCCTAGAAAAGGGACTTTGCACCTTTAAAAAGACCTCACTAGTTGGGCTTCACGTATGGTTGGTGATCTACTTTACTCACAATGGATCTGTTTTCAGCTATGATTCACTTTCTGCCTTGCCTAAGGACACTGATCTTTCCATGGTCGCACTCCCTGCATGACACCCTTGGTTTACCCCAGAGACATATAAGTATGGGTCCACAAGCAGGACAAGAGTAGATCTTTATACACTTTGAAATCGTTAAGTAATACATCCACACTTCCTTTCTTTTTCTTTCTTCTCCTTTTCCTTCTCTTAATGATTCTTTACGGGAATTTACGGCTTTATGTTTATTTTGCTTATAGAAACCCAATTACTATCTCCTGATGAAGACGTAACCCTAACAAAGTTTATACGTTGAAACCGGTAGAGAAAAAAACCTTGGATAAGGCCAGCTTCAAAGACTTATCCACTTTGGCCTATCCCTACTGTTGACCAATTTTCTAAAATCTACTGTGGCTATGCATCTTGTTTTGCACAAAAAATCTTTTTTATAATAATTTGATTGTTAATGTATTGTCATATGTTTTTATCTTAAATTCATTGTTGGCTTGTTTGAGTGAATTGATGTATGTGGTATGGAACTGGATGAATGCATTTAATAGTATGAATTTTATGAAATTTTGATGTTTTTAAATGTATTCCTGCTATGTTAAATAAATAATTGCCTGAGTGTGGATTAAATCGTGATTAAACTCACATTAGATTATATGTATTAGGTATAATAAAATCCTCAATATGATATTTTTCAAATTGTATGCTCTGGATTTACTTTCCGAGATGAACTATTGTACTAAAACCCTAATCTAGAGAGTGGGGTTTCCTATGCCTTTCAGATATACTTCAATTCAGCCCTTGGCTGTGCAGGTTTTTTTACTTGTCTGACTATGTATATATCCTACTCAGGGTATTATCACCATTTATAATTCTTCTTCTTTTCATGTATTGCACTTTGGGTGTCCTTTTGGTGTACCTGAGGCTGGTGGCTCTTGGCCATGGCAGAAACAGATACCATTTCGTTCACGGAAGCCCAAATTTCAGAATTTATTGAAGGCCCGTCATTTTTTGAGAATTTACAGCTACCACAACAAAACCAAGGGTCAACAGGGGAAGCACTTTTGAGACTTAAAAAGAAACAGTTTCGTACGGAAATGCGTGGCCATATATTAAAAGAATATTTAAGATCTAACATTATCCCACAAGGATTAAAAGAAAAAAATTATCCCATGCCTCTTTTTAGATGATAAGGACTATAAAGTGGCGTTTAGTCAGGTTGCCACTAAATGCAGCCGTGACTTCCTAGTTCTAACTATTACGACTGCTCAAAGAGTTAGTTCTACAATTCTTGAGACACTATCTGAACAAGAAAAAACATTTTTGACCAATACTCTAATTACAGAGGCGAAATAAAAATTGGAACAAATTGAAAAATCTTTTCAAGATTTTAGGACCTTAACTATTGAAAAAAAGACCACAAAATTAAAGAAAGATATCTCCCTTTTTAAAAAAGAACAGGTCTATCCATATCTGGTGGATGACTTTAATCCTCAAACTGTTTGGAGGAATAATGCTAATTGGAACATGGGAAATTCGAATGCATACAATTCGAAAAAAAGATGGCTTACATTTTCGGATACATCATCTAATAACTCAAGCAATGATGATTCCGACGATCAATCCCTGGGTGACAACCCTTTTCGAGGAAGGGGCGGCTGAAGAGGCCGCAGAAATGCCCCCCAAGGGCGAATGACCCACAATATGCCCTTTCAGAATGCCCAAGGACAAGGCATGATGCACCATGATTTCCAGACTTGCAACCGGGCTTACAGATGGTGAATGTACCTATGATTGCATCCAATGAGGCATTACCCATCTTCAATCTCTCATCACGTATTTTAACACTGGCAGAAACTTCCATTTTGAAACGCAGCCTTTCCTTTGTCCCCACTCAAAGTCCCAGTGCTATGTCCATAATGACTGAAATAAAAGGTTTTTTGAGAAAACTGAGACTACGTTTCTATTTTCTTAATAATACGATACCAAGAGAATCCAACATTTCTGAGTTGTCTAGAGTGTCCACATTCACTCCAAATTCCAATGACCTTCCTTCGGAAGTTATCATCTTAGAAAAATTGGTCCTGAAAGAAATTGAACAAGCAATTCGATATCCGAGGACACAATCGGGACCCAATATGAAACTACAGGAATTTCAGGCTATTCAAACTTTAGCTCGGGACCGCTCGATAGTGATTAAAGCTGCAGATAAGGGTGGAGGGATAGTGGTCTGGGAGGCCTCCAAATACGATCAAGAAGTCTTGAGACTGTTGTCCATCCCTGGCCACTATACCAGAATTGCTAATGATCCATCTAAGTTGATTAAAGACAAGATTCTGGCAGTCACAGATGAAGGTAACCAAGCAGGGTTCCTCTCTACAAAAGAAACTGAATACATTAACTTTTCAGTGGAACGGACGCCCCTTTTCTATATCATGCCAAAAATACATAAAAACATGGAAAACCCCCCAGGCCGGCCTATAGTTTCCGGCTGTGGTTCTATACTTGAGCCGATTTCCAAATATATTGATTTTTTTATAAAACCTTTGGCTATGGCAAACCCTACCTTCCTATTAGACTCACGTGATGTAATTAATCTTGTCGAATTAAAACCTTTTGACTCATCCACACAAATACTGGTATCCTTAGACATTGAGGCTTTATACACAAATATACCTCAAGATAGAGCTATTCTTAGTTTAAGAACAATCCTAGAGAGGCATACGCCTCCACACACTGTACCAACGGAATTCCTATGTAAAGCAGCCCAATTGGCCCTGACAAACAGTTTCTTTAAATTCAAGGAACAGTTTTTCCTACAAAGGAAAGGCACGGCAATGGGCTGTAACTTTGCCCCCAATTTGGCAATAATATTTATGGCCTTACTGGAGGAAGAAAAAATCCTGCATTGCTCTAACCTTATAGAGCACAGATCAAGATATATCGACGTCATATGGACAACATATTTATGATCTGGGATGGATCCTTGGAAAAACTGCTACTGTTTATGGAATGGTTGAATAAAGTGGATGTGGATATTCCCTTCACTTTTGAGCACTCCACTTCCAGAATTGCTTTTTTGGACTTATCAATATTTTCAGAAGAGGGGTTCCTCCATACTGAACTGCACAGAAAGGCTACGGAAAGAAACACCACATTAGAATATGAGAGTCAACATCTAGTTAGCCTTCGTGTAATTTACCATATGGTTTGTTTTTGCGACTTCGCCGCAACTGTACAGATATTAACAACTTTACAAAACATCCACTCATACTGGAAAAAAGACTCTTAGAACGTGGTTATCCAAGAAAGCTCATAAAATAATCCAGAAAGAGAGCTAGCTAAACGAATAGAGAGGCACTACTGCAACCCAAAACTACGACAGAGAAAAGAGAAGAACTTGTCTGTGTGTATCATTTTGTGAACACTTCTTCTTTTCTTGTGAACACTGTCCCACATTGTTTTCTAACTTAGCGGTAAGGATTGGCAATAGTTCTTTTTTAGTATAGGCCCTTTTATTTTGACAAGGCGCCACTAGGACTGCCTTATTATTATTTGATGGTCATAGCTTGCTCCCATCTGAGATTTATGTTTAGGTTAGGCATTTTTCTCACTCATTTATACAGTTTAATAAACACCCTTGAACTGTGATCACTTGTGTCTGTTTTTACTTTTGCCACCATGAGTTCCTCACATATGTCATAAGGAAAAGTCCACTTATTTCAAGAACTTGGTGGACCCTTAAAGCAGGCTTGCTTTTGTCCCATCACCATTGAAGGTTTAACTTTAAAAGAAGGGGTCTTCCACTACTTCTTTCATTCATCTCTGGACTACAACTGATTGAAGAAGAATTCGTTTGGACCCTGTTGGGAGAGCAGTCCTTTCCAAAGTCTTCCATTTGTGAGGTGAAGACTAGTAGTCCAAGGCAGAGGCAAGCTCTACTCCCTAACTATCTCCAGGAAACATTGGGGATGACCTGATGCTTGCACAAGACCTGTCTCTTTGCCAGCCACAGAGGTACCTAGGACCTCACCATGTTGAAGGATCCCTGTATGACATGATATGATATGATATGGCATTTATAACGTGCCTAAACACAAGTGTTTCAACTCTAGTTGTGTGCCGGGCTACCCTGTGTATGGGAGTCAAAGAACAAGGACCCACCTTGTCCCAGAGTCCATGGATTGGGACCCACAGCACCCTGAGAGCCAAGAAAGTCAAGATTCTAGTGTTTTCACGTTGAACTGCTTGGGACCATGTTTCACAAACCGTTCAACACATGCAGACCACCAGCACCCTCTGGTGCTGCCCTTTGCACTCCGCCAATCTTCAAATTGCTTACACAGCTTCAGGAAGTCTGGTTCCTTAAGCAAGTCATGACCCCAAAGAACCGAGAAAGATATTGTTGACTGCTAACTGCTCTTTTTGTCTGCCTTCAGTCCCTAGAGACTGGCTACATCACATTAATCCCTTTTTGCATCCAAGAACACATCCTTTTAAATAACATTGTGGTTATTACCTGTCTTACACCCCTTATTCATTACTCATCTTGCTATCTTTGCTTATTCTGTATTCTTTCCTCAGGGGTGCGTTTTGTGTAGTGTTTTTCTAGTTAGTTATTATTTCACATGGTGTGTTTAATTAAAGTATATATATATATTTGTATAGAACCTTAATTGGACTTTCATTTATTTTGGACTGTTATACTTTGCTGTTTGAGTTGTTACTGATCCAAATTTACACCCCTCTTGAGACTATAGCCTTTCCTCGGCCCATGTTACCACAAAAGGTGAAGGAGGTATATCTCTCAACTGGGCCTGTTTCACCTTTATGACGGTGATGAGTTTTGCTTTGTAGCAGTGTGAGGGCTTTATCCTCTACTCATCCTTGTCCTTCTACAGGGAAGAGGTCAATTTGCCACAGACATTGAGAGAGTGAAAGAGGAGTGGAAATGAGAGAGAAAGGAGGAAGAGACAGGTTCAGAAGGGGTGGTTGGAGATAGGAAGTAGTAGTACGAGCAGGGGGAGTGGTGAGAGAAAAGGGACACATGTGAGAAGACTAGAGAGAGAGAGAGAGGGAAAGAGAGGAGAGGTTAGAGCAGTAGGAGGAGGGGGGAATACATAAATATATAGATATGTATGTATTCAAGGAAAAAACTTAAGTTGCGGGGACGTTAAGTTGAGAACTTAGCGCAAAGAAATCCCTGAAATTCAACTAATGCTTCCTTAACTTTGCACCCCCTGTTGCGCAGCCTATGACCACAATTATGACATCACAGATCACATCACTGATGACATCACTAATTACATTACAACAGTAACTGGCATTAAGGATGGCTTTCAGCCATGGTCAGTGTGCATGTTCAAATATATTTTAACACATTAATGGGTACTAATCAGGGCCTTCAGTCATGGACACTGGCCACAGTCTTCACCCATGTGCACTTTATATTTTAAAACACTAACAGGCTCCCAACCATAGACTTTGGCCTTCACTAGTGGCTACAGTGTTCAGTTGTGTGCACTTTATATTATATACACTAATCAGCCATCAGCCATGGGCTGCAGCACAATACTGGCCAGTGGTCACAATCTTTGACTGTGCCCACTATATATTCTATTATATAAATGGGCTTCACTAGCCAGGGCCTTTGACCATGAGCAGTTTATACATCTTTTGGCCATGTCTACTGTATATTTTAAAATACTAGTATGCCATATGCGATGGACTTTGTATGTGCCCACTGTGTAATATACAGCACTAACCAGCCCTTATCTATGACCTTCGGCCGTGCCCACTGTATATTATGTACACTAACCAGCCACTAGCAGGGCTGTCACATGGTGTGGTGAGGCCCGGGGGAAAACGTTTGGTGAGGTCCCCTTATAATTTCTTTAACTGAACCAACGGCACTGCCGCCATAAACAGGAGACACGGCAAATCTCCCCTTGAGTTTGTGTGGAGGAACCCAAATATGGTTCATAATTATAACAGCAAGTCAACTACAGCAAAGTGATGTTTCTGTACTGAAGACAAGTTCACTCCAGAATAACAATTCTGCCATATGCATAAATATATACAGGATGGCGTGACAGCGGGTGGTGTGTGACGCCAGCTGTAGGGAGCGCCCTGCCCCTTTGTGCGCATTAATACACACATCATACATCGTGACAGGTAGATGATGTTCACTGGTGGCTGATACATTTTTTAACTGGAGAGCCCTAAATGTTTGCACCAATCATGTAGGATTGACAGAGCACAGTGAGGTCCACAGTGAGGGACCCCAAACCAAACCAAACAAGGGGTGCTTGAGAGGGTTTCTTGCCCCAAAATGTTTTTGAAACCAATTAAAATGGTACATCTGACAGCACTTTCTTGAAAAATTAGGTTAAAAAGCCATAGAGTTTGCAATTGGTTTTGTATGGTAGCACATGGAAAAAACCCAATACATGTAAGTCACGAACCTTAGGAGCATTTTCCATTGTATTTTTGCCCAAAAAATATGGCAGTATGATTTTTTTTCATGTTGGCTGTTCCCATACATGTCCATGCAGGCTGCACCAATATATGCCAGTATTACCTATAAGGACTCACAGCCGGTAAAAAATACCATGCCACGAAAGGTATATGCAGACTGGCTCTGCCCCATAAGTGTTATTACTGGCTAGACTGGGCAATATTCAATGTAGGCCAGACTAGCCACCTGATAACACTTATCTTTTCTTTACCTAGGCTTGGCTGATGATGTTGTTGGGGCTCATTTCAACATAACGGTTGGGGGCCCCCAACTGCTTAGAACGGAAAACAGACTGAGGCACCCATTGGGTGCATACATTATAATGGAGACAAAGAAATACAGCCAGGAGTTAATAGACGCTGATTATCACAAAACAGCCAGCCAGCAGGGAGCTGAAACACTAAATGGCCACTGAAATTCTTTAAATCACCTTTGTCAGAAGTTGGCTGATGTGGAGGAACCAGTGTTAAAAGGCAACTAGGTGATAACATTTCTGTATATCCCAGGGAAGTGACAGCTGAAATGGCTCCAGCAAACGCAGCTGTAAGGCGAGCATTTCAAAGTGTCATTTTAAGCCCCAGAACGAAAGCAATATATAAAAAGGGATATATTGCTGTGTTACAAGACTGATGACTGGCACCATGGAGGCATTTGCTGGTGTCCCCCAAAGCCACTTTCAACTGAAAGAGTTCAAAGGCCCCGGCGAGACAGCCAGCTAGCAGGGAGCTGAAACACCAAATGCCCACTGAAAATCTTTAAATCCTCCTTTGTCAGTAAGTGGCTGATGTGGAGGAACCAGTGTCAAAAGATAACAAGGTGATAATACTTATGTGTACCCCAGGGAGTGAGGCCATAAGGGCTTCATCAATCGCAGCCTGTAAAGCGAGCAGCTGAAAACACTCATTTCAAGCCCCAGAAGAAAAGGAATATAAAAGGGAATATATTGCTGTGTTACAAGACTAATGACTGGCAACATGGGGGCATTTGCTGTGGTCCCCGAGGACCCTTTCAACTGAAAAGTCTGAAAGGCCCGGACGCTGTCCCTAGCTATACCCTTATGTTTGCTTTATAGTTGATGCATGGTTCCATGCATCCTGGGTAAAGCAACCTAACAGCCCCCTTGCCTTAATTTAGGGGTGGGGACTGGTACATACAATACTTTCATCCACCAGTCACACAACTCCTTGTATGCATGCATACATAAAAACAAACACATAATTGTCACCGACATATATGAACACATATATACACAGTTAATTGAAATACACATATATTCACACACAAACACACATTTAATTTCACAACAAAAGACTTACCTCCATAGAGCAAACCAGCAGCCCCCCACCCCTAAATGTAGTGTCCCCCGCACCAGTAAATTTAGGTTTGGGGGCTGGCACATCTATATAACACTTTCACCTACGCATTCACCCACCAGTCACACAACTCCTTGCATGCACACAAATAAACACACCATTGACACCAACACACATGCACACACATATACACAGTTAATTTAAATACACACACACATATATATATATACATATATATATATATACACACACTTAATTTTAAAACAAAACACCTTACCTCCATGATGCACCCTTCTTCATACAAGCCGGTGCAGCCACACGGGAGGACCAGATGGCCCTCCCTCCTCTCCAGCACCTAGGCACAATGCCTGACAGGAGAGGAGGCCTCTCCTGTGAGTCAGCATGTTCATGTTGCTGGTCTCTGCATCGTGAACATGACAGGAGTGGCCTTTTCCCTGTCATTCAGTGTGCCTGAGCTGCCAGCACAGTAATGAGAGGCGGCGGAGCTCACTTCTGAGGCCCGCCGTCACTCATTATTTCTCAGTTCAAAAAAAAAAAAGCATTTTGCAGGGGCCAAGGCCCTGCTGAGAGGCAGCCAGCAACGTCCCCCGTGTCAATGAAGAACACCGGTGGACTGTGCTGCCTTTCACTCTTGTGCAGGGGGGTGCCGCAAGGCCTCTCCCAAGAGCGAGGCCTGGGGCAGTTTGCCCCCCCTGTATCGCCTCGTGATGGCCCTGGCCACTAGCCATGGTCTTCAACACCACACTAGCCAGTGGCCATGGCCTTTCACTGTGCTGACTGTATAGTCTAACATATTAATGGGCACTAGCTATGGCTTTTAGCCATGGCCACTGACTACAGTTTTCAACATTGCACACTGTATATTTTAAAACAGTGATGGGCTACTAGGCATGGCTTTTAACCATGGACATCTGTATTTCTGAACACTAAATGACCACTAGCTATGGCCTTTGGTGCTGGCCATTGACCCCAGCCTTTGTCATGACCAAGTCCACTGCCTAAATTGTTATTAAGGTGATCAACGTTTTCATTAGCTAACTTATAAATGATGTTATGTCTAATTCCATTATTGATGTAATCAGTTATATACAATGTAATTAGTGTTGTCACCAGTGATGGGATCTGTGATGTCATCATTGTGGTCATAGGCTGCTCAACAGGGGGCACAAAGTTAAGGTGGCTTTAGCTGAATTCCAGGGGTTTTGTTGCATTAAGTTCTCACCTTAACGTCTCTGTAACTAAAGTTCTTTCTATGAATTCAAGGGTTGTTATTCCATAGATGTTTAGAAAGCTACCAGACCACTAGCCATGGCCTTTGGCCATGGCCGGTGGGCATGGCCACACTATATTTTGAAACACTTGCAACCCATCACTCAAAGATGTTCATCAATCACAAAGTGATTTTGTCCTGTTTTCACATTGGTATTCTCATTTAGAACTCACAATGTTTTTAGGCAAAGCGCAGTGATATACAATAATTTGCCATGGACCAGACACCTTGGTTAAGCAATGTGCTCCAAGCCCCTTGTTTTATGGCAAGTCTCTCGGTGACTGTTGTGATACATCGCATGACCCCAACTAACCACATTTAAGCAGCACAGAAACAGGAAGAAAATGACCAGCTGCAAGAATAACATATGCCCAGGTACTTTATGCACCCATAGTAAAATTCTAAAGCTGGCACCCATGAATATAAGCACAGTAAGTGAACATATATCTTAAAGTGAAATATACGAATGAAGTTCATTTGACCTTCCCCTTAGAAGAAAGTGCGCAAGACAAAATAGCATTGGACTTATAAAAAAAGTAATGAACTCCAGAAAATAACCAGAGAGAGGAAAACAGCTAATGAATATGCTGGCAAAGTATAAAAGGTGCTCACCTTTTAAACAAAGAAATCTGTCGTGATATATTCCCTGTACAAACAAAATCCCAATATGAAACAAGTGCTTATGGTCTTGTGGGTAAGCATCTGCACTGGGAACATGGCAACCTGAGCAAAATCCTGGTAGCCAAATACTTGAGAGCAAGCTTGCCAACCTCAAGAAACCCCATGTCTTGCGTCCGTCCTCTGAAAAAAAGTTACTCTCTTCACCCACATGTGTACTTTACTTGTGACCTGAAATCAGCCACAATCAAGGGAGTATAACTGCATCAGTGTCCAGAATTACAAACTCTCTTACCACATCGTGGGCAAATACTCATGACTTACTTGCCCTCACATCATTTCCCCTCCTCACCCTCATGTCTGGCTTTCAACAATACTCTGCTTTATAAAGATAACTTGATAAGTACACATACCATAGTGTAACACAAATATATAAATCCTTATAGAACTATGTTAGGCAAAATATTGACAATTGTGGCATTATTCCCCCCATTGTGACTGTGAGACTACAAATACCAGAATGCAATTCAGCAAAAGGCAAACAAAGTTGTCTCTGAGTGCAAAACCTTCAAGGACTGACAGTAGCACAGTTAAAAAAATAATGTGGATGCTGTGTTTTATGGGATATTTAAAACAAAGAAAACATATGGCATTCAGGACTGTGAACTGTCTCCCATCCATGCAGTAACCAGGACTGACCCTGCTTAGTTTGAAAGTGAGGAAGGATCCAGCACCCTTAGACCATATGTCTCTAATTAGTCTTGTAATGTGGGCCCCTTAGGCAACTGACCCCTTCCTCTCCTTGAAGCTAAACAGGGTTCATCCCAGTGTCACACTCACCTGCGTCTCTGCAGGAGCGATGGATGAGCCTCCCTTGACCCTGAGTCTTTGTAAAAGCAAGAGAGAAATATCGAGGCTGAGTACCACAAAAGGAAATACACCAAATACGGGCTTATAAAGATTCTCTGATCTTTACTTAAATAACTGCACAGTTTACAAAGAAACAAAGTATCAGATAGCTATCTGGCCCTCAGTACATCACAACGAATACCAGCCCTTTCGGTGTGAGAAGTGAGAGGTACTGGATGTCTACATATTCACATCTTTGATACAATTCTCAATCGCAATGTCCAGCCCCTCTGCAAGTTAATTATTCTCGTACTAGGGTTCGTGCCGAGTTCGCCTCTAGTTAGCCCAACTATATGCATGTGGATTACGTCTAGTTTATAAAACAAGTCACAATGGCAACAGTGTATCTTAGAATTTGACATTAAGCCTTAGTACATGTTTTATACAATGTAGTTCAACAAGTGCCCACATTCAGTATTTAAACAACATTGTATTCAATGTATGCCCGCGGATTGGACTTGTTGACGCGAGTAATCCTTTGATCTTCAGGTCAAACATAGGACATGGTCTTATTACATGACCCAAACATTTAGCCTACAGGCAGTTTAGGCATTAACCTATGTAAAGGTCACGACGGCTAAGGTTATGAGCAGGAGAACACTGTCCACCATTTTAGAACACAGAATGACTTTGAAACAGAAATCAAAATGGCGGATGTTCCCAAAATGGTGGCTAGGTCGATCTAAGGTCAGAACCTTGCAACGCGGATTTCTATACAGAGCGACTGGGCTTAGGCCAATATATACAATAAAGGAGGCACAATATGATATCCCGTTTAACAAACCCTCCTTTTGGCCAAACCAAGCGCTAAACTACTTCTAGTCACTTTACGAGTAACTCCACGTCCAGAATCCCTAAATAACAAGTTCCGTGCCAATCCCTGGGTAACCATGGAAATGCTACATTACTGCAAACAAAGTAAACAGGTTCGCCTACATACAAAGGTCTGTTCTCACTAGTCAAATTCGCAACGTTGGCGCAACCTTTAAAATCACCCATTGACTGTGTACCATTCCGCTGTATGCAGAAAGAAACTGAATCAGGGCTGTGGTTAACAGTATAAGAAGGAGGCGTGGCATCCCTATTGCCTATAGGAGCCATCTTAAAAGAGATCAAAGATTGGAAAGGATGGGACAGTCTGTCAGAAGGCCTAATAGAAGCAACATTTGTCTTGCTCCTATTCGCAAAGAGTGAGCATCCCAGGGGCATCAGAACACGTCTTTCAAAGTTATTCAAATTCGTCCCATTGAAATTCCCTGAGATGCTATCGTTCCATCGGCCAAAGAATAGTGCTCTAAGAGAAGCATAGCAAGCAGTTGTCAAAGGTAAAGGATGAATATACCAACCCAGCCCCTTATCCCCGTGTTGCGGTAAATGCGAACAAACCCAACAGACCTATTAAGAATGGTATGTGTAGCATTCATGATGAGTAATAGAGTGTTGTTGTGATAACTCTGTCTGTGCTGAGAGTCTCTCGGAGATAAAGTATGCAGATGTACAAAAGGAGTAGGAACAGTGGGTACATTTTCAGTGGGTAACACATTTTCGAGCGGATGTACTTCTTCCAGATACCAAAATCCTAAGGCAATGACTATTGGAAAACCAATCAACATTATCACTAAACAACAATACGTTTTTGGGGTCTACGCATTTGAATGTTCATTTCCGTAGCTGGTCACACAGTCTCGTATCTTTTCCGTACGAGCGGGAGCGGTTGCATGCATTGTTCTTCAAACGATTTACACAAATGTTTTCTTGCTTGCGACCTCCAGGCCGAGCATCTTCTTAGTCCTTTCACAAACCTTAGCCAATTGAATCCCCTTCTACACAAATGAACGGGCCAAAAAGACAAGCCCTTGATGACTTTTTCTTCTTCGAAGGCACAGCCCAACCGTGCAGTAGGTCTATTTCCTCGGACGCAGATCGTACCTTGTGATCCCTGCTACTGAGTGATCTGTGAATAACTTGTCGTCACTTCCCGTTGGAAGCGACAAATCCAAAGCAGGATCTGATGCAAGGTCTGGAACAAATTCAAAAGACGAAACTGTTGGAGAGTGTGGAGGTGAAATGGCTGTTTCCCCAGGCGTCATGGGCTCAGGGAGAGTCTCTGATGCACACTCGATGCTGTTTACTGCTTCGCGATCGTTGTTTGCAGTACTGGTGAGGGGTTCTGTATCTTCTGTAGCATGTGGCACAGGGTGTGTAATCCTCTTGATATGTGATGAATGGATCCAATTCTTCTTTCCTGCTACCCGCACCGCCATCTGTGTGACCAGGAGGACCTGATGCAGGCCCCGCCAACGAGCTGTGAGGCAAGAGGATCGCTCGAATGCTTTCGTAAGGACCCAGTCACCCGGCCATATGCTGTGGCCGGGGCCCTCAAATTTCACAGGTAAAGCCTCTCGCACCTGGTGATAAATCAAATACAGATTTTTAGTTAACTGGCCACAATAGTCAGAAAGAAGTACATTATCGATCTTGTGCAAAGACCAGGGCCTGGGGACATTTTAGCAAGCTCTGTGCGTGTCTGGCCGAACGGAATCGTTTATCGATCTGTAATCCCTCGCATATCTACAAAATTACAGCAGCGGTAAAATGTGGACCATTGTCCGACCAGATGACACTTGGCAAACCAAATCTTGGAGAATATTCCTTTAGCATGGTCTTTGTCTGGTCATGGCTGTGGCATCTTTGACGGGAAAGGCTTCAACCCATTTGCTAAAGGCACAGATGACAACTAATACGTATTTGAAGTTATAACAACGCTCCATTTCAATAAAATCAAAATGAATCACCTCAAAGGGGACAGAAGGTGGACCAAAACTACCCCTAGGAGTTGATGTGCCCTTTCCCACATTGTGGTGTAAACAAATCATACATCCCTGAATGAATCGTTCAGCTACTTTAGGGATTTTGTCATTTACCCACACATTTTGAAACGTTTTGGTGACCTTACGAGCACAAATATGGGTGGGACCATGAGCCATAACAACCATCATCATAACATATGCGTCAGACAATAGCCATTTCCCTTCAACCTTGTCCACCCAACACCCATCATCATCCAATTTTCCCAAGCCCTCAGCCCATTTCATAGATTCTTCTAACGTGGCAGCGTCTTGAATATTCTTTACGGAATCAATACTCTCGTCCAAAGTACAGGCATTTGTGGCTTCCCTTGAAGTATACATTTCTGAAGAGGGATCAGTGGCAGTCTGTTTGGCTATCTGGTCAGCGAAAGCATTACCTTTTCCTACATTGTCTATGACCTTCTGATTCACTGAGCATTTCATGATAGCTAACTGAGTAGGGAGTGCAAGTGCTGAGAGTAACCGTACTATCAAGGAGCCATGTTGGATTTTAGTACCATGTGAAGTCAAGAAACCTCTTTCTGCCCAAAGTCTGCCGAAGTTGTGAACCACCCCAAAGGCAGACTGACTGTCAGTATATATATTTACTGTAAGCCCTTTGGAAAGTTCACAAGCTCTGGGCAATGCTATAATCTCTGTGGCCTGCAAGGAGTTATGCGTGATTCTTTTGGTCTCCACGACCGTGCTCAATGTGGTGATTGCATAAGCGGCCGTGGATGTAGCATCCGGGAGTTTGAAACAGGAGCCGTCACAAAACAGCTCCCTTAGCGGATTGTTCAAAGGAGTGTCCTTTAGGTCAATTCTACATTTAGTCTCTTGTTCTGTGGTGTAAAGGCAGTCATGTGACTCTTCGTCACTGCAAGCAATACCTTGCGGGAAAGGCAGAAGTTCAGCCGGATTAAGGACACAACACCTCTTAATTTGGATGTGCGGTGCAAACAAGATCAATTTGTATCTTGTTAATGGTGCGGAGGTGAGGTGTTATGATATGATATGATATGATCGTTTATTTATATAGCGCCTATACACAATGTGTTTCAAAGTGCTTCAAGGCAAGGGAGGGAACAAGGGAAAATACAACCACATTCTTACAGGCCATGAAAAGTAAGGATGTGAAATTAACTATCGTATTCGGCCTGACGACATTTCAGATAGTGCAAGAGCTAAGACATAGATAAGGAAGGGAGGGGGAGAGTGGGAAGGAAATGGAAACAGACAGGCGACTACCGTACTAGGCCTGACGACATTTCTGGTAGTGCCGGAGAAAAACAAAAGGTGAGGGAGAGGGGTGCAGAAAGGGAGGGGAGGAACAAAACAAGCGACTATCATACTAGGCGTGACGACATTTCAGATAGTGCTTGAGGGGTGGTGGGGAGGAAAAAAACAGTAATGGGAGGGTGGAGGAAATAGACAAGGTTGCTATCATATTAGGTCCAGGGACAATTCTGATAGAGTAAGTGCATAGAAAAAAGTAAGGGGAGGAGATAGGAAAAGGGAGAAGGGAAAGGAGGAGAGAAAAGAGAGTAAGCAGTCAAATAGAGTGGAGAAGCAAGAGTGGAGAGCGAATACAATTGCAGAAGTCAGTAGTAACACATAATGTTGCAAGCCAGGATACAAGATGAAGATGGTAACAGCATGGTACAGGGCCACCATGAGTACAAGATGCAAAGGAAGTCCAGCATGACAGTTGAGAAAGAGTGACGCACTGTGAATGAATGAAGTCCATAAAAGTCAAATCCAGCATTGGCCACAAGACGGTGATGGTGAAGGAAGGTACCAGGTGGGCGGGGCTTGCTAAGTGGTGAAAGAGGGCAGCAGGCAGGAAGGTACCAGGTGGGCGGGGCTTAGGCCAGGTGACCTAGATCCACTTGCACCTTCTCCCCATCTGCAAAGGAAAAGAAGCTGGAGGGCTCCTTAAGTAGGGAAACAGAGCGGCAAGCAGGAAGGTACCAGGTGGGCGGGGCTTGCTAAGTGGTGAAAAAGAGCAGGAAGTAGGAAGGCACCAGGTGGGCGGGGCTTGATAAGTGGTGAAAAAGAGCAGCAAGCAGGAAGGCACCAGTTGGGCGGGGCTTGCTAAGTGGTGAAAAAGAGCGGCAGACAGGCAGGAAGGCACCAGGTGGGCGGGGCTTAGGCCAGGTGACCTAGATCCACTTGCACCTGCTCCCCATGTTGCGTTTGTGTTCTGTTTACTAGAACATCTAGAGAGTGAGGTACCATCGGGGTTAGAGCATGGCCTAGGACCATTCCCTCGCTCTGTTTAATGGACGCAGCAGCAGCAGCGACAGCTCTCAAACATTTTGGCAAAGCGCATGCAACAGGATCAAGGGCGGAAGAAAAGTAGCTGCACGGCCTATTCTTCCCTCCATGTTCCTGCGTTAATACAGCCAAAGCACATCCATCACATTCATGCACATACAACACGAAGGCCTTTTCATAGTTTGGTGTGCCCAAAACTGGTGCCGAGCACAATGAAGTCTTTAGCAGATCAAATGCTCGCTGGTGTTCAAAGTTCCATGGCAATGGGGAAGAAATGCCCTTCTTCATCAAAGCCAACATTGGCTTGATCACTAAGGAGAAATTCGGGATCCACTGCCTACAGTAAGAAGCCATTCCTATCAAGGCTCTGACTTCCTTCTGTGTATTTGGGGCAGACATGCTAGAAATTATTTTTATACGTTCAGGCGTCAACCTTCTTCCCTCCTTTGACAGGAGATAGCCTAAATAGGTGACCTCCTGTCGACAATATTGACATTTTTTAAGCAAAGCTTTGTGTCCATGTTGAGCTAGGTGAATAAGCAGCAACACAGTGCCCTCCTTACAAGCGCTATCTGAGTCAGCAGCTAAAAGCAGGCCATCGACATATTGAAGCAGTGTACAAGTAGAGGGCAACTCAAGGGTATCGAGCTGCTCTTTCAAAGCCCTACTATAGATGCTAGGACTTTCCATATAACCTTGTGGTGCACGGGTGAAGGTAAACGAGCATCCCCCTAAGGTGAACGCGAAAAAGTATCTACTGTCCTTATGTATAGGGATACTAAAGAAGGTGTTCTTTAGATCCACAACACTAAAGTGAGTAGCTGAAGCCGGAATCATAGTCAATATTGTTGTCATATCAGAAACAATAGGAAATTGTGGAGCAACAATCTTATTGATGGCACGTAGATCAATAATGAAACGGAAGGGAATTGCATTATCGCCTTTTTTGTACACAGGCAAAATCGGACTATTGCACAAACTACCTGCAATTTCCTCAATTACCCCTCGATGCACAAAATAGGAGACGATGCATTTCAAAGCTTGTTCACCATCGGCCGAGATCTTATACTGGAGAATATGTGGCAACTTCACTCCATGTTTCAGAACAATCTTAACGGTCTCAATGTTACGCTCATCTGGTTCCACAGGGACGCCACCCAGCAGTTGGGACTCAGGTATCCTTCTCTGCGGTTCCCAGGTGTGACCAGCGGGAGGGTTCTGCCTAGAATACAGGTGGGCAATGTTCAAGACTGGACAACTATGGGTAAACAGTCTCCCACCACCCCGTATACCTGTGGCCTCACTAGACCTCTCCTCATCTTGTTTTTAATGCAGGTGTGTTCTCCGTCCATCCTTCTTGGCAGAGGCGCGTTGTGCTTGGTGGGCGTTTGCGATCGAGTTACTTCACTGATGCCGGCCCGCTTTGAGTCTTTCAGGTAGGTCTTATTGCTGTGCTATTTTATTGTCCTTGCATGGCTTTTTGGTTTAACTAATGTCTTTTCTCTTCCTTAGGTGCGCGGAAACCCAATATGTGGCATAGACTGAATTGGGACTCGCCGGTAAGTAGTGGCGTTTTTAGAGCCACTTGATGCGGTGAGTAGGCGCTAACCGCAGCGCTATGATGCCTTGCCTCTTGCTAACCTGTTGTCTTGTCGTCTCACAGGTCGCAATGCTCACCCGGTGCATGGAATTCCTGAGGCGATGCTGGTCAAGGAGTGGCTTGCGAGGTAAGCTTTTCGGCACCGTTCATTAAATTGTAAAAATGTCTAATGCCTTGTTTCTTTCTTTTTTGCAGATCCGTCGGTTCGTGAGGAGCGCTGGTTCCAGGATGCTGATCTCAAGAGCCGTGGACAGCTAACGAAGAAATTACAGGCAAGCTGCTGCTGCTAACAATGTTTTTTTTCTCCTTTACAGATGCTGTTCTTCCGAGGTTCGCGGGTGCAGCTGAACACAGTGAGCGTCACATTGCAGAATTGCAAAGTAACGCGAAGCGTGTTATCCCAGTCAGGTGTGGTTTAAATAGCTTCAAAAAAGTAGTCCATGTAAAATAGTTCCTATGGTACCACACCCAAAAATACTATACCGCATAGCTTGGTTCCAAGGAGCCAAGCTATGTGGATGCCTCCATGTAGATTGACACTGAAATAAAGTAGTTCCCAATACAAGTCCTTTATCAAGTATGGGCCTGGCACCAAAGGCGCCAGGACTGGCCCCAAGAAGGCCCAGGCCAAGGATGCATGGTTTTAGTGGAGACCCTTCCTGGCCCATGGGCTTGCCAGGGGGTCTTCTGGATGGGGGTCGTGGCACTCAATTTGCAAAACACAACATCATTGTCGTCAATTGCCCACAAACACTCTGGAACATCTCTAAATTCCGGCGACAAAGGTCTGGTCAAGAATTGAGAGACAGAAAGTCGCTGTGGTGAAATCGTCAAACGCACTCCGTCAGAAAAACAATGAATTACCGCATTTAATTCCTTCAACAGATTCAACCCCAACAAATTCTCTCCACAATTCTTGGTCAAAAGGAATGGACAGTGGTCCATAAATGGACCCAAAGAAATAGGTACTGGCGAAGAACCCGGACAGACGACTGGTGTGCCAGAAAACCCTACAGAAACATTGGTTTGCCCTGACAGTGGAATGTTTGGAACCCGCAAATGGTCAATGGAACACTTCTGTGCCCCTGTAGCTATCAAGAATAGTTGTTTCCTATTACCCACTAACATTGCAACGTAGGGTCCTTTCTGATTAATGGGAATAGGCGTTGGTTCCAAACCCTGCTTCGGGCAATCCTAGCAAAACAGGATGTCGTCGAAAGGAAGTTCTTCAGAGAGGTAAGCAGCAGGAGGATGGTCAAAAATGTTTATATTATCCACACTCAATGCCTGATTGTCCTATGAAAAAGGTTTCTGTGAATCTTGTGAAAATGGACCTCTACCAGGACCCCTTACCCCGGGGCAGCTTCTGGATCATCTACCCATGTTCCCAAATGTGTTATTTGACCTTTGATGGAGGATCGGGCATTGTGTATGCCAATAAGCACACTGGTTAATGTTTACAGGACACAAGGGTGCATTTCCTTGTGTAACGAACTGACCTCTAAATTGCGAATTACCCACTTTAGGGCCTCTAACAATTTTCTGCAATAGTACTTTTGTCTTTAAGTCACCTTTTCTCTTTTCAACTCTTTCCTTTTCGTTATTGACACGATTCTCATAGTACTGAGCCATGTGCAGTACTTCTGACTGAGACTTTGCTTGCCAAGCGCTCTCAGAGGACATGATTTGCAACTGGATGTCAGGCAGCAATCCACGCACAAATCTGTCCATAAATAACCTTTTCCCAGACTCTGTGCTTAAGTCTTGCCCACTGTAATCTGAAAATACTTGTTCGAACTGGTTGAAGAACTCGGTAGCACCCTCAGATTTCCCTTGGACACAGGCCGTAAGCTTGTCCCAAATAATCCTTCTTTCAGGAATTATAGTCTTTAATTTTGTAACTATTCTATCAGGTAAAGTTAGTATTACCTGTGGTGGTTTCTCACCAGATGGTCTTTCTCTATCGAGTCTAGTCATAGTATCCCATGAATCTCCTAAACCTGCTACATCATCTATAGTCCTAATCTGTTTCCATAAATCAACAGGCAGGAGTACGGGAAACAACAGATTAATATCACTTAAGGTGAATACTGAGGATTGTCAGACAGACTCTATTTCTTTGTAGAACCCCGTCGGATTCTTCCTAATATCGGGACTGTTTAATGGTGTTCACTTCCTGTCTCGAGAACGGGACGTGAACAAACTGCGACACATAATGTGCAGGAATGTCATAGGCAGCTGCACCTGTGCGAGCATCAGCTGGAACCTCGACTTTTGGGACAAATGTCGGAGGAACCTCTCTCATAGGCAACTGAGAAATAGGCAACTTCAAACGCTTACTAAGAAACAGAGCTAAATCGAGCGCTAAAGCAGCTGAAGAGGTGTCAACCAAAAAAGCCCTCTTATAAATAGTCAATAGCTCTGTGGGACAACAAATCTTTCTTTTTACACACTCATCCTGTAGGTAATCTACGATTACCTGTATCACTTTCCTCTGCATTTCTGGCGTATACTGACTATACGTGTCATACACTTCGACGGGAGTTATCGATGTATCTGAGATCCACCTAATCGCATTGTTCCTACAAATTCGTGTTTCCTCAGTTATCGATTTTCGACAAAGAGAAAACCGTTTCTGTACGAACATAACATCCAAGCTATCACCATCTACATCTTCATTCTTTAGCCCTTCCAATTCCCTTCTATACCTAAAAATCCTCTCAACATGCCCTTGTACTTTCTCCGCAGTGTCTCTAGAAAATGCTAAAGTATTCCGATCCCTCAACCCTTGAGGGAGATCTGTATCACTTAGTCTGTTCCACATTACACATAAATGAATTCCTAATCCCTCAATAAAAACGTTTTTCTCAGGAAAATTGTCTAAATTATGAAGTGTGGCAAGAATATCAGCTTGGTCACCCTTCTCCATGCAATGCTTAGTCCACACAGTTAACTCACGCTTTTTCTCTGAGGATACAGTATTAGAAGTTACAACCCTTGATCCCGCTCCCTGATCTACTACAAGCGGTATAGAACCATTTGGAAGAGGGAGAGTAGGCAAATTTTGAACATCCGGAAACAGAGGTTCTATCGCTGGCGCGGCAGGCAAGCCCACCGGACCCGTAACAGTAGGCAAAGGTGGAGGAGGAGGTGGAGGAGCGGTGACAAGAGGAGGAACAACGGGAAGAAGAGGAACATTAGGAGGAGCAATAGGAGGAGCAGGAGGAGCAACAGGACGAGGAATGACAGCAGGAAGAGGAACATACGGAGGTGGCACAGTGGCACCAGGCCTTCGTTCATTTAAAAGTTTATCGATAAGTTCATCGGATACATGAAAGTCTTTAGAAGGATACATTTTCTAGATACCAAGTGAAAAAGCCCTATCCATATTCCTAACTGACTCAGACTGTTTACTCTGGTCATATAACAACGCTTTTTCGGCGTACTTCATATGACGGAGTGCATGCTTTTCTCTACTCTTAAGCTGCTGCATAGCTTCTTTCTTCCAATTTTGTAATACATCGAATGCTGCAGGTCTAGCCTTTTTCTTCAATAATATAGATTCTAAGTATTCAATACGAGGGATTTCAAAACTACCATTAATTGGCCACTGAAGTTCGGAAGCATGTCTAGTTTGTCTGTGCCAAATATCATTAAATACTATACTACCAATGCCGTGCTTACAGTACATAGTACACGCCGGCGACCCCTCCATTGGTGCCAGTCGGCCAAATTCCAAAGATTGTCTGTCACTGCGGAATAACGCCCTGAAACAGGTAGACAATTTCCCAGGCATATCAGAATACTGGCGTTACCTGGTCAATAAGTGCACTTGCAAGTGTAATGCGCCAAAACAAATTATCAGGATACTGAAGAATCGGGTCACGACTCACCTGATCAAATCCTGAGGAGGTCCGATTGGAATACACATTTTTCTAACTAAGGTTCCTCGTGGTTGGTGATTTCGGCAAATCTGCCTGCCTCGATATATGGACCCTCGTCAAGATGCCGACTCGGACCGCGGGCTCACCGTCCAGAGATCGGGTCGTGCAGCGTTGCTGAGGTGTCGTGTCTCATCCAAGAAAGGGGCCCCCTTTTACACCGTCCGATCCCGGTCCGATAGCCGCGTCAACATTCAACGAGCTGGCATCAATCTTGAGGGTCCCTATTTGGGCGCCATATTTAAAAGCAAGAGAGAAATATCGAGGCTGAGTATCACAAAAGGAAATACACCTAACCCGGGCTTATAAAGATTCTCAGATCTTTATTCAAATTACTACAGTTTACAAAGAAACAAAGTATCAGATAGCTATCTGGCCCTCAGTACATCACAGCGAATACCAGCCCTTTCGGTGTGAGAAGTGAGAGGTACTGGACGTCTACATATTCACATCTTTTATACAATTCTCAATCACAATGTCCAGCCACTGTGCAAGTTAATTATTCTCGGTCTAGGGTTCATGCCGAGTTCGCCTCTAGTTAGTCCAACTATATGCATGTGGATTACATCTAGTTTATAAAACAACAAGTCACAATGGCAACAGTGTATCTTAGAATTTGACATTGAGCCTTAGTACATGTTTTATACAATGTAGTTCAACAAGTGCTCACATTCAGTATTTAAACAACATTGTATTCAATGTATGCTCGCAGACTGGACTTGTTGGCGCGAGCAATCCTTTGATCTTCAGGTCAAACATAGGACATGGTCTTTATTACACGACCCAAACATTTAGCCTACAGGCAGTTTAGGCATTAACCTATGTAAAGGTCAGGACGGCTAAGGCTACGAGCATGAGAACACTGTCCACCATTTCAGAACACAGAGTGACTTTGAAACAGAAATCAAAATGGCGGATGTTCCCAAAATGGCGGCTAGGTCGATCTAAGGTCAGAAACTTGCAACGCGGATTTATTCGCAGAGCGACTAGGCGTAGGCCAATATATACAATAAAGGAGGCACAATATGATATCCCGTTTAACATCTTCACTTTCCCTGTTTCACCCGGAGGAATACCTTGATCTTTAGTAGGGTGTGCAGGGGCGCGATTCACTCATGTGATTGGTGCCGATGACTGCAGGCAGAGTTCAGATGCCAAACGCTGTTTTATGCCTTCACAGCGAAGCCGAGAGTTCAAGGCGCCAGTTTCTTCACTGGCTAGAAAGTCCTTCCCACAAGTGAACGTTGCGTGGAGAATGTTGAGTGTCCAAAATTGTCCATATTGTATTTGTTTGCCGGTATTTTTGTGGGTGATTAGCGCTGCGTGTAGAAGTTAGCTTATGGTAGGTTTGCGCAGTGTCTTCATTTCGAGCGCGCCTTGTAATGTCTCTCCCTTTCCCTTTCAGGAGAAATGATGTGGTTTTAGCGCCTCGAATCTGGGTTCAGTGCTACTGGAGACTTGGTGGTTAGGTAAGTTTGCATGGAGGCTTTCGGTAAGTATGCACCGCGTAGAGAGAGAGAGCGCAGTGAAATAAGTGACCGCGTTATTGGAGCGAGCGCAATGAATAATGTCTCTTCTTTCTTACATGGGTTTGTGCGCTCGTGCAACTAACCTGGAGTCCAGCGTTGCGGGAAGATTCGGTGAGTATGCGCAACGTTACTGATGTGCGCATGTTAACGCTGTCCTTCTTTGTTATTACATGTGCCGGTGTCGAAGTCCCCTCTTGACTGGAGATAGCTGCGGCGCGGAGTAAGAACCAGGTAAGCTGAAACTGAATGATCTGGAGTGGGTAAGCAGAAGTAGGATGATCCGGAGCAGGTAAGCAGAAGCAGGATGATCCGGAGCAGGTAAGCAGATGCTGGCTGATCCAGAGCACGGCAAGTGTGTTGCTGATACAGCTCACAGTAAGCAACACGAAGCACTGGAAGAATGTTAGGTGTGGCTTATATAGCCAGCCACACCCAAACACTAGAGAGCTCATGATTTATCATGCATTCCTGTTTGGCAACAGGAAGTGGTAACCAGGAAGTTACTACAAATAGTAAGAAGGAATGAAAGGAGGGATTTGTTCTGGGTTCTTTGTGTGCCTGTGCCAGGCCTGCCAAGCCTCCATCCAGCTTGCCCCAACTACCTGCCCGATACCCATGACACACAGTTACTGCAGGGATGGAAAACTCACTGTTGTTGTCAAAATATCTATTTTTTTTTATTATTGACTGGGAGACTACACATACCAGAATGCAATTCAGCAAAAGGCAAAAAATGGTCTTTGAATGCAAAACTTTCAAGGATTGACAGTAGCACAGTTAAAAAAGATATAATGCGGATGCCATGTGTTATAATATATTTAAAACAAAGAAGCCACACAGCATTCGGGACTATCTCCCATCCATGCAGTAATCAGGATTGACCCCGGTTAGCTTCAAAGGGAGGAAGGATCCAGCCCTCTTAGAACATGTTTCTCTAAGTGCTCTTAGCAGGTGGGCTCATTTAATAGGCAACTTGGTCTTAGGGGGCTGACCCCTTCCTCACTTTGTAGCTAAACAGGGTTCATCCCAGTTACTGCAGGGATTGGAAAATCACTATTGCTAACAAAATATCTATTTTATGTTTAATTATTGACTGGGAGACTACAAATATCAGAATGCAATTCAGCAAAAGGCAAAACATTGTCTCTGAGTGCAAAACTTTCAAGGACTGACAGTAGCACAGTTTAAAAAAATAATGTGGATGCTGTGTCTTATTAGCATGGTTAAACAAAATAATGATTCAGATGCCCATTCGGTCACCGATCCATGCAGTAATCAGGACCAACCCTGCTTAGCTTCAAAGGGAGGTAGGGGCCAGCCTCCCGAAGCCATGTTGCCCAACAAACAATCCCATATTACAAGCCCACTTAGAGAAACAGGCCGGCCCTTTCTTTGCTTTGAATCTGAGCAGGTTCAGTCCTGCTTTGAAGCTAAGCAAGGTCAGTTTCGGTTACTGCATGGATGGGTGACCAAATGGGCATTCAAATGATACATTTTTTTAAACCGTGCTACTTTCAGTCCTTGAACATTTTGCACTAAGAGAAAGACTTTTGCTGAATCGCATTGTGGTATTGGTAGTCAAGTGTGTGGTCTATGGCAAATAATATAATCTCACTGCGTATTGCCTAAAAACATTGTGAGTTCTCAAAGCCTGCAATCTTTTATACATAACAATACCACTGTCAAAACAAGGACAAAATCATTTTGTGATTGATGAACGTCTTTGAGCGATGGGTTGAAAGTGTTTTAAAATATAAAGTGGCCGTGCCCACCTACTGGTTTCGTAGTGTTCGGCCGTACCCACCAGCCATGGCTGAAGGTCATGGTTTATGGTCTGGTAGCCAGGAGAGTTGCTAGGTCTGGAAAAGACCAGGGGCTAAGCTGATGTCGGAACTGTCGGGACTCGGGGCTAGCTAGTCTTTTGGCTGTAGCTTCTGAGATTCTATCCGGGGCTACAACCAAAAGATCAGGGGCTATAGCCCCCTTGGCCCCCCCCTAGCAACGCCCCTGCTGGTAGCATTTTAAAATGGACAGTGGACACGGCCAAACACTGTTCCCACTGACCATGGCTGCATACCATGCTAGTGGTCTGGAAGCATTCTAAACATCTGCGGAATAACAAAACCCTTGAAATTCAAGGAAAAATCTTTAGTTGCAGGAATGCCAAGGTGAGAAATACATTGTAATGAAACCTATGAAATTCAAGGACAACTGTTTAGTTTCAGGGACATTAAGGTGAGACCTTAACGCAACAAAACCCCTGAAATTCAGCTAAAGCCACCTTAACTTTGCACCCCCTGTTGCAGAGTCTACCACTACAATGATGAAATCACAGCTCACATCAATGAGGACATCACTAATTACATGTTGTATGAGAACACTGATGCCATTACAAATCACATCACTGATGCCATCACTGGTGACAACACTAATTACCTTGTATATAACTGATTACATCAATAATGGAATTAGACATACCATCATTTTTAAGTTCGCTCATGAATACTTTGATTACCTCTGTGATAGGATTCACAGTGAACTGCTCCCAGACATGTGCCCAGCCTAGCCTCAGAGGGGCTTGTGCCACCTCTTTATAAGGCCTGAATTCTGGCCCTGTCACACTAAGGAACTCATTTCACCCGATCCGTTCAATGAGTTGCTCTCAATCTCACTTATAGCTGGACCCCACAGTTAAGAATCACTTTCCACCAGGCTTCAAAGCACTTGGCTTGCAGCCGCAGGTCTATCATGCACTCTGATGAATAATCAAAAGGTATCACTTGTGGTAGAGCTGGAGTCAGAGAGCTGGCAGTCCTGCCCTGAAAGTCATTTTAGTCAAGGTAGGAGCCCAGGCGAGTGAGAACACTCTATGGACTCCACAGTTATTTAAACCGAGGGGACCTCTGCTTGACAATGTAAACAAATTCACAAGCTAAAATGGTGAAATGTAAAGACACTTAAGCAAATACTGACAATCACCATATATGTGTGAAACCCTCCAATTTAAATTCACTTATAAGTGACCAAAGGAAGCCGGGGTTACGTAATGGTTTCGGGATGTATACCATCTTCCACTGCCATTTTCATAGTCTGTGGGTGCTATTAATGATCTCAAAGAAAGGCGGTGGGTGAGGTTAGTGAGGGGAGATGGGAAATGCAAGACAGCTTTTCTGTTGTGTAGATGAGTGCAGACCAGATGTTCCCTGGGCTCTGAGTGTGAGTCAGCATTTGGGTGTTCTGTGTCGAGAACGTAGAGGCGTTTTTTGTCAGAAGGGGAGCCTTGTGGGCCCCTGGTGCTAGGATGCATTGGCCTAAGGTATGTCATGTAAATTAATTGCAGAGGTGTAGTGTTGTGATGTTTAAAGCCTGTTCAGGGGGGTGTTATATTGCTATGTGTTTGTGACCTAGTTGGTATGCTCATTGTGTGTTGGAACATAGAATTTGAGCTTGTTAATGTTTTGGGAACAATCTAACCTCAAGGGGCAGGGAAACCTGAAACCAAATATAGCAGATCATTGCATGGAAAATGAAGGCATGAAAAAGCCTGAAAGTAATCACAAGGCCTAAAATGTCATAGACACAGGAAAAAGGCCTTACAACTTGGTATCTCCACATGCAATCTATATCTTGTGCTCAAATAAAAACATTCTACACTATACGTCACATGGATCCGGTAACTGGCAGATGAGGGAGAGGGGCAGACTGGAGATTCCACTCAACCCTGTAAGGTTATAGGAGGCAAGAACATTTGGTTCAGAGAAAAAGATGATTGAGAAATTGAGACCAAAGGCATCAATTTCCATTTCTTTAGTAGGCAGACTTTGCAATCTGAAACCTCACTCTAACTTGTTCAGATTCTGTGTTTAGTGACCATCTGGGACTTTATCCCATTGGGGCAATGCCTGTCGGGCCTCGGACGGCATTGGGCAGGCAATCGAGCCAGGGTCCATTATCCCTGGTCCTTTCTCCCAGAAGTGTACACCAGTGTCTACCACGGCCTCAATCCCCTCTTTAACGGTGCACACGGTTAAATCTCCCCTACCCCCACCAGTCACCTCTCACCTGGTTTTGCAGCTGTTCATGATCTTCTTACAGTGAAATAAGGCATAGAAAAGATACAAGGTGAGGTCTGGATTCCTCAAATTTTTCCCCGCAAAGCTGGCACCAGCATCCCTTTGCCTAAAGGGTTGCCAAGGCTTTAATAAGGTGAAGAGAAGCCTGCTGACAGTCAGGGAGGGGAGTGGTACAGTGGATAATGGTCAAACTCTGTGAGAGGTGCTTTATTGCAAACCCAAATCTCAGAACCACACTCCTCTCATAGGAATATGGCTGCATGCAATGCATAACGACGTCCAATTTTTTTAAATTATTATTTTTTTTATTTGTTCTAGTTGTCTTAACAACTTTTCAAATATTCAACCACATATATATATATACACATATACTTACAATTTTACAAAAGCTCAAAAATAATAATACATTCTTACAATTTTCATACTTATTACATAACCAATCGCAATTCATAGCGTGCAAGTAAATCACCTCAGTTCATTCTACTTACAATAATATCACATAGTTGGGCCATCTTAACCGGACCTTGCCTCTTACGGCTAATCAATTACCCAATTGCCTTTATGGGGTAATACATTTCTCCTTGAGTGCCTCCAGACCAGGGAGCACAATTTGAAAGAACTGCACTATAGCTAGCTGGATTCTTGGGCGAGTACTGGAGAACAACGAATGCCACCTTTCGTCACTCTCCATTACTCTCTGTGTTACCAGGATGTTTGCGAAACATCTAGTTTGTACATTACAGAGAGCTTCACATTCCACTAGCAGATGCTGTAAGGTCTCCCTTTGTTCTGGCACAGTACAGTTTCTGCAGTAGTTTTGTTGTCCAATATTGCTAAAATGCTGCATTTCCAGCAGGTGAGTTAAAAGCACAGATTTCATGCCTCACTCCGAACCGTTCAAGGTTCCTGTATTTGTTGCATTGCAGAGAAGATAATACGTAAGAAAAGTGCTTGTCTTTAACCACACAAAGATAGTGGTTTACTCTTCCCCGTGAGCACAAAAGAGCCATCCCAAAGCAATTTCACTTTGCTAAAGGAAACTTTATTTAGCTCAAGAGACCAATTCCTCTTTTCGCTAAGTAAGATACATTTGGTTTAATGTGTGGCTATTTACATTAGGCAGCTACACTGATCTAATTCACCCTATGATCTGTAGCAAAGCTTTTAGGCACATTCTTTGTAAGACACACATTTGGAGGATTTGTACATTCCAGCCCAGATATGCAACCAAGCATCACCATCCTGCCTAGGTCCTCCTCTCATGTCTGCATGTATGCCAATCGCATCACTGGTTCCCCCACGTCCAGCAAACTGTATGCTTTTGATATTTCAGCAGTGGGTTCTCCTCCCTGCAAGAAGAGTTCCAGGGGGTTCAGGGGATGATTGCCCCCCCTTCTGTAAGTAAAGTGAGTTACCCAGTGGCATAACTGAATGTAACAGAATCTATGGGACTCATGGAGGGAGCATGCTTCTTTACATTCAATGAATGTCAGCGGATTTCAATCTTTATATATCTGCTGTAGTGTCACCCCCATTGACCCATGATCTAACACCTCCCCCCTGTGCATCTTGGTTGACAATCTGGGTTGTTCCACATGGGGTAACAGGGTCTATCCCCGTAATTGTGCCCCACCTGCTGAATGCCCTCTGCAAATATTGAGTATTTCTAGTCCACGCTAGTGTTGCATGTGAACCCCTCCTGGGAGCATGGTAGCTCCCAGGATGTTGTAATGGGTCACGTGGCAGTAGCCACGCAACCAACATAATAAAAGAGGCGAGCCGCTTCCGGCTCGCCAGTCACTCCCATTCTGGCTCCAGCGTCGTCCCTGCTGCACCAGGCTGGTGCTGCGCTGCTGGTGCTGGGCCCACGGACGGGGCCCAGCTTAAGGACGGTGCCCCTGCCGGGCAACGCCGTCCGGACGGTGCCCCTGCCGGGAAACGCCGTCCCTGTGGGTCCCCCAGCCATGTGAGGCGGGTTGGGGATGTGACCCCGGCCTGGGTGCCCACAGAGCCGGGGCCGCGGTGGCCAGGTGGACCTGGCCACGTGTGCGGAGCCCGGTGCTCTGGAGCGGGGTGGGCAGAACCCCCACCCCTGAGTATGCGGCATGGGCGCCACCGAAGTGTGTGTGTTGTCGGGTGCCACCCGACCCGAGCATGGGGCTGCCCGGTGATCCGGAGCAGCCCCCAACAATGACGACGAGGCGATGGGGCCCCGCGTGCCCCGAAGAAGATATGGTGCGGGCCCATCTCCATCTGGGCCCGCGACGTGGAGGAACGGAGGCGGTTTTCCCCCGTATCCCCGTGGGGGAGAGAAGTTTCTGCGGCGTCGGCCACAGAGGAGGTGCTGCCCCTCCCCCACCCGCAAGTCGCGGAGGGGAGGAGCGGCAAACATAGGATGGCGGGCCCGACACCAGCTGGGCCCGCGCAAAAGAAGGCTGGCAAGCTGCCCGCCCCGTCCCCCGAGGGAGACGGAACAGGTCGGCGGCTGTGCCGCATGGACGGAGGCGGGCCCATCTCCGACAGGGCCCGCCAAAGAGGAAGAGGATCTTCCCCCACCATCAGGAGCAGGGATGAGGTGTTTCCCCTGCGGGGGAGAGAGTGTCCACGGCATCGGCCGCGTGTGTCGGTGTGCCCCGCCACGGGAACGGAGGGGGGAGAAGTGTGCGGCCCGCGCCGCAGTGAAGAACGCAGGGCTGCCTCTTCCCCCGCCGGGAACATGCCGGCAGAGGCGCTGCCCCTCCCCCACCTGCAAGCCGCGGGAAGGAACACCGGCAGTGCGCGGCGCACAACAAAAAGAAAAGGGCGGGCCCAACTCCAACGGGGCCCGCAGAGGCAGCGAGGATAGTGCTGCGTCCCCCACCGCTGGGGAGGAGATCTGGGGTGCGGCGTCTGCCGCAGATCGGAGGGTGAACCCCCCCTCTCGCCTGGGGGGAGGCATCCCCTGTAGCCTCGGCCGCAAGAAAAGAAAGGAGGCGGGCCCAATAACAACTGGGCCCGCAAGAACATTGGGGCGCTCGCCACGAGGAGCGGGCAGGAGAGCTGCCTGCCCCTCGCCTGAATTTCGGCCAACAACAGTGGCCGAACCGTAGTGGGAGCTGCTGGAGCCGCGCAGCAAGGTTGCTTTGCCTCTCCCCACCATGGAGGCGGCTGCGGCCACAGAGAGCGGCATACATCGCCGCACGGAAGAAGAAGAAATGAGGATGCGGGCCCAGATTCGACTGGGCCCGTGAAGGCAATGAGGAGGTGCCGTGGTCCCAAGGGCAGAGAACATGCCCCTCGCCGCACAAGGGGTCTGGCAAATGGCTGAGGCAGGCCCATCAGGTCGGCCCGCAAAGGCGGCGGGGGTGAGGTGGCTGCCCCTCCCTCACTCGCAAGTCGGGAGATTGAAGAGCGGAGAGAAGAACCCACGGCCGCCAAACAAAGGAAAGGGGTGTGGCCCAGGCAAGCAATGTGTGCCCGGAGGGAGTGGAACGGGCGGCCTGGAGCCAGGGCAGCAGCACCTAGGACTGTGGACTTGGCCGAGGTGGCCCCTGGGCCTTCCCAGGTGCGGCTTTGCCAGCCCCTGAGTGGTGAACTGAACTGTTATGGGTGGCTGCCCACGTATGGTGTCGGACTGGTCTCCTGCAGATCTGCAATTGCTTGATATGGACTCAGTAGCCATCTACATGAAGACTGGGACCCTGCAGACCCTGGACTTGCTTAAAATGGCCCATTCAAGTGGCGATGTGAAGCTGTGATCCTGCATATTGTGGCCGTGCTTTAAATGGTGCCGGGGGGGGATCAACAAGGGCGGCTTTCAGCAATAGTGAAACCACTCACCCAGGTTTATAAAGGGTGTATTAGTAGAGTGGTTGTAGGAGTAGTAGTGGGTAATTAGCGGGATGTGTTTTGTTTTGTTGTTTATTAAAAAATGGAGTGGTGTTGCATGTGAACCCCTCCTGGGAGCATGGTAGCTCCCAGGATGTTGTAATGGGTCACGTGGCAGTAGCCACGCAACCAACATAATAAAAGAGGCGAGCCGCTTCCGGCTCGCCAGTCACTCCCATTCTGGCTCCAGCGTCGTCCCTGCTGCACCAATCTGGTGCTGCGCTGCTGGTGCTGGGCCCACGGACGGGGCCCAGCTTAAGGACGGTGTCCCTGCCGGGCAACGCCGTCCGGACGGTGCCCCTGCCGGGCAACGCCGTCCTTGTGGGTCCCCCATCCATGTGAGGCGGGTTGGGGATGTGACCCCGGCCTGGGTGCCCCCAGAGCCGGGGCCGCGGTGGCCAGGAGGACCTGGCCACGTGTGCAGAGCTCCGGTGCTCTGGAGCGGGGTGGGCAGAAGCCCCACCCCTGAGTATGCGGCATGGGCGCCGCCGGAGTGTGTGTGTTGTCGGGTGCCACCCGACCCGAGCATGGGGCTGCCCGGTGATCCGGAGCAGCCCCCAACAGCTAGTAGAGTGAGGCCCCCCGCTTTCTTCCGTACTACGTGAAGACATGTAGGGAAGGTCGGCCCAAGGCGTCGCTGAGCGAGCGTGTTCTACCTCCTTTCACATGGGCATCGACGTGAGAACCCTGCGTGGCCAGCGCCATACAATGATAGGGCAGCCTGGGAACAAGATTCATTTTGATCGCGGGGCGATCCACCCCAAACCAAGATATCTCACCCCCGCCCCACCTACTTCCCTGAATAAGGGTGGGAAGCTCTTTGGTGATCCCCAGATTTAGGCAGGGTAAGTCACCACAATGTTACACAATTTAACAAAAATGAAATTGACAGGCCTGCTTTTATAACCCCATTTCCCACACAAACGCATTCATTTCCATAATCATTTCTATATACTTATTGAAGTCTGAGTAACAAAACCATTCTAACTGTAACTCTGCCGCTTACTGGCCATTTTGTGTTTAAATTTATATGCACCACATAGCAATCAAGATGGCATATGGGTCATAACAGTGACTTGATTATTCAAAACGTTTTACTTTCTCCAATATGCTAGCCTATGCACATACTACACAGGACTGTTGCTGTCCCCTATATTACCAACATGTGCTGTTATCAGTGAACTGTTGCATTCCTCCTCACCCCTTTCCCACTTTAGGAGAGGACCATGTTGAGGCTTGTCTCCTACTCACTACTTTGATTGGCGGGCAAGAGGCAGACAAGTGCTTTGACAGAAAGCAACATGCAGCACTTTTCAAACCTCAAACAATATTAAAAAACAGGCCCAAATCCACCAGTAAGCGATTATACAATCAGCGCCCCGTGTCCTTTAGCAACCCTCATCTGTTCCTTGTCAGAGGGAGGATTTTTGACTGTTTTCAAGATGTAAAAACAGAATTGGCACTGCAGTGGAAATTATTCAAAAGAGGTTAAAGCTGAAACGTCCAGCATGAAGGCTTTACACCAACACATATCCCCCATTGGAAGGAACCCCTTGAGGGTGTAACCTACCCACACACTCACCTCACTCCCTACTGTCAGGAAAAGGGCTAATTCGAAGCAGTGGTATCTCCAGGAATCATATTTAGGGGGTGGGCACAGAAGGGACCACAGGAAACAATATGTAGCCACCTTTCACAGGCAATGGCAATGACACACCTGTGTGTTAGTGTTTACACACTTAATATATACAACATATTTATGGATATGAAAAAGAGAGGTGCCTACATCTCATGGAAGCAATAAAAGTGCTTGCAATAATATTTTTATACTGACATGCATGAAATTGAAAGTCTGCCAATGAGATGATAGAGACCTCAAACTGCTGGGAATGGTTTGTTCCCCACGAACCGCCCTTATATTGAAGGCCTTAATAAAGATGGAGCAAAATGACCAGCAAACACTAGGACAGGAAGACTAGTTCAACCATGGCACTTGGACATTTGAGAGCACTGCAATGTTTATTATTATATTTAATTTAGAAAAGCCTCCAATAATTATTATTTTACTAACGCCTACGTTACATTGGAGTTTGCTCACATATTTGGAAATCTTTTTTACTTTTTTATTTTATTGTATTTTTATTCATGACAGTACCATAAAGTGCTTTCTAAGTTGGCAGCACTTCAATATGCAAACTGTGTAGCCGCAAAGGCTGTCCTTGGAGTTTTCAGAAATATGTGGACGGTAGTGGCAGAGCAGCACTGGAGCAGATTGTTAGCCATGCATTTCAAAAGCACCCAGGGCTGGCTGAAGATACATGAGGGTACAGTGCCCAAACCTGAGATGTCCAGTACACATGCATGCTCTTCCTAACATGCACTCCCACTGGCATTCATACTGGTACGGACATAAGAGAGCGCTTTAGCATTTTCATTTTTCACACCTTAACATGAGTACATTTGTTAATGAAGGCTGATAAATCTAATGACATGAGGCTTTTCAATACTTCAGATATCAAGTGTGGGAGTGAAATTGCTCAGTAGAGTTTTATTTTTATTTTTTTAAACATGCAGTGGTGATGTGGCCTACCATCAGGGATACCTGTAGAAATGGTTAATATTATAATTATATATGGAGTAATACTATATACACACAGTATATCACTGCAGAACATTATGACTTGATTTACTGCTGGGTGCATCCAGTTTTGGTAGTTGAAGAAACACGCACTGGCAAAGCCAATAGTTTGGCCGTGTACTGCTGTACTTTGGATTTTGCATTTACAGGCACCAGGGTGCAAGGAGGAAAGTTCAAAGTTTTAAAGGAGGATGTTATAAGGGGTGCAGGTGTGCAAGGGAATGACAAGGGGAATTGAGCAAGGGAGGAAGTCATTCATAGAGGGTGCCATTGATGATGAGCAAGAGGAAATATGAATGAGCAAGGGTGAGTGAGAGTGTAAGAAATAAAGTGAGAGTGTGAGATGAAGGATGAGAGAGTGTAGGGTGATTGTGTGGAGAGTAGAGGGGGTAGGGTGGAGTAGGTGGGCTAGAGAGAGAGAGACGTGGTGGGTGCATGGTTTGGGGTAAAAATACAGGAGATAGGGTTGGTTAGAGTTGAAGGGGGACAGTGGGTGGGGCTAAAGTGAGAGTGTTGGGCGAGTGGATAGGGTTAGAAAGAGGGGGGTAGGGTGGGTAGCGGTAGAGAGGGGGGGTTTTAGAGAGAGTTGGGGTGGGGTGGGTGGGGTTAGAGAGAGTGAGAGTGTGATGAGTGGGGGTAGAGAGAGTAGGGGTTGGGTGGGTGTGGGTAGAGAGAGTGGGGCTAGGTTAGGTGGTGGTTGAGCGAGTAAGGATGGGTGGCTGCTGGCGGTAGAGATTCGGGGTGGGTGGGTCGATATGGTAACAAGAATGGGATTGAGTGGGTTGATGGGGTAGAGAGAATGGGGTTAGGGTGGGTGTGGAAGAGAGAGGAGTAGGGTGGGTAGGTGGGGGAAGAGAGAGTGGGGTTGAGTGGCTGGGTTGAAGATAGTGTGGGGGAATGTAGAGATAGTGCGGGGGTAGGGTGGGTTGAGAGGGTAGAGAGAGCTGAGTTAGGGTGGGTGGTTGGGGTATAGAGAGGGGGGAGCATGTACAAGGAGCGGGGCTCAGGTGGGTGAGGATAGAGAGAATGGGGGTAGGTTGGGCAGGTAGGGTAGAAAGAGTGTAGGAGGTGGGTGGGGTGAGTGATGGTAGTTGGTTGAGGGCAGAAAACATTAAGAACAAAGCAGCCTCAGGAGGACTCTCGAAAGTAGCCCAAAATAGCCCAAACAAAACCCTACTAGCACATGTAATGGGGATATTTGGGGGTAGAGAAAATGAGAGTGGAGTGGGTGGGGATAGAGAGAGTGGGGATGGGAGTAGAGAGAGTGGACATGGGGTAAGTGGGTGAGGGAGAGAGCCAGCCTTGGGGGGGTCTAAAACATAGATCTGGAATCAAATGTAGCCCAACATAGCCCAACTGTACAGGGATTAGTTCAACGTAGCCCAATAGCTCTATCTTGCGAATTACTGCATGGCGGGGAAACAGAAAGTGCAGCATCCAACAGGCTTCTTACAAAGCTGCTGATTGGAGCAAATATTTTTAGGGAACACTCATTTGGTAGCAAAGTGGAGGAGTTAAAACAATACTTTTTAATGAGTTGACATTTTCATGCTGTGGTAGTTCCCCCTTCTCTATCTATCTTCTGTAACATAGGTGTCGGCAAAGTGCACAGAGAGATAAAGTAATTCACTGGGGATCACTTAATGTGGGAAAGAGGGTTTTGAACCCTGGTGCCACAAATCACAATTTGAACCGTGCAGTAAACTGTTCCATCTTCAGTTTTAAAACCAAAATAAAAAGCTGTGCATTTGACTTTCAGAGGCTACACTAGGACTCTGAAGGCACGCACCTAAATGCTCACACCAGAGAGAATACAACCCGCTAGGGAAGAAAGGCTCAAGTTGATCTTGTAAGGATAACACGTTTTAATCCCACACGCATATGAGAACAACAGCAAAGAACTCTGCTGCTAAGAACGTTCTGCCAAAGAGAGGTACAAGTTGAAACTATTAAAGGTACACAGCGTCATGATGACGCGAAAACATACAGTAAAAACGCACACGGCTGATTGAATGGACCCTATACATGTACCACCTTTATCCATCAGGGATGCCAGTCTATTGGTTCCAGTCCAGTCCGTCAGTCTTCCATCATGTGGGTGCTGCAGGGCTCATCTTCTTCTCACGTCGAAGGTTAGAAAACAAATTAATTATACTCCTACTATACAGCTTGTTTTATCAATCATACTGTGCACTTGGCAGGCCTTAAGATGGACACAAAGGAGGTTCTGGGGCACTCTAACCTTCACACACACACACCTTTCACTAACTCCCCTCCGAGCCATCTGGCTCCAAGGTCTCCACCCTCGTATTGAACTATAATATATCCCTTCCAGCACCTCGCAATAGAAATCACACGATTGTCGCTTCAATGATATTCCCTGTGCTGTCATATCCCACAGAAGGAGATGGTCATTGTGGCGCCGTTGGTCCCAATCACGGGTGGCGGCCATTGTTTCTCCCAAGATGGCGACGTCATCCGATTGCAGTATTCCAGCCTTGCAAGGGATGCTTGCAACCTTTGCTCCACCCCCTCAGCAAGGATCTGGTTATCTTGCGGCAGGCACAACGCTCGAGTGCGTTGCTACTCTTCCCAGTCAGCGCTTCGTAAGTTCGCCTCTAGGCTTATACTCTTACTAAATTGCTCATTACACCTTGCTAATCCTTTCCACTGTTTCTGTCTTTTAGAAGCTTTCTTTTCGTACTCCAAGGGCAGAGATTCCGCCTCCTAACCTCGGCTTTCGAGTGTTAGAACGGCTCGAAACAGATCCTTTTCATTCCACCTGTCACCGCTTGCCTCAATCTGGACACATCGCATACATTGATTCATTTCCCAACTGCGTAATTCAGAAGGTTTTTTCTTTGCATCACAATCCGAATCTGCCGTCAGGTACCTTTCTCCCCTTCTCAATTGTTCCTTTGGCATTTCAGAAAGGTCAGCCTGTTTCTAAAGTCAGGTCTTTCTTGTTTCCCTTACACATCCTATTAGATTCCCAAAGTTACATCACGAGATCCACTAGTTCAGATACTCTGTGTTTAACAGAAGGACTTCATACACATGCAATCCTGAGACTTTATAGGGCACCATCTCCTTTATAAAGGGTAACTATTAATAATCGTTACTTTCGTTATTTTCCTTGTGGTATTTGCATTCAGTTTCCTGGAATTGTGTCAGAGATTCGCCCTAACCTGCTCTACAGAGAAGACGTCCATCAGCTGAGGCGATCAGGGTTTTCTTCCCCAGAGGGTTTCCCTCGGGAGTTCATTCCTTCCTGGTGCAATTGAGCACGGGTTAGGAAAAGATTCCCCCGGGGGGACTTCTCATATTCAACATATTCGAGCTACTGGATCAGGTCAGTGGGTGCATGTTTACGGGGAACCATTATTATTCCTGGAAATTCAAAACTCAAGAATAGTATTTTACAGTTAGCAACGCCCAAAATAAGAATTATCCTAGTATTACCATAGTTCATTTCTATATTACATTCTGTTTCCAGGAATAATTAATTGTCCTCTTGCGCGCTCACTGAAATGGATCCGGCTCAACAACAGCAATTGTTGGCGGCAGTTCAGTCGCTAACGGCCGAAGTCCAAACACTTAAACAAGAGAATGCTGTATTACGACAACACATGGTGAGGACCCCTAGTTGTTCAGAACTTCCTCCTGGACCTTTACCCGGAGGACGTTTTGATGGAGACCCGGTTAAGTTGAGAGAGTCTTTAGAATCTTGCACAGTGCAGTTTACCTTTAAAAATGCATTTTTTCACACTGATAGGGATAAGGTGGGATACATGGTTGCTCACCTTACCGGTCCCGCTCTAGCCTGGGCTACTCCTTTAGTTACTTCAAACAATCCAATTCTGGATTCGTATCCTGCCTTTGTTAATAGTCTTAAGACCATGTTCGGTAGGCAGGAGATCATCGTTTCAGCCCAAGAACAACTATTGGATTTTCGTCAGGGGTCTTTGGATCTCTTGGTCTATATTACTCGCTTTAAACAATTAGCAGCAGGAACGTCCTGGGCTGATGACGCCTTGATTACACTTTTTAGGCGGGGTTTAAATGAAGAACTAAAGGATGAGGTCTCTAGGGTTCCTCGCCCACCTAATTTGGCCGAATTAATAACAATGGTTATGCAGATGGACTACAGAATTTTGGGAAGACGTCAGGAAAAGAGACGGCAAAGGAATTTTCGGTCCCAGCCTGACAATTCAATTATCTCCCCCAAGGGAAACGTCTCTGACGAACCAATGCAGATAGGTGCTGCTCGTGGTCCTTTATCCGCTGAAGAGCGACTTCGACGACGCACTTTAGGGTTATGCATGTATTGTGGCTCCAAGGAGCATTCTTTACAAAATTGTCCGATCATTCTTTCTCGGAAGCAGGGAAACGCTCGAACCCGACCGTCAGGGGAACCACGGTTAGGGAATCAGTGAGCGGTTCCCCTTCTTCCTCCATTTCATCCTACTTTTCCAGATGTTCCTGAGACCTCTATGTTGGTCCTGAAGGTTACCTTTTCTTGTGATTCTTTGGGTTTAATTGAGGTACCCGCTTTGGTGGATAGTGGGGCAGCAGGTAATTTCATTGATGATATTTGGGCGGCGAAATTTAGAATTCCTCGTTCGTCCAAATCTATTGCTATTCCCGTGGAGTCAGTAGATGGGAGTCCATTGGTTTCGGGTCCCATCAAGGAACAGACGGTACCCTTACGGATGTCCGTTTCCACTCATAGGGAAGTCATCACATTAGACATTATCAGGACTGCCCATTATCCTGTGATATTGGGATTACCTTGGCTTAGAGTGCACAACCCCTACATTAATTGGTCAGCTGGAACATTTTTTTTGGGTTCTGTTCATTGTCAAGCCCATTGTTTTCATCGCGGAACTGGTGAATTACTTTCTGCCTCGTCTTACGGGGATGAGGGATTGAAAACTGCTGTGTTAAATCAGATTCAGGGGATTCCTGAGCCTTATCACTCTTTCCGTAAGGTATTTTCCAATACTGAGTATGCCGAACTGCCTCCTCATCGTAGGGATGATTGTGCCATCGAATTACTTCCAGACCACCCTATTCCGTTTGGTCGCTTGTATGTGCTATCCGCTAGGGAAAAGGAAGTGCTAAAGGAGTATCTTCGCAAAAATGTGCGCAATGGTCTGATCGCTGAATCCTCTTCCCCTGCAGGGGCTTCCTTATTTTTTATTCCCAAAAAGGACTCTGGTGAACTTCGTCCTTCTATTGACTTTCGCGGATTGAACAAGATTACGGTCCCTGATCGTTATCCTATGCCCCTAATCGTGGACATCCTTGAAGCCATTAAGGGGGCCAGGATTTTCACCAAGTTGGACTTGCGGGGAGCCTACCATCTCATCCGCATCAAAGCGGGGGATGAATGGAAGACGGCTTTTAGGACGCCATTTGGACATTATGAGTATCGGGTTATGCCATTTGGATTGTCTAATGCACATGCAGTCTTTCAGCGCTTTATGGACCATATTTTTTCTGACATTCTTCTGCATTCTGTTATTGTATATCTTGATGATATTTTGGTTTTTTCTACTACACCCGCTGAACACGTTGGCCATGTTACAGAGGTTCTACAGCGCCTTCTAGACAATCATTTGTTCTGTAAGCTGGAAAAGTGTGAATTTCATCAAGACAGTGTGGCATATTTGGGATTCATTCTATCTGCTCAGGGGGTCTCTATGGATCCCCGGAAGGTTTCTGCTATCCGAGACTGGGCTTCTCCAAATTGTGTTAAGGATATCCAGCGATTCCTGGGGTTTGCCAACTTTTATCGGCGATTTATTCCTGGATTTTCTGACATCATTTTGCCGTTAATGGCTCTCCTCAAGAAAGGGGTTCCATTTCATTGGTCTGTGCAAGCAGAAGGAGCTTTCACCTCCCTAAAGGACTGTTTCATGTCTGGGCCTATTCTACTCTCTCCTGATCAAGGAAAGAAATTTATTGTAGAGTCGGATGCCTCCCACTTCGCTCTTGGAGCTATCCTTCTTCAGGAAAATGAACAGGGAGTGGAGTGTCCCGTTGCGTATATGTCCAAGACCCTTTCTCCTTCGGAACTGAACTATACAGTACTTGAGAAGGAGTTGCTTGCCATTAAACGGGCTTTTGAGGAATGGCGACATTTGCTGCTAGGAGCCCAATTTGCGGTGGAGGTTCGGACAGACCATCATAATCTTCGAGCCCTTCAGAATGCACAAACTCGGAATAGCAGACAAGCCCGTTGGGCTCATTTTTTTTCTCCGTATGAAATTGTGTTTACCAGTATTCCTGGCAGGAGTAATTTAAAGGCTGGTGCTTTATCTAGAAAGGAATCCACTGAGTGGGCTCATTTCCGGGCCGAACCTTTATTTCCTAATGCTCGTTTTGTACATGTGATTTCTAGTTTCCTTCAGTACGTAGCCAACGCTAGGTTGGTTTTTCAACAGGAGAACCCTGACATTTTTCGTGCACTGGGGCTCACTATCTCTCAGGGTTGTGGTTACCGGCATCAGAAACTGTTTTTGCCTTCGGCGGAACTCCAAAAGACTATTCTTACAATGTGTCACGACTCGCTTATGGCAGGTCATCGGGGAGTCAACAATACTACGGAGCTGGTCCGCCGTAACTTCTGGTGGCCTAATCTCCTGGAGGATGTGAGGCAATATGTGGCTGCCTGTACTGTCTGTTTACAATCTAAGACACCTCGATGTTCTCCCTTAGGACTGCTCACTAGAATGCCCGTTCCGGTTCGTCCTTGGCAGATCATTTCCACGGACTTTGTAGTAGATCTTCCTAAATCCACGGGATGTACAACCATTATGGTCACTATAGACTACTTCACAAAAATGGCCCACTTCGTGGCGTTGCCTAAGGTACCAACTTCGGCGCAGATGGCAAGGATCTTTATCACTCATATCTTTTCTGTTCATGGCTTACCGGATACCATTGTTTCTGATAGGGGTCCCCAGTACACTTCTAGATATTGGCAGCAACTGTGCAAGATGCTCGGAGTTACTCGTGCTTTGAGCTCGGGATTTCATCCACAAACTAATGGGCAGACGGAACGATTGAATCAGACACTGGAGGGTTATCTCAGGTGCTATGTATCAGCATCTCAGGACAATTGGACGGAGTTGTTGCCTTTGGCAGAATTTGCCTATAATAATGCACATCACACATCATTGGGATCCAGTCCGTTTCACTGTTCCTATGGTTTCCATCCTACCTGCTTCCCTCTAGGGGTGTCATCTACATCTTCTTTTCCGGATGTCACCTGTCTGCTGCAGGATATTCAACAGGGTCATCAGAAGGCTCTGACTTCTCTTCAGAACGCTCAGGAACGGATTAAGCGTTTTGCTGATCGCCGACGCTCTCCAGCTCCTGTTTTTGCATCCGGGGACAGAGTATGGTTGGCCTCTCGATTTCTTCCTCGGCACCTTGTGCCTTCCAAACTTTCTCCCAAGTTCTTTGGTCCTTTCCCTGTGCTTCAACGTTTGGGTGAGGCGGCTTATCGTCTACAACTTCCTCCTTCTTGGTCCAGGATTCACCCGGTTTTTCATGTTTCCCAACTTAAACAGGATGTGGCGGACCGCTTTTCTCGTCATCTGCTGGCTCGTCCGCCTCCTGTGTCGACTCCTTCTGGGCCGGAGTTTGAGGTAGCTGGTATTTGCGATTCCCGTTACCACCGGGGCCGTCTTCAGTACTTGGTGGATTGGCGTGGATATTCGCCGGCTGAACGGTCCTGGGAACCGGCTTCTGCCGTTCATGCTCCGCAGCTGGTTCGCCGGTTTCATCGCTCTCATCCCGGCAAACCGGGTACATCTGCCCTTTGGAGGGGGCATACTGTCATATCCCACAGAAGGAGATGGTCATTGTGGCGCCGTTGGTCCCAATCACGGGTGGCGGCCATTGTTTCTCCCAAGATGGCGACGTCATCGATTGCAGTATTCCAGGCTTGCAAGGGATGCTTGCAACCTTTGCTCCACCCCCTCAGCAAGGATCTGGTTATCTTGCGGCAGGCACAACGTTCGAGTGCGTTGCTACTCTTCCCAGTCAGCGCTTCGTAAGTTCGCCTCTAGGCTTATACTCTTACTAAATTGCTCATTACACCTTGCTAATCCTTTCCACTGTTTCTGTCTTTTAGAAGCTTTCTTATCGTACTCCAAGGGCAGAGATTCCGCCTCCTAACCTCGGCTTTCGAGTGTTAGAACGGCTCGAAACAGATCCTTTTCATTCCACCTGTCACCGCTTGCCTCAATCTGGACACATCGCATACATTGATTCATTTCCCAACTGCGTAATTCAGAAGGTTTTTTCTTTGCATCACAATCCGAATCTGCCGTCAGGTACCTTTCTCCCCTTCTCAATTGTTCCTTTGGCATTTCAGAAAGGTCAGCCTGTTTCTAAAGTCAGGTCTTTCTTGTTTCCCTTACGCATCCTATTAGATTCCCAAAGTTACATCACGAGATCCACTAGTTCAGATACTCTGTGTTTAACAGAAGGACTTCATACACATGCAATCCTGAGACTTTATAGGGCACCATCTCCTTTATAAAGGGTAACTATTTGGCAACTACTATTCTACTTCCACTCTGTCTTTCAGTCCAACTTATCATTCTCTAATCGTTACTTTCGTTATTTTCCTTGTGGTATTTGCATTCAGTCTCCTGGAATTGTGTCAGAGATTCGCCCTAACCTGCTCTACAGAGAAGACGTCCATCAGCTGAGGCGATCAGGGTTTTCTTCCCCAGAGGGTTTCCCTGGGGAGTTCATTCCTTCCTGGTGCAATTGAGCACGGGTTAGGAAAAGATTCCCCCGGGGGGACTTCTCATATTCAACACATTCGAGCTACTGGATCAGGTCAGTGGGTGCATGTTTACGGGGAACCATTATTATTCCTGGAAATTCAAAACTCAAGAATAGTATTTTACATGTGCGCCCTCTTTGAACATTTCAGGACTTGCTTCTTTGGGGTTAGTGGTCAAAGGGCACCTGGTGCCATGGAATTCAGGGGTCTTAGGGTTTAGTCAGTTATATGGGCTATTACTCGTGGTCACCTGGGTCATGCTTTGGCCATTGTGAGATTACATGCACACCAGGCACCGGTCTATGATCGTGGCTTTGTAGGGCACATTCCTCTTGGGTAAAAAACACAACTTTGCAACACTTTTGGAACAATGAATAGACGTTGCGGCAGTTGGGGGTGTGAGCTGTCCTTATGAGAGCTTGGGCATGGTTGTGGATTTCTGTGGTCTCGCAAATTTGGACCTAGTGCATACAATGCTGCATTTACCATGCAGGCCTTCCCTTCTAGCTATGATTACTAATATCTATGCAAAATAGCGATGCCACTCGCGCCTTGGGCCACACCATGTATTTAGACTATATTTTATTATATTAAAATGTGGCCCTGTTAATCGGGAGGGCTTCCCTTTCACTGTTCCCCCTCCCCATTGGCCCATCACAGTGCCTGGAATGCATCCTGCCTCACTTTAAAGTGCCTGGGGGGGAACAGGGCTGTCCCCTTCCCAACATTCGCCCCTTTCGTTACTTCTACAGTAACACATTTTGGAATGCTTCTGAGCTTCCGCTCCCCCATCTCTGCATCCACATATGGATGAGTCACCTTTATTGGCACCCAAACACTACGCACTGATCGCAAACTCTCCCCCCTATATGTGTACTCTTCAGCTGAACAAGTCATATAAATACATCCACCCTCCCCTGCCAGTCCACCCAAACCTTCGTGTAATTTTCTGGGTCAGGGGGTGGGTAAATGATAGTGTGGTATAGAGGATCAACTTTATCTCCATATGGGATGGGGAACATTTCATGCTTCGGGCACCCTGTGGGTCATCAGTTTGTACTTCAGCATTTTTTGTTTCTTGAGGTGCTTTTGGAACCCCAATTGATGCCATAATTCTTGAGCTATTAGGTGACACAGTGCCACAGAATCGAAAGAACAGCTGACAAGTGCAGAAAATGACCTTGATGAACAAAATGATGGGCATTAACATCTTTACAATCACTCCTAGCCACAGCGGGGTCCAGTTAAATGCCATAGTCAGCCAATCACAGTCCTGTATTCCTCCCTCCTCCTTCATGCAACCACCCAGGCCATGGACAGCTGTAATTATGTGGGATGATGATTCTCTCTCTGCATCTTCTGGAGGCACGAATATACAGCAGGAATCACCACATTTTTTGCAAACCCCACCTTCCATCGCTTTTAACATGTCCAGAACATAACGATTTTGGATTGTCATAAATCTCAATGCCTGCTACTTGACCTTGATCGTGTTAAACCCATTCTCTGTATCGTTCCCGAGCTGGACCAGTTCCCACCTCACTATTTGCAACCTATTTGGCATTGGCTGCCGCCTGCACTCCCAGCAAGAGTAAAGATGCAAAAAAAGTATTCTGCTGAGCTGAAAAGCCTGTATTCTTCTGGTATTTCAACAAGCAACGTGGAAGAGTCTTTGGATATGTCATTTAATCTTTTCATCCTTTGCGGTTGTTGGAACCCTCCTTTTCCGAGCCTGATGTGGGGCTCTTGTGTAGGTACCATGCTCTAATCTTCATTTTCCACGGTAGGGAAACTCGTTGGCCACTCTGCAGGTAGTAATCCCCCCTTCAGGTGTTATTCTGGGATTACTAAAGGCGTTGAGTGCAATGTGGCCAGCGAACAACTGTCCCTCCATGACAGTAGGAGGTGCAAGTAAGCTTGTCGGCTGCAGAACCAGTATTAATCCATAAGCGCCACCGTTCCTTTCTTCATGTCTGTGAACAATAGAGTTTTATTGCAGTGTTCATTTGTGCCGACAAAGACTGTACCCTTGCTGCAGAAACAGAGTATATATTCTTCTTCCTTGTGCACTTGCTCCAGCTTTTCCATTGTTGCAATCCACGTCAGCTTTCTGATATGCTCTGTCCAGATTTGGGCACAGAAAGTTATCACTCACGCTATCCCTTACTTGCTATATGTTACCAGTCCCTCTGCCAAGCAAGGTAGCGTGATGTCCTGCCAGTTGTTATTGGCATGTTTCCGCACTTTCACCGTCAGATAGGGTAGTTCCACACAATTGATGTTTTTTGTATGGAGACTTCTGATCTTTTCGACCCCGCTCAGTCAGGTTTTAGGCCTGGATGAGGGATGGAAAGTATTCTGGTGTTGGTTCAGGATGATATGGCTAGGCTTGTGGATGCTGGGGGGGGGTCGCCCTCATATTCCTCGATCTTTCAGCGGCTTCTGATACCATTGACCACCCTACCCTGGTGGCTCACCTGCCACCTGGCACAGGTGGGAATTTCTGGTCAAGTTCTTGCCTTTTTCATGTCTTTTCTGGCTGACCGTACCCAAGTTCTGTGACTTCCACCTTCCATTCGGGATCTTGCTTACTGGGGTGTGCCTTGTCTCCTATTCTTTTTAATATTTACATCTGGCCATTGGCGTGTCTCATCCGACTCATTCGGCATCAGGTGCTACTCATATGACGATGACACTCAGATTCTGATTCGTTTAGGTCTTGGGCAGGCTGAGATGTCATCGTGCCTGCATCACTGCCTGTCTGCCGTAGGAGATTGGATGAACCATAACTGGCTTAAACTCAATGGAGACAAGACAGAGGTGTTGGTGGTGGGCTCTCCTCCCGATCCTTCACTCTGGGTATCCTCCTTTTGGCCTTCTTCCTTGGGCCCTCTTCCTGTTCCGTTTGTCAAAGTGAAGAACTTAGGAGTTGTGATCTCTGCTACTCTTTCCATGGATGCTCAAGTATCGGCGGTTTGTCAGGCTGGCTATTTTCATCTTAAGACACTTAGAAAGGTGCTTCCTCGGAAGCTCAGGCCGCCGTTGGTAGCTGCCATGATTGTGAGCCGCTTGGATTAATGTAATTCGCTTCATCTGGCCCAAGCTAAGGGCATTGTCCAGCGGCTGCAGTAGCCACAAAACTTAGCCGCGTGTAAGGCTACGGGATCTCCCCAGTTCTGCGCTCCCTGCTTTGGCTGCCTGTGGTCCAACGCCTTAGGTTTAAGACACTCTGCTTAGTTCACCATGCGCTGCACAACCTAGGGGCTGAATATCTCCGGGCTAAATTCACCCGCTATCTTCCCAATCGGACATTGGGCCTCATTATGAGTCCGGCGGTAGCCGTGCTGTTAAATACCAGCATGGATGCTGCCGGAGTAATTTCTTTTCCGGTGCCTGACAATGGGGACCTTCCGGGGCATTACAGCTCGGCAGTCCCGGTAATTCCCTATTGCCGAACGCCGGAATTTACTCCCCAATCCCATTTGAGTTACATTGAACTCAATGGGAATGGGGAGGACGGATGCACCCGCATCATTCATGAATGGTGCCGGTGCATCCATCAAGGTCTGTGAGCGGGTGCCGTTCCGCTCACCAGGTGAGACCTGGAGGGTGGAAAGGCACCCGCCCGCAGACCTTGAAGTATGCCTTTCCGGTAACAACGGTACCAGTAGCTTACTGGCACCGTTGTTACTGGACTGGCAAACTTGGAATGCGTCCCACTATGTTCAGCCTCAGCTGGCCTGCTGTGTGTACCGTCTTTCCGTCACTCCCGTATTGGAAGCCAGGCTTTTTCTGTGGCCGTGACCTTATTATGGAATGATCTCCCATTAGCATTGAAAAACCTGTCAAATCATTTGGCTTTCAGAGGGGCCTTGAAGACTTACCTGTTTTAAAGTCCGTTAGTTAGATGGACATGCCAACTGTTTGCTCCTTCTTTAGCGCCATGATACCCTCGGGAGACTGTGCGCTTTATAAGTTGCCAAAACATAACATAACATAACATAACATAACATAACCTAACATAACATAACATAACAAGAGGAACTAGGAATTGTGCCTCTATAATTAGGGCTGCTTGTGGTTCTAACACCTTAGGAGCCCTGATGCATGTGGAATGAGTGAACACACATAACAGCTCCCATTCACAGTGTTTCTCCCCACACCACTCATATCAGAGTACCAGGAATTAGTGAGCTCGGGGTGATGAATATCCCCAATCACATCAAAACCCAGCCCTTGATATCTGCCATACTTTTGTCGTACTTCTCGCTTCATTCTTCTATAAATGCTCTCAGGGATGGCAGCTTTAATAATGCTATTGGAAATACCATTCTCTCGTTTTGCAGTGTTAGATAAAGCCCTACTTGCTGAAGACAACCTATTTACTGTCTCCCCCACTGACGCATTGTGCTTATTAAGGTCAGTAAATTTATTTCCAATATTATTATTAGTATTCACATTAGTGCTCATATATGTAAATCCTCTCTTATTATTAACATTTATATGTATCGTCCCATTTGGATAATATACACTCCCATTTCCCCCATTTCCCCCCTTCATAGACATCCCCCTATAATACCCTCCCCAATACACTCCCAGTAGTACTAGCAATATCATACACAGTCCTCCAGCAATAGCTGACCCACAATGATTGATATAGGTCCATATTCCCTCATTCATGTGTCTATGCCTTGAGTCCCTACTTAACAAATTATTTACATTAGTTACGTCCATCTTCTTTCCTGAAATAGAAGCACAGACACACAAGACAACAAAAAGGGAGAAACGCACAAGTTGTACTTTGTACACAAAAGAATATGAAGCGAGAGATAGAGGGAGAAGGAAAGAGAAATTAGAGAAAGAGAGAGAGAGACAGAGAGAGAGAGAGAGAGAATGAAAGCGCTCCCAGAAAAAAAGAGAAATACAGAGCTAGCTGCTGAGCTTTGGCCTGCCACTTGAGCATGCCACCACACATTTACCACCCCTGGAGAGGCCGTTGAGATAGTCGGGTAACAAGTACTGTTACCCCTCATTTCAAGATAGCTGATGCACCAGTGTGTTCTCTAAAGGTGCTCTAGGATTTTCAGAGAGGTGGATCCAGTAACGCAATTCCTTCACTTTCACTGCAAGGGCAGTACAAAACACCACCTTGTAAAGGTGCTTGGTACCGAGGGTTATTCCATCTGCGTATGAAATTGCAAAAATAAATGAAGTCCCCAGGCAGCAGTGGTTATGTGGTCATATGCGTAGGATCTGTCACCGTAGTAGGCTTAGCATCTGGCGTCTCTGTCGTCACAATCCTGGGAGGTGCAATTTGTCGGGAGACACATGTAATGGCCTGAGTTAGTGTAGTCAAATATTCTTTGAACTCCTCTCCTCGCACTGCTGCAGCCTTATGTGTATCAGAAGCCCTCCTTACAGGGGATATGGGAGTATGCATACGCCGGACAGTGACTACTTCATAAGGTGACAAATGGTGGTCTTTGATGGGCTGCGTGCGTAAACTGAAGAGGGCCAGGGGCAAACAGTACCCAGTTTTTCTTCAACGTAATGCACAGTTTGGATAACTTACTTATAAGGAGTCCATTTATTCTCCATACAACGCTATTGGCCTGTGGGTGAAAAATCAAACACATCCGATGCTTGATGCCAAGTAGTGCTATAACATGTTGGAATAACACATTCAAGAAATGTGTGCCTTTGTCTACCCTTAAAATCTCACACACACCCCAGCACGGGAATACTTCCAACACTAAAAACCTTGCAGCACACTTGGCATCTGGGTGTGCACACAGCCCTGCTTCCACCCACCTGGAGAAAGGACAAACACCACAATGAGGTACCTGGATCCATTACACCCACATCAGCGTAAACTATGTGTAATTCACGGAACGGCCCAGTAGGGTGGGTCAAGGTGCCCTGTAACGTCTGTAGTGTCATCCCTGTACTGAAACCTTGACATGTGGTGCAATGTATGACCATTTCTGTATTGCTTTCCTGGATGTTTGGTATAAAACAGTCCTCCTGTATGTCTGCGGCTATGTGCTGCTTTGAACTGTGGGATGGATAATGTACCTGTTCCAAGGCTACTGCTAGCAGCTCCTCGGGCATTACTTTCTATCATATCCGAGAGGTCTCTTGCCTCCATAACAGATCTGTCAGGGATTGCTCTGTAACCACAACTCTTTCCTCTGTTCAGGTGCCCTTCCTTGTAGCTCGATAATCTGGGAGATAGGCAACACTGTGTAAGGTTCTGGATGTTTGCTTGCAGGCAAGGCAGTCACAACGTACTCAGTGGGTATTTCATTTGGCAGATACACCACCATTTTGACCGATGCCCCGACGTCTGCTCTCCCGAATAATATTTTGCCTCTCATGTTCTTGTGGGCGACACACTTAACGACCGCCACGGCAGATGGCTGTGATAATGCTCCTTTCAGCATTTCTAATAGTGCTGCATGCTGCACTGTGGATCCATCTGCTCTCCGAAACCCCCCTCTTCCAGCGCGATAGACCGGAAATGTACGTTGTTGTAACGTATGCCGAGTCAGAATGTATTTTGACATGACACCCTTGTGACGCTCTCAGTGCTTTAATGAGTGCCTCAAGTTCTGCTGCTTGTGCACAATAATGAGTAGGAAACCTTTTCATGACCACCGTCTTGTACTACCCTTCATCATGTCGTACCACTGCTGCCCTTGTCCGTCTCTGCCCACCATCCTGATCAATTGTGGACAACCTGTCACCAAAGAGTATCGCACCCTCTGTCAATGCACAGTCCCTTGCTTTGGGAGTGTCATGCTCATACCCCGTGTATGTGGCACAGCCATGTACCATCAGGTTCTCTGTAGTAGGCATGTCTGTTAAAAAGGTGGCAGGATTCACTGTTTTACAAATAACCACATGAATATGGGGTTTAGAAATGATAATCTCATATGTCGACGACCTCTGCGTAGTCAGGGTAGATTTTGACCTTTCTAGAATGGCAAACAAAGAATGTTCTACATACAATGTTACTGAACATGCCATTACGATTGTACAACTTTTCTCTATCGCAAAAGCTGCAGCTGCTAAAGTTTGTTTGCACGTGAATTGCCCTTGCATCACTGCATCCAAAGTGCCGCTATAATAGGCCAATGGCTTATGGTCCATAGTGCTTTTCTGTGTCAACACCGCTGTCATGTGCTGGCCATCCGAATGTGAAAGCAAATACAATTCCTGTGTATAATCTTGGGTGGCCAGTACAGGTGCTGAACTAATTGCGTCTTTTAAGTCGTCAAAGTGTCTGCTCATTTCAGCCATCCAGTGTCATTTATGGTCCCTTGTCTTTTGTGCTTCCCTAAGGGCCTGTAGAAATGGTCTTGTGTACGCCATGTAATCGAGGATTCAAGTCCTGCAGTAATTATACAGGTCCAGAAACTTCTTCATCTCTTTAACTGAGGCTGGCCTGGGGGTGGCTTGGTACAGATGCTGCCCAGTCAGGTAGTATTTTCTTACCATTCACAAATATGAACTGCCCCAAATAGATGACTTCCTGTTGGCAATATTGCATTTTGGCCTTGTCGACCTTGTACCCCGTATAGGCCAGCAATTGTAGGAGTGTAATGGAGTCCTTTTGTCAGTGCTGTTCACTGTCACTACACATTAGCAGATTGTCCACATACTGGATTATCATGCTAGGCACCTGAATATTCCCAAGATCGGCATGTAGTATTCTCTTAAATATGCTCGGGCTCCCACAGTATCCCTGAGGTAATCTAGTGTGTTTGAAATGCATCTGGCCCTGTATAAATGTGATGAGGTACCTCGACTCTGGAGGGAGTGGAATCAAGAAGAATGCATTTTATAAAATCCACTACAGTGAAATACGTGGCTGCTTTGGGGATGCTGCATAAAAATGTTGCAGGGTTTCGGAACGACTGGATATTCTTTCTGCACCACTTCATTTAGGGGGCACAAATCCTGAATCATTCTCCAATTGCCTCTCGTTGATGTTTTAACAGGCTACATTGCTCTGTCGGACAGGGACATAGATGGCACGATAATCCACTGGTCCAGTAGGGCTTGTATTGTTTTTCTAATACCCTCCTCCATCTCTCTCTATAGTGGATGCTGTTTTACCCTGGGCAGCACCGCACCTAGCTTCAATGTTATACTCACAGGTGTTACATCTTTCCATAATCCTACATCATGTGGATTTGTAGCCCACAACTGTAATGGCACGTGCAGTAAATCTTCATCGAAAAATGGAGATGGAGTTAATGCTGCCATTAAGGGAACTGCACTCTTCGTTACTGTATCATTATGTCACATGGGATGCAGATCTCTAGGGTTATTTCCCCCTCTTTGTCGTTATTTTCAAACAATTCATTATCTGTCATCTTCTTTAGCTGCACTGTTGGATCTACACAGAGCACTGTGCACCACCCACACCCTTCCCTGTCCATTCTCAATAGGACAACCCTCTTATCTGACACCAACAACCAATGTAAAACCAGCAATAATATTGTTCCTGCCACCACTTTAGGTGATCCCGCAGGACGAAAGATGAAATCAGTGGGAACTCGCCAACACTATTTGGCAATTTATGGCACTTACAAGAATTATAATACTATAAATGAACATTTCCGGGTCTATGGGAAACCCGGGGACTACCACCTCCCTTGTCATTGTGTGTATTATCAGCATTGCCCTTACAGCACACATCCCATGCGTGGAGCAGACTACCCTATGATCTGTAAAGGATCAAGTCATGTATAACTTGCTGAGCAGGTCCTTAAGCAGTAAATTGACTGGGGAACTCTCGGAATATAGTAAGGGCACCAGTAATACCTTCCCTCCCACCTTTACATCTAACTTCTCAGTGTATGGATCCTTGGAAATAGCCCCAGAGAATCCCTGTGCATCAATATATTTTCCTGATAGTGGGAAGTTTCCTTCCATAATACATGATTTTGTTGCACCAGACTCCACCATGAATATGAGCTGCTTATTTCCTGTCTCCGCCCCCACTAAAGGTTCCTCTTGAGGGTGGAGGGTCATCGACAAGACCGGTCATGTGAGTGCTCTCTGTGGGCTGTCCTAGTCAGGGTATGTGTTAGTTCTAGGGAATGCGAAAGGGCTACCTTCTACCACTGCTTCTCCCCCAAAGAGAGCAGCAGCCCCACCTTCTACCCTGTTCACTGGGGCAGCACCGCCCTGCTGTTGCTTTGGCAGGTGCCACACTTGTGTATCTGGTGCTTGGGGCTGCTGAATATAGGTTTGGTGTTGCCCCCAAAGATACTCTTGATTCTAATACCCTTGACACTGTTGCGGGTACACTAGCCCTTGGGGCACTTGGCCCAGTAGCTGTGGCCCATAATTGTACCCCACTACAGACCTGCTCCGGCATTCCCTTGAAAAATGCCCCCACCTTAAACAATTCCAAAATTAAGGCTGTACAAACCCACTGCCCCTGAGTCCAAACCCACCTCATCTTGCTCCTCGAAATCCCCCTCTTCCTCACTGCAGCTCCCGCGTGCCACCACTGTGGGCCGGGGATACTGTTGCCCCCACCCCCACTGTCCTTGTCCTCTTTGAAACCCAGAGTGCCGCAATAGTGGCACTCACAACTTGCTGGGTACTCTCTGTTCCGTCCACCTGTACTGGCATCGATACAGGCACCTGAACTGCTACCTTTGCCAATTTTTTCTCCATCAATTTCGCTTCATCCCCCTGACGCCTTAGAGACTGTTTCCCTCTCCCGCTCATTAATCCTTTTACAATGATACACTATTATCCTCTGTATTTTCGGCTACCCCTTCGCCTCAATACCCACAATCTTATCGAACGTTACTTCACTTCCTTCTGCAACCCCCTCTTTACAATAAAATGCAAGAATGGTACCTGAGTATCCTAGGACCATTTCTGGTATCAGTGATGTTAGATGCCCTGCATTGTTGGGATACATCCCGGGCGCCACTTATCTAATCCACTATGGATCACTGATACCAGAAATGGTCCTATGATACTCAGGTTCTTTCAATCCATCTTAAAAGCAATCAGCATCAATATTTGAAAGTAAGATGGACTAACAATCAACCCATTTGGAAGCACATTTGACATTAACGCAGGTTCATGAGACTCTAAAACTGCTAAACAGCAGTGTATGATTTTGGATCAACTTTAGGCCTTGACAACAACCAGGGGTCGAAACACGTGTCGGCTGGTTTTCTTATTGGAGAATAAAAATATCACACCTCATATGATTGGGACATTTGCAACATCTGTTTGAACTATTTTCATATTAAGAGGACTGACCTTGAGCGCAAAACACTCCCCCGAAGTTTAATATTAATCTGTACAGTTATTTACAAACTTTGTGGGAAGTTTGAGGAGGTAGGATTATCTTGCTGCCAGGCATTCTGAACTATTACATAGGTTCAGCTTTTGGAACCAATACAGGGTGGACACTCGCGCACCGGCAGGGACCGATCCTACAGAATCAATTACTTATACAACAATACTACTTTTTATTTCCATATACCTTCTTTAAATACTATACTACTTTGTGGTACCACCTTCCCTGCCCTTCCGAGTAGGGGCTCCCTGACTTACTTTTGTCTTGCCTTATAATGCCTTACCTTATAGTGCTTTTACCAAAACACTCCATTCATAAAACAAATTTTAACAACAAATAACCCTAACCTCATCCACGTCACATCGACGATCTTGCTCTTCACGTGCTCACACCATCCACACTTCCCCATGTAAATGTCCCCTACTTGTTATCTCTTACAAGAATCTACTCACATGTGCATGCTGACCCGAAAGCCTCCATCATGAGGTTCCAACACGGCCTGCTCTCTCCTCAGAGCTGCACCCGCTTTAAAGAGCAGAGAGGACTTTTCTTAAAATGGCTCCTGCTAAACTACTCAAAACCTGTGTTGTTCTCCTTCTCGAGAAGCGGCCTATAAGCCTCTGCAGGTCACCAATTGAAAGCACGCCCCTAAACCCTCACACCAGAGAGAACACAACCAGCTAGGGAAGAAATGCCCAAGTCGATCTTGTAAGGATAACACGTTTTAATCTGACACGCAGATGAGAGCAACAGCTAAGAACTCTGCTGCTAAGAACGTTCTGCCAAAGAGAGGTACAAGCTGAAACTTTTAAGGGTACACTGGTCATGATGACGTGACGACATACAGTAAAAACCTGCATGGCTGATTGAATGGACCCTATACATGTACCACCTTTATTCATAAGGAATGCCAGTCTATTGGTCCCAGCCCAGTCCGTCCGTCTTCCATCACGGGGGTGCTGTGGGGCTCATCTTCTTCTCACGTCAAAGGTCAGAAAACAAATTAATTATACTCCTGCTATACAGCTTGTTTTATCACTCATACTGTGCACTAGGCAGGCCTTAGGACAGACACAATGGAGGTTCTGGGGCACTCGAACATTCACACACACATTTCACTCACTCCTCTCCGTTCCATCTGGCTCCAAGGTCTCCATCCTCATTTTGAACTATAATGTATCCCTTCCAGCACCTCGCAATACAAATCACCCGATTTTTACTTCAATAATATGCCCTGTCCATCCTCTTTGAATATTTCAGGACTTGTTACTTTGGGGTTGTTGGTCAAAGGGCACCTGGCGCCATGGAATTCACGGTGTTAGGGTTTAGTCAGTTATATGGGCTATAACTCGTGGTCACCCGGGTCATGCTTTGGCCAGTGTGAGATAACATGCACACCAGGCGCCGGTCTCTGATCGCGGCCTTGTAGGGCACATTCCTCTTGGGTAATAAACACATCTTTGCAACAATGAATAGACTTTGTGGTGGTTGGGGGTGTGAGCTGTCCTTATGAGAGCTCGGGGATGGCTGGGGATTTTTGTGGTCTCGCGGATTTGGGCCTAGTGCATGCAATGGCACATTTATGGCGCAGGCCTTCCCTTCTACCTATGATTACTCATATCTATGAAAATAGTGATGCTGCTCGCGCCTTGGGCCACACCATGTAGTTATATCATATTTGGTTATATTAAAAAGGGGTCCTGTTAAACGGGAAGGCGTCCCTTTTACTGTTCCCTCTCGCCCATCACAGTGCCTCAATGCATCTCACCTCACTGTAAAGTGCCTGGGGGTCGTGGCTGTCCCCTTCCCAACAAGTCTCTTCAATTAATCTGAAAACACCAACTCGCATGATAAATCAACCTGATAATCTATACCCACAAAAACAAGTTTGCAAAATAAGTAGGAATGATTTATTCATAAAAAAGAACGGGCTGAGTGAGCCCCACAAGGATTAAAACAGCTGCAGTACTGTACAGGTTACCTACAGATATCAGCAACAGTCAAACAAATTGATGAGCTACCTAATATTCAAACACAAAGGGGAACTCTAACTTAAAGAGCAGATGTGTGCACAGTGTTAGAAGGGATTTTTTTCTTTATGTTGCTTTCCCTATTTAGTTTCCCAACGTTTTGCTTGTGTTTGTAACCTGACATGTCTTTTAAGGGAAGGTGGAGCCTTTTTGGTTTACTTGCCTTGTTTAGCTCATCTATTTTGGGCGCACAGATCAGTCCCTATGGCTGTCAGCGCAAGGGGACTCTGTCCCCCTTTATAAACGTCCCTGTTTTTAAGCTGCACATATTGCCTTGCAGTGAACTACAGCAGGTGTACTTTTGACACATTTAGGTTTCGTTATGAAAAAACTATTTTCTTATTTGCATGATGTCCAAAATTGACTTTTGGCAGCGGAAGTCTTCATACTGCGATTTTGGCTTTTCTTGTGCACACTTTTTTTTTTAAACTTTGGTTTTTATTAACATTTGGTAATACAAGGATCAGAGAAAAGAATTGTACAGTAACCCAACCCCCCCCTTCAAGAACCCTCCTCCCCCCCACTTCCAGTTCAAACAGTAAAGCAGTAAAGAGATCAAACTATCTTATCATTTCTTTGGTCTTTGAAGCAATGCGACGTGTGACCAACTCAATAGCTCGCTTGGGGCCGACGTTGCCCCGGGTCGTGGGGACCCCCACTAGGTGTTGTCCTTCTCAGTGCCGATCACGCCCTGGCCATCCAGGGGCACGATCCTAGATCTAATGGACGTTCCATCCCCATGTCTGCTGGACCCCACACCAGTCAGCAAGGAATGAGCACGAGTCATTGTTCGCCAAGGCAGTCTATTTGTCCATCAAAAACATGTTCTTGAGTGTTTTCATCCAATCTTCCTTAGAAGGTGTTTCCGGGCTCTTCCACTTCTGGGCCAGGGTCACTCTGCCCGCTCTCAACATAGTTTCCCACATCCTTGGGTACCGGTACAGATCCGCCTCCTCCGGGGGGAGGCCCAGCAGCATGGTCAGCGGGTTAAGGGGAAGAGGGACCTCTGTTACCTCCATAATCCAATCTCTCACTGCTTCCCAGTAGGACTGCATTTTCAGGCATAGCCACCACATGTGTCCTGTGGTCCCTACCTGGCAACAGCCCCTCGGGCATTCTGGAGACACCCGGGTGAACATTTTCGAGAGTTTTGCCGGATCTCTGTGCCACCCCTGCAGGATTTTAAAGTTGTGTTCCATGTCCGAGGTGAAAAGATTGCCATGAAACGATATCCTGAAAATACGAGCCCAGGCATCCTCAGATATCTCTTCCCCCGCCAGACCATTCCAAAACCCATGGAAGCCTTGCCTAGTCTGAAGGTTATGGGTGTTTAGGACTGCGTACATACAGGAAACCGCGCCCTTTCTCGAGGTTGCTGAGTCCAGGAGTTTCTCGAAGGGAGTTAGTTGTCTCCGCAGGGTGGGCCCATGAGGGGTCGTTCAGTTTGCCCTTAAGACGGAGGTAGTCAAAAATGGAGAGAGTTTTGCCTCCCAGCCCATCCCTGAGGTCCTCATAACTCACAAATTCTCCCTCCCTGAACAGCTGGCCCGCCCATTCCAGGCCCCCATCAGACCAACGCTGGGATTGTCTAAACCCTCTGCTGCCCAGATTCAGGGGGGGACCCCACAAGGAGGTCATGGGGGGCGGCCAAGAGGAAAGATGAGCTGTCAGGGGGCACTCCCTCCAGAACCCCCAGGGTTGGGTGGGCCAGTACCTGTTTTGGAATTGACCTGCGAGGGGCCCACAGGAGGTCCCGGACTTTAAGGGGGTGGACGTCCATGTCCTTTAAGTATGACCAATATGTCTGCAAGCCTTCCTTCATATGTTCCAGGAGCACCCGCAGTTGTGCTGCGTGGTAATACAGTTGGAAATCTGGGAGACCAAATCCCCCCTCCTCCCTCGGGAGTGTCAGGGTGGCCCTCCCGACCCTTGGGGCCCTCCCCTGCCAAATAAAATCTCAGACACCCTTGTGTAAGTATATGAAGGTTTGGGCTGGTACCCGGGTAGCGAGGGCTGTAAAGAGGTACAAAAGCCGGGGCAGAATATTCATTTTGATTGCCGTCATCCGACCGTACCATGAGAGGATCATCCTACCCCATCTCCTCAGGTCAGAATTGATTGCAGCCAATGTGGGGTCTTAGTTGGAGGTTCCCAGCACTGATAAGTTCCTAGTGAGGAGGACGTCCAGGTATTTTATGGTGTTTTTGCCCACGGTTATCCCATGAAACCTGGTCAGGGGGTCCAGCATTGGGTCTGCCTGGCGCATTGGAAGGAGAACGGATTTAGTTGTGTTTATTTTCAGGCCTGAGAAACGCCCAAAGGAGGTGATCAGGGACAGGAGGGGAGGGATCGATGAGCCCGGGTCCACCAGGTATGCCAGGATGTGGTCGGCAAACAGGGAGAGCTTGAATTCCACCTCTCCCCTTCTGATCCCCCTGATGTCTGGGTGAGATCTAACCGCTATGGCCAAAGCCTCCATCGTGAGGACATACAACAGGGGGAAGAGAGGGCAGCCCTGTCTTGTCCCTCGGGTAAGAGGAAAGGGCTCTGACAGCAATCCGTTCACCTGAACCCTTGCGGTAGGAGCTCTATAGAGGGTGGCCACCCAGCTCAGGATATGCGTCCCGAAGCCCATTCGCTGGAGGAGGAGGGTCATGTATCTCCACTCGACTCTATCGAATGCTTTTTCCGAGTCCAGGGACAGGATGCATGCATCAAGATTTGAGGTTTGTGCAAAATGTACCAAGTCAATTGTTTTGCGGATATTGTCGGAGCCTTGTCTGCCCCTAATGAAACCCACCTGGTCCCCGTGGACTAGCTTCTGCATTATCCCCTCCATCCGCCTGCCCACTACCTTGGCCAGGATCTTGACATCGATGTTGAGCAATGATATGGGCCGGTAGGACGAACATTCCCTCGGGTCCTTACCTTCCTTGGGAAGGACCACTATAATGGCTCCCATCATGGAGTCGGGGAGAGTACCCCCCTCCAAGACTGAGTTGAAGACTTTCGCCAGGTAGGGAGACAGGGAGGATCGAAACCTCTTATAGAAATAAACTGAAAAACCGTCTTCCCCCGGGGAGGTCCCCACCTTCATCCTGCTGATCGCCTTCTCCACCTCCTCCTCGGTCACCCGGCCCTCCAGCCCCTCTGCCAGCTCCCGGGGAAGGGACAGTATCTGTATAGAGTTGAGAAACTCCACGATATGGGCATTGCCACCGTCATATTCAGATGCATATAATGACTTGTAGTATTGGCGAAAAGCTTATAAGGGGGGATCATAGCCTAGTGTTCCCCTGTTGTCCCTCACCTCTCTCACCATCCTGCTTCTCTGGACCTCCCTCAATTTCCAGGCCAGGATCCTGTCCGCTTTGTCCCCCTTCTCGTAGTATTTCTGTTTGACCATTTGGAGGCTCCTCTCCGTTTTGTGGAGGAGCAGGTCTTTTAATTGGAGCCTGTAGTTCTCCAGTGTGGCCACGCGGTCACGCTCCAGGGTCTGTACCGGGGAACCCCCTGGTTGGAGGCTCGCTATTTTTTCCCTCAAAGATCTCTCCTGGGTCTCCCTTTCCCTCTTCTGTCGAGAGCCTATTTTAATGAGTACTCCTCTTAGGGTCGCCTTGAAGGCATCCCAGAGGGTGTGCGTGCCCACCTCCCTGTTGTCGTTAAGCTCAAAGAACTCTGAGATGGTGTCCAGGACGCCCTGGGCATGTACCTCGTCTCTAAGTATGGGATTGTTACATCTCCAACGTCCCCTCCGTCCTCTACACCAGTCCCCTGCCAGGGTGACTCTGACCAAGTCGTGGTCCGACCAGGGAACGGGATCTATCCTGTAACCCGCTACGTGTGGGTGGAGGACCTCGTCCACGAGAATATAGTCTATCCTGGAGAAAGCTTTGTGAGTGGAGGAATAGTATGTAAAAGAGGGAGTTCCTGTTCGTGGGGTGGGCATCGTGTCTACCAGGCCCTCATTCACCCTCTGAAAGCCGCGTGACATGGCGTCTCCTGTGGGTCTGGGATTTAGAGCGCCCACCCGCTGTCTATCTCTGGATGGGTCGAGGGCCATATTAAAATCACCTCCCACCACCAATGGACCCTGGACAAAAGTTTTCAGCCTTTCCCCCACTCCCTCCCAGAATTGGGCCTGACCCTCGTTTGGAGCGTATACTACTGCCAAGGTTATGGGCGAGCCCTGTAGGGAACCTCGTACAAAGAGGTAACGGCCTTCGGGGTCCCTGAGAATGGAGTCTTTCTCGAATCCCAACCCCCTAGCGATCAGGATTGCAACCCCTCTTTTCTCTACCTTTGTGGGATGCATAGTATATCTCCTCGATACCACCCCCCTGCAGCCTGGGCTCCCTCCTCCTCGCCCAGTGCGTTTCCTGCACGAAGAGTAGGTCCAGCTTAGCCCTCCTAAACTCTCTGCTAATTAGGGATCTCTTCGTGGGGGTGTTCAGGCCCCGTACATTCAGGGTTCCCACCCCTAGGGCCGGTCGGTCATCAGCCATAGTCACTGTCGCCTTCCCCCTTGGTCACCGGTGTCGCATGGTCGCTCCCTCCCTGCTTTCTGAATTTCTTTGTTTGGACATTTTTGAAAACTTTCCCCAATTTACCCCCCAACTCGTTCCCCACCCCTAAACCCCCAACTTGTGTACAAACCCCCACCCCCCTCCCCAGCGTCCAGCCGTGTAGTTCCTCCATTCCTGGATTGTCGGCTGGACCACCAGCCTGTTCCCTACGACCAGGCGTCGGTAGCAAAGCACGCTAACGTGAGCCCCCCCATTTCATCCCCCCCCCGAACACCCCGGCTCGATCACTGTTTGAGGGGGAACTGTAATTGTCTTCCCCTCCCAGTTGTCAGGGCCCGATCTATAGATGGGCCGACCTGACCCCTCCGCCCGGTGGGCGACCGTCCCCTGGGCCCCAGGTGATACTTCTCTCAACACTCATGGTTGTGTCCTCCCCGATGACCCTTTATACTTGCAGATCGATGTGGTGCGGTGAGCAAAGCGTCCTTAGAGTCCTCCTGTTGACTAGTCCCGACGATCTTTGTAGGGTCGCTGTTGTCACCCCTCCGATTCGACATGATCTTCCTCCATTGGTGTCGGTGGGGTGTTCAATTTCTTGAACTTTCTTGAGCCGGTTTTCCTTCTTCTGGAGTTAGGCTGGCTGGGGGTGCCCCTGCTGAGCACTTCCGGGCCTACTGGCCCCCTCTGGGGGGCGGGATCCCCCATGAAGTCCTGAATAGCCCCCTTGATGTCCTCTTCCTTTACCAGCATTGTGCGTTGGCCTGAATATTCGAAAGACAGGGACAAGGGGTATCCCAATCTATACCGAACGCCCTTCTCCTTCAGTTGTTGTGTCAGGGGGCGGCACATCCTTCGTTTAGCCAGGGTGTAAGCTGAGAGATCTTGAAAAATTGAGATTTGGGCGCAGTTGTAAATTATCACCCCAGCCTTCCTCGCAGCCTCCTGAACTTTAGCTTTTTCGGTGTAATAGTGGAAATGGGCCAGAACCGATCTGGGGCTCCCCGTCCTCCCCCCGGCCCTGTGCACTCGGTCGAATGTGAGTTCTGTTGTCATTTCTTCCGCAAACTCTGACTCGGGTCAACTCTCTCTCCGTCTCGCCTTCCGTTTCCGGGATCCCAAAGAACCTTAGATTGTTCCGTCTCTCCCTATTTTCATAGTCGTCCATTATCCTGGCTCTCTCCTCGTCCCTCTTTTCGAGAGCCGCAAGCCGTGTGCCGAATTGGACCTCCGGAGATGAAGAGGACGATTGATAGTTTTCCACTTGTAGGACTCTGTCCTCGATTTTGTCCACTCTCTGGCCCAACTTCTCGAACTTCTGGGCGATATCGGATCTCATTTCTCTGATCTCCTGAAGAATGGAGGCGAAGCCTCTTTCCATCGTCATTGCGGGTTGGCCTGTGGGTTCAGGATGGGCCATGGTTCCGGAGAGGGTAGGAACTTCGTTAGTGATCTCTGTTTCTTGAAAGCGGAACATTTGTAGGGTCTTCCTCCAGCTCATGTGGTCCTGCTGGTCCCCTGCTGCAGGGTCCGCCGTGGTCTGTGGGGCCCTTGGTGGAATTCCGTACCACCCCGGGGCCAAAGAGTTATCCGTTTTGCCAGTGGAATTTGTAGATGGTGATTTATCCCCTGCGGGGGGCGGAACGGCCCACCAGCGGGCACTCGCCCCGCCAGCCAATGACAGGGGCCTCTCACCTGGGTCACGGGCAGCCAGGGGTTCGGGGCGGGCCGTGGGACTGATGAACTTGGGGACACCAGAGGCGTTTTCCAGTCCGCGAGAGCGTTGTGGTCGTAGGGTCTACCGCCAGTCTATGAGGGCGTGTGGTCCGTTGCGGCCTTGTGGCCCTTGAGGGTGTGCTGTACTATCCCGGGGTCGTCTCGTTATGTGTTGCTCAGGTGGGGTTTTCAGGTGCAGGCTTTAACCCCTGTGTGGGGTGGGGTAGCCCCCCGGGCGGGCACACGCCCCGCCAACTGCGGACGGGGGCCTCTCACCCGGGTTGCCGAATCGCTGTCTCCTCCCGGGGTAGTTCCCCCAGGGTTTTTTGTCTCCTGGCAGGTTCACGGCTCGGGGCCCGGCCCAGGGGTTTCCTCCCGCTGAGCCCAAGGCCGTGGGGGACCTCGCCGTCGGCTCTCTGGCTGGGGGTCGCTGTTGTGGCTCCGGGTAAGACCCAGGCTGGGGCAGCTCTCCCCGTTCCACGCTGTTGGGTCCCTGGAACGAGCTTGGATATGGGGCCTCTCCGAGGGGGGCAGCGATGTCAGATGCCTCAGTCCCCACGGGGGGGCAGATCCACCGCTCCCCCCAGGCAGAGCGTGACCAGGGGCCTCCTCTCCTGGTCCCCCTCCGATGGGGCCTGGTCTCCGGCGTTGTCTCCTCGGGTCTGCGCCGCCGCGCCGTGGGTCCCGGTGCAGAGTCAAAAATTGTCTGTGTCCTCCGTCCGAGGACGGGCGGGGGAGCGCAACCTCCTCGCCACACGCCTTACACCGCGGGGGTCGGGGGGGCCTGGATCGTCTCCCTGACCTTCTTGCTGCGTAGGGCTCGTCCACTTCCTGCGCCGTCGAGAACGGCATCAGCCCTGTCACGCACCGCCGCTCTCAGAACTCCAGTTCCGCTCGGTGTTGGAGGCCCGTTCTTTCGCACGGGGGTGTCGCGGGGGGGTCACCAGCTCGTGCCACCCGAAGTGTTCGCTCGGGGAGGTATCGGAGGGCTCAATCCCCTAAATAGGCCCTGCCTCAGCGGGAACACCGTAATCAGGCAACCATCGCCTGTGCGCCCCCTGGTGGCCTCCGTGTGCACACTTTACTGCAAAATGCCATTTAGAGTACCATATATCCTAAGTTGGCTGTGTCATGCATTTGTTTCTGTTCTTTGGCCTTCTTGTCCGTTGGCCTTCTCCCTGTCCACTCAGGGCTGGATTTTCCGGGAACCACTTTCCCGCCTGGTTACTAGACCACTGATTTACTAGGCTGCTGGAATAATTAGTTGCTAATACAGTATTGTCTCACCAACAAATACAAACAGCAAGATCTGACCATCCCAACAAACTGACACTCAAGCAGTACTGGCCACTTGGACATTTGGATTGTATCACTCTCCGCCTAAAAAGCATGCCACAGGGTCTTTCCCATGCAGATAAACAGCTAGCAAAACAACCGGAAAATGAAAAGTAAATATGGATACCACAAACCCAATTAAGACATAGGGCCTCGTTACGACCCTGGCGCTCCTGTAATGAAGGGTGCCGGTACGGGACTGGCACCGCTCATTACGGGATGCCTTATTACGAGGTCCCCTAGCAGGACCCGCACAGAACGTCTGGTCAGCCCAGACGTCCTTAGCTATGGAGGCAGCCATACCCTTATTAAGGGCATGGCTACCTCCATACTCGTAATGAGGCCCAACAACCAACAAGCAAACCCACAGCAGTGCAAACCATGACAAAATGCTGCAAAATCGGAAAGTGCGCCATACAAGAACCTCACAAAAAGGAGCAATCCCCAGTGAAAAAAAACAAATATCACAACCCTCTCTACCTTATGTAACAACAAAAAAACATAGATAAAGCCTGCACTAACAATCTTCATGGAATATAGCTTGCTCATGAGAACAAGACCAAAATCACTTTGTCTCATGCTACCTATCTATCTACAATCCACCCCAACCAGTAAAACACATTCTCAACCACAGAGGGAGAGAAGCAAACACCATGAATGGACCTAACAAGGCTAAAAGAAACAGAATAGAATCAAATGACTATAACACACCGTTCACCACCAAAACAAGTCAGAGGACAGGTTTCAACAATAAGAACCCACAAGTACCGCCAAAGAAAACATCGACCTGAAATGCAACATCACCAACCATGCCGGTCATCAGCAACATCATGGACACCACATCGCAGCAATCTCACTTGCATCACCACAGACCACATCACACTATATCATCCACAACTACAAGAAAACTGATGCTCGCCAATGTCCGATCAGCAACCAATCATGCAGCAGACATCATCCACCTCATAACCACACATGACTTGGATGCCATCTTCATTACTGAGACCTGGATGACATCCACTGCCAACCACACCGTAGATGTCCTCATCCCCAACGGCTCAATAATTCTACAACAAGACCATCCAAACAAGATCGGTTGAGGCCTCGCCATTATTCACAAGGCATCATCGCCATGCACCCAACTGGACCTCGCCAACATTGACTCTTTCAAAAACATTTTTCTGCCAATTCCTGATCTCCCCAATGGACATGGTAACTTTTCACCTCTTCAACAGACCACCCAGGCCCACCTCCTCCTTCATTGAAGACTTCACAGAGTTGGTCACCAGCATGTCTCTCACACAAGCCAACAACATCTTCCTCAGCAACTCTAACCTCCCTACCACCCCAGTCAATTAAAGAAGATCTCTACTGCCTACTCAACTCCCTGAAGGTCATGCGGCACACAGAGATGCAACATAGAGGAACAGTAATATCCTCAACCTCATCATCCCAGCCCTGCCCACCCTCCATTACAGCTTTCCAATCCCACTCCACTAGTCGGATCATCTGGCAATCCCCTGTGATATTAGTTGCACCACTCTAGACAATCAAACCCATAGGAAACCATCCCCATTAGAGGATCTCATGGAAAACATCACAAAACTCCACTTCACGTGGCCTGATTAACCTCTGATGAACCAGGATTGTGATTCGCTTCTCCAAGAACTCAACAGCACCCTAACAACCAACATCAATTGCTATGCCCCAGTAAAACAACAGATCCTCAAGCCTAAACCTTCCACACCTTGTGACACTCAAAAACTCAACTTCAACAAACCAACCATCTGAAAACTAGAGAAGACTTGGCGAAAATCCTGTAGCGCATCTGACCTTGCCATGCTCATGGAACTCCATGCTACACCACAGCCAAGGCCAGCTACTACCAAAACACCATTGCCAAGGTCAACAATGAAAGCAAAGCCTTCTTTAAAGCCATCAAGCACTACATCAACCCTCTGCCTGACCCACCTGTACCGCAATCTATCAAGAAATTCACTGCCATCACTCTTTCTTCATCCATAAGATCAGCATGATTGGCCAGCACATAGACACCAATGCTAAAACTCCCAGCACACTACACATCTCATCTTGCAAAACCACAATGACCTGGACAACATTCAAAACACTCTCTATGCAAGATTTCCATGCCATTCTAGTTTCCCTCTATGCCACATCATAGGAGGATGACATCCTCCCTGTCTCTGTATTCATGACACTTCTGCTAAAAGCACTCCACCCATACCTGACAAACATCAACAGCTCTCTAATTCAAGGCACCTTCCCCTCAACCCTCAAGACTGGTCACATCATCCAGCTTCTCCAGAAACCTACACTGAACCCTGACAACCTCAACAACTACTGCCCCATCACCCATCTACCCTTCCTAGGTCAGATTATTGCAAAGGCAGTAGTCACAAAACCCCTCTAACACATCAAAGACAACAACCTCCTTCAGTCCTACAAATATGGCTTTAGATGCAGATGTAGCACAGAAACAGCTGTCATCAAGGTGATCAATGATTTCCTTAAAATCCTTAATTATGACAATTCTTGCCTCCTGGTTCTCCTTGACCACCAGACACTCACTGACAATCTACATCACCACATATGGATCAGTGAGATCCTCCTCAGTTGGTTCAAATTGTACCTTGCTAATTGGCACCAATTAAAACAAATGGATTCCTCTAGATCACCAAATCTACCCATCTCATGTGGAGTCCTGCAAGAATCCATCTTCTCCCCTGTGATCTTCAGTCTTTACATGGAGCTACTTCGAACCCTCTTCGCTCCACACAACATACACACCCACCAATACGCAGATGACACACAGCCCGACCTCAAAATATCCTCCATCGAAGACATCCACAGGCCCAAGACCTGCCTTTCATTGATCCAGCCAAGGAAGTCCAATGATTACCTGAAACTCAACCCCTCCAAGACTGAATCCCTACTGCTGACAAACATTGCTGAACACCTGGACATCCAGACCTGGCTCTCTGCTATGCACCTCAAGGTGTTCACACCCCAGCTGGCCACCTGTACATGTCCCTTTAGTTTGACATTGGCAGACACATCTCCTTCAAACAGCACATAGCAAGCAAGACACAAATGGTTTGGTAACAACATTCTATAATGCATAGAATCAAGCCCTACAACAGAAAACCACTTCAGATCCTGCTGTGCAAGCCTTGTTCCTCTGCCACCTGCATGGTGGCAATGCACTTTTGGAAGTCCTTACTCCAACTTCCCTGGCTCCCCTGAGATGTGTCCTGCATGCTGCAGCATGAATCATCAAAGGACTCTGCAAATTCGACCACATCAGACCAACCCAGATCGAACTGCACTGGCTCCGGATGCAAGCCTGTATCATCTTCAAATCTTGCTGCATCATCTTCATGGCTGTCAACCTGAAGTCCCAAAGCTACCTCACTGAGAAACTCAGCATCTCCATAGGACTATGATCCACCAGAAGAAAGGACTGGTGCAGGAAGGAAAAAAACAGAAGACAACCCTTCTCTGTCTCTGCCCCATGACTCTGGAACCTCCTCCCTTCAACCTCCGACTTGCCGCACTTCTTAAGTTCAGGAAAGGGCCCAAGACATTCCACTTCAAGGAATGGCTCCTCCCTAACACCTAGATCCATACACCATTGACTCCCCGCTATACCTGAGACTGGGTGATCAGATCCCCACTGCTAAATCACTAACCTCACATCTCTCATCGATGCATCAAGAACAATTAGTTAAGGGAGCAACCCACTGAGTGGGGCACACCCTAGATGCAATTTTCTGGACATGAAACCTAGTTACAAATGCATCCCTAAATTCACATTCTCTGGAGCGACCACCTGATGATATTTTCCATGATCCTTGCTCCTGCACGAATACAGAAAACCCACCCAAAGAAAAGAAACTGGAAATCCCTTGACACCAAAGATCTGAACACCAGCATGAAAATCACAACCACCAAACACCCTATTGTACACACTCCCCATAGAAGAAAGAACTGAGACATTCAAAAAACTGAGCATGGTAGCTCTAGATGCTGTTACACAGACGTAAGAAGCTTTCACCCCGCACAAAAGAAAATGGGCACCAGATGGTTCACGGCTCACCTCATAGCCCTGAAGAAAACAAATAAGAAACTGGAACAAGCATGGAGGAAAGACTACAATGAATGGGACATGAATTGCATACCAGAAAGAGATACAACAATATAAAGCCAATAAAGCCAAAATCCTGAACAGCGATACACAACAACACTGTAGGGAACGTATCCCAAAATCATGCAACACCTAGAAAGAGATGTTCAGCATCATCAATGAGATAAAAAACTTGACTGCTTGCAATAACACACTGACTCGCTCGCAGAAACTATGTGATGACCTTCCAAATCACTTCAAAAACAAGACCAAAAACAACCAACAAGCCATCAACACTATGCCCAAGGACACAAGCAACAACCTTGCCAACACCCCAACTCCACAAGCAACCACAAGTCTAAGCTGCTTCACACCAATTACATCAGAAGCCTTCACTAAACTAGTGAGGGAAAGTAGGAAAACTGGATTGCCAGTAGACCTTTGCCCACCAGACATCTACAAGATTATCCTTAGCAAAGATACACCTGTAGAATATCTCTGCAACCTCATAAACCACCCACTTGCAACAGGAAATGTACCAAGGAGTTTCAAATCGGCACACATTAAGTCGCTTCTTAACGATTCATCAGGAAACAAACAACCCTACCAACTACCAATCTTTTTTTTAACCATCACCTATCCAGTAAAACATATGTAAATGGGGACATCTTATAACATGTAGAAACCAACCATCTACAGGACCAGGCACAAGTTGGCTTCAGACCCATGAGAGGAATGGGATCAGCACTGCTCTCCATTTTGGATGACCTAAACGACTCCAACATCACTTCACCAGTAATCCTGCTAGGCCTTTAAGCAGCATTTGACACAGTTGATCATGTAACGCTCATCAAAAGATCCTAGAAATAGGGATTAGCAACACTGCACTACTATGGATAAAGTCCTTCATGACAAAAAGAACGCAGACCATCTGGTTATCTCCCTTCAGCTGAGCACCGTGCACACCAGCCTGCGGTGTTCCAAAAGGGATGACCATCTACCTTTCAATATTTACATGACTCACTCATGAAACGCATCAAAAGACATGGACTCAGTTGCTCCAACTATGCACATGCAACATCCCCTTGACCCAACAACACATACCATGGCCTACTGAAATGGGATGTCACGTTTTCCCTTGGAATCACCTGGCTAGCTTCCTACCGTGGCATTTGTCACCTGTGATTGAGAAGGAGAAACTTAGCACCCTACAAATGCGACAAGTAAATCAAGGCTGTGACTTAGAAGTTTGGTAGACGTCTTCACTGTGCCTAAGTGCACACACCTTTCTGTGCCTGCAACAAATGTATGTATAATTAAGATATGTAGAGAAATGTGGGTTTGTGGATTGTTAGTTCACGCCATGGAACTCGTAGTAAGCATTCTTCCTTCAACCACCTTTTAAGCACATTGAACCCTCAATGGGAACTACCAGTATATGACAGAGTCCTTAAACTGTTACCTCATAAACTGTGCATGTTATGAGCAGAACAAAACAGCATTCAAACAGAATGAATGACATAGCATATTGGCATAACATTCAACAAAATGAATATGGAATCAAATGAATACAATGACTAATAATATGTATGAATATATTTTATTATTTTAAAAAACTATCAATCCCTTCACAGCATATAATTCACAATTCACATTGCTATTATGGGCAGGTGCTGAAAGTAAAACACTTTTCAAATCATCAACAACCAATAAGTGCTCCGTTCATGATGCATCCAATGGGCAAAGCACAATTTCTCTTTGAAATGCCAGAATCAAACAATACCAAATTCAGTCACCGGGATACCTGCAAAATGCTGTTTGCTACCAATCCAAAGGTGAACTAAAACAAACCTACGTATCTAGAGCTAGAGAAATGCAATCTTGTAATGCAAATGTAATAATAGCTAAAGAATCATTCTTTCTTTGCAAACACCCAAAGGTATGAACTATGATAACCAATGGTAAGTAATACACTCTATTTCAGAAATGTATTCAAATCCAAACATGTAATGCTATAATGCAATTTCAGAATGGAATACAATATCAGTAGTGGAAGCTAAATAAAAGGTTAGAGCATTTTCAATTCAAGAATAGCTACTACCCAGCAAATACATGTATTGAATGTCTGCTTCTGAATTCACCACAACGTTACATGTTAATAGATGGGCCTGTCAAGGTGTGACAGGATCTTCAGACTGCTTCCTCAGCTACCCCCATCAGGACAGTCAGCATGCCTGCTTGTCAGTTGGTCAGCTGGCCAATCGGTCAGCTTGCCAGTCTTCTTAAAGAAGGATTGCATACTATTTATTTAACTTTCTGATGAGAACCCACCCCCTGTCAGGAATCTACTTACATGTAATTTGATGGAGATCTCTCTGAGTCTGGTATTCCTAATGCAATCCTACGAAGCAGGCACCTTGGAACCCTGGCCCCAAGGTATGATGTATAACATTTAATTGTTACACCTGTAAATCTTACATTTGGTCAGCTTCAGGTTTGTAAAACAATTGCCAATTTTGTATGGCATATCTGTTTGAAGCAAATGTAACTGCTTTATCTTAACTCCATGCACTTATTGTGGGCCTAGAAAGATGTTGTTGATTAAGTGTTGTCATTCTGCTATCTCCCACAACTTATTTCTTCCCTTTATAAAGGACAAAGCCCCATTAAATAGCTTCTCGTGTGAGCTACTGTAAAATGCCTTTTGGAAGGAATAAAAAACAAAATGTTTTTTTTCCATCTAGTTGCTGGTTCACTCTACACGTTATAATTCAATGCAAAATAATTTGGAAAATTAAGAATATACTCTTAAAGCACATACCACACTAGAGGTAGTTTTGCAAATGTTAAGAAAACTTATTCAGTTTACCTTTCAGCGTTTAACACTTTTTCAGTATTACCTGCTTACTCAAAGCACTTATTTGCATATAGCTCTAACCACTTCGCATCTAGCTTCTAGGCACGATATTATATCTTCAGTATCCGGTCAGGCCTAGGCCAGTTATGTGCACATGTTTCTAGGTTTAAGGGAATGAGGGGAATGCTGACATGAAATAGCATCTCGTGTGCTATTTTACCCCCTGCAGGGCAGAATGGGTCCTACCACATGACAGAGAAACAGACAGGAAACTTCCAAAGTATTTAAAAATCTCGGAATTTGAATGGACAACAACCTAACACTAGACCCGCAAGTCAATGCAGTAGTGAGGAAATGCTTCTTCCGTCTACGCACAATTAGACAGATACTACTTTTTCTCACCCTCCCACATAGAACACTTGCCATTTTCTGACTCTTCATGTCAAGAATAGACTATGCCAACAGCATCTACCTCAGAATGCCAGATTACCTTCCCTGAAAATTGGAACGGATACAGAAAGCAGTAGCTAAACTATTCCTCCGGTTGACTAAGAGAGAAAACAGCACACCAGCGCTAAGATCCCTACCTGGCTACCAGTCGAAAAAAGATCTACGAAGTCAGAGAGCAATCCACGGCCAAGGAGCAGTATTCCTGCAAGAAAAAGTCTCCATCTCCAGACCAAAACAAACCGAGATCCAGCAATGACATTCACCTAGAACCCAAACTATATTTAAAAACAAAATATGGAGGATCAGCCTTCTCATATATCTCATCAAACTTTGGAACTCACTCTCCAAGAATATACACACATTGGAAAAACACCCGACCTTTCGGAAGTCACTAAAAACCTGATCTTTAATTTGCAAACCTAAAAACAAAGGGATCTATGTGATCCCTGCGTGCCAAAATGACCACAAACGGAAATTCTTAAAACATAAATGCAGGCAGGCAGTGATCACACAGATCCCACATCTGTGGTATAATGCCACAATTCCGTCCTTGCGACTGCGGGAGACACCCCTGCAACCCCCAATCCGCTTATCGATGTATAGGGAGTGGGAGACACCCGTACAACCCCCGATCCCCTTGCACAGTATTATGGGAATTCGACATTTTTGTTTTGTGCTAAATGCTCAGTAAACATATATTCAGTATTTTTTTCAGTATTTTGTAGTGCTACCAAAACAAAGCATGGTCTAAGAGTAACGCCCAACCTCGATAGAAAAAGATCCATAACAAATGATAGGATCACTGTTGGCATTCCGGATCAACTCAACAAAACTGGACAGGATCAACGCAAGAAAACAAAAGATCGCTAACCACTGCATAAGTGACTTCAGTCAAAATCAAACAACCTATGCAACACCATCTTAAGGATCTCCCCATCCGTACTATTCACCAACTCTAAAATCTTACAGCAAAATGCACACCTCCTCCAAGAACTCACTCAATCCCAACATGCACACATTCCAACACTACGCCACAGGCACACAAAACAACCTATACAGACTCACACACCAGAACACCAACTCACCCTTACCACCTAAAAGCAAACCGAACACACAGTGATCGTTTTCTCCAAACTGCAACCACCAACAGCACTCTTGCGCTCTTCATTTCCACCCACTTGTAACTCCTCCTTTTTTTCTTTTCAGATCTGCCTGAGTGCCAGGAGACCATGAAAATGGCAGCAGTGTGCGGTGTAAATCACATTAACTTACCATGTGAATATGATGCTAAGGTGTGCCAATGTGCATGCACTTGAAAATATGCTCACAATAACTTGCACTAGAATGCTACCTGTTTTTGGTTAGGAAAGATGTGTGCTTGATTCGTAACGCATAGAATTTCATCCATCCTGGGAGAATGGTTTTAGGGTTTTATTAAACAGATATTAGTTCGCCTTCCCGTTCACTTGGCATATTAAGCCCAACTGTCACAAGATCCTTTTTTTTATACTATGTAGTCTTGAGCAAGGGGTTGCATGAAATCTATGTCTGAATCAATTTCTGTGTGAATAGAACTGGCACAATTAAATGTACTCTCACAATTTAATTAAATTTAAGTATCTCAGACCGTCACTATATCAAACTCATCTTCATTAGGCCATGGTACAGGGCCCTCAAACCTTACGGTACTTTTTAAATATCACTTGTTAAATGCTACCATGTCAATGCTGGGAAATGTTCACTGTGTTATACAGCACCCAGCACAGAGAAAGCATTTTTGTATTTATTTCAATGAAATCTCCCTCAGCCTTAAATACAGTGAAATCAGGATCTAACTCACACTAGCAAACTACAATATCCCATTCTCTTCCTTTGAATAATAATTTGTCAACCCCTCACTCTATGTGTATACGAATGCTGTGTTTTTTAAAATATATAAACTCAAGACTCAATGGGTCATCATATAATTAAATGCATAGTGCATTTTACAAATATTATACTAAGCTATTGTATTTAGAAAGAGCGCCCCCTAGTGTCAACTAACACTCCAATTGCCTTGCACCCCAGGTGCTAATCGGGATAATAACTTCAGGACACTTAACCAATTACATGTGGGGAGTTTTCATACTGACATTTGAAATGTTTCTTTTGAGGCATGGATTCAGGAGAAACTGAAGTGTTCGCAGGAAAGTCTTAGTCAGCAGAGCCCTCCTTGTCTATTCTATGAAGTCAGGACTACCTCATAGCATCCGTTAGCATCTGCACTCTAAGCTTATTGCCCATTGAAGCTTCCATGGCCTCTGGACGTCCCAGTTGATGGCCCACTTGTTGCTCAAATCTGAAAGATGCTTTCACCATCCCTGCAGGTTTGTCCTACATTGTGTCAGGTTTTGGCAAGTGATCCCCGGATATTGTTTCTTCCAGAATCAAAATGTTCAAGGTTACCTTAAATTGGTTTGCATCTATGCACCACCTTTGTCTGCATCTCATGGAAAACTAAACAGAAAGGTATTAGTATACACACAAATTATTAACATGCCCTACTCTAGGCATAATATGCACCATAAATTACGAGCAGGCGTATGCTTGTAACCTATCCAGTTTTGCCCCATTTATTGTAAATCCATTTGACTTCTGGTCTCTGTGACAAAATGACCTGGATAACCACAATTGTGGGTGGTAAGGTCTGCAAGTGGGCCATGTATAACAAGCTAAATTAGACTGAGCTCAGGGTCAGTATGGGAAGGATCCCAGGGCTGATCACACCATGACATAAATGATAGGCAGCATTCCTGGGGTGCTGCAGCACTGGTATTCTTGGCTCCCCTTGCGATGCTGCTGAAACCGTTTTGAATCTACCAAAGGAAAGAGGGGGCCTTAAGCTAGACCAAGGAGTTCCATAGAAAACCACCTATTCTCTATGTCGGAGGCATAAAGGGAAGGCGGGATCTGGGAACTTCAATATCCTGGACGTGTATCTGAAAGGCCCAGAGCATTATGATTCCTAAGTTTTCTGTATCAATCTACTACACCTGATTTCTATTCCACCCGAGCAAGGCTGGTGTAAGGAGGAGACTGAAGGCTGCTGGGAGGACTTGGGAGGTAGGGTAAGAGCAGACCCAAAAGGTAGGGAGTCAGGAGACCCAGTGCTCTGGGTGAAGGAGGGCCCAGGAGATTAATGAAAGGAAGGTCCAAAAATGGCATGGAATGGGGAGCAGTTGGACAACTTGCACAGTACCCAAATGGGTGAATAAGGATCCCAAAGGGGTTAAGAATGTGGGAACATAACGAGTGAATTGGGAAACTATGATTGTAATAAAAGAACTGCCCAAAGGGCTGAAGAAGGTACCTAACGTGATGATGAAGGTAGGAGGATAAGGAGTTAATTGGGGAACTATAAATGTAATAATAGAAGTTGCCAAAGGGGTGACGAAGGGGCCCAAAGGGCAGTGGCGGCTGGTGATTTATTTAGTGGAAGGGTGTAAATATTTTCTCCAAATATCTTTTAGCGACCTAGCAGAGTGAGGGAGCCTGAACCAATTAAAGGGTTTTCTCCACCCCATACATATTCTTAAATAATGGGTTCAAATGGGGGATATTACAGCACACTTTTTTGAAAAGTTGGGTAAAAAGGCAAACAGTTTGCAATTGGTTTTGTATGGTTACTCATGAAAAAATCCAATAGATGCAAGTGACCAACGTGCACAAGAGCATTTGTCCAACATATTTTCATGATCCCTTTGCCCACAATATGTTCAAGTATTAAAACATCTTCACGCTGGCTGTGCCTATACATTTCCCTACTGGCTGAACCAATATATGTCAGTATTCCCATATAAGAACATGATCATGTTTGCTTTGCACATAATGGCACTAATGAGACTATAAGAAAATGTGTCCACATTCTGCCAATATATGTCAATATCCCCTCAACATAATCCTGTTGGCTTTACCAAAATGCATGCCACGATGTGAAAATAAATCCAAACTGACTGCACCAAAATGCCAGCCTAGCTGCATAATAACACTTATCATGCTTGCTTTTTTTTTAAAGATGCCCATTACAAAATGTCATACCACAATAAAAATGGCCAGATTGGCTGCATTAAAATGCCTATCTAGCTACATAATAACACTTATCATGCTTTCTTTATTGAAGATGCCAATACAAAATGCCACCCCACATTTGACAGGCCGATGAATACGTCATTCATAGCTATGGCCCCTCTCCCGCCCCAATATCACATTGGTGAGAAATGTTACACACTTAGATGACCATACCTGCCTTATCCCAGAAAGATATGGGAGGAATTGAACCTGATGTAACTAAAGATAATAAGAATAAGTAAACTCACTGTTAACTGACACACGTGCATGCAATAGATACAAAGCAAATATGCACTCACCATGAAGAAATGCAGACACTTGGTCAAACGTGCATCTTTACACAAAGAATATCACTTGCCACCATAAAGACCCGAAAAACATACAATAAGCAGTGAATAAGCTGAAATGCACCACAAATGATATACATATACAACTTACTAACAGAAATACAACATAATAGGCAGCCATCTTTTCTAAAATGGAAACTGCAGCACGCATTAAAATGAATGAAGGCCTTGACACTTCATGTAAACTCAAACTGCTGAATTTACTGAAATACAGATTTGTGTAGAGCACAGACAGTAGCTGCGAGGTCCCTGCCAAGGTTACATTAGGGAGTGCACAGATGGTTCAGGAAGGAACACAAGGTTATAATTCCCAAGGCTCAAGACCTATTTCTCTCAGACTAATTGAAGAACAACCAGCCTTTGAATGCCAGGTGCTGTCTAATTGTAAGCTAAAACTGCAGAAGAATGGATCAACCAAGTATCTAGTGGTCAGCAAATCAAGAACACTTGCATTCATATTAGCTAAAATCTCAATAAATGTGGGGTGAAATAATTCAGAACATGATCCTCTCACATGTGACCCATAATTGAGGTACAGTGTCTATTAATTAGCCCCAGACACAGATAAACACCAGCCTCATCTCCCCATATATTCCCAGACATGCAGCGCCTGTCAAGGCCAACTACAAATAGGTTACTCTGGCTTGTGGCCTAGGAATGAGGGATAGTATATTATTTAATTGAAAGGAAAGCAGTTCCTGGAATTCTCTTCCCTACTCCCATTTTAACTCAGGTGGTGATGACCTGTCAATTGCTCAAGGTTGGTCAGTAAGGTGCCAACCAATAGAAACTCTCAATTCTTTGCTGCCCAGTGCATGTTGCATTAACCAATAAAGTAATAAAGGAATGACATGTATTCACAATTATCTATTGACAGATGGTCTCAGGTGGAGCTAACAGTTAGGGTATAGCCAATAAAAAGACTAACCCCCATATCTTTTATATGTATACAATTCCCTAACCAATCCCCGTACCCCATAGGTTTTCGTAACCAAGATTGTAAAATGATGTCAGTTGTGACTTAATTTTGACTTATAATCCATTGTTGTGCCAGAGAAAGGCTGAGAACATCAAGATTGTATCGCTTGTATGCTGTCCCTGCTTTATGTGGATTGTTAATAAAGCGGGCTTTGCCATTTACTTTGATTATTTTGGTTATTGGGTGCAGGATTTCCCAGGCCTACCTTTTCTGCTTAAACTTGTTTTTTCCAGACCACTTTAACACCACAGTAAGAGATGGCTAGACTAGCTGCACCAAAATGCCAGTCTAGCCACGTGATGCTTTATTTATCACAGATGCCCAGTAAAAAATGTCATGCCTTCCCCCTGGACGCATCAGCGTCTGGCACACACACATATTCACATTCATTATGAATGTGATTATGTGTGCCAAGCACTTAACACACGCCAACAATCAACGTGAGCATGTATATATGCGAGGCTCTGTGGGGGCCAGTGAGTGGGCATGGTATTTATCATTAGATATCTATTATAGATGTCCAGTTAAAAACACCATCCCTGTCCCCTGGGCCCCAAAGCACCTCAAAGATGCACACAATCAATGTGATTATGTGTGAATGTGAAGTGCTGGGGGGCACAGGGGGCAGGCATGGTATTTTGTACTAGACATCTATTACAAATGCTAGTCAAAAATAAAATCCCTGTCCCCTGGGCCCACAACACCTAACTGGCACACACAATCAACATGATAATGTGTGTATGGGCACTCCTGGGATGACTAGGGGGCAAACATGGTGTTCTTTACTAGACATCTATCAAAGATGTCTAGTAAAAGAAATACCATCCTTGTCCCTTGTGCCCCACAGTGCCTCAGAAGGAGAGCTGATTTTGGCCGGTGAGGAGGGGGATTGTGCAACAAAGGCATTTTTAAAATGCCATTGTTGTACAACCTTTCTCCTCCACACTTGCCAAAGTCAGCTCCATGGACCAGAACAAACACAAACACACACACGCACACACATACGCATACACACAAACACACAACATTCAAACAGCATGCACTCACTCATTCACACGAGCAACCATCATCACTCATAACACAATCATTCACGCAGAAACGACCCGCTCCAGCCTGCTCTGTCTGTATGTGTGGGGAGGTGCAGCAGTGCCCCCCACACATTCAGACATGAAGTTCCCTAGCCAGCATTTCCAATGGGCTATGCAAGGCAGGCGAAGCAAGCTGTCCCTGGACTTGCATGGCTCATTGAGCTTGCAGGGCTGGGGAACAGAACTGTAAAAGGGAAACCGTGACAGTTCAGCCAGCCCAGGAGCACTCCCTCAACTGGAAAAAGCAGCTGATGAAGCTCTCAGTGTTTCACTGGGCTGGCTCCTCCATAATGGGTGAGGAGGCCGGTGGGTCGATGCCCCCTCGCCCATTATAGACGAGCCACCCCTGCCAAAGGGTTAAAAAGTTGGGACAATTGGAAGAGAATTTGAATGACTTAAAAGTTATGAGAGAGAGAGACCTAACAGGGGATGGAGGGGCCCAAATGGGTGAAGAAGGTGGTGAGGAAACTGTTCGTGCAAGCATACGGTTATGAGAGATGGATAAGGAAAGAACAGGAAATAGAGGAAAGTTAAACGGAGTGGGTAGAGGAAGTGTTGAACGAGGTGGAGAAACATCCGGAAGCTGAAAATCGAGCTGTCAGAAAAAAGTGATGGGGAGACCCTGGTTAACCAGAAGGAAGAAGTAGAAGGAAGTGAAGTGATGGAAACAGAGTATACTAATGGACCTGTGATGAAGGTAGTACGGAGAGGTATATAATGGATTTTGGTGATTGGAAGGTAGTAGATATGAAGACAATAAATGGCTACCCCAAAAAAGGTAGCTAAAGGTGGAAAAAAGCTTGGTGTGGGCCAAAAATGAGACAAGATGCCATAAAGCAGAGAAGAACTGGAGACGGGTGGCTGCAGAGGGGAAGGAATAGGGGAATTGAATGAGAACCTTCACAGTTTTAGGTCAGCCTCTGGCTACAATCCATCTTGGAAGGCCCACCACTCATGTCTGCAGAATCTACGCATAGGCTCCAAGCATGGATCTAACACTTGGGACTGAGAACCAAAGAGAAAAGAACCTGAGAAGTTTAGGAAACAGGCTGCATGGACTCTTAAACATGGGAGACATCCCCCAGGAGAAGAAACGCTATAAACTATCAGAAATATGATTCTGGCACCCTTTAAAACTCAGGAATTTGAGCTCACAGTTTTTAGTGTGGATTTCACAGGTGACACTCGGCTCTAGACTTAATTAACACTGGCAGAACCTTTCTAAAACACTTTAATTGCATGGGAGACGCTTTCTTTTGGATACATTTTCCCAGAACACTACTCCACCAAGGAGGAGAATCATTCTGACAACTTTTACATTATTTCAGATACTATTTGTTTATTTTGACCCATCCTGTACCCATCTAGTAATAAAACCCTTTCTTAACCTGATTGCCTAGTCTGGCCTGTTTGTCTATTAATGTCAGTTGTGTGACATTTACTATTACAATAGCAGGGCAAAGCATGTTGGAATGCAGTGAAAACAATAGGAATGGGTGAACTGCAATACTGGTGCCTGGCACATCAGAGTTTGAGAGGTCTCAAAAACTACCAGGCCCCATATGTGTTACCATTAGGGCTTTATTCAAATCTGTGCTGCAAATAATTGATAGTTGGGGTGATTGTGACACTTCTCTCCACCACAATATATAAGCTGGTTTGGATATTTGATAATAGTGGGCAAAGGGGATCGCCAAATCGTGCAGCGAATGTGAGCTAATGGGAACACATTTGATCTTTGCATCACTTCCGAAAGTGTTGTTGATATTTTGCAGGCAATTCCGACACATTTCCTAATTTAAAAATGTGCTGTCATTTAAAATCTTTCCAGAGCCTTCTAAGTCACTAACTGATGCTGAGTCAACTTATTCCTGACATTATAAAATGACTTGAAAGGTTCTATGCATGGTTAGGGAGCCCTCATCACCATCAGCTGTAGCTGCTGCTGCTGCATCCGTAAAAAAAAGTGAGGGTATGGTTTTATGTCATTCTTTAACAGTGATGGTACCCCACTCCGTAGATGTTCTATTAAACAGAACACGGACATATCTCACATCAGCTCGACTACCAAGGTACAAGCTGATTCTATTTGCTCCGCATATCCAAATTAAGCGATGTTGCTCATTACATCCGGCTAAACTATTGCCTCTCTGAAAAGAAACAGACTGTAGTGACAAGATTTCACATAACTGCCTCTATACTACAGAGCAAGGAATAGATAATTGATACACCTTTAAAGAATCTGCAAGGGGAGCTGTTCTGCGATGGCTCCTGCTTTAAACTTCCTGATGGTACAGCCACTGCTGCTTATCCAATCACAACATTGAGCACTATTGTGGAAACTAAACGAATTCCGCATAATTCTGTGCAGGCCACAGAAATTATTGTGTTAACTAGAGCTTGTGAAATTTCTGAAGGGCTTAGTGTAAATATATATACAGACAGCCAATGCGCACACCTTCTGGGTAGTACATAACTTTGGCCAACTATGGGCTGAGAGAGGATTCTTGACCTCACAGGGAACAAAAATTCAGCATGGTACTTTAATAGTCTGGTTGCTTTCAGCACTTGCGCTTCCTACATAGTTATCAATAATGAAGTGTGCTGCACACCAGAAAGTGACGGATGATGTGGGAAAAGGAAACGCTTTGCTGACAGAATAGCCAAAAAGACTGCTACCGATCTGCATTCAAAAATGTATGTGTCAATCGAACGAGAGGGGTCACTGACACCTGTATGATGGACGAAGAGATTAGCTGTATCAAAAAAATTCAGGCTGAAGCTACTCCAGAAGAAATCAAACAGTTGGTTGAGGGTCTAGCGGGTCTAGGTGATGGGGGTTGTTGGTTGGATACTGATGCCACTGCTATGGTCACTATGGCTCATGGCCCAAAACACATATGTGCCAAAAAGATTTGTCAACAGTTAGATCCTGTCTGGCATAATACTAATATTCAGAAAACTGCTGAACGTTTTGTCCAAAGTTGCATGATATGCTTGCAACATAACATTGGGGAGGGGACACCGATACCAAAGGGCAGTTTTGGTCCCCCCTCCATGCCTTTTGAGGTGATCCATATTGATTTTATTGGGATGGAGCATTGTCAAAACTATAAATATGTTTTAGTTGTAATTTGTGCCTTTAATAAATGGGTTGAGGCTTTTCCACTAAAAGATGCCACAGTATTGTCAACGGCAAAGACCATGCTTAAGGAATATTTTCCTAGGTTTGGTTTGCCGAGAGTCATTTGGTCTGATAATGGGCCACATTTTATTGCTGCTGTCATCCTGCAAGTATGCATGGGATTTGTGGGATGTTTTTACCCATACATCCGAGCCCTACCTCAAAAACTGTGCAGTACTGACATGGAAAACATCATGATGGCCAGAGCTTCCCAGAAAATGCACAGGGAAATGCATGAAGAATAGGCTGCCACTCATTTTTGCCGATGTTATGGGCACAGAAGGGCACTGCCTAAAACCACCATTGGGCTACCCACACAGTAGTCTGAAACCATTGGGAATGGCAATGCTGATTTCCAAAAGCAACCTAGAATTGTGGGGAATTCATTTTCTTAAATCCCAAAAATGGGTGCATTACCAGTACTCACCACTATCAGAAAGCCGGCGGTTTAAAACAACACCAGACTTTTTTCTCTTTTGGTGTAAAACTGAATAAATGAACCCAAAGCATCTCATCGATGCATCAAGAACAATTAGTTAAGGGAGCAACCCACTGAGTGGGGCACACCCTAGATGCAATTTTCTGGACATGAAACCTAGTTACAAATGCATCCCTAAATTCACATTCTCTGGAGCGACCACCTGATGATATTTTCCATGATCCTTGCTCCTGCACGAATACAGAAAACCCACCCAAAGAAAAGAAACTGGAAATCCCTTGACACCAAAGATCTGAACACCAGCATGAAAATCACAACCACCAAACACCCTATTGTACACACTCCCCATAGAAGAAAGAACTGAGACATTCAAAAAACTGAGCATGGTAGCTCTAGATGCTGTTACACAGACGTAAGAAGCTTTCACCCCGCACAAAAGAAAATGGGCACCAGATGGTTCACGGCTCACCTCATAGCCCTGAAGAAAACAAATAAGAAACTGGAACAAGCATGGAGGAAAGACTACAATGAATGGGACATGAATTGCATACCAGAAAGAGATACAACAATATAAAGCCAATAAAGCCAAAATCCTGAACAGCGATACACAACAACACTGTAGGGAACGTATCCCAAAATCATGCAACACCTAGAAAGAGATGTTCAGCATCATCAATGAGATAAAAAACTTGACTGCTTGCAATAACACACTGACTCGCTCGCAGAAACTATGTGATGACCTTCCAAATCACTTCAAAAACAAGACCAAAAACAACCAACAAGCCATCAACACTATGCCCAAGGACACAAGCAACAACCTTGCCAACACCCCAACTCCACAAGCAACCACAAGTCTAAGCTGCTTCACACCAATTACATCAGAAGCCTTCACTAAACTAGTGAGGGAAAGTAGGAAAACTGGATTGCCAGTAGACCTTTGCCCACCAGACATCTACAAGATTATCCTTAGCAAAGATACACCTGTAGAATATCTCTGCAACCTCATAAACCACCCACTTGCAACAGGAAATGTACCAAGGAGTTTCAAATCGGCACACATTAAGTCGCTTCTTAACGATTCATCAGGAAACAAACAACCCTACCAACTACCAATCTTTTTTTTAACCATCACCTATCCAGTAAAACATATGTAAATGGGGACATCTTATAACATGTAGAAACCAACCATCTACAGGACCAGGCACAAGTTGGCTTCAGACCCATGAGAGGAATGGGATCAGCACTGCTCTCCATTTTGGATGACCTAAACGACTCCAACATCACTTCACCAGTAATCCTGCTAGGCCTTTAAGCAGCATTTGACACAGTTGATCATGTAACGCTCATCAAAAGATCCTAGAAATAGGGATTAGCAACACTGCACTACTATGGATAAAGTCCTTCATGACAAAAAGAACGCAGACCATCTGGTTATCTCCCTTCAGCTGAGCACCGTGCACACCAGCCTGCGGTGTTCCAAAAGGGATGACCATCTACCTTTCAATATTTACATGACTCACTCATGAAACGCATCAAAAGACATGGACTCAGTTGCTCCAACTATGCACATGCAACATCCCCTTGACCCAACAACACATACCATGGCCTACTGAAATGGGATGTCACGTTTTCCCTTGGAATTACCTGGCTAGCTTCCTACCGTGGCATTTGTCACCTGTGATTGAGAAGGAGAAACTTAGCACCCTACAAATGCGACAAGTAAATCAAGGCTGTGACTTAGAAGTTTGGTAGACGTCTTCACTGTGCCTAAGTGCACACACCTTTCTGTGCCTGCAACAAATGTATGTATAATTAAGATATGTAGAGAAATGTGGGTTTGTGGATTGTTAGTTCACGCCATGGAACTCGTAGTAAGCATTCTTCCTTCAACCACCTTTTAAGCACATTGAACCCTCAATGGGAACTACCAGTATATGACAGAGTCCTTAAACTGTTACCTCATAAACTGTGCATGTTATGAGCAGAACAAAACAGCATTCAAACAGAATGAATGACATAGCATATTGGCATAACATTCAACAAAATGAATATGGAATCAAATGAATACAATGACTAATAATATGTATGAATATATTTTATTATTTTAAAAAACTATCAATCCCTTCACAGCATATAATTCACAATTCACATTGCTATTATGGGCAGGTGCTGAAAGTAAAACACTTTTCAAATCATCAACAACCAATAAGTGCTCCGTTCATGATGCATCCAATGGGCAAAGCACAATTTCTCTTTGAAATGCCAGAATCAAACAATACCAAATTCAGTCACCGGGATACCTGCAAAATGCTGTTTGCTACCAATCCAAAGGTGAACTAAAACAAACCTACGTATCTAGAGCTAGAGAAATGCAATCTTGTAATGCAAATGTAATAATAGCTAAAGAATCATTCTTTCTTTGCAAACACCCAAAGGTATGAACTATGATAACCAATGGTAAGTAATACACTCTATTTCAGAAATGTATTCAAATCCAAACATGTAATGCTATAATGCAATTTCAGAATGGAATACAATATCAGTAGTGGAAGCTAAATAAAAGGTTAGAGCATTTTCAATTCAAGAATAGCTACTACCCAGCAAATACATGTATTGAATGTCTGCTTCTGAATTCACCACAACGTTACATGTTAATAGATGGGCCTGTCAAGGTGTGACAGGATCTTCAGACTGCTTCCTCAGCTACCCCCATCAGGACAGTCAGCATGCCTGCTTGTCAGTTGGTCAGCTGGCCAATCGGTCAGCTTGCCAGTCTTCTTAAAGAAGGATTGCATACTATTTATTTAACTTTCTGATGAGAACCCACCCCCTGCCAGGAATCTACTTACATGTAATTTGATGGAGATCTCTCTGAGTCTGGTATTCCTAATGCAATCCTACGAAGCAGGCACCTTGGAACCCTGGCCCCAAGGTATGATGTATAACATTTAATTGTTACACCTGTAAATCTTACATTTGGTCAGCTTCAGGTTTGTAAAACAATTGCCAATTTTGTATGGCATATCTGTTTGAAGCAAATGTAACTGCTTTATCTTAACTCCATGCACTTATTGTGGGCCTAGAAAGATGTTGTTGATTAAGTGTTGTCATTCTGCTATCTCCCACAACTTATTTCTTCCCTTTATAAAGGACAAAGCCCCATTAAATAGCTTCTCGTGTGAGCTACTGTAAAATGCCTTTTGGAAGGAATAAAAAACAAAATGTTTTTTTTCCATCTAGTTGCTGGTTCACTCTACACGTTATAATTCAATGCAAAATAATTTGGAAAATTAAGAATATACTCTTAAAGCACATACCACACTAGAGGTAGTTTTGCAAATGTTAAGAAAACTTATTCAGTTTACCTTTCAGCGTTTAACACTTTTTCAGTATTACCTGCTTACTCAAAGCACTTATTTGCATATAGCTCTAACCACTTCGCATCTAGCTTCTAGGCACGATATTATATCTTCAGTATCCGGTCAGGCCTAGGCCAGTTATGTGCACATGTTTCTAGGTTTAAGGGAATGAGGGGAATGCTGACATGAAATAGCATCTCGTGTGCTATTTTACCCCCTGCAGGGCAGAATGGGTCCTACCACATGATAGAGAAACAGACAGGAAACTTCCAAAGTATTTAAAAATCTCGGAATTTGAATGGACAACAACCTAACACTAGACCCGCAAGTCAATGCAGTAGTGAGGAAATGCTTCTTCCGTCTACGCACAATTAGACAGATACTACTTTTTCTCACCCTCCCACATAGAACACTTGCCATTTTCTGACTCTTCATGTCAAGAATAGACTATGCCAACAGCATCTACCTCAGAATGCCAGATTACCTTCCCTGAAAATTGGAACGGATACAGAAAGCAGTAGCTAAACTATTCCTCCGGTTGACTAAGAGAGAAAACAGCACACCAGCGCTAAGATCCCTACCTGGCTACCAGTCGAAAAAAGATCTACGAAGTCAGAGAGCAATCCACGGCCAAGGAGCAGTATTCCTGCAAGAAAAAGTCTCCATCTCCAGACCAAAACAAACCGAGATCCAGCAATGACATTCACCTAGAACCCAAACTATATTTAAAAACAAAATATGGAGGATCAGCCTTCTCATATATCTCATCAAACTTTGGAACTCACTCTCCAAGAATATACACACATTGGAAAAACACCCGACCTTTCGGAAGTCACTAAAAACCTGATCTTTAATTTGCAAACCTAAAAACAAAGGGATCTATGTGATCCCTGCGTGCCAAAATGACCACAAACGGAAATTCTTAAAACATAAATGCAGGCAGGCAGTGATCACACAGATCCCACATCTGTGGTATAATGCCACAATTCCGTCCTTGCGACTGCGGGAGACACCCCTGCAACCCCCAATCCGCTTATCGATGTATAGGGAGTGGGAGACACCCGTACAACCCCCGATCCCCTTGCACAGTATTATGGGAATTCGACATTTTTGTTTTGTGCTAAATGCTCAGTAAACATATATTCAGTATTTTTTTCAGTATTTTGTAGTGCTACCAAAACAAAGCATGGTCTAAGAGTAACGCCCAACCTCGATAGAAAAAGATCCATAACAAATGATAGGATCACTGTTGGCATTCCGGATCAACTCAACAAAACTGGACAGGATCAACGCAAGAAAACAAAAGATCGCTAACCACTGCATAAGTGACTTCAGTCAAAATCAAACAACCTATGCAACACCATCTTAAGGATCTCCCCATCCGTACTATTCACCAACTCTAAAATCTTACAGCAAAATGCACACCTCCTCCAAGAACTCACTCAATCCCAACATGCACACATTCCAACACTACGCCACAGGCACACAAAACAACCTATACAGACTCACACACCAGAACACCAACTCACCCTTACCACCTAAAAGCAAACCGAACACACAGTGATCGTTTTCTCCAAACTGCAACCACCAACAGCACTCTTGCGCTCTTCATTTCCACCCACTTGTAACTCCTCCTTTTTTTCTTTTCAGATCTGCCTGAGTGCCAGGAGACCATGAAAATGGCAGCAGTGTGCGGTGTAAATCACATTAACTTACCATGTGAATATGATGCTAAGGTGTGCCAATGTGCATGCACTTGAAAATATGCTCACAATAACTTGCACTAGAATGCTACCTGTTTTTGGTTAGGAAAGATGTGTGCTTGATTCGTAACGCATAGAATTTCATCCATCCTGGGAGAATGGTTTTAGGGTTTTATTAAACAGATATTAGTTCGCCTTCCCGTTCACTTGGCATATTAAGCCCAACTGTCACAAGATCCTTTTTTTTATACTATGTAGTCTTGAGCAAGGGGTTGCATGAAATCTATGTCTGAATCAATTTCTGTGTGAATAGAACTGGCACAATTAAATGTACTCTCACAATTTAATTAAATTTAAGTATCTCAGACCGTCACTATATCAAACTCATCTTCATTAGGCCATGGTACAGGGCCCTCAAACCTTACGGTACTTTTTAAATATCACTTGTTAAATGCTACCATGTCAATGCTGGGAAATGTTCACTGTGTTATACAGCACCCAGCACAGAGAAAGCATTTTTGTATTTATTTCAATGAAATCTCCCTCAGCCTTAAATACAGTGAAATCAGGATCTAACTCACACTAGCAAACTACAATATCCCATTCTCTTCCTTTGAATAATAATTTGTCAACCCCTCACTCTATGTGTATACGAATGCTGTGTTTTTTAAAATATATAAACTCAAGACTCAATGGGTCATCATATAATTAAATGCATAGTGCATTTTACAAATATTATACTAAGCTATTGTATTTAGAAAGAGCGCCCCCTAGTGTCAACTAACACTCCAATTGCCTTGCACCCCAGGTGCTAATCGGGATAATAGCTTCAGGACACTTAACCAATTACATGTGGGGAGTTTTCATACTGACATTTGAAATGTTTCTTTTGAGGCATGGATTCAGGAGAAACTGAAGTGTTCGCAGGAAAGTCTTAGTCAGCAGAGCCCTCCTTGTCTATTCTATGAAGTCAGGACTACCTCATAGCATCCGTTAGCATCTGCACTCTAAGCTTATTGCCCATTGAAGCTTCCATGGCCTCTGGACGTCCCAGTTGATGGCCCACTTGTTGCTCAAATCTGAAAGATGCTTTCACCATCCCTGCAGGTTTGTCCTACATTGTGTCAGGTTTTGGCAAGTGATCCCCGGATATTGTTTCTTCCAGAATCAAAATGTTCAAGGTTACCTTAAATTGGTTTGCATCTATGCACCACCTTTGTCTGCATCTCATGGAAAACTAAACAGAAAGGTATTAGTATACACACAAATTATTAACATGCCCTACTCTAGGCATAATATGCACCATAAATTACGAGCAGGCGTATGCTTGTAACCTATCCAGTTTTGCCCCATTTATTGTAAATCCATTTGACTTCTGGTCTCTGTGACAAAATGACCTGGATAACCACAATTGTGGGTGGTAAGGTCTGCAAGTGGGCCATGTATAACAAGCTAAATTAGACTGAGCTCAGGGTCAGTATGGGAAGGATCCCAGGGCTGATCACACCATGACATAAATGATAGGCAGCATTCCTGGGGTGCTGCAGCACTGGTATTCTTGGCTCCCCTTGCGATGCTGCTGAAACCGTTTTGAATCTACCAAAGGAAAGAGGGGGCCTTAAGCTAGACCAAGGAGTTCCATAGAAAACCACCTATTCTCTATGTCGGAGGCATAAAGGGAAGGCGGGATCTGGGAACTTCAATATCCTGGACGTGTATCTGAAAGGCCCAGAGCATTATGATTCCTAAGTTTTCTGTATCAATCTACTACACCTGATTTCTATTCCACCCGAGCAAGGCTGGTGTAAGGAGGAGACTGAAGGCTGCTGGGAGGACTTGGGAGGTAGGGTAAGAGCAGACCCAAAAGGTAGGGAGTCAGGAGACCCAGTGCTCTGGGTGAAGGAGGGCCCAGGAGATTAATGAAAGGAAGGTCCAAAAATGGCATGGAATGGGGAGCAGTTGGACAACTTGCACAGTACCCAAATGGGTGAATAAGGATCCCAAAGGGGTTAAGAATGTGGGAGCATAACGAGTGAATTGGGAAACTATGATTGTAATAAAAGAACTGCCCAAAGGGCTGAAGAAGGTACCTAACGTGATGATGAAGGTAGGAGGATAAGGAGTTAATTGGGGAACTATAAATGTAATAATAGAAGTTGCCAAAGGGGTGACGAAGGGGCCCAAAGGGCAGTGGCGGCTGGTGATTTATTTAGTGGAAGGGTGTAAATATTTTCTCCAAATATCTTTTAGCGACCTAGCAGAGTGAGGGAGCCTGAACCAATTAAAGGGTTTTCTCCACCCCATACATATTCTTAAATAATGGGTTCAAATGGGGGATATTACAGCACACTTTTTTGAAAAGTTGGGTAAAAAGGCAAACAGTTTGCAATTGGTTTTGTATGGTTACTCATGAAAAAATCCAATAGATGCAAGTGACCAACGTGCACAAGAGCATTTGTCCAACATATTTTCATGATCCCTTTGCCCACAATATGTTCAAGTATTAAAACATCTTCACGCTGGCTGTGCCTATACATTTCCCTACTGGCTGAACCAATATATGTCAGTATTCCCATATAAGAACATGATCATGTTTGCTTTGCACATAATGGCACTAATGAGACTATAAGAAAATGTGTCCACATTCTGCCAATATATGTCAATATCCCCTCAACATAATCCTGTTGGCTTTACCAAAATGCATGCCACGATGTGAAAATAAATCCAAACTGACTGCACCAAAATGCCAGCCTAGCTGCATAATAACACTTATCATGCTTGCTTTTTTTTTAAAGATGCCCATTACAAAATGTCATACCACAATAAAAATGGCCAGATTGGCTGCATTAAAATGCCTATCTAGCTACATAATAACACTTATCATGCTTTCTTTATTGAAGATGCCAATACAAAATGCCACCCCACATTTGACAGGCCGATGAATACGTCATTCATAGCTATGGCCCCTCTCCCGCCCCAATATCACATTGGTGAGAAATGTTACACACTTAGATGACCATACCTGCCTTATCCCAGAAAGATATGGGAGGAATTGAACCTGATGTAACTAAAGATAATAAGAATAAGTAAACTCACTGTTAACTGACACACGTGCATGCAATAGATACAAAGCAAATATGCACTCACCATGAAGAAATGCAGACACTTGGTCAAACGTGCATCTTTACACAAAGAATATCACTTGCCACCATAAAGACCCGAAAAACATACAATAAGCAGTGAATAAGCTGAAATGCACCACAAATGATATACATATACAACTTACTAACAGAAATACAACATAATAGGCAGCCATCTTTTCTAAAATGGAAACTGCAGCACGCATTAAAATGAATGAAGGCCTTGACACTTCATGTAAACTCAAACTGCTGAATTTACTGAAATACAGATTTGTGTAGAGCACAGACAGTAGCTGCGAGGTCCCTGCCAAGGTTACATTAGGGAGTGCACAGATGGTTCAGGAAGGAACACAAGGTTATAATTCCCAAGGCTCAAGACCTATTTCTCTCAGACTAATTGAAGAACAACCAGCCTTTGAATGCCAGGTGCTGTCTAATTGTAAGCTAAAACTGCAGAAGAATGGATCAACCAAGTATCTAGTGGTCAGCAAATCAAGAACACTTGCATTCATATTAGCTAAAATCTCAATAAATGTGGGGTGAAATAATTCAGAACATGATCCTCTCACATGTGACCCATAATTGAGGTACAGTGTCTATTAATTAGCCCCAGACACAGATAAACACCAGCCTCATCTCCCCATATATTCCCAGACATGCAGCGCCTGTCAAGGCCAACTACAAATAGGTTACTCTGGCTTGTGGCCTAGGAATGAGGGATAGTATATTATTTAATTGAAAGGAAAGCAGTTCCTGGAATTCTCTTCCCTACTCCCATTTTAACTCAGGTGGTGATGACCTGTCAATTGCTCAAGGTTGGTCAGTAAGGTGCCAACCAATAGAAACTCTCAATTCTTTGCTGCCCAGTGCATGTTGCATTAACCAATAAAGTAATAAAGGAATGACATGTATTCACAATTATCTATTGACAGATGGTCTCAGGTGGAGCTAACAGTTAGGGTATAGCCAATAAAAAGACTAACCCCCATATCTTTTATATGTATACAATTCCCTAACCAATCCCCGTACCCCATAGGTTTTCGTAACCAAGATTGTAAAATGATGTCAGTTGTGACTTAATTTTGACTTATAATCCATTGTTGTGCCAGAGAAAGGCTGAGAACATCAAGATTGTATCGCTTGTATGCTGTCCCTGCTTTATGTGGATTGTTAATAAAGCGGGCTTTGCCATTTACTTTGATTATTTTGGTTATTGGGTGCAGGATTTCCCAGGCCTACCTTTTCTGCTTAAACTTGTTTTTTCCAGACCACTTTAACACCACAGTAAGAGATGGCTAGACTAGCTGCACCAAAATGCCAGTCTAGCCACGTGATGCTTTATTTATCACAGATGCCCAGTAAAAAATGTCGTGCCTTCCCCCTGGACGCATCAGCGTCTGGCACACACACATATTCACATTCATTATGAATGTGATTATGTGTGCCAAGCACTTAACACACGCCAACAATCAACGTGAGCATGTATATATGCGAGGCTCTGTGGGGGCCAGTGAGTGGGCATGGTATTTATCATTAGATATCTATTATAGATGTCCAGTTAAAAACACCATCCCTGTCCCCTGGGCCCCAAAGCACCTCAAAGATGCACACAATCAATGTGATTATGTGTGAATGTGAAGTGCTGGGGGGCACAGGGGGCAGGCATGGTATTTTGTACTAGACATCTATTACAAATGCTAGTCAAAAATAAAATCCCTGTCCCCTGGGCCCACAACACCTAACTGGCACACACAATCAACATGATAATGTGTGTATGGGCACTCCTGGGATGACTAGGGGGCAAACATGGTGTTCTTTACTAGACATCTATCAAAGATGTCTAGTAAAAGAAATACCATCCTTGTCCCTTGTGCCCCACAGTGCCTCAGAAGGAGAGCTGATTTTGGCCGGTGAGGAGGGGGATTGTGCAACAAAGGCATTTTTAAAATGCCATTGTTGTACAACCTTTCTCCTCCACACTTGCCAAAGTCAGCTCCATGGACCAGAACAAACACAAACACACACACGCACACACATACGCATACACACAAACACACAACATTCAAACAGCATGCACTCACTCATTCACACGAGCAACCATCATCACTCATAACACAATCATTCACGCAGAAACGACCCGCTCCAGCCTGCTCTGTCTGTATGTGTGGGGAGGTGCAGCAGTGCCCCCCACACATTCAGACATGAAGTTCCCTAGCCAGCATTTCCAATGGGCTATGCAAGGCAGGCGAAGCAAGCTGTCCCTGGACTTGCATGGCTCATTGAGCTTGCAGGGCTGGGGAACAGAACTGTAAAAGGGAAACCGTGACAGTTCAGCCAGCCCAGGAGCACTCCCTCAACTGGAAAAAGCAGCTGATGAAGCTCTCAGTGTTTCACTGGGCTGGCTCCTCCATAATGGGTGAGGAGGCCGGTGGGTCGATGCCCCCTCGCCCATTATAGACGAGCCACCCCTGCCAAAGGGTTAAAAAGTTGGGACAATTGGAAGAGAATTTGAATGACTTAAAAGTTATGAGAGAGAGAGACCTAACAGGGGATGGAGGGGCCCAAATGGGTGAAGAAGGTGGTGAGGAAACTGTTCGTGCAAGCATACGGTTATGAGAGATGGATAAGGAAAGAACAGGAAATAGAGGAAAGTTAAACGGAGTGGGTAGAGGAAGTGTTGAACGAGGTGGAGAAACATCCGGAAGCTGAAAATCGAGCTGTCAGAAAAAAGTGATGGGGAGACCCTGGTTAACCAGAAGGAAGAAGTAGAAGGAAGTGAAGTGATGGAAACAGAGTATACTAATGGACCTGTGATGAAGGTAGTACGGAGAGGTATATAATGGATTTTGGTGATTGGAAGGTAGTAGATATGAAGACAATAAATGGCTACCCCAAAAAAGGTAGCTAAAGGTGGAAAAAAGCTTGGTGTGGGCCAAAAATGAGACAAGATGCCATAAAGCAGAGAAGAACTGGAGACGGGTGGCTGCAGAGGGGAAGGAATAGGGGAATTGAATGAGAACCTTCACAGTTTTAGGTCAGCCTCTGGCTACAATCCATCTTGGAAGGCCCACCACTCATGTCTGCAGAATCTACGCATAGGCTCCAAGCATGGATCTAACACTTGGGACTGAGAACCAAAGAGAAAAGAACCTGAGAAGTTTAGGAAACAGGCTGCATGGACTCTTAAACATGGGAGACATCCCCCAGGAGAAGAAACGCTATAAACTATCAGAAATATGATTCTGGCACCCTTTAAAACTCAGGAATTTGAGCTCACAGTTTTTAGTGTGGATTTCACAGGTGACACTCGGCTCTAGACTTAATTAACACTGGCAGAACCTTTCTAAAACACTTTAATTGCATGGGAGACGCTTTCTTTTGGATACATTTTCCCAGAACACTACTCCACCAAGGAGGAGAATCATTCTGACAACTTTTACATTATTTCAGATACTATTTGTTTATTTTGACCCATCCTGTACCCATCTAGTAATAAAACCCTTTCTTAACCTGATTGCCTAGTCTGGCCTGTTTGTCTATTAATGTCAGTTGTGTGACATTTACTATTACAATAGCAGGGCAAAGCATGTTGGAATGCAGTGAAAACAATAGGAATGGGTGAACTGCAATACTGGTGCCTGGCACATCAGAGTTTGAGAGGTCTCAAAAACTACCAGGCCCCATATGTGTTACCATTAGGGCTTTATTCAAATCTGTGCTGCAAATAATTGATAGTTGGGGTGATTGTGACACTTCTCTCCACCACAATATATAAGCTGGTTTGGATATTTGATAATAGTGGGCAAAGGGGATCGCCAAATCGTGCAGCGAATGTGAGCTAATGGGAACACATTTGATCTTTGCATCACTTCCGAAAGTGTTGTTGATATTTTGCAGGCAATTCCGACACATTTCCTAATTTAAAAATGTGCTGTCATTTAAAATCTTTCCAGAGCCTTCTAAGTCACTAACTGATGCTGAGTCAACTTATTCCTGACATTATAAAATGACTTGAAAGGTTCTATGCATGGTTAGGGAGCCCTCATCACCATCAGCTGTAGCTGCTGCTGCTGCATCCGTAAAAAAAAGTGAGGGTATGGTTTTATGTCATTCTTTAACAGTGATGGTACCCCACTCCGTAGATGTTCTATTAAACAGAACACGGACACATCTCACATCAGCTCGACTACCAAGGTACAAGCTGATTCTATTTGCTCCGCATATCCAAATTAAGCGATGTTGCTCATTACATCCGGCTAAACTATTGCCTCTCTGAAAAGAAACAGACTGTAGTGACAAGATTTCACATAACTGCCTCTATACTACAGAGCAAGTAATAGATAATTGATACACCTTTAAAGAATCTGCAAGGGGAGCTGTTCTGCGATGGCTCCTGCTTTAAACTTCCTGATGGTACAGCCACTGCTGCTTATCCAATCACAACATTGAGCACTATTGTGGAAACTAAACGAATTCCGCATAATTCTGTGCAGGCCACAGAAATTATTGTGTTAACTAGAGCTTGTGAAATTTCTGAAGGGCTTAGTGTAAATATATATACAGACAGCCAATGCGCACACCTTCTGGGTAGTACATAACTTTGGCCAACTATGGGCTGAGAGAGGATTCTTGACCTCACAGGGAACAAAAATTCAGCATGGTACTTTAATAGTCTGGTTGCTTTCAGCACTTGCGCTTCCTACATAGTTATCAATAATGAAGTGTGCTGCACACCAGAAAGTGACGGATGATGTGGGAAAAGGAAACGCTTTGCTGACAGAATAGCCAAAAAGACTGCTACCGATCTGCATTCAAAAATGTATGTGTCAATCGAACGAGAGGGGTCACTGACACCTGTATGATGGACGAAGAGATTAGCTGTATCAAAAAAATTCAGGCTGAAGCTACTCCAGAAGAAATCAAACAGTTTGTTGAGGGTCTAGCGGGTCTAGGTGATGGGGGTTGTTGGTTGGATACTGATGCCACTGCTATGGTCACTATGGCTCATGGCCCAAAACACATATGTGCCAAAAAGATTTGTCAACAGTTAGATCCTGTCTGGCATAATACTAATATTCAGAAAACTGCTGAACGTTTTGTCCAAAGTTGCATGATATGCTTGCAACATAACATTGGGGAGGGGACACCGATACCAAAGGGCAGTTTTGGTCCCCCCTCCATGCCTTTTGAGGTGATCCATATTGATTTTATTGGGATGGAGCATTGTCAAAACTATAAATATGTTTTAGTTGTAATTTGTGCCTTTAATAAATGGGTTGAGGCTTTTCCACTAAAAGATGCCACAGTATTGTCAACGGCAAAGACCATGCTTAAGGAATATTTTCCTAGGTTTGGTTTGCCGAGAGTCATTTGGTCTGATAATGGGCCACATTTTATTGCTGCTGTCATCCTGCAAGTATGCATGGGATTTGTGGGATGTTTTTACCCATACATCCGAGCCCTACCTCAAAAACTGTGCAGTACTGACATGGAAAACATCATGATGGCCAGAGCTTCCCAGAAAATGCACAGGGAAATGCATGAAGAATAGGCTGCCACTCATTTTTGCCGATGTTATGGGCACAGAAGGGCACTGCCTAAAACCACCATTGGGCTACCCACACAGTAGTCTGAAACCATTGGGAATGGCAATGCTGATTTCCAAAAGCAACCTAGAATTGTGGGGAATTCATTTTCTTAAATCCCAAAAATGGGTGCATTACCAGTACTCACCACTATCAGAAAGCCGGCGGTTTAAAACAACACCAGACTTTTTTCTCTTTTGGTGTAAAACTGAATAAATGAACCCAAAGCAGGCCAAAGAAAGACTTATTGAGAGGTGGATCCAATGTAAAGTTATATTCTGAAGTGACTTGAAGGTTTATAACAAGACTGGCTGAGCTGTGGATTTCAGCAGTTTAAGTAAATTTGGACTGAAAGACACTAAAAATCTAAATGTTTAAAAGAAATGAGTGACCTACTTTGAGTGTCACATAGGTTGCAATTGTTTAAATGTCATAGTTTAAACTTAGAATCAGCATTTTAGCTGCATATGTAAAAATTGGTAGTTTTATTTGAATGCAGAAAACTGGGTAACTAAAAGTGACATTAGCTGGGGCCTGGCTTAAGGAACTGAATTCTGCCCACCAGCTACCCCCGACAGGAGTTGAGACTTGCACAACAGCTGTGTTCCCAGGCCTACCTGCCTTTTGCTGCTCCCACCAAAAGGGATATGACACTTCTCTGATTGAATTACCTGGGCTCTGCAGGAAATTGAACAAAGCCCTGTCCTGACTCAGGCAAATGTTTTATTATGGGGCCGTAAAGGTGGCTTCCTCCTGGAAGGAAAGGGGAGGAGCACTGCATGTGAGAGCAAGCTGGCTTGGCAGAAACTGGGAGGGGGAGAAACTGGAGACAGAGGCTGAGCTTGAAGAAAGTGGAAAGACTGGTTTCTGTACCATGTGACCTGAAAAGACACACCCCTGTAGCCAGAATATGGTTTTAGAAAAAGATGAATAACTCATAGTACGGACTTGTCATAATTATTTAAATGATACCATAATTCTTGTGATTTTTCTGCCCACATTTTAAGAGGTTTTTAGAACCGGTGGCATGATCTGGGGGCAAACTAGCAGTTAAGAGGGGATTACTTAAAATGTCTGCATGTGAAAAGTCTGATACTTCATCAATTAATGCCTGCATGCCTTGCACACATTTGGGTAAATTTGAGTAAGAATCTGATATTGGTAACTTGACCGAAAAGTGAAATATGTTGCCATTTCTCAATGCAAGCTCCCAGGAAGAGCAGATTTGGACAGGGTATACCTCCTGTGATATGTGATGGGTGCATGTAATTTTAAAGAAATGTGTACCTGTGCAAATATGTCTTTTGATCAAATATAGATTGTGTGTAAAGTTGACAGGGGTGGGTTCTCTGTACCATAAACAGACCTCATCATGATGACACTTCATTTCATTCCCCCAATCAAGGGGAAGAGGAGGAAGTGGCCAATGACAAGTGGAGAGGGGCTGGCTAGTGATGCTGCTCACACACCCACTTTCAAAACACATAAAAGCAGACAGACAGGACAGATAGTGACATTCAATTCCATTTGCTGCGGAGCATGCTGCCGGACCATACCACATCCAGAGATCCAGACTTCAAATCCATCAATCTCCAGAGAAAGCTGTGCAGAAAGATCCAGAAGCAGTGCTGTACCCAGAGAGAGCAGAGCTGACCCAGACCACTGTTAGCAGAACCAGAGAGCTGACCCAGATCACTGTGAAGTGCCGAGACCAGACCAGAGTCCAGTCTAAAACCTGACCAGATCCGTGGCGAGGCCCATTCTATTTCTAAATATATTATGAGTACCTAGCAGAACTGTGCAGAACCAATCTCTTAGTTAAAATAATATAATTCAATCTATTTTAATCTAAGTAGAACTGCCTCCTAACTGTCACCTGTCATTTTGTAAAGCTGTCACCTGTCATTTCTAGTTGCTAGCTGTCAATTGTCACTTTGAACTTTAAAATTTCAAATCTGAAAAACGACCTTTACCATATCGCTCATATCTCCGTGACCGTTTGTCTTAGAGACTTGCAGTAACTTTCCTCTGAAAGCTGGGAATCTTGGCTTTTCAACGAACCTAGGACCGCATTCCTATTTCATACACTTTTTCCGCAATCGCGAAAAACGCACTCGCGAATTTACCGCAATTTGCAAATTTCTCCACGTGTGAAAACAACAGTTTCCTTGCTAAAAATTCGTTTGCCTCTTAAGAACCATCCCTGAATCATTGCTAGAGTGAGCCTGGACTAATATTAACTAGATACCACTCACCCTGAACCTCTAGAGGGAATTAAAAGCATTTTAGCATATTTTTCACTTCATTGCCAGCACATATAAAAGCATTTTGGGCCTGTGTTTCAACCTTCTGTAGTCTAAGCTTGCTGGGGTGAACTGAATTACATTTGATTGCATTTCTGAGAACTGTGTGCTCTCCTTCCATTTCCTTGCATTGCATAAATGGGGGAGGGGATTGCCAGAGAAAAGTGATTACATTGTTTTGTTGAAATCATATTGAGTATTTTCTGTATTGCATTTTCATTCAACATTACATCCATCTGAACCCTATAAAGCATTCTCTACCACATTATTCTTCTGTCCCTATTTACCAGTGTTGCTATCTTATCCATCCTATAACCACTCATCATTGATTATAAAGAAGTGTGCTAGTGCCTGACTATCCATTATTGATTACTGCTCAGATTAAGTGTGATATTCAATTATTAATTTATTATAAAGTGTGATATATATATATATATATATTGTTTAAATTATCAAATAAACCTTTAAACTTGCAAAACAGAACTACTTCTTGGCTCAGTGGGGTCAGGGGGATTCCAAGAGAGGGGTGTTATATAGGGGTAGTCATCCAGAACGCATGAACTGGACATAAAGATATATTAATAAGGGTTTCCATTCAGTATCCCAGACTAGGCATTGATTTAGCTGTAGTGTTGAATTGAATCCTCTTACAGATTACAGATTGATAAAATGGTTCCATTCGGCCAGACATGGTCAGGCATGCTCAGAGTGCCGGTCTGGTGGAACGCCATAACGAAATTCTAAAGAACAGAATCGCAAAGGTGTGTGCACATAGCAATTTGGAATTGCCTGATGCTTTGCCAATAGACTTATTATCAATGTGGACGACCGCACAGTCTAAAACAGGGCTCTCCCCCACGAAATTATAATAGGAAGACCAGCAAATATATGGAATGTTCCAAAACCCAAGAAGTTGAAAGACATTGAGTATCCGCTTTTATCTGATTATTGTGACCGGTACACTCAAAACTTGTATTTGATTCATCAACAGGTACGAGCAGCCCTCCCTGTAAAATATGAGGGTCCAGGTCATCAACTCCGACCTGGTCAATGGGTCCTAGTGAATAACTTTGAGAGGGGCTCCTTTTGGCTATGCAAACGGGCGTACAAGTGGCTGGAAACAAGCACTGGATCCACGCGACACACGTGAAGAGGATTTCTTTTCCTCAACCCTATGACAAAGGGGAGGAGAAGGGAATTGGTGATCCTGACGCTCACAACAAGCCTGCTTTGATCGACACCAAAGGTGTCAAGAAAGTCCTTCCTGAGCCTGTGGGGCCTGAGGAAATTGTTGCTTCTTCTTCAATTTCTTCTTCACCGTCGATCGATCTTGTTTCTGCTTCTTCATCTTCTACAGGAAACAACAACACTTTGTTCACCGATCATACCGTACCTGGAGTTGTAAGGTACAATCTGAGACCACGGAACCGTATTTAGAATTAGATTTTTCTGACATTACATTAATGTAAATAGGATAGGAAACTACAGCTATGCTGTGCCCACAAGAAAGACCAATTGCTGGGTATGTTCACATCTGCCACAACATGGGGAAAAGGGACTGGGCTGGTATATACATCCTCTTCCTCTAACTACTGCATGTTATGCTTCGCTTAGGGCTTTATTCTTTGGCCGGTGGAACGATAGTGTCACTGGGAATTTTGATGGAACTAATCTCAACCAATTTGAAAAACGAGTCTTAACACCTTTAGGATGTTCTTTGTTTGCGAATAGGAGCAAACTGAATGTTGCTTCTATTAGGCCTTCTGACAGAATCTCTAGACGTTTATAATCAATGATTACCTTCAAAATGGCTCCTGTAGGTAATAGGGATGCCATGCCTCCTTCCTATACCATCAACCATAGTCCAAAACTCTGTTCCATTCTGCATATAAAGAGACGGTTCCCAACGAATGGGTACATTTGAGGGTTGTATGAATACTGCTATATTAACCAGGGAGGATAGACCTTTGTATGTTGGACATCCTGTTTACTTTGTGGTAATGAGGCATATCCGTGGTTACCCAGAGACTGGGAGGGTACTTGTTATTTGGGTATCATGTTACCAGGAGTATATGTCGCCACTACTGCTGAAGTCTCAAAAACTCGTCCCAGGCAGGATGAGGATGGTGACACTCCTTCACAAATTCTGGTTGACGTTGCCAAATCCTTCGTGCCATTCTGGGGACAGATAATACACTCCCAAAATATTAGAAAATTGGCACAGGTTTTGGAGAAAACCATCAATAAGACCACTGACATCCTGTATAACATGACGTTAAAGCAACAGGCTATTAGACTAGTGGCTCTCCAGAATAGGATGGTGCTAGACATCATTCTAGCTGAGCATGGTGGGATATACAAAATGGTGGGATCTGCGTGTTGTGTCTTTGTACCTGATTACTCCCCCACCATATTTGAGGCAATGAAGAAATTACATGTCTTAAGTACTGAAGTACATGTTCCAGAGGGAAACTGGGATATTGGTACATGGTTCTGGGACTTGTTGCGATCTTGGGGCTGGAAAATCTTTGCAGTTCTAATGGTGATCCTTGGCATTGTACTATCTTTCTGTTGTTGTTGTATATAATGTCTGCCTGTCATTTGTTCTATGATAGGAGGAAGTTGTGCACAAGCAATAGGTAAATTAGAACCTAAGATACATATGCCTGAAAAAGCTACTAAATCCTTGGTAATGCAGGATATCGCCATAAAGGAGTTGATGGTGATCAATGTTTTTGAGGATAACGATTCCGGATGTTCTGACGATGATACATTGTCTTCGAATGATGCAAATGTTTGAGTAATGCTCTTGGCTTAGGCCAAAAGGAGGGTTTTTAAAAGTATAATTTGCATAATACCGCCTGATATTAAACGTTGGCCTAAGCGCATTCGCAGCGTACTGTAAATCGCATTTGAATGAACCTGAAAACAGGCTGACTACGCCACCATCTTAACCCCTTCAGTGCCAAGGACGAGCTATCTCGTCCTTGGAATTACTTCTGTAGCGCCAAGGGCGAGATAGCTCGTCCTTTTTGGAACTTTGTTTTGTGTGATCCCTGCCCAGCAGGGATCACACAAAACTGTAATCCAACCCCCAGGCTATGTGAGGGGGAGGTCCCCCCTAACTGCCAGGGACTGGATTACCTTCAGTTTCAGGTCTGCGTGTTTTACGTGAAAGTAATTTTCACCGCAGTAGCCATTTTGGGCTGCTGCAGTGAAAATGCAAGGTGAGTGTTCACCTTTCTCCCCCTCGATCTCCGGATGTATTTCAAGCCGGAGATTGAGGGAGGTGTAAGCATTGCTGGGCTCTGAGAGGGCGCAGAGTGCTCGATCTGCGCCCAGCAATGCCACTGGACCACCAGGGATACGTTTTTGATGTGGGGGGGGAGGCTGCTTACAGTAAGCAGTCCTCTCCCCCCTGGCCCCGAAAGCATGGGGGCACATATATAAAGACCCCTGGGGGCAGACAGCTGACCATCACCCCCAGGGGTGGGGGCATTAAAAAAAACACCAATAAAAAATATGTGATGGGAAGGGGGAGAGGGTTTGGGGGCCCTAGCCACCAGGGATTTTTCCGGGAATGGTGTCATTGGATAGGGGAGATTCTCCCCTTTCCAACAACACCCTGTTTGTAAGCATTGCTGCTCCCGGATCAGGCGCAGGGCGTTCGATCCGGGGGCAGCAATGCATACTAGACACCAGGGATGTGTTTACAGTGCAGGGGGAGGGAGGGGCTGCTTACTAGGTAAGCAGCCCCCTCCCCCCTGAGGCCCCAAAGCATGGGGCCACATGTATTGAGACCCCTGGGGCGGATGGGTGATCATCTGCCCCCAGGGGTGGGGGGCAAAAAAATTATTTTAAAAAAATGATCAAAAGCAGCATGGGGAGGGGGATGGGGACCCCTAGACACCAGGGATTCTTTTTGTGGAGGTGTCATTGGAAAGGGGCGATTTTCCCCTTTCCAATGACACCCTTTTTGTAAGCATTGCTGCTCCCGGATCTGGCGCAGGACGCTCGATCTGGGTGCAGCAATGCCACTAGACACCAGGGATGTCTTTGTAGTATGGGGCGAGGGGGGCTGGTAAGTGGCCCCCTCCCCCGTGGCCCCAAAGCATGGGGCCACATGTATGGAGACCCTTGGGGGCGGATGGGTGACCAACTGCCACCAGGGGTGGGGGAAAAAAAAAAAGATTTCATGGCTGGTGTTGGGGGGAGTACTCCCCCCCACACTGGACCACCAGGGATATTTTTTTATGGAAAGGGGTTGCCCCGCCACCCAAAATGGACTTGGGGGTCATGTCATGCAGCCCTTCCTGGGGGCAGTTATCTGCTCTTAGGAAGGGGCATGTAACGCCAGGGAGGGCTGCATGAGAACCCCCCGTTTATCTGCTCCCAGGGAGGGCTGAATGAGATGCCCCCCTCCTGCATTTGGTGTGGGGGGAGAGGGTCAACCCCCAGTACATTAGAAAATTACCTGGCAGTGTAGGGTGCCCCTCAGCCTCTGCTAAAGGGCAGCCTGCCATTTTGAATTATTTTCTTTGTTTATCAAACTTGCCTGTTTGCCAAACTTGAAAATGGTGGAACACATTTTAGGGGGGGCTGTAGGGCATCCGAAATGGACAGGGAATTTTCCAGTGGGATGGGGCATTGACCCCCCAGCCCCACCCACAATGGAGTTAGTGCCATGTCATGCAGCCCTCCCATGGACAAGATATCTGCTCCCAGGAAGTGACGCCTGAGCCCAGGGAGGAGTGCAGGACAGCCCCAGCCCCTTATCTGCCCCCAGGTAGGGCTACATGAGATGTGCTGCCCCCCCAGTTGGGGTGGGGGTGGAGAGGTGCACCCCCCTTCACATTAGAAAATTCCCCAACGGTGTAGGGTGCCCCTCAGTCCCCGCTAAAGGGCAGCCCACCATTTTGAATTATGTTCTTTGTTTACTTGCCTTGGGGCAGAGAGGCACATTGTTGTGCCAATCTGGCACTGGGGTGCACAAACCTTACTGCCCCACCCGCTGGGGGGCCTGTCCCACAATTTCTGGGGGCCCTCTCCCCCCTACCCCAAATGGAGGGGGGTGTACCTCACGCAGCCATTTTTAGGAGGCCCAGGGAGGCCTGCATGAGGTGCCCCCGCCACCCATTGAGGGTGAGGGGGGAGGGGCCCCACAAAAATTGTGGAACAGGCCCCCCATGGGTGGGGCAGTACGGTTTGGGCACCCCAGGACTAGATTGGTACACCAATGTGCCTCTCTGCGCCAAGGGGAGTTGGGTTGCCAAAGGAAAAAAGTGAAAATGGTGGAACACATTTTAGGGGGTGGGGGGGCTGTGAGGCACCCAAAAGGGACAGGGTATTTTCTAATGGGATGGGGCGTTGACCCCCCAACCCACAATGGAGTGGGTGCCATGTCATGCAGCCCTCCCCGGGACCAGATATCTGCTCCTAGGAAGGGACACCTGAGCCCAGGAGGAGTGCAGGAAAACCCCCCCTATATGCCCCAGGGAGGGCTACATGGGATGCACCACCACTCCAATGGGGGTGGGGTGGAGAGGTGCACCCACCCTTCACATTAGAAAATTCCCCTAGCGGTATAGGGTGCCCCTCAGCCCCTGTTAAAGGTCAGCCTGCCATTTTGAATTATTTTCTTTGTTTACTAAACTTGCCTTGGCGCAGAGGGGCACATTGGTGTGCCAATCTGGCACCGGGGTGCCCAGACCTTACTGCCCCAACCACTGGGGGGCTTGTCCCACAATTTTTGGGGACCCCCTCCAACCACCCCAAATAGAGGTGGGGTGTACCTCACGCAGCCGTTTGTAGGAGGCCCAGGGAGGCCTGCATGAGGTGCCCCCGCCACCCATTTGGGGTGAGGGGGGAGAGGGCCCCCAAAAATTGTGAGAAAGGCCCCCCAGTGGGTGGGGCAGTAAGGTTTGGGCACCCTGGGGCCCGATTGGCATACCAATGTGCGCCTCTGCACCAAGGGGAGTTGGGTTACCAAAGGAAAATGTGAAAATGGTGGAACACATTTTAGGGGGGCTGTGGGGCACCCCAAAGGGACAGGGAATTTTCTAATGGGATGGGGTGTTGCCCCCCCACCTTCCACCCGCAAAGGAGTGGGTGCCATGTCATGCAGCCCTCCCTGGAACCAGAAATCTGCTCCTAGGAAGGGACGCCTGAGCCCAGGGAGGAGTGCAGGACAGCCCCACCCTTATCTTCCCCCGGGGGGGCTACATGAGATGCGCTGCCCCTCCAATTGGGGTGGGGGTGGAGAGGTGCACCCCCCTTCACATTAGAAAATTCTGCAGCGGTGTAGGGTGCCTCTCAGCCCCTGCTAAAGGGAAGCTTGACATTTGGAATGATTTTCTTTGTTTACCAAACTTGCCTTGGCGCAGAGGGGCACATTGGTGGGCCAATCTGGCCCCGGGGTGCCCAAACCTCACTGCCCCATCCAGTGGGGAGCCTGTCCCACAATTTTTGGGGCCCCCCTCACCCTAAAAGGGTGGCGGGCGCACCTCATGCAGGCCTCCCTGGGGGCAGATATCTGCCCGTAGGAAGGGGCAAATGGATATTCACTGGGGTCAGGTTCAGTAGACCACCAGGGATGGCTTGTAAGGTGGGGGGGCATGCTTGCAAAGTATTTATTTGTTTTTGCTGGTGTTTTTGTTTTGTGTACAGCTTTTTCTAGGCGAGCATCTGCAATGTTATGTGAGTACTGTTTTTTATTATTCTATGGTTAGGGCCCACTATCAGTGGGGTGGGTGAGACTGGGGCTGGATTGTTGGTGATGTGGGTGGGAATGGGCCGTCTGGGCAGATATGTTGGTGGGCTGGGAAACAATTGCAGGGGCAGGCCACAAATTGCCCCCCATGCCACCAGAGCATAAGTGTTTACCTGGGAGCGGATCCCTCCCATGTGGGTTGTCCATCTGCAAGACCAGGCTCCACCTCTGGCTGTGCAACGTTACAGATGTCACCTCTGGGGAGGAATGGGGCATTGATTTCCCTGGAGCTGCTGCTGTGCTTAGGGGAGGGCACACCCACATGGTACATGGATGTCCAAGGCCAGGGGCATCACCTCCAACTGTCCTGGAGTGGTGGCTGGGCTGCATTACAGCTTTTCCCTTCAGGTAGGTATTGGCACACTGCCGGGACTCCCTGGTGGGGCGTAGCTGTAATGCAGGACAGCCAGGGCTCCAGCAAAGTCGGCTGTAATATCCCTGGCCTTGGGCATCCTTCTCCCATGTGGGTCTTTGCCCGTGGTTCTGGGTAATAAATCCTGGGCCAATTTGCGTAAGTCAGACCTCTGTGGATTCCCACGGGTGTTATCTTTTGGGAAATGCATAGAGTTCCCTGTTTTCCTTGCTGGCTTTGACACCCTAGGCCCAAATCTGTAGGTTGCCCACATGAACATAATGTGCTGTGCCGAAAGGCTTGGGGTTACCAGTGAGTTACCCTTTTCCTTTTGCACCCCCGGTAGCTGCACCCACACATGTGAGGTACTGTTTTCATCGGGACACATGTGGGGACGCGGGAAGGTATGCCATGTGTTGTTGGCAGTGTGTTTCGGTGGGTGTCCAGAGCGAAATGTCTGAGAATTGTCTTCATTTCCAGCCAATTTCAGAGACATTTCCCTGTGTCCACTCACCGAAACACGTTGCCAACAACAGATGGGCCTAGGGTGTCGAAGCCAGCAAGGAAAACTGGGAACGCGTGAGCTTCCTTGGTGGCTTGGACACCCGAGGCCCAAATCTGTATGGTGTGCCTGTCTGGAAAAAGTGTGAAATTCAGCTGTCAGTACATCGGAACACCTGTGGGAACATGGGACGGTAGGCCATGTGTTGTTGGCGGCTTGTTTCGGTGGGTGAGCCGAGTGAAATGTGAGGAAAATGCGCTTTTTTTTGCCAGATTTTGGACTTTGTCAGGGTTTCTGGGTAATACATTCTGGGCCGATTTGCACAAGTCAGACCTCTGTGGATTCCCACGGGTGTCCTCTTTTCGGAAATGCATGTGGTTCCCTGTTTTCCTTGGTGGCTTGGACACCCGAGGCCCATATCTGTGTGGTGTGCCCGTCTGGAAAAAGTGTGAAATTCAGCTGTCAGAACAGACTTGGGAGTCGGGGTCTTTTAGGCTTTCCCCTTGGCGCCCAGGTAGGTGCACCCACACATGTGAGGTACCGTTTTCATCGGGACTCCTGTGGGAATGCGGGACGTGTGGCCATTTGTTGTTGGTAGCGTGTTTCGGTGGGTGAGCCGAGTGAAATGTGCGGAAGATGCGTTTTTTTCACCAGATTTCGGACTTTGCCAGGGTTTCTGGGTAATACATTCTGGCCGATTTGTGCAAGTCAGACCTCTGCGGATTCCCACGGTTGTCCTCTTTTCGGAAATGCATGGGGTTCCCTGTTTTCCTTGGTGGCTTGGACACCCAAGGCCCATATCTGTATAATGTGCCTGTCTGGAAAAATCGTGAAATTCAGATGTCGGCTTTCCCCTTGGCGCCCAGGTAGGTGCACCCACACATGTGAGATACTGTTTTCATTGGGACAGGTGTGGGAACTCAGGAAGGTATGACATTTGTTGTGTTTGTGTGGTTTTCATAAAGTGTTGACCCATTTGCCCTTTGTCACACAACCCTTTAATTTCCCAAATGTGCCCTTCATTTAGTCGCTGCTTTAGGCACCATACACTTTTGTAACCTGCTCAAGCCACCTACCCTTGAAAAGGTATGCCTGTGCTCTTTCAGAAAATGTATGCTTGCCATTCCTCACCACTTTGGTTTTCCTGATTTACACATGCTAAATATGTCTGTTCAGGCCGTAAGCATAAAACTCCTGTGCACCATGGCTCAGTGTTTGGCTTGTGGTATTGCTTGTTTTGAGAAACACTACAGTACTTTCCTAACTGCACGAGTCGGGGGAATGTAGCGGAGCATTGTTTTTCTCAAAATTTATGGAAGCCATTGCCATACCAAGCCAACCATGTCCACCACATACCTTTTTTTCCGGTAATTTTCCCGCTTTTACCCAATCTATGGCATTTTCCTCTACATAGTTGTTGCCCGACCTACGCAAATCACCCCTTCCTAAACTTGGAATTTTGTCTACTTTTCAGAAATGTATGCCTTTCTGTCCTCCAATTCGGCTTTTCTACCCTTTTCTTCATTCCGTCCATGCATGTCCAATTGGCAAAAATGGCCAAAATTGCTTACCTCTCACAAAACGGTTTATAACTACATCAAAATAATGTTTTTTCGTTTCCACTCAACCTGTTCTTGAAAGCCAGGAAATTGGGGAATTCAGCACAGCAAACCATTTGTTCCTAGCTCTTCCAAGGAAGTAGTCCCAGTCTGTCTCTGCAACACAGACGTCATTTCGAGATAGCCACGGATAGCTGCTGATACCATTGGCAACCTCTTTATATGTATATATAATATATATATATATATATATATATATATATATATATATATATATATATATATATATATAGATTCAGATCAATGGATACAGGAATCATCATGATGTAAAAATGTCTTTTTTAAAAGCAGATCCATTGAATGAAATGCTATGTGTTATACTAAACCATTCTGCTTGGTTTAAAAACTGTAAGATTTCACAGGAATCTCAGAATCTCATACCCTCTAACTTCTTGTGTACATGGCAGACTGAATCTCTAGCACTGTGAATGTTTGTCAGAGCATTGATTTAATGAAATCATCAGGCAATATATTTAAGAGGTGTGTAGGCTATTGCCTGACATCGGTCAACTTGAGATGTGTGTCAATTTTTCCAATTGAATATTACGTTGGAAAGTAAATGAAAAGAAGGATATTTTAAAGGAGTACAATAATAGAAATTTGGAAAGTTAAGCACATTCTTTATGTGTGGTCAGTAGCTCTTGCCTGTTTGTGGCAAATATTTACATCCATGCAATAAAAAACGTCACCAGTCACCGCTGGTACATTTGACTGCATGAGACAGGCACGGCCCCGTTGTTTCTCCGCTAGGTGAAAGATGTAAACTTTGATTAAAAACGGGCATCTTTTGGCCCTGTGCAGTAACTTATTTAGCATCGTATTCACTGCAATAGATAATAGAGTCACGTTCTGTCCCAACAAAAAGAAACAACGGTGTATCTTGTATATTTTGTGTGATTTTTTATAAAGTTGGTAAGAAGTCTCCCTGTAGTGTCCACGGTAAATTCATTTAGATGTCTCTTCCGTGCATATAGATGCGTGCTGTATTCCAGATAATGCTCGCACATTGTCCCAATGCCATCGTATGCTTTACTGTCACCCAACATCTGACATCAGTGCATTCTAAGACATGTCACATACAGAGAGGGTGTGGAGCTGTGCCACATTGATTACCCCTATCACACTGTGTATTCATTCTGCAACGTTGTACTCCAGATACACACAGCATACTTGCAGAGAGATGCAAGCGGTATATGTACTCCATAGGGTATAAGATTCCACACCCTTGATTTTCTGCTCATGTAATTAGTGTTTGCAGCCCTTCCATTCTCCACAGCGTTCACATCTGAATGTTTTCTGCAAATATCAATCGTTCTCCTTTAAATTGGGCGCCCCCGGGTTAGCGTGCATGTTGCTCAGCAGAGTGCGGGAACCGGTGCCTTGCCTTTCCGCTCTGGCGAGCACAGGTCCTCCTGATCGGTGGTGAGTGTGCTGTGCTGTTGCCGCGCAGCTGACCTCCCCGCCTGCAGCGATTTTGCGATCTGCTGAGCATGAATATTGTGCAGTGCATTTGGGAGCCGCAGTTCACTGGGTTTTAAACCCGCAGGGAGAGTTTTCAGAAAATATTTGCCGCACATTGTTTATAGCGTGATAATAATTTCCAGTTGGGTGGCGGCTTCCGTCCACACTGGATCCCAAAGCCCTCTATAAGGAGATCACACACGGCTTAGCAACGTGTGCAGCCCGGTGGTGCCATTGTGCAGTTCCAATTTGGCACTCTCCTTCGGGCTGTGTTATAGGCTTCTTTTGCAGAATGAGATACAGCTGACATGTTTGTGGAGGCAAGGCTCTTTGTGCAGGTGCTGTAGACGGTTTAAAGCACGGTTGCGTGAATTGTGTTTATAGGCATTTTCTTAACAGCCATATACACTGGTTTTGTATTTTCTTGTATATGAGAAATGCTTACAAGCAATTCTGCTAAAAATCATATAGCCGCACCACCGCCTTTTTTGTTGTGACGAAGCCTGAGATGTTGTCAGTTCTCCCTGAGGGGGAATTCCTTCCCATGGGGCCAGGGCTGTCAGGCTGTTAACTGATAATCCCCATCAGGGTGGTGCACAGCAGGAGGATCTCAAACCGGAGAGCCTCCCCATCTGGGGACAGGGACAAACAACTAGTGAGAACGCAGTATGTTCATCTTACCCCAAACTCTCCTAAACTCCCATACCTTGTTCCCCCCAATATCATCCCTAACCAACCCATGTACAAGGTACTGCCACGAAGAAGATATGGAACTTCTTCTTGCTTCTCTTTTGAAAAGCCATGGGCTTGATGATAACCCCTAACTGGGAATTCCTGCCCTTTATGGCTCTCAAAGTTTCTCTTTATGCAAGTGGATCCAGTTTTACTTGAAGCTCTATTTGGGCTATACAGGAGACCAACAGATTAAACTGTGATACCTTACTGCCTATGGCTAGTTGGGCCAGTAGTTTTAGAATCTTGACTGCGATTACCTCCACTTCTGTTCCAAAGATGGCGATAGGGATTATAACAAAGAGTTAAGTTTTGGTATGGTCATGGATACACCTGACATATTTATTTTTTACTCTCTCCCAATCCCCAGGAATTAGCTCTGTTTTATGGCACATCCCTTGCTCTCAATGTCTACTTCTGCCCTAATCTTTTTATGCTGAATTGTAGCAGAGACTGCATAAAGGGTGTCAAAACACCCCACATGAAGGTATTTGTTATCCTTGTCCCATTCCTGTATGGGGGTTTGTGCATATGGTTGGATGGAAGACATCAGAAAATTCAATTGGCAGTGCCTCTTGGGTTGCACATACTTTCCACAGGAGTAACATTCCTGATGTCGGATAGATATAATATGATAAGTCATTTATGAAGCGCCTGTACACATGGTTCCTAGGCGCGACAAGACAAGGAAGGAAGGACAGAAGGAGGACAAAGCAACGATCTTACTAGGCCTTGTGTCATACAGATCGTGCAATTGTGGGAAAGTGGGATGGGAAGAAGTGCCACGGGGAGGGGGAGGGGAAGGGGAGAGTGCAAGTAACTAGTAAGTGTAGCCGTGCCATGGCTCATATGTACAGAGAATCAGGGGGTTGCAGATACAGTCCCTGAAGTGGTTGGGAGGCTCAAAGGCAGTGCAAGGGCAACCGGTCGTGCAGGAGCCTGGTCCCATAAGTTCAGTGGGTGGCCAGGTAACCAGTATGCGCAGCAGACAGGGACATCAGCAAGGAAAATGGAGTGAGAAAGCAGAAACAAAAAGGAAGGTCTGAGTACTTCCAGAACCTTCGGTGGTCCTGCTCAATTTTGAGAGAGGCTGGGAGGCTGTTGCTGAGGGAGGCCCCCACCAAGGACATCAATCTACCCCCACTCTCTGCCTGGAAAAGTGTCTGACCCTCAAAGAGTTGGAGGTGGATGGCAGAGGGATCGAGAAGGAAGATGCTTAGGAAGAGAGCCTTGGATGTAGTGTGGTCCCTGGCCCCAGAAAACCTTGTGGACGACGCAGAGGGTCTGGAACTTGATCCTTGCAGCCACAGGGAGCCAGTGGAGAGATTTTAGGGCTGGAGAGATACGATCCCTGGGCTTGAGGCCAAGGACAAGTCTTGCAGTCCTGTTCTGGATAAGTTGTAGAGGGCGAAGAGTAGAGGCAGGCAGATTTAGAAAGAGGCTGTTGCAGTAGTCCATCCTAGAGAGGATCAGGGCTCTGGAGACAGTGAGCTTCTGGGGGAAAGTGAGGAAATGAAGAATACCTCTGAGGAGGTGCAGCTGATAGTGTGACTTCTTAAAGACGTCGGAGATGTGAGGAGAGAAGGAGAGAGTGGAGTCTAAGATAACCCCAAGGTTCTCAGCCTAACTGGAAGGAGCATGAAGAGGGCCTAGGGTGGGCGGCCAGAGTGAGAGAGGGATGGAGGGAGCAGGAGTCACAGTGAGGAGGATCTTAGTCTTACTGGCATTAAGGCAGAGATTGTTGGAGGCACACCATTCCTGAATAGCGGAAAGACAGTCTGGTATGAGAGAAGGAGCACTAGAGGCAGAAGGGACCCTGAAAGAGAGCTGGGTGTCATCCGCATAACACTGAAAGTTAGAAGGTAGAGATGCGGTGGGCCAGAGGTGCCAGGTAGTTGGGGAATAGCCAGGGAGACAGGTTAGACCCCTGGGGAACACACAAGTAGAGAGAGAGATAGAAGAGAAGAAAAACCCAGGTTGGACCTTGAAGGGTCGATCAGTGAGAAAGGATATGGAAGAAAAGTAGACATTGTATTACTACCCTTACCTCCTACCATGAGGTCACATTTAGAGACTTCACTGTCCTGGCTTATCTCTAGGGTATCTATTCTTTCAGGTTGGGCCTCAGCTTCTTCTCTTACAGCTAGGTACATGGCTTGGTTCTTGCTTAGTTTTTCTTGTTCGTCTAGCGAGTATGGGGTTCCTTAACGCCATCCAAATCTGGTACGAGAACTCTAGAGGGCCGGAGGCTTCAGAGCCACCACAAAAGAGCCGAAGATTGCAGAAAACACAAGCAAGCCGAACTCTGACCCCAGGACAGACCAGAGCCTGCCAGGAAGATCCCTGAAGGTACAGGGGCATGTGGGCCGGATGATGGGGACACAAGAGGGCTCCTGGAAGTACATGAAATTAACAGAGGACCAAATCATACGAGCTGGGAGAGCAAAAGATCCACTTGCTTAAAGAAAAACTCTGAGAGCCATAAAGGGGAGGAATTTCAAGTTAGGGGTTATCATCTAACTTTCAAAAGAGAAGCAAGAAGAATTTCCATTTCATCTTCTTCATGGCAGTACCTGGCAGGAGGGTGAACCAGGTCTGCCAAACCAAAGCAATAGACAAATACGGATCGCGGACCCGCACCCACACGAGAAAAGAAGTACACACTATCTTCCATGTGGCAGTACTTGGCAGTAGAGTGAACAAATTCTGCCCAAGTCTGGAGACAGGGAAGCCTGGGTCTGAGACCCTCAAACAAAAGACTGAAAGTGTTGAATTGTGAAATCAAAGTGAATGAGAGGCCAGGGGAAGGGAGTCATTCCCCCTGGTTGAACCAAACTCTGAAGTCAAGATACCAGGAGAAGGGAGTCATTCTCCTGTTAACCAAGGCCAAGAGTAGGGAGTCATTCTCATGTGTAAGGGTGCAGAAGTAAGGTTCAGAGACAATGGTGGCATGTTTTTGGGCATACATCTTTATTTATTCATAAAATGTTGTATAAATGCCTCTTTATCCCTAAAGAAAACTAAGACAATTGTCAAGAAGTCCACAACTAAAAAGTCTGTCACTGTCATCTCTCAAACCTACCTCTGTCCCTATCAATTAATCTAAAGTAACTGTGCAAAGATGATCGCTTCTCAAATAAAAAAAAGTGTTCTTTGTGTTTTCAACCAACAGAAAAGTTCCCAGTATGTCTTCTAATAAGAAGTGATGCAAAGTAATGTTCCAAAAATACAGGATTACAATGCTAGGGTTGTGCTCCTTTCCTCTATACTTCGTCTTATCTTATGTTCATTCCTTTGGGGCATCAGAGCCCCTTTTCTCTTACAGAAAATGTCACTCGGCAATTCACAAGGTAATGCATCTTGTGTTTCTTTCTTCTAACAACTTAGCACAATTCGCTATCAAGTGTAGGATTCCTTTTGTCAGTTCCAGGGTTCATTACCTTCTTGCTGTCAACTTCTCATGTGGGTGCAAGTCCCAGACTCACAATACTTTATACGGCTTGGTTCACTCTTTTGCCAAGCCAGTGTTTTCTTATCGGCTGTCTCTCTCGGGTCTCGCTTGCATTCAGGGTCCCCAACCCTCTTATTCTTGACCTCTTGTTTGGGTGTGGGTCCCAGACTCGCACTACTGCACTGTATTTCTTTGGTTTACTCTCCTGCCAAGTATACAACTGGTTCAGGGTCCCACATCCTCTTATTCTCATTCTCTTATTTATTTGGATGCAGGTTATTGACTTGCATGACTGTGTTGCATCCCCTTGGTTCGCTCTCCTGCCAAGTATACAACTGGTTCAGGGTTCCAGACCCTTTCTTCCCGTTCTCTTGTTTGGGTGCAGGTCCTCAACTCGCACAGCTGCGTTGCATCCACCTGGTTTCCTCTCCTGTCAAGTCTAACACTGGTTCAGGGTACCGAACCCTGTTCTTCCAGTTTTATATTCTTTCCGTTGCTTCCCCGGACCTCCTGCACCTCCCGAATACCCTGCAAACCTGTTTCCTTCCTTCTCTCAGGTAGCAGCACATCCCGGGCAGCTGCATTCCTTTGTGAGGCGCCAGCAGCAACCAGTCTTTCAGCGGGGTCTACAGTGACTCTGCAGTTTTACAACACTTCCCGCCTGCGCATTCTCTTTCTCCCACATTCTGCCAGCACCTGGAACACATAGAGGATTCACTCAGCGGAATCCCGAGTAGTCCTCGCCTGGCAGACTAGGCACAGGTTCTCCCTTTCCTCTCGGTACAGCTTCCCTTGCGGCTCATCTCTGCTGCTTTCCTGCACGACTCGCGCTATTCCTCCTCAGAGGACCGCTCTCTCGTGTTGGTATCCCAGCAGAACTGCTTTGAATCTCTCATGTGGGATTGTTGTACTCCTTTGGACCAATCAGTTGTGGCAAGAAGCCAGACCGCTCACTCTGCCTCTCCAGAGTGATCCTCAGACTACTGGTCATCTTCGTCTTCACAGTACCAGTTTCCAAATTATATGTATGATACTTTGTACATTGTGTTCTCTCAGTCTTGCCATTTCTGTTGGTTTGATTGACTTCACAACAAAATACATTAAATCTATCTATAGAGTGAGAAGGAGGGTTTAGGGTTGAAGAAGGGGTTGTTTGTATTGAGGGGAGTTCGTACCACGTTCTCTGATGATGGCCGTCCCCAATCCGATAGAGGGATTCCTTCCCCATGTGATCCTCCCACGGTGCACCACACTCAGGGGGACTATTATACTCTCGGCCTACTGCCCTGGCCCCTTGAGAAAGGTCTCCCTCTAGGGAAGAAGGGCAACATCCTTAGATTCGTCACACCTGGTAACCAAAGCTGAAATACTTTCTGATACAAAGGGCCTCATTACGACCCAGGCGTTAAGGGTTAACGCCGTCGTTAACCCTTAACGCCTGATTCTGATTTTAACGGCTGCTTTTAGCAGCCGTTAAAATCCATGGCGCTAACCTGCCATGATGCTAATTACGCCACCGTAATTTACGGTGGAGTAATTAGCGCCTTCCCCACTCCCATTATGCCCTATGGGGCAAAAATGGGAATGGGGAAGGGAAAATGGGAAATGGGGATTTACCGCCCCACTCACCTTGGAATGGGGCGGTAAATCCGCCATCCACCATGGTGGTAAAGTTGGCGCAATTAGCGCCTGGGTCGTAATGACCCCCAAAGTGTTAAACGATAAGCAGTGTGCCTGCCAAAGAGAAGGACTGGAACTTTGCATTTTGCGTTGGAAGGCAATTTTGACCAGGGGAAGGCAATCATTCCCCCTGGTTAGGAACTTGCAACTAGAACTGTGCCACCCAGTACAGGAGAAGGGAGTCATTCTTCTGGACCAAGAACATTGACGCAACATTCTAGTTTAAGTTATAAGTGCAAGGGACAGAATTAGAGATTTTGACACAGGACGCTGGACTCTTTTGTTTACAGGGACATTCTGACAGACCCCTCAATTTTAGTTGAGGTAGGGAATCCCCTCATAGAAGTAGGGAAAGATAGGTTTTCTCTTTATTTTCTTGGTGAATAAAAGTGTGTAGCAACCGTCATGCCATCTGTGTGTTAGTCTCCTCCTTCTGCACCCTTACACCCATGTTCTCCTTTCCCATCAGACTGAATTCCTGTTACTCCAGGTTCCGGATGGAGCCACAATATGCCACTGACAAGGTCTCAGAGCTTTGAAACTAATAAAGTGGTGATTCTGCGCAGGTCAATGCATAGTAAGTTAACATATGCACTAAGCACAGCCTATAATTCAAACCACAGGGAGTACTAAAATAAGAGGGCCTATACTAAAGAAAACTATTGCCAATTCCTACAGATAATTTCAAAAGAGTGTGGGATAATATTCACAAGGAAATATGATAAGTCAGGATGTTATAGCTGGGGGTCTACCTTCCCTACGTTTTTAGCACAGGACAAGACAGGACCTTTGAGCACAGCACACTGCTGGGCCTCGCCAACACGAGTATACAGTTTTTTCAACCATGCCAGTACCTTATGGGGCCAAGTCTCTTTCTGGTAAAGTCTCTTATCTTAGAATGCCTGCCGCACCATAAAACAATAAACAAAATTAAAAGTTCCTTTTCAGTTATCTTCACGTTAGGTGACTTTTCTTCACCCTTGGATCCCCCTCAGCCGGGCTCCGGTCCATCTTGCAACTTTGGCCAGCCTCAGTCGGGTTCCCTGTGGCCTTTCACTCATGCTCTTAGCAATTTGCAATCTTGAAGAATCTCAATGTCTGTTTAAAATGTCATTCATTGTGAACATCCCTCAGCTGGGTTCACACTCGTCGACACAATTTTCAGGAGTGTATTCTTATTCACCTTGATTCACAGGCATCTCTCAGTCAGGATCACGTATGCAAAACACACATTTCACTTTGCTTTATCAATATGGGATATTCACTCTCCTTATCTTTGCCCTTGGCATCCCTCCATCGGGTTCACACTTGCCTTGGTTCACAATGTTCACAGTCTCATCAGAAAATGGGGTACCCTTCCCTAAGCTTTCTATTTCAATCCCTCTGTTTGGTTCACACTTGCCGCTTTTCACACTCACTTAGTCTTCATCATGTGTCAAAGACATTCAACTGTACACGTTATTTTACTTGACCCTCATATGACCACTTGGACATGACACATGGCCTCACTTAAGACCCCTTCCTCTGTAGTTTCATTAGCAAGGAATACCATATAGAGTTCTTCGAAATGAGCACTCATCTGGCGCCGGACCACTCTATGTCTGGATTGAACTTCATTCACAAAAGACCTCTGTCTCTTATCTTCTTTCTGTATATAAAATGTTGCCACTGCAACCTTGGGCTCAACATAGTCTGGTTCTCTATCACTTGCTCCCGACTCACTGGCTGGGTTGAACCTGTTGGCATTTCCCTTTGTCGTTGGAGTCAAGGACGGTACCACGATCAGAACAGTCTCTCCTCACCCTGGCAATCAGTGCAGGAGGGTTCGCTGTACCACGGACCTCTGATACACCACTTGCCAGCTGCCATCACTGGTCTTACGTTTGATTTCACAGAAGCTTATCGCCTCTGGGTTGAAAAGGGCAAGGGCAATTCCCTCCTGGTCATCCTTTCAAATCTCTAGGCCTTTCTACTGCTCTTGAACTGCCAGTCCGTTATGGCTGCTTCCTTGTGCGTTCGGTCTTGCTCGAAGTGTGCTTTTGTGCCCTGCCTTTTATCCCTGTGGGGAAGGGAAAGGGCCCTCAGGTCTGCATAGTTATGGTTAATTGCCTGACTCAGCCTTATATGGACATCACCTTTGATGTATTCATTGTCGTCATGATTACTAAGGGATGTATGCAATTTTTCAATAATGTATAAGTGGCTAATAATGATATGCAGCCAGGTATGAATCATCCTATGCTAGCATAGTTCAGGCAGTTTAATATTAATAGGGTACCATACATTAATTCAATAGTTGCTGGAATGCAACTTGGGATTACTTTCCCAGCCTGATTTTAAATGAAACGCGAAGGAATGAAAGACTAATCAGTCATATGTATTCTTTGCATTTATTGTTAGGTACTATCCTAGACACTCGATCAGAGGCAGTTATGCTGGGACGCACGGACCATCACATGATCCCCTTTGCCTGTAGGAACTAAGTCTGTTCTGGGATGGGCATCAGTCTTGGTGACTGCATTAAGAGCTCTATAGTCCACACAGAATCTCAACTCTTTGGATCCTGCCTTTGGTACTAACACAACTGGGCTAGACCATGGACTAGTAGAGGGCTCTATTACCCCGAGGTCAAGCATCTTGCTGACCTCTCCTTTGATGTGGTTTCTTACATTCTCTGACATTCTGTACCCTCTGCTTTTTACAGGCAGACAGTCACCAGTGAGTATATCATGCTGGCCCAAGGGGTCAAGCCTGGCGAAAGTGAGAACAGAGATGCAAACTGATTTAACATACATTTGCACTCCTCTTGTTGCTCAGGTGTCAGAGTTGAAGAGAGATTAACTCCTTCAATCTTTTCATCAAAAGGTAAGCCTCTGAGGATATCAGGGAGAGGTTCACTCTCTTCTTCCTCTTCTGCTGAAGCTAGAAGCAAAGCTCCTACTTTAGGCCTAGAGACATAAGCCTTCAGTCTGTTGGTGTGGAAGACTCTGGGAGCCTCCTTGGGATTGCCCAAGTCCACCAGATAGTTCACCTCTCCAAGTTATCCCACAACCTTGAAGGGTCCCATCCATTTGTCCTGCAAGGCCCTCTGCCTTGTTGGTATCATAACAAGAACTAGCTGGTCTTGAGTGAACTCAACCATGTTAGCCTTTTGATCATGCCAATGCTTGACGAAAGCTTGACCAGCCTTCAGGTTATCACTAGCTTGGGCCATCATCTGTGACATTCTCCTCCGGAGTCCTATCACATAGTCAGTCACTCTGACTGGCTTGGGAGGAAGGAGCACTCTCCAACCCCTCCTTAATCAGGGCCAATGGACCTCTGACTGGATGGTCATAAAGAAGCTCAAAGGGACTATAACCTACTCCCTCCTGAGGGACTTCTCTATAAGCAAAGAGAAGGCATGGCAGTAGAAGATCCCACTTTCTCTTAAGGGGTTTCTCTAAAGCACCTATCATGCTCTTCATGGTCCTATTAAACCTTTCAACCAATCCATTTGTCTGACGGTGGTATGGGGTCGAGAACTTGTAGGTAACTCCACAGTTTTTCCACATGGCCTTCATGTAGTGGGACATAAAATTTGACCCCTTGTCAGAGATTACCTCCTTAGGAAACCCAACCCTGGTAAAAATACCAAGGAGGGCCTTAGCCACAGCTTGCGCCGTAACAGTCCTCATAGGAATTGCCTCAGGGGACCTAGTAGCATGGTCTACTACAACAAGGATAAACCTGTTGCCTGAGGAGGTTGGAGGATCAAGGGGACCAACAATGTCGATTCCTACCCTCCCACTACTGGGAGAGGCACTAAAGGTGCCAAATTCTTGAAGTTTGGCAGGTGTGGCAGCTCTTGCAGAACCTATCTACCTCAGCCCCCATTTTTGGCCAATAAAAGTAGAGAGAGAGCCTTTCCTTGGTCTTCTTGAAACTCAAGTGACCAGCCAAAGGATTCTCATGGGCTAGTTGCAAGAACTGGAGTCGGTTTTCTTGAGGCACTACAAGTCGCTTGTAGTCTCCAGGTGCGGACTCAGTCGGTTCACTGAAGAAGAGGCCATCTTCCCAGTGCAACCTATACTTCCCAGGCTCTTGACCATCAGCCTGAGAAGCTGCTTGGTGGTGAAGACCTTCCAGAGTTGGACATTCTCTTTGTCCCTTACTGAAGTCTGCCCTGTTGGGTCCACCTTCTGCCAGTAAAGACTGCAGCTCAGGATGGTCAACAGGATCCAGATCTCCAATAAGTTCTTGGCCTTCTACTAGATCTGTCTCTTCGGAGTCTAGTTCAACCACACAGGGTTGTACCTCCCTCTGAGCCTCAGCTGGAGGTGGAGTTACAGGTGTAACTTTGGACAACCTAGGGGAAGTCCTAGTTGGAAGCACTGGAGTGCTTGCTGCTGGTTTCCTTCTAGAAGTCTTGGGTTTCCCCTTTGCTTCTTGTTGCTCAGATATAGCAGTAAGTAGCTCCAGTGGAGTAGGAGTGATTTCTTTTTCCATCATCTCCTTAGGAGAACCTCTCATGGTTTTCTCCCTTGCAGGTCTGGGTAGCTCCTGTAACCTTTTACTAGGAGGTCTGGGGGTATGTGATACTACTCCAAGAGTTTTCAGGTAATTTCTCAACAGAACCCTTCCTGGTACCTCACATTGTACACTGACAGGTATCTTCACAGTCATATCATTGCACTGGATGAGAACTGGTAACTGGGGAAGCGTCTGCACAAGCACTCCAGCTAACTTGGTGAGGCATTTGGGTGCCCTAGCAACATCCTCTGCCTTGAAAAAATATTCGTCCACCACAGTTAAGCTGGCCCAGTGTCCCTAATGGCAGGAGTCTCCTGACCATTCACTTGGACACTGTCCTTATGATACTCTTTAGTATTATCTGGGATAGAATTATATATATCTAAATTCTGTTGTTTCCACAACCCCAGGGACACTAAAGAAACACTAGCTGGGACTCCTATGTGGTCATCAGCCAGTAGTAGAAAGTTTCCCCTTGCCATTTGTACTTCCTCCTCTGGAGCGAAGGCTAAGGAGACTTTGTGGACCCCTGAAGGTTTACCCTTACATCTGGGATCCCCTTTCACATGGTCAGTAGAGCCACAAACATAGCATTTCCAAAATGCCTTCATGAATGGTGGATTTTTCTGACCTCCTTCTGGTTTGGGACCAGGAGGTACACTAGGCGATTTGGTTTACCTTGTGGCTTACCCTTATGGTTCTGTTTGGGGCCCTCTTTGGAATTGGAATTATTGGAATTCTCTTTGGGGTCCTTTTTAGGCTGTTTCCCCTCATCCTTTTTCTGAGTTGCCCCAGAATCCTTGTGAGTAGCTCTGTTGGCAACCCACAAGTCAGCAGCCTTAGCTAGCTTCTTGGAATCTAATTCCTTTGAATCAGCCAAGTGCTGTCTGAGCTCAGGAGAGCAGGCATCATCAATTGTCTCCAACATAACAAGATTTCTCATTCCCTCATAAGTGTTCACTCTGTAACCCTTAATCCATCCCTCTAAGTTCTTCAAACTTTCACTCACCCAGGTAGCC